>NW_022984642.1:3022464-3643752 GCF_008694065.1 Daldinia childiae | reverse complement strand
AAATAAATTATTAAATTTTATTAATATTATAATTTTTATTATTATATAATTAAAAATTATTAATAAAAATAATATTTAATAAAGATTTTAAATTTATATTAAAATTTTAATAAATATTATTTATTAAATTAGATATTAAATTGGTTATATTAATTAATTATTATTTTTAAATTAATAATTAAATAGAAAGAAAAAATTAAAATATTGAAATAATTATATAATATTAAAATTTAGGAAAACGCATGCACTCGCAAGCTCGCGCAAGCGTTTTCACGTGCTCGCAGGCTCGCACGGTAGAATCTGTCGGAGACATATGTCTTAATGAATCTTAGCCAATTATTTTCTTTATCAGCTTATCAATTTCTTATCATTTATTGAAAAATTACTTATCAATTACTTATCAATTACTTATCAATTTCCCATAATAATTTCCAAAAGTTTGAGCGTAAAAAATGTCTCCAACGGATTATATAATGTTATAAAAATTATAGATATATATTATTTTAATATTATAATATAATATAAATAATATTAAATTATTTATATTATATTATAATTTTAATAAAGTAGTATATAAATTTAAATTAAAAATTATAATTTTTACTATAAAAATATTAAATAATTTAATTAATTATAATATATTATAAAATTTATATTAAAAAAAAATTAAAATTATTATAGATTTTATTATAATTAATTTTAAAATATAATATAATAAGATTTATAAATTTATAAATTAAAAAATAAATAATATTATATATTTAAAATTATATAAAAAATATAATTTATTTAAAAAATTATTTAAAAAATGGTTTATTTAAAAGGTTAATTTATTAATAATTATTAAATAAATAAAAATTTTTATATATAAATTAAATATATTTAATTATTAAAAAATATATAAAATTATATTTATAATATAATTATATAAAATATTATAAAAAAAGATTTATATAATAAAAAATAATCTTAATAAAATTAAGTTATAATTAAAAATAATAATAAAAATTAAATATCTTATAAAATTAAAAAATTATTAAAAAAATATATTAATTGTTAAAAAATATTAATATTAAAATATTTAATATGATAAAAAAGATATATATTAATATATAATTAATAATATATAAAAGAATTATTAATGTAAAATATTGTAAAATTAATAAAGAAATTTAATAAAAAATATAAATTAATAATGGAAAAATTAAAATTATATAATAAAAAAGAATATAAAAAAAAAATTATAATAAAAGAAATATTAAATTAATAATATTATTATTAAAACCATTATTAACTATATTATTATTAATTATATTATCTTTAATAATATTAATTTTAATAATACCACCTTTATTTATATTATTATTAATAAATTTATTATTAATAATATTTTTAATTATTAATTAATTAATACTAAAATTTAAAAAAATATAATTTCTAAAATTAAATAATAATCATAATAATTTTAAAATTAAACTATAATTATATTTAATAAAGATAATTTATTAAAATAAAAAAGATTTAAGTGTAAATAATAATTAATATTTAATTAATTTATATATATTAATATTATATTTTAATTAATTAAAAATATTATATATTTTTAATTTTTAATTTTAATTATTTAATTATTAAAAATATTAATTAATTAAATTATTAAAATTATTATATAATTATAATTATTAGAAAATATTTTTTAATTAATTAAAAAATAAAATTTAAATTAAAATAAATAGATTAATTAAAAATTTAAATTAATTAAAAAATAAAAATCTAAATTAAAATAAATATAATTAATTAAATTAACGTAATTAATTAGAAAATTATAAAACTTATAATTTAATTATAAAAGAAAACTTTTTTTAATTTAACTTTATTAAATATTCTTTTTTTTAAATATTATCTATTATTATTTATAAAGAAATAATTAAACCTATAATATTGTATAATAATATAGTAAATTTTATTATATTTTATTATAAATTATTGTATAAATAATAACTTATTTTAAAAAATAACCTAGTAATAAAGTTATTGTAACATAATAATATACCACCTAAGATTAAAATCTTAAAACAAAAATTATTCAAAGGTTTTATATAAGGTATTTACTAACTTAACCTAACTTCATTATAAAATATAACCAATCTTCAAAATATTATATTATTAAATAAATATAAAAAATTAATAATCTAAATTTAAAATTAGGTATAAAACTTTTCTGTATTATTATATTAAACCTTTTTTAAAATTAATAAATATTTTGTAAAAATCTATTACTACTTTTTTATTAATAATAAATAGATTAAAAATCTATTTTAATATTAATATAATATTGTTATTACCGCCAAATTAAAAAAATGGTTTAATTTTAAAAAGATTATTGATATTTTAATAAAAATAAACTTATATAATTAACTTAATAATATAATACCTTATTGTAATATAATAAATAAATTATATTAAATATATATTATTAATTTTTAAAATAAATAAAAAATTAAAAATTATAATAATATTTTTAAATATATCTTAATAAAAAAATATTTCAAAACTATATATATTAATAGAAATTTAACTATTAAATTTAATAAATTATTAATTAATATAACCAACGCCTTAATAATTTTAAAATTAATTTGGATAATATAATCATTTAATAAATAATATATCCCGCCTTTTTGATTTCAAATATTAAAAAGAATAAAAAAAAAATAACATTTCTAATGTATAAGAAAAAACCTACTATATAATTATTAAGAAATATTTAAAAATTATAATAATATCCTACCTAATAAGAGTAATAATAAAAATAAAATTAATAATAATAATAATAATTTTATTATTATTAATAATAGTAATAATAATAATATTGGAAATATTAATAATAAAATTGCTATAATAAAAGATTTAATTGCTAAAATTTTAAAAAAAATCTTAAATAATTAAAAATTAATAATTTAATATTAAAAAAATTAAAATAATAAATTTAAATAAATTAAAAAAATATTTAATAAATTATAAACCAATTTTAATAACAATAATTATAAAATTACCTAATAAAAAAAAGATATTAATTATTTAATAAAAGCTATAAAAATAATAAATATATTTAATAAAATATATAAATAAAATAAATTTAAAAATACCATTTAAACCTTAAATAATACCAAATAAAAATAAATTACCATTATATTTACTAATTTATTAAAGAAATTTTATAAATTTATTATTAAGAAAATATAATCTTATACCATTATAATTAATAAAAATAAAAGTAATAATATAAAAAAGGTAATATTAACCACTCCAATTTATACGTTAAAGAAACTATATACCAAAAAACCAAAAATATTAATATTTATATAAATATTATATAATAATTAAATTATAAATTTATAAAAAATAATCTTATTATTATAAATTTAATATATAAATTAATTACTAACAATATTTATAACCAATATATTATAAAAAAATTATAATAAATAATATAAAATAATAGTAATAAAAATATTACATTTTTTTTATTATAAAATAATTAATAAAAAATAAATAACTAATTTTCAATTAATTATTTATTAATTAAATAACTTACTTTAATTAAAAAAGATTTCGTTTTCTTTTTTACTTAATACATCAAGTTCTTACAAATTAATATTCCTTACATTATTATAAAAATATTGAATAATTTAATTAATTATAATATATTATAAAACTTATATTAAAAAAAGTTAAATTTGCTATAAATTATATTATAATTAATTTTAAAGCATAATATAGTAAAATTTATAAATTTATAAATTAAAATTAAATCTAAATTAAAATAAATGCGGTTAATTAAAAAACTGCAAAACTTATAATTTAACTATAAAAGAATTTTTTTTAATTTAGTTTTAGTAAATATTTTTTCTTTAAATATTATTTTTTATTATTTATAAAAACGTAATTAGATTTATAATATTATATAATAATATAAAAAAATTTAGTATTTTTTATAAATTACTATTAAAATAATAAAATTGTTATATAAGTAATAATTTATTTTAAAAAATAAACTAATAATAAAGTTATTATAATTTAATAATATATTATTTAAAACTTTTATATAAAATTATTATTAATTTAACTTAATTTTATTATAAAATATAATTATTTTTTAAAATATTATTTTATTAGGTAAATATAAAAAATTAATGATTTAAGTTTAAAATTAAATATAAATTTTTACATTATTATATTAAACTTTTTCCAAAATTAATAAACATTTTATAGAAATTTGTTATTATTTTTTTGTTAATAATAAAAAGATTAAAAATTTATTTTAATATTAATATAATATTATTGTTATTACTAAATTAAAAAAAATAGTTTAATTTTAAAAAAAATAGTTTAATTTTAAAAAAATATTAATATTTTAATAAAAATAAATTTATATAATTAATTTAATAATATAATATTTTATTATAATATAATTTGTAAATTTTATTAAATATATATTATTAATTTTTATAATAAATAGAAAATTGAAAATTATAATAATATTTTTAAATATATTTTAATAAAAAAATATTTTAAAATTATATATATTAATAAATATAATTAAAGTTTTAATAATTTTAAGATTAATTTAAATAATATAATTATTTAATAAGTAATATATTTTATTTTTTTAATATATAAAAAAAAACTATTATATAATTTTTTTAAAAAAAATTTAAAAATTAAAATAATATTTTATTTAATTTAAATAATAATAAAAAATAATAATAATTTGTCGGAAACATTTTTTACGTTTAAACTTTTGGAAATTATTATAGGAAATTAATAAATAATTGATAAATAATTAATAAATAATTAATAAATAATTGATAAATAATTAATAAATAATTGATAAATAATTAATAAATAATTAATAAATAATTAATAAATAATTTTTTAATAAATAATAAAAAATTGATAAATTAATAGAGAAAATAATTAATTAAAATTTATTAAAATATTTAAATATTTCCGACAGATTCTACTATGCAAGCCTGCAAACACGTGAAAACGCTTGCGCGAGCTTGCAAATACATGCGTTTTCCTAAATTTTAATAATAGTAATAATATTAAAAATATTAATAATAAAATTATTATAATAAAAGATTTAATTATTAAAATTTTAAAAAAAACATTAAATAATTTAATTTTTTTTATTAAATTATAAATTAATTTTAATAATAATAATTATAAAATTATATAATAAAAAAAGTATTAATTTTTTAATTAAAATTATAAAAATAATAAATATATTTAATAAAATATATAAATAAAATAAAATTAAAAATATTATTTAAATTTTAAATAATATTAAATGAAAATAAATTATTATTATATTTATTAATTTATTAATAAAAATGTAATTTTATATTTTTTTAATTAATAAAAATAAAAGTAATAATATAAAAAAAGTGATATTAATTATTTTAATTTAAATATTAAAAAAGTTTTACGTTAAAAAATTTAAAAAATTTATATTTATATAAATATTATATAATAATTAAATTTAAAATTTGAAATTAATTAAATAAAAAACGATTTTATTATTATAAATTTAACATATAAATTAATTATAAATAATTTTTATAATTAATATAATGTAAATAAATTATAATAAATAATATAAAAAAAATAATAATATTTTTTTTATTAATAAATGTGAAATGAAATAAAATGAGCTAAATATAATAAGTAACAAATAGTTATATTTAATTAAAAGCCTTTTATTTTATAAAAATAAAAAGTTTAATTAATATATATAAAAACAATTAAAATTTTAGTTTAAAATAATTAATTAAAAATCTTATTTGTTTTTAATAAATTATTAATAAAAAAATAAATAATTAATTTTTAATTAATTAATTATTAATTAATTAACTTATTTTAATTAAAAAAGATTTTTTTTTATTTAATATATTAAATTTTTATAAATTAATAATTTTTACATATAAATAATTAATTTACCAATTAATTAATAATAAATTAAATTGAGTTAAATAAGTTTATATTTATTAAATTAATTTTTTCAAGTTTTACTTATTAAACTAATGTTAATTACAGCAAATTACATAAGATGGTAAGCTACGCCTGCTAATATCAATACGTGATTACCACAACAATTGCGTGATTGTAAATTCGTACGCTTCTTAAGTCTCTTATATGCTGCGGGGTATATAGTCTTCACCCTGGGACTATGTCCTTGGGAATATATATATTATATATGTATTCGTTCTTTGAATGAGCTTGCGGAATAGGTGTAATCGTTTACAAACTCTTCGTTTTACTAATCTCGTTTTATCCATGGCGCTGGAAGCGCCTACCACTGGAGCTACCCAGTCTACACAGCTCCATGAAGATAAGCAGCGTTCGTACCCATCTTCATTGAGCCCGGTCGGAGCTCTAGAAAAGTTCTTCTACGAAGAGACAACTCCCAGCATCGGGCGGGAATATCCGAGTCTGAATATTGTTGACGACTTGCTCAACGCTAACAATGCTGACGACCTTATTCGTGACCTTGCTATTACCAGTAAGTTTGATTTGATATGAGCTACCATTTTACACGGAAAGTTGTGACTTAAACTTTATATAGTTTCGCAGAGGGGTGTAGTCTTCTTTCGTTCTCAGGATAACCTGACAAACGATCTTCAGAAGCAACTAGTTCACCGGCTAGGTCAACTCACAGGGAAACCGAGTGATTCAACATTGCATATACACCCGATCTTGAACGGCACATCTGAGTTCGGAGTGGGCGATGATCAAATTAGCACTATCAGCTCGCTACAACGGAAGAAGCTCCAAAGAGACATGCGTAAATCGAAAAGTAAGAGGTATGATTCCGCACAGTGGCATTCAGATATTCAATTTGAACCTGTCCCTGCCGATTATACGTCTCTTCGTCTGACGGAGCTTCCAACTACGGGGGGTGACACACTTTGGGCGTCGGGATATGATATATATGACCTATTTTCGAAGCCGTATCAAAAGTTCTTCGAGGGCTTGACAGCTACGTTTATTGGGGAAGGGTTCCTGGCTGCCGCCGCAGCTAATCCCGAAAAGGTCAAATTACACGGGGGACCAAGGGGAAATGATGCCAATGTTGGAAGAGAACTGAAAGCGGTCCATCCTGTAGTTAGGACTAACCCAGTTACTGGGTGGAAAAGTATCTTTGCAGTCGGGCCGTTTCCAAGGTATATTAACGAATTGTCAGACCAGGAATCCTCGGAGCTTCTCGAAAAGTTTGGTCGAACAATTCTCGAGAATCATGAATTGCAAGTTCGATTTAAATGGAGGAATAAGAACGACCTAGGTAAGTTCCTCATAGCTCAAGTATCAACATATATCATAAAAGTTATACTAATCTAAGATAGCAATCTGGGATAACCGAAGTGCTTTTCATACTGCTACTTTTGACTACGATGGTCTTGGAGAGAGATTCGGAAACCGAGCGGTCGGGATAGGCGAGGTGCCGTATTTTGATCCGAATAGTAAATCCAAGGCCGAGGCATTGTCAGGTAGGAAAAGCAATGGTGTGAATAGTACGAATGAATAAGGGGGACGAGAAAGGGGGTGGGGAGGGGGGAATATTGGTGTTTGAGTGATAGTATAAGGGTAGCTATTGATTAAAGGGTGATACAAGAAGAATAGCGGTAATAGTAACAATTGATGCATTCGTTCTCATTTATTATGAGTTATGTGTTGTTACCAAGTCGTCATTCTATTTACATTAAGTATAGTGTAAAAGGTATGTAAAATGTAAAATATGAAATATGAGAATATGGAATCATGGATGTATATAGATGATAATATTGATAAGGATTACATCCTTATCAACATTTGATATATTGTACTTTGTAGCTATGCGGGGCTGGCGGGGTAGAGGGGCTTTGGTGGGCTAAATAATATTTTACCCTGGCAGCTAGCAGCTGGGAAGCAACCTGCGCTTATGTATTATGCCATTTATACAAGTTAACGCTGTTAATTTAATGTTGTTAACAGCGAATACGGCATTGCTTCTGTTATTGGTTGTGAATTTGTGACTCAACCCAACTTTTCCTCAATCCTTTCCATTCCCAAGTCGCAAACCCGCAAACCCGCACACTTAACTTTACACTGCTCTACAAAATACTCGACTCCCCTTAAAATAATACGACAGCATGGCTGACGCCGGGTCTGGGGATGTCAAGAAGGTCGTAGTTGGTGGACCAAAACCTTCGAAGAAGGATAAGAAGAGTAAAGCAGCCGCCGAAGATGTTAGCTCTGGTCCCCTCGAGATGACACCACCGCCTGATTTCCTCAAGACACGCCTTGACTTGTTTGACCGTCTAAAGAAGAAGTATGACGAGGACATTGCCAAGAGACCGCGAGAACAGATTACAATCACCCTACCTGACGGCTCTGTCAAAATTGGAACGAGCTGGGAGACCACACCTGGAGAGATTGCGAAGGGTGTGTCGAATAGTTTGTACAAGCGCTCTGTCGTCGCTAGAATAGATGGAGACAAACTATGGGACTTGGAGAGGCCTCTGGAGCAAAGTTGCAAACTCGAATTGTTAACCTTTGACGATCCTAAGGGAAAGGAGGTATTCTGGCACAGCTCGGCCCATATTCTTGGCGAGGCTTGCGAGAGGAGGTTCGGCTGTTCCTTATGTATCGGGCCCCCGATCGATGATGGTTTCTACTATGAGATGGCCCTACCCGGTGGAGGTGCTGTCCAGACAAGCGACTGGACGCCTCTAGAGCGTATCGTTGGAGATATTGTTAAAGAGCGTCAACGATTCGAACGTCTTGAGATGACCAAAGATGAGCTGCTCGAAATGTTCAGCTATAACAAATACAAGCAGCACATAATCTCCACCAAGATTCCCGATGGTACTTCTACTACAGTATATCGCAATGGTCCTTTGATCGATCTTTGCCGTGGGCCGCATGTGCCTGACACTGGCCGGATCGAAGCATTCTCCATTATGAAGAACTCGGCATCATACTTTCTAGGATCTCAGGAGAACGATTCCCTCCAACGTATTTACGGTGTATCCTTCCCGGATAAGAAAAAGATGGCAGAGCATAAGAAATTCCTAGAGGAAGCAGCCAAGAGAGATCACCGAAAGCTCGGTAAAGAGCAAGAGCTCTTCATGTTCCACGAACTCTCTCCCGGTTCGGCCTTCTTCTTGCCTCACGGTACAAGGATCTACAATACGCTTCTCGCATACATCCGAGATCAGTACCATAAACGTGATTATCAAGAAGGTTTGTCCATTACCGACCCCTATCCTCCCTCTTCTTTCAATCATGGTAAACTAACTGCGTACATCAGTCATTACTCCTAACATTTTCAATTCGGAGCTTTGGAAGATCAGTGGACACTGGGAGTATTACCAAGAGGACATGTTTGTCATAGATCTGGATAAGGAGAAATGGGGCCTGAAGCCCATGAATTGCCCGGCCCATTTTCTCATGTTTGCTCACAGTCCCAAGGTATATAGTCAGCTGCCATTGCGTCTCGCCGACTTTGGTGTCCTCCATCGGAACGAGGCGAGCGGTGCCCTGTCAGGCCTTACTCGCGTCCGTCGTTTCCAGCAAGACGATTCCCATATATTCTGCCGACTGGACCAGGTCACAAGTGAGATTTCCGATTTGTTTGATTTCCTCTCCGAGATGTATGGTCTCCTGGGATTTACCTTCAAGCTTCAACTATCTACCCGTCCCGAAAAGTTTATGGGCCAAATTGAAACTTGGGATAAAGCTGAGAGCATGCTAAAAGAGGCTCTTAACGGGTTTGCGGCTGGTCCCAGTGGTGTGTCTTGGACTCTCAATGAAGGAGATGGTGCCTTCTATGGACCTAAGGTAATCTTTTAAGGGGGTTCCGCTCCGATCATGTACAGTTTTGCTAACTATGCTTCAGATTGATATCAAAATATTAGACTGTTTGAACCGAGTTAGTGTACCTACTTATTCTATCTTATAGCTTGGTCGCAGCGCAAAGCACCGCGTTTCGCTTTCATTTCAAACCCCATGTATTACAAGCTCAAGGAGTCGAGCTGACCGTATATTTAGGAGTGGCAATGTGCTACAATTCAACTTGACTTTATGGGCCCCGAGAGTAATATCCCTTATAATTGTATTGCATATTCGTTGCTAACACTTGCTAGACTTTGGTCTCGAATATGTCACAGCTGAGACGCACGCTGCAAAACCCAAGCAGGATGAGACCGCTACAGAGGAGGCAGGAGCTAAAGCAAGCGAAGTTCAACCGGGTAACGCGGCCCCGGCGAACCCGGGCACAAGTGAGAGTGGAGCGAAACGGGAGAGGGTAATCAAGCCTTTGAGTCCCGGTTGCGCACGTCCAGTTATTATTCATCGCGCTATGGCGGGATCTATAGAGAGATTCATGGGTAAGAATGTCGAACGTCGGGGAACATGAAGGCGATTAGACTACTTACGTTTAATTATTTAGGTATTCTCATCGAGCACTTTGCAGGAAAGTGGCCTTTCTGGCTGAGCCCGCGTCAAGTGATGGTTATCCCAGTCGGAATGGGCTTCATGTCATATGCACAAGAAGTTAGGGATATCCTCAAGAAAGAGAGGATATTCGTCGATATCGACACTAGCGGAAACACGCTTCCCAAGAAGGTGCGAAGTGCACAGCTAGCACAGTACAACTTTATATTCGGTTAGTATTTCATCCTATCGGAGTTATTAGGACTATCTGTTTTGAGTCTACGTGAATACTGACGCGATCGCAAAAATATAGTTGTCGGAGACGAGGAGATGAAAGGTCGACAAGTGAATGTACGATACCGAGATGATACATCTACCCAGGATCGGGGTAAGCCTGTGCCTCTAGATGAGGTGATCGAGAAGTTACGAGGACTCCAGGCCGACCGAGGCTCATATAATCCCTTCCCATCAGAGAAACAGGCAAATAAGAAGGCGGCATGAATGAAGGCTCAGATTTGTTAAGTAGATGCCGATAGACTAACGGACTATTAAGCCTAAACCGTGCGGGATGACCAAAATAAAAGATAATTCAGAAGCTGCTATATGCCGAGGATGTATTCTATTTTCTTAGGATGCTATTCCTACATAGACTTTTTACATACATAGATATCCCTCCTAGTTTCAGGTGGTATTGTGTTAAAAAAAATATGGCGGTTGTGTGGTGCGGTGTTTGGACATAGATCAATACTGGTGTTCTGCAAATGTCATCTAACCTAGTATATTCCATAAGCTATAAGTTAGCTGACTACCAGCAGGACAAGTAATAAAGTCGCTATGGCATGACCAATATCAGACTAGTATATCAAAATTAGACCTTCCAGTATAATGTTATTAAATCTACTATCAACATAAGCTAATGTCATTGAAGCATGACTGATATCTAGGATTCTATCTATATACGTGGTCTCCCTGATCTCTGCGGCCTATGAAATCTTATAAACTAGCTTCTCAGCCTTGACCTTACTCTCTTGTTGCTCTTGGAAGCCAGTCAATATAGTATCGAAGCCACCAAGCTCTCTCACCTTGTTGGGCTTGATTTTACCGCTGGATAGTAACTCCGGGAGTATCGTCAAGTACTTCTCCCACATGGCCTTGTCTTGCGGAGTTGGCTCTCCACAATTGTCAAAGGTGCCGTATTTTATAGGACGCCCGAATACGGTGTAGACAATTGTGCTTTCTAGCTTGATATTCTTATTCTCGATCTTCTCCCTGATCTTATCTACAGCGAGGATAGTGACAATATGTCCGCCTTTGGTTGGTGATAGAGACTTTGCAACGGCCTCTACCGTGCCGTTCTCGCCGATGCAATCGAAAGCAAACTCGAGCCCGTCGTGCGTGAGTTTCCGAACCTGCTCGGGCCAACTAGGATCCTTGTAGTCTATGACGGCATCGGCACCTAGCGACTTTAGAAGCTCGTGATTCTGGGAAGATCCGGTAGCTATCACGAAGGCGCCGGCTAGTTTTCCTAGTTGGATAGCGTACTGGCCGACGCTTGACGTACCCCCGTTGATGAGGAATGGAAATGCAGTCTTAGCCGGCTTGCTCGGCTCAGGAAGTTTTAGCCTCCCGAACATGGCTTGTACAGCAGTTGCAAAGGCGAGCGGGATCACAGCGGCATCTTGGTAGGAGACATTATCCGGGATTAGGTATACCAGGCTTGCCTCGGTGGCGACGTATTCAGCAAATGCTCCTCGGGGCGGATTGGTGGATGATCCAAAGACAAAACCAGCGATACGCTGTCCTTCTCGCCAGTGGGAACCGTTTGTGTCTTGCACAGTACCGGCAAAGTCACAGCCCAATATCCGACCAGGATGTACGGACAGCATGCTCTTCCAATCTGTTGGGTTTTGAGCTATGTAGTGGGCTTTGACCAGGATTTCTCCTTGGCCAAGTTTTGGCACATCTATATCCTGGATCTTCGCCGTCTTGCCCTCAACGACGACTAATGCTTTCATTTTTGATGCCATTGTTATCTTGGTGGTTGATAACAACCGTCTTTGTTGTGCTGTGATGTATCGTGTTAGATTTGTACTGGCGAAGAAGATAAAGAATAAAGGGGATAAGGGAAGTCAAAGGGGACTTTTATGGGTGAAGTTAGTATGCCGAGGTATAATTATGTAATGCTCGATGTAATATAGCGAAAATCATTACGTACCTACACCATATCTAAAGGGGGCCTTATAGATTATAGAATTCAGAAAAGCTCCGTAGCGGCTAGAACACTTGGGTAGTCCTAGGTATTTTGGAAAACTTATTATTGATGTCATTTTCTTTCTTTTATTATTAAGTTTATATCGAGGGAGGCTTCTATAAACGTTTGAGGGTTAAGATGTTTAGATATTCCATGGAAACTTAAATGCCAGGTTTTCTGTATAGCAGAGGCTGTATCGGAATATAATCGAACCGGGAAGTCTCTTGATCCACTTTACGGCATGCATTTACTTGGTTTAAATGGCTTCTAACTCTTCACTAGATAGAGGCGGTGAAAGATTGTTATTATTGTTACATCAAGAAGATCTATTGCTTCGATATGATACGTCGATGAATCGTAGTATATATCACTTATACGCGGAAATATATGTGTTACATATTACCTAATATTAAACTAGGCAAATATAATTCCCTTAGTCTGAACGATTTATAAGCTCAGTCTTTGTAATCCTCATTCCCTCGTCTATACATTTAGGCCCTTAACAAGTCCTATCCCTATTTAGTATAGGAGTAACTTAGGAGAGTATAGAATCGTACGTATCTATCGGACTACTTATAGTAATTCTGTACACTCAATCCCTTGAATTCGAAAGATGTTCCCTCACGCTTGTCGAGAATAGTCTTGTAATGCACATCCTTAACTCGTGCTCTCACGTACTCAGTTCCGGAGACTACTGGCTTATTCGGGTCTTTGTCTTCCGCTGCAATGAGCCCAAGACGGTCTAGCAGCGGAGATGGGACAGTCTTCATGGGCGTATTGGCGCCAGGCCTACTAAAATAGAGTAAACCAAGTCGTGGAATGCTGATTTGATCTTTCGGCGGCGTGACCACACGATGAATAGTTGACTTGATGAACCCTTATAGTCAGGTAAGCTTGGTGCATAGGTAACCGATTTGGAGAGTTGATATTTACCGTTTGTTAGAAACGTCAAAGTGTCCGCCGCGTTGCAAGTGACTTAATACCTCTGGGTTAATATAGAGCTATACGCAGCGAAGGGGCTGACCTACTACCACCCTCTACGGGGCTCACATATTTCCACTCTCCCTCTGGCGTGCGTATCTGCAACCCGGCAACATGTTGGGAGAATAGTAGAGTCAAGCTGCCAAAGTCGGTGTGACCACCCTTAGAGTAAGCTTGGGCTTTATCCCATTCCTCTTGACTTCTTACGTTGTAGATCATGTACCGGAGGTGGTCGTCTGATTCTTCGTCATAAGCGTGTGCATCTGCGAGGTAGTTTTCTGGAAGTTCAAGAATGATGGAAATGAGCACGAAGAGTTTCCGGATTACCTTATCGAACAGATCTCTATGAAAAGATGCAATCTCGTCCCAGTTCTGCTCAACAATCCTGTGCCTCCCGACGTTGTCAAAAGCCGGAATGTTTTTGGGTATATTTAGCATTTCCACGTTCTCCTTGACTCCCGTGTCGCCAATCCAACGTGAATTCTCTCTGTATCCGAAATATTCGCCTTCAGCAAAGTTACAGGGAAACCGTCTCTTCTCCTCCAAGGGCTCCTTGAAAAATGTATTTCCGATGCTGAACTGACGAAGAACACGCTCATCATCAATGCCCGTATTGACTACGGACCAGAAGCCAACTTTAGTCACGGCATCATAAAGTTGCTTAGCAAGCTCTTGCTTGCCGCCGGGCTCGTCAAACCGCGACAGATCGATCTTGGGCAGTTCTGCATATTCAAGATTCTCTGAAGTCTTAGTTGGCCGAGTCCACGGTTTCACTAGAACTTTGCTATCATACAGCTGGCTTGCCGCTGGCGTCTCGATGGCAATAGGGGCCATACTGATTGACTCAAAGAATATTTTATAATTTCTTTTCTGGACGGAGATATTTCCGTAGCTTAGTCTGATTAAGATAGTCTTGTCTTATATCAACCAAGCTATATATACTAGACGTTGTTTTCTATTACAACATTTAGTCAAACTAGTTAGTTGTAAGTGCTCTTCCATAGAGTATAGCGTACGTCTTTTAATGTGATTGGTCAACTTCTCGTGGGATGGTTGCGGGGGTAGTTGCGTGCTTTGTGTTCTCATCGACCTCATCGCAGGCGTGCTCGGAAACCCATCAATGAGATTAGAGGAACTACCGGAATACCTAATAGGGCCCCAAAATTATCGGATGCCCCTCCGCAACCTCTGGTTTCCCGCGGTAGTTGATGGTAGACCTCGAAATGGGGGATACCGGAGCCCGATTGACCCCTTGCAATCGCCACGGAGGTCACAAGTGATAGAAATTAACTTGCTATCTCCGTTAACTATTACCAGGGCCTGGAAAATAGAACTAACTGTAGGGGGTCTCTAATTCCGACGTACGCTCTTATAATGTGGTATGATAACGCAATAAAGGTCGTGCCTAGCTTAAGCTCGGCAAACCGCCGCCAACCCCTTGACGTCGTAATTCGGGCCACGCTCATCTATCTATGTAAAGGCTACTGCCGCCGAATCGGCTGACCACTCTTTTCTTGTTCCTCAAGGCAAGCCCGCTTGCCCGACACTGCACCGAACGGAGGTTCCAAAGGAGAACCTGTTATACCTAACTCTGGTATAGGCTGTTTGCATACTGCCGTCCTAGCAAATCCCGACATGGCTTCCAGCAGTAGTAAAGTCGACATCAAGGTCGACGACACGGCAGTCTCGAAACGTGGCATCGGAACCGATGTTCCTATAGATCAGGACGTATCCGGCGCCGACTTAAAGCTCGAGAGGACTGTGATGAAGAAGATAGATATGTGGCTAGTTGGCTTTTATTCATTGGTTTACGTCTTTAGAGTTATCGACTCGTCCAATTATTCAAATGCAGCTATCATCAATCTTGAAAATGGTACAGGTATAAAGAAGCAGCTAGGACTGAGCCCTTCCCAATGGGCCTGGACATTGTCTATATTCTCCTACAGCTACATGATTTTTGAGCCCACGAACACCCTCGCGATGAAGGTATTTTCACCTTCGAGATGGATGTTTGTACTCATTCTCGGCTGGGGTATATCTGCCTGCTCATCTGCAGCAGCACAGGACTTCACAGGTGTAAGTAGCTACGGGTTCTCTAAGCTTCGAAGCCATTCACCTTGTAGACCCTAACATATATGTACATAGATGATGTGTGTTCGGTTTGCCATTGGGCTGGCCGAAGCTGGGTTCTATCCCGCCGTATTATACCACATGGCCTTTTGGTATAAACCTATCGAAATGCCACAGAGGATTGCTATTTTTTACTCGCTCGGTCAGCTTTCTCCGGCGGTGAGCGGCCTGCTTGCTTATGCCATTGGATTCATGGTAAGCAGCTCTATCTTATATCGTCTTATTTATTGTCACCTAGCTACCTGGATAATTGTGCTCTTGTTTAGTGAGCATAATTACTGACGATCTTATAATTTAGGACGGGCTGGGTGGTCTTGCTGGTTGGCGATGGCTTTTCTTGATTGAAGGTTTGCCTGCTATTGTGCTCTCTGTTGGGGCGTTATGGCTACCGGACTATCCCGAGACAGCTCTGATGCTCACGGACGAGGAGCGAGACTTTTTACAAGACCGTCTCGAGAAGACCGCCCCCTCGGGAAGGAAAGGGTACTGGGATTTCGACTCGCTAAAAAAGCTTATCAAAGATCCTACCTTTTATACGTTTACATTATATTGGATCTGCCATGGAGTCGGTGGTTTTGGTATTGGAACAGCGTTGCCTACTGTCATTTATGAACTAGGATTCACTACGACGTCCAACTCGCAGCTTATGAATATTGTAAGAAGATGAACCTGGCTCCAGCCCAAGATTATATCTAATATGTATATTACAGCCTCCTTACCTATCCGCGTTCCTCTTCTTGAACATCTTAGGTTACTTTTTGCATAAAAAGACCATCAGGCCATGGACTACTGCCGTTACGAGTGAGTATACCTAGAGTTAACTACGGAATGTATTATTATGGATGCTGATAGTTTCGTAGTTGAGTCGACTATCATTGTTTGCTATATAATCCTCTTTACAGTCCGCAACGCGGTGGTGAGGTATATATTCTTGATTGTCGCCGTCTCGTGCGCGGGCTCGGCATATCCAGTAATATGGCCGGAGCGTATTCGAGCTCTCAGGGGGACAGTTGCATCTGGGTTAGGTATTGGGTGGACGAATGCTATGGCGCAATTCAGCGGTATCGCAGGCCCGCATGTTTACAGCACAGTGTTTGGTCCCTCGTACCATGTGTCATATGGAATTTGTCTCGGGTTTTTGAGTGTGGGAATCGCTGCAATCTTGACTTCTTGGTGGCTTGTGTGGCGGGGGGACCGAAAGAAGCAAGTAGAGCAAGACCAAGGGGGTGAACAGTCAATCTTATAAAGCTAAATGATGCATAATGGTACTAAGCAACCTTACGAGAAGTATACAAAGTAGGCCTATGTAATATATCTTATACAATAATATGCAGAACACAGTGTCGGGGTTACCTTGGCATATTTGGATATCTTCATAGCAGGTAGGTAGTGACAGCAGTTGAAATTGTGAGCCAGAGGGAAAATCCAGGGCTATAATATATCATATGCTAATATGCAGTTGTTGAATGTTGCACGTCAATACTCGTATAAATACAAGATGCGGGACAGGTTTAATAAAATTTTAAATTTTTTTTCTTTTTTTTTCGCGTGGCGGGCGTGTGAGAGACGATGGTCGGGATAAAGGCCGAATGAGGAAGTGTATGCATATCAGTGTGTCAAACTTGATAGGTGCTTGTATGTAGGCATGATCTGACTTATATCATACTATCATACATATCTCTCCATCGATTCATAGTGTACATACATATATGATACATGTATGATATACTTACATACATATGTTAGGTTAGGTATTGCAATGTAGTATTTTTTGGGTTGTATTATAAATCAACACGGCCATGAACTCCGTATCGGGATTGCAAATATTAATTTGCCTAACCTAGAATTTTACCTAGGCATGTGGGACCTCACGAGCTCATAACCAAGGTTGGTATCCATAGATACCCGTCGAAAAATATGAATCCCGTCTACATCTATGATATAAAGCTAAGTCGTAGCATCGGGGGTAGACCCGTTTAATACTTAGCCATAAACGCATCAAGACGTCATCCCTCCTTAACATTTTCGACTACATCGTATACATAAACTGACTTTACACCCAGAAAATAAACAGAATATATCTGAAGGAGTAACCTAGAAGTTTGACTCTCACCTTTCGTTTCTTAACGTATCCCCGCCAGACGTCAGCCTATATTCTACTAGAGTTAAAATCTGAGCGATAGTCGACTTCGCGTGATACAACAATGGCGCCAAATAAGTCTCTTATTTTCAAAAAGGTTCCTACTGGTTTTCCGGTTCCAGGAGAGCATCTCGCCGTTGAAGAGCGGTCTATTGACCTCGATGCGGCCCCTCCAAAAGGCGGCCTGATTGTTGAGATACTCTATGCTTCTTTCGACCCCTATCTTCGCGGTAGGATGCGTGATGCTGGTGTCAAGTCTTACTCGCCGCCTTTCGATCTTAACGGTCCATTCTCAAATAGCACTGTTGCCCGAGTTCTAAAGTCGGACACGTCGGATTTTAGCCAAGGAGATATTGTGTCCGCATTTCTTCCTATTGCCGAGTACGCCACAGTTCCTGATGTTTCTGCTGCCAAGGTGCGCAAGATCGACAACCCACATAATCTCGATCTTGGCATGTTTCTAGGCCCCTTAGGCATGCCTGGCTTAACAGCCTATTCGAGTCTTCATAAGATTGGAAAACCAAAGAAGGGAGAAACAGTTTTTGTTAATTCGGCTGCTGGCGCTGTTGGGCAGGTCGTGGGTCTAGTCGCGAAGAATGAAGGACTTAAAGTCATTGGCTCGGTTGGCTCTGATGAGAAGCTAGATTATATCATAAATGAGCTCGGATTCGACGGTGGTTTCAACTATAAAAAAGAGAGTGCATTCGATGCGCTTAAGCGCCTTGCACCCAACGGAATTGATATCTACTTTGAGAACGTTGGTGGAGACCAGCTCGATGCGGCTTTGGAGAATATGAATACCCTCGGACGAATTCCAGTTTGCGGAATGGTACCGTCCCCCCCTTACCCTTTTTGATAGCTTGTCTGTGCTAACGAACAAGTAGATTTCGGGATACAACTTGCCACCTGACCAAAGATATGGTGTCAAGAATCTCTTTCAGCTTATTGCAAAGCTCATAACGATGCAAGGTTTCCTTGTCGGACAACCTGAATTCGGGCCTGCATACTTCGAAGAGCACCAGAGACAAGTTCAAAAATGGATCGTAGAAGGATCTTTCAAGGCTAAGCTTCACGTCACTGAGGGCATCGACAAGGCGGCTGAAGGGTTCGTGGGAATGCTTAAAGGCGATAATTTTGGTAAGGCCGTCCTGAAAATTAAGGATTAGCCTATAACCATCTTGTCATTTGTATGTAGAAGTCTAGCTTGTAGGCTAGAGACGTAGCTTGCGTACATACCTATGACTTCTAATCGATCATGAATCAATATAGTGAGTGTACTGATTGTAAGTAAAGCGGAGATATTAAGGCTTGGCTGTGAACTATTAATCATTAGACGAATGAGTAGCTATGCCTAGCGAAACGTACCATAGAATGATATTTAGAGTATCACCGCCCTCGCGGTCGGATGAAGTCATAAATTAGTCTTACTAACGGCTTGAACAGTCGACCGTCGACCTTTAATATAACAATTTTATGATTAGGCATATCTTGGTATCTACAGCACCATCTCTATTTCTACATGTTGCGTGTGAATAGCACGGGTATAACTCCAAACAAACTATTTGGGAGATGGGACGGTGCAAGATGTTAAACCACATCCCGTATTAAAATCTAATAGGACTGAATGACCCCCCTCCCCCCTTTCAATCCGTATAAATGCACCCTTATTTTTAATGACGAGGTAATCGAGTCTAAACATAATTATCATGATATTTCTGAACGCTTAAGCAGCGAACGAAAATAGACTGGGGTATGTAATCCGACGCCAGGAAAATGCACCCGATGACGCACCCCTGATCCCTCTTTTGGACTCGTCGTCTCCTAACAAACGCCATTTCCTGATGACAAGACACTTGAACAAGCCCTACTTCACGATCGGCTGAACCCCTGCTTCGCCTGGGATTGATTAGTTACTACTCTTCGTATTAAGCGATGGGATACGTTTTTAGCTTACCTTCATCTGCTCTATTCTTGCTTTGAGTTGACTCGTGACTTCTGCTGCCCTCTTCCAATTCTCGGCTCCATTACTACCGGTTCCGGCGGCCATCGAACTCGCGGCGGACCCGGTGTTGTGTCCAACCCCTTCGTCTATTGCTGCGCTCCTAAAGCCACGAGCAGGGCTCCCCCTTCCACTTGAACCACTGCCATATCTTAACTCTGGACTTAACTTGCTCCTAGGGTAGTTATGTGGTGCGTCACCGTTTTCCTTCTCTTCTGAAAATGTGCTCGCGAAGCTCATTCTGTTTGTCCTAGATCCCGGGTAGTTTGTGTTATCACGGTAGATGCCCATGTCATCGGGAGTAGGACTTGTCATTCCCGGACTTCCAATGCCACCAGAGACGCCAAGCCCCTCCGCCCTACTGAGTGCACGCTTGAGACGTTCAAGCTCCCGCCGGAGTCTTTCATTTACTTGCTCGGCTGCTTCTGCGTCACTCCTCGCTCGTACTAGCTGAGTCTCTTTGGCCTTAATGCTAAGAACATCTCTCGTGTGGTCCTCGATAAGCCCGGCGTTGTGATTTTTGAGCTCTTGCACTTCTGACATGAGCTTGCTTCGTTCGTGTCGCATATCATCTACCTGTTTAGTGAGCCGTTCATTTGCCGCACGTAGTTCCTCTAGTTCAGCACGCTCTATGGCTGTAAGCCCACTTGACGGAGGTGGCGAGGGCGCCGAAGATGTTACGGCGGGCGTGGTAGGTTTCGCTAACGACCGTGCTGCAAGACCACCTCTTCCGAGCCCGACTCGAGGTTTTGGCTGTGGTGGTGATGCCGGGGCCTCCTCCTCTTCTTCTTCCTCTGGAGGCGGAGGGACAGCAGTGGCTGGCGCTCTTCGGGGGGATGCGATGCCAGGGGCGCCGAGGCGTCTTTGCGGTGCTTTTAACCCGGACAGGCCAGAGGACTTGGGCATTCCAAGCTTACTGCCCGGGGCGGCTCGAGATGTCGGTTGTGGTGCGAGGGAAGCGGGCTCTTGTACGACCGGCGCGGCTTTCTTGGCGGTCCCGGCGGTCTTTTTGGTACCGCCACCTACCTTCTTTGGACCACCGGGTGGACCCCGTGCTGCCGGAGCTGGGGCTGGTTTCGGCTTGTCTTTGGCTTTAACCTCGGCCTTCTCGAAATACTCCTTGATTTTAGTTTTTCGTATATCGTCTAGGCCTTCCAGGTGAGGGTTCATGGCACGTTCACCAATAATCTTCATGACTGTACCCAGAACCTCGGCACCACCGGACCTCAACCCTTCGCTACCCTCCGCAAGTAGCTTCTTCGCAGCTTCTACAATACTCGCGACTTCTTGCTTGTTCGGCGGATCCCGGGTTGTTCTAAGACAGCGGACAAGAAACTTCATGCTTCCCTCTTTTACCTGAGGGTTCTTGTGGGGGAGAAATGAGAGAATTTCCTCCAAACAGTCAGACAAGCTTGTCGCCAGGAAGACTTGGTCTAGTGCAGCCCCTAGTGCGTCTGCAACGGTTTGTTTTTTCTCTTTTAAACGCTCCATGATTGGCGTCATGACTACTGACCGGTATTTACCATAACCTTTTCGAAGACCCTTTGCGAGTACTTCGATACATTGAGCCGCCTGGGTGACGACGGCAATATTGGCGTCTTTCATGCACTTCGCTAAGCCACGGTTAATCTCGTTGAAGTCACCATCTTTGATTCTTGGTACGTTGAGTATAGCAAAGAGCGACTCAAGAGCCTCTTTACGGTCCTTCCATTTCGAAGATGCAAGATTGTCATGAAAATTGGCTGGAACTTTAGATAAGACGTCTTGTGGCTCTGCAAGATCGAAGGCATCAACTTCGGCTGGCTCATCGATTCCATCATCGTCGTCCACGTCCTCTTCAGCCCCAGGCGGCGGAGCACGAGCCAAGGCTGCCTGTTGAGTTCGTAGAAGGCGTTCCTGTTTTGGCGGCGGCTCTGCTTTAATCTTTTCAAACTGGGCTTCTAGATCAGACTGCTGTGTGGGTTTTAAATCACCCCAGAACATGGGTTTCATGGCGTCCCTCAGCCATCGATAAAATTCAACAGCTAGATTGGTTGCTTCGGCTCGCACATTCTTGTCCGCATGTCCAAATGCTTTAGGGAGGATTTTAAGGACCGGCTTTGGGTCGGCTATCTTGCAGCCGTAGCTGTGGAAGATGGTCGTGAGGGCTGCTAAAGCAGCTGCGATGACCTTGGGTTGCTTCGCAGATACGGCCGGGAGGATATCCTCAACAATGGGACCGGCGGCATCGAGCTCGATAAGAAGCAGTAGGGCCTCAACCGAGGCGGCTTTGGTGGCAGGCCTTGTGGACACAAGGCCTTTCTCGACGATGGGAGTGACAACATGGCCACGTGAACGAACGCAACATTCCTTACCACCGAACTTAAGGAACGCGCAAAATGCTGCAATACCGTCGGACTGCGCGGCAACGTTTGAATCCGCGACTGCACCCTTCCACAAACTCGGGTCTTGGTTGAATGGTCGAAAAGCTGGATCATATTCGTCGGGAGTGATTTCAAATTGCTTTGCTGCTTCTTCGTATGCCTGCTTACGAACTTTCCAAACCTATTCGCCCGATATTGTTTTAGTACCGAGGCCGGAACAAAGAGGGGGGGATATGTGATGATGGCACGCACCTTGTGGACCCATCTATCTGTTAATGGAAGAGAGCTGTAGTCAGGCTCTCCGTCCGCCATATTCACGACTGGACAGTTACGATCGACCGTCGGCGATACCGGTGTGTTATGTGCTTTGCGATTAGGGGTGGGTTGAGTCGACTTCCTTCGGGCGCGACGATGCGATAAAGTCGAGGCTACTCTCTTGATTAGTTTTGGTAGAACTGGCACCTTGAGGAGACGAAGACGCATTTTGAGTGTAGAGGTTGCGAGAAGCGTGGCGAGACAAAGAGTTTAGGATGGAGTTGAGAGAAGATCAATGCGTCTTCCTCATCTCTTGTTCCCCGTTTCTCGTCCACCGTGCTCCGTCCCTGGCCCCCAGTTCCTCACCTCAGGCTCCAAGTTCTTCGCGAAAGCAGCTGCTAACAACAGATTTATTGCTGTTATTGTAATTGAGGCGCTTAGGAATTCGTAGGGCATGTGGGAAAAGGAGCGGGTGAATGTCTTATGTAGAGACGTACAGAATTTGTAGGCCTCGGGTCATGGGCCAGGGGAACACGAATGGTTATAATGAAGAGGCAGAAAGATTAGACATACATTGTTTTCATGGGATAAGCTTTAGAGTTGAGCCAATCAATATAGGTATTTAATATATTAAGCTCTATGTTTACTCTTTCCCACGGTTCACCTGGTGGAAACTTCAAAGACTTGGATGATTTTGCGGGGAGCAATCTTAAAAAAATGTATGTTTTGTTGAGGCGATACACAGTATATCGGGTATCGGGTATAAGGTACGTAACGGTAAAGGTGGCGCTTGCTTTATTTGAAGTTTGGCCCTCTTACTGTTTAATGAGAGAGGTATATTAGAGAGATCGGACTGTAGAGCGTGGGATTTCGAACGTTGTAGGGCGCAAAATTGGGACATGCGTCTTTGAAGTTGACGATGACGATAGAAGGTTGTTGCTTGTCAATTTATTATTATTCTACATACGGGCAATCGATGTCTTAGGTTATGTATATAAGTATACATTTATGTATCTACCCGATAGTTTATTGGCCGGATACAAAAATAAATACTGGGGTACCGCGCTTGACCTGTTGACGTAGCGCTTCCTGGTGCTATTAGATCGGGCTAAGGTTGTCATCGGGGCAACTACCTAGTATTTATTTGCATACACGTAAGTATCTCATAAACAAGTCATTTTGGCGCCGGTATTTGTATAGTCATACCCTTATAATAATTATCCTATTTAGTCATAATTTCCAACATGAACTCTGGACAGTAAATAGAAACAACATTTAGATTCAATTATTTCGTTTTTACAAGTTGAGTATTTACGTATCTAGTTAAGGTTAATCATGAGGTATCTTTAAGCGAAGCTATTGCTGTAGATTTTATGTCTAAGGTTGTCGCATTGCATAGTACTTGCATAGTACGCCTTGTCGATAAATAGACATACCTAGGCATATTTATGTACCTAGGTATGTAGGTAAAGATCGAGAGGTGTGGCTTGTGCTCCTCTGTTTCCCCGGAGGCCGGGCAAAGCCATGTGGCTTCGCATGTCTTGTCGGGTCTCCATCTCCAATGGGCATGCTTCCCTACACTTCTCTAGAATGTACCTCATATCTACCTCTCGATGTTTGTACATTACCTAAAGGTAGTAATGGTACCTAGGTAGTTAATGCATTACCAGAACACATCAAGAGACAAGTTAATATCTAAGATTGTTGTCTTCCTTATTTTTTCCCCTTCCCATCAAAAGGTCTTAGAAGCGACAAATTGACGATCGTACCTTTTCCTTCACCATTCCGACATGTTGCCCCGAACGTAGACGAACGTATCTACTTGATTGAATCTGGATTTCCTCCCTTTTACGCATTTTTAGCGACAGCTTCAATTATATTTCTTCTCCCCGGCGCAACCCTAAATTATGATCCAACCAAGTCTCGGCCTATAACTTCCTATTAAACGTTTCGATCCGCCAACCCGCCAACCGACCGACTTACCTAACTTCTATACCTACGTCAATACCTACATCGCCTTTTCCCCTACGCTATACTCTGCCTGGTTGACTTTTCTACTGGTTCTCCCTCGCGGGTTGCCAGCAGTTCGTCCACTGTTTGGCCCTCGTGTCGTTTCTACTTTTGGTACAAAGCTTCATTCAATTTGGCCTAGGAACCCTTTCCGACGTCTCTTGTTCCCTGGTAACAAGCATAAACAAGGCTTTGGTGGTACATTATTGTCGTCTATACGCCTTTGTGTGAGATTATCTTCTGAGACTCCGACGCATTGTGTGCGGGCAACTACACTCTTTGTTGCCTCCTCGTTCTCTTGACTGCTACTTATAGCCCTTCTGAGGTTATATTGACTACCCGCAACCTCTCTAAAGCATAGAACTTTCATACTTTTCCATTACTACGTCCATGAGCAGCCTCGCGCGGTGAACTGGACAAAATGAGCCAAATTCTGACCCCTCGACAAGCTGAAGAGCTGTATGTTTTCGACCTCAGGTTTCCCCCACTACTTAGAGGACAATGAGATAATAGATGATGCTAACTTATATCCTAGACATAAGGCCATTATTGCATACCTGTCGTCGAACAACCTGCCTAACACGGCAGCTGCCTTAAGAGAAGAACTGAACCTTGGTGACACATTTGATACTAATACTTCTAAGAAATATGAAGGTCTTTTGGAAAAGAAATGGACTAGCGTTGTGCGATTACAGAAGAAGGTATGGGATATGAAGTCCCCTCTTGTATGCTGCCGCCCCTACTAACATGTCTAGATTATGGAACTAGAGTCGAAAACGGCTACTCTGCAGTCAGAATTGGATAATGCGACACCTACCTCTCTATCTAAGCGGAATCAAGACCCGTCTAGTTGGCTCCCTCGGTCTCCGCCACGTCATACCCTGGAATCTCATAGGGGCCCTATTACCTGCGTCGCCTTCCATCCCGTCTTCTCTTCCTTAGCTACGGGTTCCGAGGACTATACGATAAAAATTTGGGATTGGGAGCTGGGAGAGCAGGAGCGCACAATCAAGGGGCATACAAAAGCAGTGCTGGATGTGGATTTCGGTGGTCCTAGGGGTGGGACCCTTCTGGCGTCGTGCTCGAGTGACCTAACTATCAAGCTGTGGGATCCTTCCGATGAATACAAGAATATTAGAACTTTACCCGGGCATGACCATAGCGTTAGCGCCGTTCGCTTCATCCCGTCAGGTGCAGCGGGTGCGCCAAGTTCTAGCAACCTTCTCGTATCTGCTTCTAGGGATAAGACGTTACGTTTATGGGACGTGACGACGGGCTATTGCGTCAAAACGATACGAGGACATGCAGATTGGGTCAGAGATGTTTGTCCATCACCGGATGGCCGTTATCTTCTATCTGCCGGAAATGATCAGACTGCTCGCCTCTGGGATATTTCGCTTGCTAACCCTGAAAGCAAGCTGACACTCGTCGGCCATGAACATACAGTCGAGTGTTGCACTCTCGCTCCTCCATCAACCTACCAATATCTTGCACCACTTGCTGGATTGAAAAAGCCGCCTCCAGCATCGAGCACTGCGGAGTTTATGGCAACAGGTTCTCGAGACAAGTCGATACGTATTTGGGATGCGAGAGGCAACTGTATTAAGACCCTTCTCGGACACGATAACTGGGTAAGAGCATTGGTATTTCACCCAGGTGGTAAATATCTCCTTAGTGTCTCCGATGACAAGACGTTACGGTGCTGGGATTTGGCCCAGGAAGGAAAAAATGTGAAGACGCTCGTAGATGCGCATGGTCACTTTGTGTCCTGTTTGAGGTGGGCCCCAGGCATTATACGCGAGCCTGTGACAAACGGGTCAGGCGAAGGTCTGAATGGCACATCTCTAAATGGCATTGCAAAAGCCGCGGCTGTTGCCGATGTTCAAATCCGGTGTGTTATTGCAACTGGGTGTGTGGATTGTAAGTTGAGAATTTTTGCCAACTGAAACCACCAACACGGTATGTGACAGGACATGAAAGGATGTGTCGTTCTGGCGTCACTTTGGCGATCTTAGCTTCCGTTAAAGCTCGAGAGCTTTTATGGTCGGAGTAACGAGGTCTCGAAGCCAAAGGTTGGGGCGTGTATCTTCAGATGCTGCCTCGGATATTGTTGCCGTAGAAAACTGCAGACACTACAAACACGCCGTTCTTCGAGGCGGCACGGGAAGATGACTATAAACAAGCTTTAACCCTATGGATCTGGGAGATTAAAGGACGGGGCGGGCGGGCTGGTAGGGAGGGCGAACTTGATGAAGGGAAGAAGTAACGAGATTTGTTGGCGTTGTTAAGTCCAAGGTTGGCGTCATTTTCTGTGGTGCTATTGCATCGTTCAGGCTGATCAATGGTCGCGACAGCACCGTAGATATGGAAGAAAATAGATACCCTATTATTGCATACCGATAAGAGACTTGAATATACGATCTAGCATTGAGCTAGTTTATTCTCATAATTCTCATATTGTTCTCACGTACATAAAAAGTTGAGTTCTTAACCTATAATTCAACTCCTTCTATTTAGAAAAGAGATGTATGTTTCTAAGATTGCCCAACCTCATGAGGCGCATACAGTAAGACAGTGAGTATAGAATACTGTATTTGTACCTACATACCTACTAAACCGCCTACAGAGGTAGTATGCAGCGGGGTCCTAGGCGGGTCGCGCAGCTTTTCGTTATGTACAGTGTGAGATGATGTACCTAAGTGCACGTACCTCAACTTGTACTACCTCCATGTACGGTACCTGGTGTAAACACATGCAAGTATGGGTGACTAACATATAATATCGTGTATCAAGCATTGAAGCAGGCATGCCCGGCCTCCGCAGTTCAAATTCCCCGGCCCAAACCCAAGAAGTGGGAAATTCGAGACTTATCGGCCTAACACTTCTTTCTTACTTACAACTTCCAATCTATTACATACGTATCTTAACCCCATTTTTATCTAGCAGTATACCTAGGTAGGTATGTAGCTTGATCTTTTACTTCTATCTTCTTCTCTTCGTCTAGCCACTTCTCCTGCTTAACTACCTCTTAGAGGTACCTTGCTCAGCCCTTCCCCTCCCCCCCTTCCCCACCAAGCCATTCCCCTTTATTACTTTGACTCTTAACAGCGGATTAAGACGGGGTGGACTCAAGAAATCCAATTACCATACATACCTCCTTACCTTATTTAGCTAAACAACAAGCGCCCGAATCCACAATCGCTGCCTGATCATATCTTTATTTTCTATCCGCATCTGTATCTTGCCTTTGGCATACAGACATCGAAATCTGGATTAGCAGTATTTTGCAATTGGTTTATGTAGTTTAAGGGGTTCCAAGGTGCGAATTAAAAAGTACCGGACCAAAAACCCGACAATCCCATTCCATTTCGACGGATAGAACCGACCGTCGGAAAAAAAAATAATCGAGAAATTTCCTGCTTGACCACACGTGGGAAACCCACATAACCTATACCGGTGACGATATCACAATTCGTTTCGCCCTTATTTTTCCCCCGCGCGAGCCACCAAACTTGGATCCGATCCGACCAGACCCGGGTAAAGGACAGGCTTTCGTATGCCGAATCCCACTCCCTGCATCCGCCGTCTATCTGCACTCGCATTCACTTCGACACACGTACCTCTACTCTCGCCAGTCCGGTGCCGGTGCAGCCCTGCCGGCGCAGTGACATAGGGCGTCGCCCCCATTACGAATCGACATGTTCTGGAGATTTGGCGGTTACGCCAATATCTCGACTATCGATACTATTCTCGATAAGCCTGACTTCCAACTCGAAGATCTGCTTGATGAGAGCGACCTGATCCAGGAGCTGAAACAGCACAACACTAAGCTCATAGAGTATCTACGCGAGTCCAAGGTGCTCGAGAAGCTCCTCGAATATGTTATCACACCGAAGCTTGAACCTGTAGAAGTCCCCGAAGAGGAAGCCAACGAAGATGAGAAGAAAGGCAAGTCTAGGGCCCTATCTTTTGGCCGCCCGCGTGCCTCATCAAGAACAACTAGTGATGGAGCCGAGGAGGATGAGGCTGAGAAGAAGAGGAACAGATATGCTTATGTTGCCGCTGAAGTCCTCTCGTCCGATAATTGGTCCATCTACGAAGCTCTGATGGAAAGCCACCAACTTCTGCGTAACTTTTGGAATTTCCTCAAACATCCGTCTCCCTTAGATCCCCTCCAGGCGAGCTATTTTACTAAGGTTAACGAAGCCTTGTTCGATAAAAAGACGGAGGAAATGCTGGATCTTTTGAAGTCCCTTGACGATGCGGTCCCTAACATGCTACGTCATGTCGACTGTCCTATGATAATGGATCTCCTACTCAAGATCATTAGCCTCGAGAGAATAGAGAATGGCCAAGGTGTAGTTGAGGTGTGTTCAGATATCCAAAGAGATAGCACGGTATATTGCTAACATGAACCCGCTGGAACTAGTGGCTTTACGGTAAAGATGTCATGCCGACGCTGCTCTCATTTCTTGGGCCGGAGCACAGTCCTGCTACGCAGACGTCTGCCGGCGACTTCATCAAGGCCATCATCACTGTCTCCGCCAATGCCTCGCAGAATGAGCAGGCCTGCATTGGTCCGAACGAGCTTACACGCCAGCTAGTATCCAAGCCTTGTGTCCAGAAGCTAATTGGATACATGCTTGATGGTGGGAATCCCCTTACTGTAGGCGTTGGAATTGTCATTGAGGTCATCCGCAAGAACAACTCCGATTATGATCCGGATGTTGGCCCCGATTCGAATGCCTTGCCCTCTAGTCGCGATCCTATTTATCTAGGTACCCTGCTTCGGCTCTTCGCCGACCACGTCCCCGCCTTTATGACAAAAATTCTCAATGCCCCAGCATCTTCCCAAAGGCAGCGGTTAGATTCCACCTTTGGAGAGAAGATCGAGCCTCTTGGTTTTGATCGGTTCAAGACTTGTGAGCTCATGGCTGAACTCCTCCATTGTAGCAATATGGCGCTGCTCAACGAAGTTGGTTCGGAGCAGGTAATCGCGCTTCGAGACGAAGAACGCCAGCGACTACGAGTCGAGGGCCGACTTGCAACAAATCGTGGCGAGGAGGTGCAATCATCGGAGGATCTAACTATGCGCATGCGCCACTCCTCTCCAGATGATGCCCGTCGCCTAGAGATCACAAACGCCTCCGATGACGACGGATTTGAGGAGGTTACTCCATTGAGTGAAATGACGGAGGATACGTCGCATGAGTTTGTCAAAGCCGAGGACGAAATTCCTACCGGACAAGTCTCGTCATTTATGGATAGGGAGGATGACGATTTCGTGGAAGAGCCTCTTAGCTCTCCAAGGTTGAACGTCCATGATAGTAAACTCAATGAGCAACAATTCGAAAATCCCGAGCTCATGGTTGCGCCTCTCTCCCCGAAGAAACCGACCGCTACTCAGAAGTCAGTGCAAGAACAAAGCGATGCTCCCGCAGCCAATCCGCAGCCGTCACAGGTGTCCCAAACAAGCACAGAGCAGCACCAGGTAAAGACAGCAGGTCAAGAGCATAATGATGGGCCTTCTGTGTCAATTGACGTTCAACCACTACAGTTCCGAGATTTACCTAGAGAGTCTCCTGGAAGCAACTCCGAGGCCATAGAAAACTCTACTACCTCGGTAGTTCAGACAGGAGAGAAGTCTGTTGTGAACGATGCGCCTATAGAAAGTGAACTGAATGTAGTTCCTCGCGAGCCTTTACAGCCAGGGTCCGAGAATGCGGGCAGTGTTCCCGCTGTTCAAGCCCATCAACCCGAGTTGGTTCTATCTGAAAATGTAGAACAGCGCCTTGAGCCAGTTGTCGGCGATTACCTCAAAATGCAATTTGTGGAACATCAGGTTGTGCCAACGATACTAGTGAGTGATCTTAAATGATATCGTTCATTCTAGGAAGCTAATTTTGAATAGTCCTTCTTTTTCAAATATCCCTGGAATAACTTTCTTCATAACGTTGTTTATGACATTGTCCAACAAGTGTTTAATGGCCCTATGGATCGCGGCTATAACCCCACTCTGGCAATATCATTATTTGAAGCTGCCGATGTTACCAACGCTATTATTAACGGCCAAAGGTCCAGCGAGCAGTCCCAAGCTCGAAATAAGACTCGGATGGGTTATATGGGTCATCTGACACTTATTGCTGAAGAGGTGGTAAAATTCACGGAGCGGAATCCACCAGAGCTCCTCTCGGAGCTTGTCTTGGATCGAGTCATGAGCCAGGATTGGATTATGTATGTTGAGGGTGCCCTCGCGGAAACAAGGGAAAGGGACAATGCCATCCTTGGGGGAGTTAGGCCCGAAGTTGCTATGAGCAACAGGACGCAGATGGGTGGCAATAGCCTGGGTGGCATGGGATTGTCAAGCTTGGGACTTGGTGGCGCTCAGGGTGGTGGCTCTAACGCGCTTGCTGAAGCTGGGTTAAATGGCACTGGGGGTAGTATGGAAATACAGGATAATGGCAGCGGGAGCAGCATCGGACCTTTCAGCATAAGCTCTGGCTTGCTATCGGGATCCGGCTTCGGCAGTTCAAGCGACGAAGAAGAAGACGAAGCAGAAGATAATGAAGAGGATGTTAATAACGAGGTAAATTGTCCCTGGCGCGATACGATTCTCTTTGGTTTCTTATGATATATCTCACCTCAACAGCCCATGTGCGAAAATGATCATGCTATTGAGTCAAACGCATTTACTAATAGTTGAATAGTTTCGCGCCTACACAGATTCATTGAATGTAGCTTCTTCGGCATCAATGGATCCTCCTTCTGTTCCGCCCCCGCCTCCACCACCGCCGCCACTAAACATTCCTCCATCACGCGCACGTCTACAACTGGCCGCGAGGCTCGCGATGCACCAGAAGAATTCTGGTGGCTCATCGACACAGTCAGGAGGGGTAGAGGGTAATCAGGAATCAGATGAGACCGTGCTCGACAGGGAATCTGAAAGCATCCTCCGCAATCCTTTTGAGGACGACGGAGATGATGACGTAGATGACGAAAGTGACGACGGCCTTGCCGAGGATGATAACAATGCAGAGTCTTGGGGTGCGGGGCCATCTAGAGGGAGCTGGTGGCGAGGAGCTTTGCGACGAGGTAAGGAAAAGTTTGGGGATGGTAGGGATGATTCCGACTCAGAAAAAGATGAGCAAGCTAGAGGGGACGAAGAGGACGAGGAATTTGGGGATTTTGCGATGCCCGAGGTCGACAAAGACGGCAGCAATGAAAAGGGTGGAGTAATCGTAAAGCCACTTCCTGTTCACCCGTCCTCCCAGAGTCAAAAGGCGTCGGCTTTCACTAGCCTCTGGCCGTTCGGGTCGAAGGATAAGGAGAAACAGAAAGTTAAAGACAACGATGTACCGGCAGAGAGTCCGGTGGAGGTTACGGGTGAGATTACGGGCGACGATGGAGAAAAGATCAAGAGCACGCATGAAGCAACTCGAAGAACAAGCATTGAAGACCCCGACGATGAGGAGGTGGTTGTCTAGGAGCCGGCGTCTGAAACGGATGAGGCTCTATACGATGGCTTTGTCAATGTTCCTCATGGCTCAGATGAATGATACCCCGTAATCAATATTGCGAAGATGATGGTCCAATGGAGTCGTGGGCCTTACTTGTACCGCGCGATAAATGGGATATGGCAACGAGGATTATCGGGCGCGTTTGTATTATATGCGGTTCTAGAAATGGCTGTTTGCATGTTTTACGGGTTTCTATCCTGTACAGTAAGTAGTCCGGAATGGTACGAGATTATGGATGATGTTCCGATATGATAAATTTTATGAGAGTACAGTAGATGGAGGAAAGCCCTCGGGTACCGATGCTACGAGCCCACGTTGACTGGACCTTGCTTTTCCAAGTCAGGATTTAAGAACAGATAAAACAATCTTACGATGAATGCCATACAAGTCAAGCTGCTGTTGGCTTGGATGGATTCATTGGCGCAGGCGTGGATGACACGGACTAAGTAGATCGCAACGTGTATTGATATACATAGGTAGGTTAGGTACCTACATCATACCTGGGCGATGAAACCTGGGCGATGAAACCTGGGCGATGAAACCTGGGCGATGATCTCATGGCGTTTTATGAATACGGCGTGGCATTGGGTAGGTAGATGCGTTGATCATAAGGGATATTGAGGTTGATAGAAGCTAAAGAATAACAGTTAGGTAGTTAAGGATTCGCACCTGTTAATGCCTTTCTTTTAAGGATCTGAGGATTTATTCGAAGGAAAACCACTGCGTCGGCCGAGGGAAGATGATTGGTGACGTGAGTAGGAATCAAATCCTTGAAGATTCCGAAAGACCCTTAACCTAGAAAGCTGAGTTCTAGCTTATGTTAATCAACCTAACTGGGATTAGATCTGGCATAGGTTATTCTTATTTTTAGCACAGCTAACATGCCGTGTACAATTGGGGGCCTTTTGACTTTATATCTCTCTGGGAACTCCGGCTTACACCATATTCATTTCTTCATAGTACGTCAGCCCCAGCCTCAAATCGCAGAAGGATTATGTATATATGTATTTCAATTGTTGATCGTAGCTAGGATCTTCCTTACATTCCTTACATGGCCAATATGGCTACCTGCAGAGAGTCTGCCGGATCCCCAACATTTATGTCTTTAGAAGAATCCTATAATCCAATGTTCGCTTCACCCAAAAATGGGTAGCTAAATAGTAATATCATGCCCTTTCATTTCCATATCTTGTATCTTAATCTCTTTTTCTCGCTCTTTTGCCATTTTAATGTCATACCATCTGCGACTTAATAGAGCCTGCGTGAACCCCTAATATAAAAGGCTCTCTTTACTATAGTTAGCAATTCATTTTCAGAAGCGGAACGCATTCGCTGTCTTATGTACTCTTCCTATATTACCTCCCTTCACCTCTAACGATGGCGTACCGGATAGGAGAAAGCTTCTTAATACTGTCTTCGTCCGATTCCTCAGACGAGCTATCTGAACCCCGACCGGAAAGGGTAAATCGCGAGCCCCGTGGCTTGCAAAACAGAGCAAATACCACGCTCAAAAAGAAGAACCTTTTCATTAACACTTCATTTCCCATAAATAAGCCAGATAACCAAAGTAATGCCGGGCAGCTTCTAAGATCTGAGGTGGCTAACGCTTTAGGCATTGACGCGAGGTCTCTTCCTCAGCCGTTCTATGGCTTGATACAGGATTATGACGACTCTAGCTCTGTATATTCCGGTTCGAGTAACATTCAACAGCTTCTGGATGGATCTAAGCCAGCGGGAAGAGAAGATTATGTAGGCTCAGTCTCTGACTATTTACCCCCAGTTGATACTGCCGAATGGAGGAAGTCAATGGGCGACTTGGTCGAAAAACGCCTTAGTGCTGCTATGACCAACATCCTCGGGGTTGAAGGTGGATCCATGCCTCTAGATGAATCGTTCCTAGATCTTGGGGGCAACTGCCGGAAGGCTAGAGAGCTTCGAACGGAGTGTATGGACGCTGGTCTAGCTATTAAGACAAGGGATATCATGAACTGCAAGACTATCGCCGAGCTTGAGACGCGTATAACGCCGCTTGTCCCACGTAAACTTTCGAAAAGAACGACCCAACCCACGACTGTTAGTCTAATCGAACCGGAGTCGCTAGAGATTCAATCGAACAGATATCAATATCAAATACCAGAATATTCTCAACCTCCAGCGATCCCACCCAAGGCGGCGGCTAGATACTCCCTCGTCCAACCACAGCTAAGACATACAATATCCAGGAGACGTTATTCTAGAGTTGAGGAAATTATCTATCAACATGGTGATGTCTCGAAGGCTTCCATGCTCAAATCAAAAGCTGGACCATTTGAGGGCAGACTCGTGGCATTTGTCACACTGACAGGCTGTGTGGTGGACGGGCCAGATGACTGCGAAATTAAACTACAGAGCTCTTATTATACCACCAAGCTACCATCTATTAGAAAAGTAGTCGAGTCCCAGGTACCGCCAGGTCTTATTCCTAGCATCTGGATCGTGTTAGAAAAGATGCCCTTAGACAATTCGGGTAATATTAACCGGAGAAAGCTACAAACATGGATTCAAAACGCCAATGACGAGATATATCATCAAGTTTTGTCCATCGACTCAAGGGCGAGTTTAAGACGGCCCACAAGTGTAATTGAAAGGCGCCTCCAAAAGACGGCAAGTAGAGTGCTGCAGATGGATCAAACTGGCATAGGCATGAATATGTCGTTCGCAAGCCTGGGTGGCGATGAGAAAGCTGCAAGAAAGTTTGCGTCTAAATGCGAATCTCAGGGTATTCGCCTGGATACAGAAGATATCATGCAAGCGACTTCATTAACCCAACTTGCTGCCCTCGCAACAACGTCAAGTAAGTCGCATTCGCGTAATATAGACGGTATTTCGGTAGATACCTTCGAACTCTCACCTATGCAACGTTTATATTTTCATACCTCAATGAGTAGGGACGTTTACCAACGAGAAGCTAGGAACAGCGAGTACAGGTTCAACCAGAGTATATTATTTCGACTTAAGCGAGTTATAAGCATTGAAGACGTGACGGCAGCGGTAGAGACTGTAGTCGGCCATCATTCTATGCTTAGATGTCGGTTTCGACGTAGCGGAAGTTCCTGGTGTCAGTCGATAGAATCGGATATCTCATCTTCATATCATTTTACACACCATACAGTTACGACGGATGCCGAAGTTGAAAAAGTGGTCAGAGTCGCCCAAGAGACGATCGATATCGAGACAGGCCCTGTCTTTGCTGCCCACCATTTCCACACCCGCGACGGTCGTCAGATGCTCTACATGGTTGCTCACCATCTTGTCATCGATTCAAAGTCGTGGCGCGTCATAACAGATGACTTGGAGGGGTTACTTACCAAGGGGTATCTCATATCAGGCCACACCCTCTCCTTTAGGGAATGGACGCTTCACCATAGACATCGCATACGGGAAATGGAACTCCCTTCCGACGTGCCGGTGGGAAATTATAAATACTGGGGAATTGATCCCGCCTCTAACACGTACGGGAATACATTGGCTACCGGATTTACGCTCAGTGCAGATGTCACCTCAGCTCTTGAAGCTAGCTGCCGGGTGCTTCAGGCGGGATCTGTAGACCTTTTGATAGCTGCTCTTATCACTTCCTTTGCGCAGAATTTTCACGACCGTCCACCCCCGACCCTTTGGAACCAAGTAAATGAAAGGTCCGTATTAGGCACGGGGCGAAATGTGTCGGAGACTGTGGGATGGTTCACCTCGCTCTGCCCGGTAGTTATCGACGCTTCTCCAGCGGACACCATTTCGACTATACTCGGCCGAGTCCAGAGTTCAAAACACGCTACCGCTGACAAAGGCGCCTTGAACTTTACTAAGAATCTAATAGATAGTGCCTCTGCCCTTTCATTTGTTTCCTCCTACTGTCCTCTCGAGCTCATGTTTACTTATGCTGGGACAACGCAAAACGTACAAAGTCAAAACACCGTATTAGAACAGCTTCCTAAGTTAGGTAGGACGCTGGCTCCAAGTATGTTAGATATCGGAAGCGATGTCGGACGTCTCGCCGTATTCGAGGTTTCAATATCAGTCGAGGGAGGTCAAACCAATGTCAACATTCTTTATCATAAAAGTTCCGCACATCAAGAGAAGATACATAGTTGGATTTATGGTTACGAAAAGATACTCCGCCAAGCTACAGAACGGCTACAGTATGAGAGTTCCGGGCTATCTTCATCTGACGTTCTTCACATAGACATCACTGATGAGGAGCTTAACCGACTAAATACGACAATCCTACCACGCCTCAATCTAAATATTTCCAACATCGAGGCTATTTATCCCGCAACAGAAATTCAGCAGGATATTATTATAAACCAGGCCTTGGTACCAGGGAGCTCTAAAGCGTTGATGATTTGCGATCTAGCGACGTCTGATCGGCCTGTTGACATTTCGCGCATATGTGCTGCTTGGCTTCAAGTAGCATCAAAACACTCTGCTCTAAGAACTGTCTTCTCTCAAAGCGCCTCAAACAATAGCCTGTACGACCAGATAGTTTTGAGATCTCATTCACCTACCATGCTTTTCCTTGAAAACGACAACATCGAGGATGCAATGACATCTATTGACAACCTGCCCCCTTTATCATTAAATGAAAGTATTCCCTGGCATAGGCTCATTGTATGCCAAGTAGTTGGAAAGATTTTCTTAAAGTTAGAAGCTAGCCAAGCAATATGCGACGTATGTTCTTTACCTCCTTATAACTTTTACCAATTACTGATTACGAGTCAAGGTTGCCAGCATGCCCATTCTCTTCAAAGAAATCGAGCAAGCCTACTTCCATGACCGAATCCCTCCTGGGCTCGAAGCATCTTATCCTCAATATGCGCAATACTTAAAGACAACTTCTTCCAATATTGACTTTTGGAAGGGATATTTGGAGGGTGTCCAGCCGTGCTCATTCCCCATACTTGTATCACAAACTCATATCCTCAGCGAGTGGGAGACTACGTCTATTGATCTTAACATTCCATGCAAGAGGCTAAAAGCTCTTGCTAACGAGTACAGTATAGATATCTCTGCCATACTTACAGTTGCCTGGGGTTTACTGTTACGAAATTATACTGGGAAAGACAGTGTTTGTTTCGGGCATCGCATTGCCGGTAGATGTTTCCCTGTCGAGAACTTGAGGAATACTGTTGGTTCATTTTCAACTGTTTTGGCATCCAAGCTCGAAATCCGCGATAAAGAATTCGTCACACAGCTATTGCTGAACGCGGAAAAGGATCGTATAAAAACACTTAATCATCAGAATGTACCCTTAAGTAGGGTTGAGCATGAACTACAGATCAGAGGTGGCCGCCTATTCAACACCTACCTTTCGTTCGGATATGAATGCATCTCACATGAGACTTCTACAAGTTTGAGATGCCAACACATCAGGACCGAGCAAGTCTCAGAGTATGATGTTGGTGTTGATGTATATTTCCACGATGGAAATATGACAGTCGACGTTGGACACCGCATACTCAACTCCGATCAAGCAATTACCATAGCATGTGCCTTTGGAAGGGCTATTGAAGCTATCTTGGACTCACCAACTAGTATAGTTCAGGAGGTAGATCTGTTCAGTATGCGAGATCATGAGCAAATCCTAGCATGGAATAGCATGCCTCAAGCCGACATACCTAAGGGACATGTGCACGACTTAGTTGCGCACCAAGCTTCGTTAAATCCTGAAATTCAAGCCATCTGTGCGTGGGATGGGGACTTATCTTATGGCGACCTACATGATTTGTCTATGGTCCTTGCTAAACATATCTTAGCTTCTGGACTGAAGCGGCAGATGCCCGTACCAGTGGTCATGGACAAGAGTCGTTGGGCTGTGGTGGCTATGCTAGCGGTACTCTAGTAAGTTGATATCTTGTCAAGTTAAACCGTATACTGACCGGTCTAGCGCTGGCGCAATTTTGGTACCTATTGACGTTGAGATCCCCTCAATTATTCCTTGGTCGGTCCAAGAAGTCAGCGCCGATTTCGTGCTCTGCTCTGCCAGTGCTCGGAAACATGTCAATGGTCTTGGGGCAAATGTCATCGTTGTGGACGAAAACGCGGTCCTAGCCATGTCGGCGCAAGCTGTTGATATGAACCTTCTTCATCATGAGCCCTATGAAATAGCGTGCATTCTCTTCAGCGCCGGGTCCCTTGGGACCTTCAAGGGCATCTCATATAGCCACCGGTCTTTAGCAGCTGCTTGTGTCGGGCAGGGTTCTACGCTACTAATCAACCCATCCAGTAGGGTCATGCAGCTTTCTTCGTATAACGTCGATATCGCGCTTTCGGAAATATTCACCACCTTAGTTAACGGAGGCTGTGTCTGTATCCCTTCAGCCTCAGAGAGGATTACGGACTTTTCCGAAGCTGCTATGCGCATGCATGTTAACTGGACATATTTGACGCCGACATTGTCAAGGAAATTAGATCCAGAAAACCTGCCGGACCTTTCTATCGTCTGTATTCGTGCACAGCACCTCGACGATGATATCTATGCACCATGGATTGGCAAAGCTAAGGTATTGATGGCGTATGGTTCTCCTGAAGCTGGTCCCCTTGCACTTTCTGTCACCGAAGTGGCTGATCCTAAGGCTTCGCAATGCTTCGGTAATCCATTCTACGGAAACTTCTGGATAGTGAGCCCCGAAGATAGTAACCGGCTCATGCCAGTGGGCGCCCTTGGTGAGCTAATAATAGGGGGGCCGACACTTGCTACCAGTCTGGATATCCATGAACCTGATATCAAGACCTGGATTAAAGAGGGTGTAGTTTGTCCAATGTCGCTACTGGAAAAATCGGAGAGTCGCCTACTTAAGACTGGACATTACGCCCGATATCTCGAAGATGGTAGGATTGAGTTCGCCTCAGAAGATGGTGGAGAAGTAGAAATTGACGGTAAAATTTTTCGTCTCTCGGTTGTCGAGCTAAAACTTCGGCAATGCCTAGGTCGGGGTATCGATGTAGTGGTTGAAATGATTGCCTTTGATGACCCTAACTCGGACCCAATCCTAGCTGCATTTGTCGATTTCGGAGAAAATGCACTGAGAAGGGACGAGAGCTTGTCAAACCTCAATCGTACTACAAAGGAGAGATTATACCTTTTTAAGAAGATAGGTAATATGGCGCTCCGAGAGACTCTGCCTAGTTATATGATGCCCTCGGCGTATATACCTGTTAAGCGTATGCCTCTAACACCGACGTTAGAGGTCAACAGGATAGAACTCCAACGAATGATTGCAGGTTCACCCAGGAAACAACTTCTCGAGATAGCAGAAGTCTCGAATCCTCAGGAGCTCCAGGATTTAAGCTTCAAGCCCCTCCCCCTAACCGAAGTTGAGCACCGAATGCGGGTTATATGGGCTCAAGTACTCGGTGTCGAAGAAGATACAATTACGGCTAGAGATGGATTTTTGACCCTAGGCGGTGATATTGTTTTAGCCCATGAACTAATCAGAGAATGCAAGCAATGTGGAGTTGATATTTCTATTATTGATGTCCTTCGAAACACCCCCCTAGCTGAAATATGTAGGGGAGGTGTTACTTTAGAGATATATCCCACAGCCATTCAAGGGGTCTTTGAACCGACGCAATCAAACCACTCAAATTCTCCCATCAGCAAAGCAATTGCGTCACGGCTTGGACTTGCTGGCAGTTTGGTTGAGGATGCAACCGAGGCGTCATCGTTACAAGCAATGTTCATTGAGTCCGGGATGCTACAGACTCGTGCCACTGTCGATTACTTGGAGATCAACATCACCGGATCTCTAGACTGGCATAAACTTCAAGATGCGTGTTTCATGTTAACCAACACTCATCCCATACTCAGAACCTCGTTTGCCAGCCATAGTCGTCAACTCTACCAGACCGTCTATCGGTCGCATCGTCCGGGATTTCTAAGATACCAGTGCCAGAGCTGGAGACTCAGCAACCTGATCGCGAAGCTCATCAAGAGGGAGCAAGCACAACTTGTTGATTTCAGCCAGCCCGTCACCAAGTTTTTCTACTTCGACGCTGGAAAGAGCTCTGTCCTCATCATGCGACTCTCTAAAGCTCAGTATGATGAACTTTCCTTACCCGTGCTTATTCGAGACTTAACCCAGTTTTACAATCACAGCGATCGGCCTGGCCGACGTCCTGGTTTCTGCGAAGTGGTCAGAGCTTCTCATCGTGCGTACACAAATGATACATATGAATACTGGCGTACCCTACTTGAAGGCGCAGCAGTGACGCAAATAATATCACAACCCTCGCCTACGAAAATCAACTTAAATCACACGACTCTACACCGAAAAATCCCTAATAGGTCACTACATAGCTTAGGTATATCATTTGAGACCATCCTTAAAGGCGCCTGGTCAGTTGTCCTTTCGAACCTGTCTGCCACGAATGATGTTGTTTTCGGGCAGCTCGTGGACGGGAGGAACCTCAGCCTTCCGAATAAACAAAGCATCTCGGATGTCATCGGTCCTTTAGGTAATATTTTACCTGTTCGAACACGATTACCAGATATTCCAATCGCATCGTATGAATATTTCCGTTGTATTCAAAGCCAGCATGTTGCTAGCATGTCACAAAATATGCAATTCTCCGACATTATACAAAAGGCTACTTCCTGGCCATCTTGGACTCGTTTCAGCACCGTCATCTACCATAAAAATCAAAGCAAGGATGACGGGATGATCGAATTTGCTGTTGGAGGCGCTACGTGTAAACTAAATTGTATAGAGATGAACCACGCGCCATCAGACATCTTTGTCAAATCATACATCTCAGGGTCTGCTAACGTTGATATATCCCTTACATTCAGCGAAAAGATAGCCCTCTCATTTGCAGATGAAGTCTTGGGTATGCTTTGTTCGGTTATCTCGCTTCTCACATCTACCTTCGTGACGGAGCCATTGTATTTAAAAGGCCTCGGCAATAATCGCTCAACGTTGAGAATTCCCCTCCAAGCGCCTAGACGAGAACCTAGTATACCTCAGACTGTCGAGTCTGTCGAGCCCGATCTTGCTCGGGCCGTCCACACCATCATATCGTCCGCGTGGGACACTATTCTTGAGGCTTATTCACTAAAGTTTCCTGATATACGCTCAGTCCCCTTCTACGAAATTTGGGGCTCACTAATTCCTGCCTCTGAGCTCGCCAAGTACTATACCGATAACATACCCTCTGATCTTGGTGTCGAACGGGCCACTTTCACGGAAGAAGAGATTATTAATCACCCGACGATGATGCAACAATACGAACTAATCATTGCGAAGCACCGAACACTGTGTTCCAGACGCAATAGGAATACCATGTTAGTTCGCACGCAGTCGGTTTGGGGCAGAAGTATACGCAGGCTACCTCGCGTCAGCGTCGCGCCAAGTGCTTCTGCTCCAAGGAGTAACCACAGGCCAATGGGTAGCAGCACTTCTATGGAGTCCATGACGACGGGGAGTAGCCTGAGCGATGACGATGAGCTGAAGGAGTATGAGATTACTCCAAGTCGCAGCGTCCATGAGGCAAGAAGAAATATTCTGGAGGGGAAGCACTCCAAGGCAACAAAGAAGGGACCCTCACTTCTTGGAAAAATGATACCTAAAATCTCAGGTTAAATTTCTACTTTTTCTTCGTTCAAGGGGAACCAAAGTCTCTGGTTGATTATTTAGACTGCATTATAGAATATACAGTTATTTGCGTTGGTGGTGTTTAGGTTCTGAGATGACTACTAACGAGAACAATATTTTGATATAAAATTCTTTATTAATGTCCATGCAAGATTGAACTAATAACTAGGTAGATAGCGTGGCCATAAAGTCTCCCGATTTCTAACAATAAACAACAATATTAAAGTGATACAGTCACCTTCAATCACCTAGTTACTCTAATATACCTTTGATAAACTTCTAACATTAGAATGCTTGTAATGATTCTATATGATTCTAACCAACCCTATTTGACTAAACCTACCAATTGTTCGATAGATCCGGCTGACCCAGATTCTCATAAACCTATCTAAACTACCAAAAATCCTCCCTTATGAACCTTCCATTTCTAATAGTATAGTATAAGGGGACCTGCCGATATATTTTCTGTTGGCAAATTTCCTCTGCCATCCTACAGCTTTTGCAAGTAATGCAGGTATCGTAGTTCAAGACAACATCTCGTTGCTGTTTAACCTTCACACAACTCCCTATCGCGGCTTTAGCACACGACCTCAAGACTACTCGATGATCAAACTCATGTTGACATTCATAGCAATGATACCATTCTATATGTCTCACACACATTCTCAACCTTAGAGATGTACTGACTGGTCACTTATAGCGTGATAATGCAAGTTATATTAGCAAGTGACGGAAGTGGCTGATAAGTGAGCGAAGGATACCGGTACTGACCACATATATTTCGTGGAGGCAACGGAATGTTATAACATTTTAGACTCCTTTCTGCAACAAAACCATTGTAACAAATTATATCAAGCTGGGAAGAAAGATACTAAACTAGGTACTTACGATGAAATCGTTTTATCCTTTGTTTTAGTCACTTTATTGTGTAACTGGGTACAATGGCCGTTCATAGATGTATATACAGTTTTCACCCATTGTACTATCGCTTGCCTAACTTAGGTACTTAAGGGGGGAAATTAGCAAACCAACGCCTGTTGGCCCAACCCACTAAATATTCGTGTCAAACATCAAGAGTACAATATAGGCAGTTTACCCTTAAACGAAACCCAAAGATTAATGTAGTAGGTTGGGTTATAGGTGCCCCTACTGAGATAATGTTCCATACTTTCGTTTTCATCACAAGGAAATCTAGTTTGGGGAGTCTTTAGAGAGTTGTATTTCCAACCCGACAGAGAGTTAATGGCGTACCACACTTCTACTACTGATAAACATGAGTACCTGTAGAGGGAACTTTTCTTTATTAAGTTACGTATAATATATGGATTCGTCTAAGTTTAAATTCCCTTTGTTTAGAAATAAATTCTACAACCTATCCAAACAAAGGCCCTTTGTTCGATGAGTTGATACTTTTGCATCATTATACACCTACTTCGTGTGGCCCTAAGACTGTCTCGAAGTGTTGTATGGACCTTTTTGTGAAAACCGTGATCGACAATAACGGCCGGGGAAAAAGAATATCTAGACTGCTACATTAAAGCGCCCCTTAATTTATTTAATAATATAGGTTCTTAACTGATGAATCCGAATGTATCTCTCTAAGCCCCTGCCCTCCCATAGCCGACATCACCAATTGCCACCACTTATTGAGAAGGAGACGGGAGAGGTTATCAGAGACAACTATGGCTGGCTCGCTCTCGCGAAAGAGAACATTCGACGGGAACTTGAGGCGTCAAAAATGGAGCTCGAACTCGTCAGAGACTTACTAAGCGAGTTGGAAGTTGGCTCCAAGATAACGCGATCCAACTGCGGAGCTAGGGACGAGGTGTTTCTCATGAGGGCTTGCCAAGAATATTCCGGCTCGAGATCTTGTATGCTTGAAGAAAGACTACGACAGATCAATTTATGGTTGAGCGATGTACGTATAGGTCGAGATGTTCCCTATAGAGTGCCAGATGAGTATGTCGCATCCAACGAAATTATCTTGATAGAGGAAACCTCCCCGTTAGATGATTATATCAAGGAGAATATCTTTGCTCTAAGTCACGCTTTTTGCATTTCTCTACTTTATGCGATTCAAACGTCTATATCTACTAATGGTATTTATATAGATGGAGTATGGTTGATGCTGAATGGCGACGATGGTTAAGCGAACAAGTGGCGCCACGGGATAGGGATAGTGTGTCCGACCGACCTGTTGTTATGTCTCACCAGAGTGATGCCGTGAAACTTTGGGGGCCTCTGATTCCCATCCTTACAGCATATATCGAGTAGAATAACTCGTGGAAAAGATAATAAGGACTGAGCTAATCTCGCAGGGGGATATTGCTGATGTCTTACTGTTCGAATTCAAGGGCGTTATCAAAATGAGAGTCTAGGTTGAACGGTCTGGAAACTAGGCAAATTAGAAAGGGTAAGATGCCGAGGAATGCTCGGCGTCTACTTCAGACTATATTATAATTGATATTATGATTGGATTATTAGTATATGATAGCGCGCGTGTAAGAGAGGTGCCCATATAGCTTCTAACCTAGGGATGTTTCTTCCGCGACATTCGAGGAGGCTCTTCTTATATGTATTAATCACCATTCACACCATAGTACGTCTGGTCATCAATGTACCTCATTTACGTGCGTAGCAATTGCATTCTTCTCGCTCAAAAATGAATGAGAATACGTAACTTATTGGCGTAGATATAGTCTCCTAGGATATCCTCTTTTCTGCCTTTTGCCTTGAGTACGACGATACACTGTGCCCTTTTATCGATACGTTCCAGCTGAAAGGATTCAAGAAGTATCACTGACTTTAGACTTCTAAGTGGCGGCCGGTTCGCAGTAACTGTCGTGTGACCATGTATGTAATTGCAAGTCTTGAGGATTTGAAGCGGCTGAGTGGCTTTAACCTTATCGAAACCTCGAAAGGCCTACCTACCTATTTCCTGAAGCGCTTTAAATGAGGCTCTTACAAGCCAGAAATATCCCAAGTCCGTGGGCAATATCACTACGGTATCTGCCATGTTTGCTGCTCAGTTCGCAACCATTATGCATACATAGTAACTGACCCCGGCTTTTCAGCTCCATGGATCATATGGCGGATCAATGTAATATGTCATATGTATGTAAACTGTATCCTTGGCGGCGGTGCTTGGGTCGTATGTAATTGTAGTAGTATATGAGGTACATACCTCTCCGCATCCTCCACACTGCACGAAGCTCTACCCACGGTGATGGCCAATGACTGCTAATACTGTTACGTACGAGAAATAGCGGAACGTAAATAGCCAGCCAATACAAAAGTAGACTGTAATCTGTTCCTTTTGTTTGGATCCTCTTCGCCTTCCTCGATAGAATTATCCTGGTAGGCCCACTAGACCCCTCTCTCATAGTGTACATACATAGTGTATGTAGATGGCCAGATGGCCTACCAGGGAGGAACAGGGGCAATTAAGGGTCGTCACCCCGCGAGCCACACCGAATCCTTTTGGGGCATGCTCCCGCAATATCGGACTCTAGATCACTACGCCGTACGTACCTAATGTACGTGCCCCCCGGGAGGAATATGAAGGGCCAACTGCACTTGGAGCTTTATTTAAGGGTGGCCAACCCGGAGCTGACCGAGACAAGAGAACGCCTTAGCGTCTGTAAAAACCGTATAAAAACTATGTAATAGGTATCTTATGACTCTCTAGCAGGATTCTCTTATCGTAATGGATGAAATGGAGGGGATTCGGGGGAGTAAGGTTTCCTTGCCCAATCATATGTAGAAGCGAACAGGATTGGCGATGGGAATACATACATATGTGTGAGGTGCGAGAAGCAGCTGGGTCAATAACTTGGGCAGTGATCAATGGTATTATTTGGAGATTTTAGTGGACTGGTGCAATACTGGCGCGTGGCCGACCCAGTCTGAATGGCGTCTTGTGAGATTGGCGAGCAGTACAATGACTAATAGGTATTTTTATTGACGAATTGTTCTGGAATAATACTACGTTACCTACGAAGTAGTACTATATAAGGTAGTATTACTTTGTTTGATCGTCTAGTTTTACTGTCGAATATCAGTTATTCCGGATTATACGTGATAGAACGTAGGAATATACCCAAATGGCTCTAGATGTATTTAGAGTAGCCTGAAGCGCCGCCATCACCTTGATGTTGGCCAAATAATCTTGACGCTGCGACGCTAGTACACGAATCGTGCGAACTAATGCGTTTGGCCATCACATGCTCGAGGTAGGTAGACGAATGCTTCTAGAAACGTTCTGTGCGTATGTATTGGCATCTGCCTTTTGATTCGTAGTCTCTACTATATGCATATGCCCAGCAACGTGCGTGTTTGCTTTCTCTAGAATCTATCTGGAAGGTATATTTTATATTATTTTATATGATTCTATTATAATTATATAATTATCTTATAACTACTATAAAGTTGAAATTTCTCCCATCTACAGCCGTCTCATTTAGTATTCAAATTATTACGAAAGGATCTGGGGTCCAGAGAGCTGATCGACCGATCCGGCGGTCCGCAGGAGCTGTGAGCACTTACTGATCAGCACTCGGACAGATGCGAGACATCATTGGAGAAATCCGCAGGGGAGAATTACTCCAATCCATGGTTCTCCGACACCTCTATTGTCTTAGGTCGAGTCATTTGCTTCTCCCATTCGCTTTTTTATGTCATGTAGCGTCTAATTAGGAGCGTTGATGAGCAGGCGAGGCAGATTTTAAGAAAATTTCCTTTGTAACTAGCATTTTTCTTTGTTCACTTGTGTCTTCTTTTTTTTTGTCTGACCCTTATGATGTACATACTTAACATGTCCGTACGCATAAATCTCCAACGCAATGTATAAATAAGTGATATTAGTCCAGATAGGTCGGATAGGCCGTTTGTTTATTGGCATCGTCGGAGCCTAGGCTTTACCAAGAGCCTGGGCACCGGAAAAATTACTGCATATCGCGTGTTATAAGCAAGTTGTACTACTAATACGATACCGGGAAGAGAAGGTCAAGCTTCTGTCGCGGGGGCTAGTATAAAGTACCTAAGATAGGGCGGTGTGTCGAATGAACTGGCTACCTGTCTACTACTATATCTGCACCTATGGTAAATTTCAGCTTTTGATAGTCAGCGACATACCATTCTCATTCCACATGATGAGTCGTCTCTCAGCCTTAGTCGTATCAAGTCCATAATCACAGTAACTAGGTAGGTAACCTCATAATAATATATCATGTGGCGCAGCATAGGTAATCCGGAAAATGGAGGAGTTCTTGGTCTTTCCCTTCTGAACCAACCAAAGAGTATTGATGATTTGATTCTTATCTGTGCAAACTGGCAAACGGGGACAAACCCACAAGGTACCCTGGCAGCCCGCCTCTATTATGCTTAAGGACGTTTGATGAATTCAAGCGGTTAGATAGTAATAGGTCTAGCGTATCGTTTAGAATAGTTATATTCCCCGTTCCCCAGAACTTTAGATAACCTGCCCGTTCGCCAAGCCAACGTAAACATACTGTGCAAGTTTAAATCAAAACTACCTCTTAGTCTATCTACTAAAAGTGATTCGGCCGCGATCGAGTTCTTGGCAATCTGGAGAACCTCCCCAAGCTATCGTCAATGAGGAAGCTGTGCCATTGCTACCATACAGCCATGGTATAAGTCTAGAAGCCAGCTGCTGATGGAAATTTACGAGAACGATGAAATATCTAAGTGTTTTGGAATTATCTTATAGGTAGGTCGAGCTGAGGTCTAACGCGTAAACGAGCATCGGTCAATGTACAACCTAAGAATCCTTTTCGGCCCGGAGGCAAGGGATGTGGACTTGGACAGGGGAAGAAATGCTTAGGAGCTGATAACGGAGATAAGCTCGAGTCGACTAGAGGAAAAGTTCCCCTCAGTTTTTAATTATCTTCTTCTGTTTCACGTAACTATCGTCGTAACCAAGTTTATCTTAGATGACGCTATTAGCGGGTTCATAGATCGACGTGATCTAAGGCTATATACTTACATATATCGGTACCTTATATGAGGTATGTTTGTGTTTTTATAAGAGGCAGGTTATGTATGTATCTAGGGTATCTACATGCACGCTTGCATATGTACAAGCCAACTGGCTGGATGAGCATGATCGCGACCGTGTTTACCCCAGCTGTCTGGGAGGTGTGGACATGGCAGGTTTTGGCTGACTGGGTTCGGGTGGCCGAGATGGATGCTACACATCACACGAGTCGTCAGATTGCTTTCACCAAACAGTATCCATGGCCTAGATTTTTATTAGACCCTAACGGTCTTTAGTTTTATTCGAGAACACCCTAGATTCAAGTTATCAAACCCAATCTCTCGTTATACGGAACATATACTCGTAGTGTACATAGCTAAGGCTTACATAGGTCAGGTAAACATATATCACTATCTCGTAGCACTCTCTGATAGGTATTATTACGACCCTTAATTACTTGCCCACCTCGGTAAAGGCTATTCCTCCTCTCTCATGCGGGTTATCTCTTGTATCGAATCCGTACCTTGCTTCCTTGCAAGATATGTATCTCTAGCTGCTTGGCCACCCAAAAGCTTACCGGGGTCCCCCATTCTGCACGTAGCCTACTGATCCACCAGTCCTATCAAGATCCTTGTTAAAGTAAAATGTAGAACGTAGGTAGAATGTAGAACAAAGAAGAGTACTAGTATACGCTATCCATTGTATCTGCTAAGCTCTGCCATTCAGTACCTATAATAAATAACCCCCAGCAGCGCACTCGTAACTTTACTTACTGTAACATCGTCTCGCTCCTTTCACCTCTGTAATTCAGACTCCTGTCTCTAGCAGCGGCCTTGTGCCCAACTGGATAGTATATTATCGCCTTCCTAGCCGGTTGCCGATTACTAGGACTGACATTTTCTCTCCCTCCTTATCCTTATTCTTCTTATTCCATTTCCTACAGCGCCGCTGTTGTAGTAGCTATTCTCACTGGTCTTTCTGTCGCGCCTGTTAACGAATTCTGTCGTCCGAAATGGTGTCTTCCGACCCTGCTGCCAGCAGTGGCAGCAAAGATGAGAAGGATGCCGGCCTCCCGAGCTACTCGAGCCCGGTGATCACACAGGAAGAGGGCGCCCAAAGATCCGACAACTGGGCGACACGCAATGGTCTAAATTTGGACTCCTTCAAGAAGCGTGATTATGGTACCGGAATTGTTGAGCTCGACCGGAGCATGAAACCGCGACATCTGCACATGATTGCTATCGGCGGTTCTATCGGTGCTGGTTTCTTCGTTGGATCGGGTAGTGCCTTAGCCACAGGTGTAAGTCATTGGAATCTCTCCTCAGACACTGCCATTTCGCGCGCTCTTGTCTTAGACGAACGCCAACTCTAACCTCGATGCTATTGGTAGGGCCCCGCGACTCTTCTAATCGATTTTTCTATCATCGGTATAATGATGTTTAATGTCGGTATGTATATATTCACTAAGAGTGATTTCTGTACCCTTTCTAAATGGCTCGAATTAACACCTCATTTTATAGTTTACGCTCTTGGTGAACTCGCTGTTATGTTTCCTATCTCTGGTGGCTTCTACACGTATGCAACTCGCTTTATTGATCCTTCCTGGGGTTTCGCTATGGGATGGAATTACGTCTTACAATGGGCTGTCGTCGTTCCGCTAGAACTCACTGTATGCTCCATCTCGATCTCCTATTGGAACGCGGATATTAGCCCTGGTGTCTGGATTACCGTCTTTTACGTCTTCCTCATCATAGTTAACATCTTTGGAACTCTTGGTTACGCAGAGGAAGAGTTTTGGGCTTCCCTTTTAAAGCTTGGTGCTACTATCGTCTTCATGTTTATTTCACTGGTTTGCGTCCTTGGAGGTGCCCCTGAGGGAAGCCGGTATGACGAATACTATGGCGCACGCCTTTGGTACGACCCTGGTGCATTCCGCCACGGTTTCCGAGGTTTCTGTGCTGTATTCGTCACAGCCGCCTTTTCTTTCAGCGGAACTGAGCTAGTTGGTCTTGCTGCTGCTGAAGCGCGCAATCCCGCAAAGGCCCTTCCTAGTGCCATCAAACAGGTCTTTTGGCGTATCACTCTGTAAGTTCCTCAAGCTGTCCATCACGCCGCCCTTGTACTGGCAGGCCTTTCTAATAGCGGATTGCAGATTCTATATTCTTGGTCTTACTTTCGTTGGTCTTCTAATTCCGAGCGATGACCCCCATCTACTCAACGCCGGTTCGAACGATGTTACAGCGTCGCCCTTCGTGCTGGTTGGGCAATATGCTAACCTCAATGGATTCAACCACTTCATGAACTTTATTATCCTAATCTCGGTTGTTTCCATCGGCGTATCTGGTGTCTACGGTGGAAGCCGCACTTTGACTGCCCTCGCCCAGCAGGGTTATGCCCCTAAGATTTTCTCATACGTCGACCGAGGTGGCCGCCCTACATTCTCCGTCGCTCTTCTTCTCGCTTTCGGTCTTCTCGCATATATCAACTTGGCTGCCGCCGGTCCAGATGTTTTCACTTGGCTGCAGGCCTTGTCTGGTCTCGCAGCTCTCTTTACTTGGGGCTCTATCTGTCTAGCGCATATTCGATTCCGTAAGGCTTGGGCATACCACGGTCACACCCTGGACGAAATCCCATTTAAAGCGATAGGCGGTGTCTATGGATCGTGGCTCGGATTGATCTTAGTTGCCTTAGTATTGATTGCTCAGGTGAGTACCGCCTTTTCTACACAAAGTGGAATGTCTTACTAAATTATTTCTAGTTATTCGTAGCTATTTGCCCCCCCGGAGGTGGCATCAACGATGCTGCGGGATTCTTCGAGCAATATCTTGCGCTTCCCGTCGTGATGCTATTCTGGGTTGTTGGTTATTTATGGAAGCGTACCGGTTGGTTACGTACACACCAGATTGATGTAGACACCGGAAGACGAGAGGTTGACTGGGTTGAGATCAACGCGTTTCGCGAGAAGCTTGCCGCAATGCCTGCGTGGAGGCGTCTACTAGACCTTGTGTTTTAGGTTGCGGCGCTGCGTTGTATATGGGGTTATTCTGTTGGACGTCAGAATGTGGTTACTGGCGCGTGTATAAAGAGATGTAAAATCGAGGAACTTTGCATGATGAATTAGGGTTACTGGGCATAATAAAGATACCAATACGAGTCATAACTAAAGTTATAAGAGGAGATGAAGTTATTTATAAGATTCTCACCACCAGCTTATTCTCACTGTGTTGTGTATCCTTTGAAAATATTTCACCATTGCGCTGTCACGCTCGACAGACCTATACCACCCTATAGTAGGGTTCAAGTAGGGAGGAATGAATCGAAGGGTATTGTCTGGGATTATATATACTTAGTTATTTAAAAAGTGGTATTCTTTGAGTAGACTTCTATCTAAGTTATAAGAGAGTCACGAGGTTAGTTGACACATAACACGGACTAGCTTGTCGTTTGGATGATATAGTAATTGGATCCTATAATAGCGTATTACTATGACACATATAGTTCCCGGTGTGGCTTGCGTAGTCTTGTTATACGGCGCGCTACTGGTCAATACTAACAACCAATATCTTCTGTCAAGGCATAATAGCAAATGTGATTTTTATCATTAACTTAAAGATATTATATTGTTACATAGGTACCTATCGGTTTTTACATGCGATAATAATTAATGCAAAATAGGATACCTAGAACTTGAGAAACGTTCAAACTCGATATTATCTGTTACATATCCTCTGGACGTAGTATACATCACCTTCATTCCTAGGTAAGCAAGTCTTCTTTTACAGCCTCTCTTCACTCGTTTACGTAGGCACCCCTGAGAATCAATAACTTAAAGGGGCACATTCCAATTGGACCAAGCGGATATCAAGCCGCTGCACCTCCTTCCCAAATTAGACGTGGTGTAGTTCAATTCGCTCGCTTAACTGCAAAAAAGATTCCTAGATTATAGATTAATACTTGCCGGCGTTGACGTATTCAAGCCTATACATGGCATCATCATCGTAGGTTATAGGCTAATAAACGAGAAAATGAGTGCCTAATAATATGCCTTTACCTTGATGGCTACCTAGACTTATCGTAGTATATCTGATATGTTATCTTGTTTTAGTCGGTTACAACGTAGGTATAAAAATGTACCTACGGAAGCGTCACATGTACTTACCTCTAGGTAATCAATGACACGCCTGTAGGAATATGATCAACCATAAATCCAACCCGACACAAGCCATTCGGAGGCACCTTTACAGCCGGATACTAAGCATCATATCAGAGTTACCCACATTTTTATAGGTCTTCTATTAACCTATGTTACTCACTTTGGCTTCCAGTAGGTACTTGTGGGGGTATTGCATACGAGAGCGGTAGAGTATCTATGTGCGAGGGACCGACGCTTTCATTATGTATTGTCCGTAATACTTAATAGCTGGGTACCTAGGAAAGTATGTATGTTAGAGACTTTATGAGGTAAGTATATTATACAGCATTCTAGGACAGTACACCTAAATACGGGTTAGATATAACTACACATGTATTTTGTTAAGTCATAATATATGAGAAGGTTGAGTCTCATGGATGGATATCGAAAAGCAACGTTGAGCCCCTGCTAGATGCCAAAGTAAATACCTACCTAAGTACTTATGATACAAGTGATCGGATTTATATAACCAATCAACCTGCGTGTTGGATAATGATATGGTCATTTGAATTACGATTGATAACGTGAAATTCGTGGTCGTCAAAGGGTTTAATAATAGTTAGTCTAAACCTAAGTCTATGATAAATATGGAATGAAACCGTATGCTTTCTAGTGAGAAGAAAACCTTCAACACTTTTCTATTAAGAAATACTTCAGGTCTTCTTTTGGAAATCCTCTGGAAACCCCTTATTATGCATAGCTCAACGACTATGTTCGGGGGTTAAAAAAACCCCGAAGCAGGTTTTGAGCTTCTGGGCATAAAGCCTTGATTAAATATCCTGATCTCACCGTCTTTCTAATTTATATCACTAACTGATATTTCCTAAATTCCGAGGGTTTCCGAAGTATTATAGTGACACCTACCTCTTTTATTAATTGCCATGCCCTTCAATGTGTTGAGGTCAAACTCAACTTGTGGGCAACTTTATTAGCGCCAAGGGATGCGATGATGACATTTATGCTTGATAGCTAGACGGGAGAGAATAGATCAGTATATCGTCTCAACAGTAGCATAATTATTTTGAGGGCATGATGAGATGCCTTAGCCTATTTAACTGGACACTGAGCATTATAAAGATGATACTTCAAGTTAACCAATGTGTACTGATAGCTCCTATAATGATTCGTCTTTCGGTAGCCATAAATTATTAATAATTCCATATGTATTACTGTGCTATTGATACTTAAGGCGTGCTAAGACTAGCCCCTAGACGTAGTAATGGATGTAACTAATTACCCTATACCACTATTGTGAGTCTTCCATGAGATGCAACTTGCATCATAAACTCATCCGCAGGGTTTGATAGGCTACATGCCATCCATATTGGCTAGACTTTTCGTTAAATCGCCCGTGAAGATGACTACTCCGTTGCCATTAAAGGCTAGTAAATTCTTGGAGCCTTTAGGATCCCCGACAACCCCGTCCGTTGCCAGCTCCCGTAGAACATTGACACTGTCGCCCGGGTTTTTCATTCGGTAAGGGATAATGCTCTTTAAATATAGGATGAGGCCAGATACATGAGGCGTAGCCATGCTTGTGCCGTTGAGGGAGATTGTGTCTTGATTGGTTCTAATCCACGCAGACGTGATATCCTCGCCTGGTGAAAAGATATCGACTAGTTCACCCCAGTCGCTGAAAGGGGAGCGTGTGTGATCTCTTCTAATAGATCCGACAGTTACGGCAGATGGCGCAGATGCTGGTGAATAATTTCGGGCGTCATCATTGTAATTACCAGCAGCTACGATTGTTAACACGCCTTGTTTATATGCTTCCTCAACTGCTCGATTAACAGCTTCTCTGGTATTCCCGCCTGCGCTGATATTGATGACTGATACACTCTGACGGTTCTCGGCGGTGATGTTGCGAACAGCCCAATGGATTCCTTCGAGAAGATCCGAAGTATAGGACCTAGCATTCGCGAAGATTTTGACTGAAATAAGCTTTGCTTTTTTGGCGACGCCACTGCAGGATAGTCAGCAATCATATAATTATTACAAACTGGATGTAGCTTGAAATTACTATTTTTTCCCTCCGATAATACCGGCGACGTGCGTCCCATGACCAATATCATCTGCAAATATGCCACCAACAGCGTTGTAACCCAAATAAGCACGATCCTCAAATTCCTCGTGCGTTGTCAGCAACCCAGTGTCAAGTATATATGCGTACGTGCCTTCGCCGGCGTTTGAGTCGTAAACATAGTCCGTATGGTTCGCTATCCGATGAGAGAGGTCAGCTAAGCCCCAGGGAGCGTCTGTCTGTACCGTGTGCTTCATCAGAGAGATTGTGCCATTATCTTCAATCAACTCCACGGCATCATCGCTGCTAATCTGGGTGAGTGTGTCTCCATCCATGGTACAGGAGTAAGCGTTCCAGGATCCAATGTTCCATCGTCTTCCCATTTCTACTACTGGCGAGCTGCTGAGGGCATGTATATTAGCTGCCCGCTGTATATGCTGTTCCACGGCAGAAGCGTCCAATCCATCTCTGAGAGTAACAATATATCGGTTATAGTTGTGATTGGAGTTATCTGCCTCTCGAAAGATAATTGAACGTGCCGAAGCAAAACTCGATATGGCGAAACCTAAAAGTGCTAGCTTTCTAAGACCGATCATGGTAACTCTAGCAAGAAAGGTTGAGCAGCTAAAAGCTAGTCCTAGATAATATTTAATGTTATGTAGAACAGGGTTTGCTCTATAACATAGAAGTCAGCTTAAAATGAGTGATGTTGCTACGAAACTGAACGATCGATACTGGTGAGGAGCTGGTGAAGAGGAGAAGCGAAGGACACGAAATAGCGATAGGGATGAGAGATATAACTGAACATGGACAAGAACAATGGCGCTGGTAGGAGCTTCCTAGAAGGAAAGCTTTATAGGAAAGGGTAAGCCGAAGTTTCGGAGGCTGGTGGCTTCCGTAGACCTCGTTGGCGTAGCGTATACTTTCATGGGTAGGTAGGAAGAGCTTGCCGTACACCATAACGCACATACATATATGCTACTTTATGTTGGGTAGGTATATCCACCTTAGTACCCCTTAGATTATTGATACACAGAGAGAGCGAGTGATATGAAGTAACGCAACACTAAGACGAATTAATTTGACCGTTCCCTTATAAACCTTGTGGATAATGCTTACGCTCCTGACAAATTGAAGATACTAGGGCACCTAGATTGGAAATAATAATATCCGTATCATTGACGGTTTGTTATTCATCAATATTTTAGCTGCTTCCCTCATCGGGCTCACATGTAGAATAAATCAGGTATGTAATACATATACCTGCGTCACGTCATCGCCATGAAGATATATGATAGCGAGCAGACAATTACCTGCATGGTTTAGTTGATGCTATCCTGTTTCTTTATCCTCTCATTACCTAAGGTAGTACTTTCATAATCCATACAGGTGTTTTTACTTCCTCCCCCCCTGCTCTACTTCTTGATATAGAGGCTCGAGCAATAGGCCCCAGTCTTCTTTGACATCCCGTTTCAACTCCAGGTTGGTCTTTCGAGACTCGACGAATAGCGTATCGCCGCCTTTAAAGTATGCTAAAACACCCCCCTTGCCATCCATACGAGCTGTAATACGGAAGTAATGCTTGCCCTCTTCGTTAGCTTTTCGGACCGGAATGAACTGAAGGTCATTCTCTTGACACCAATCCTCTATTTCGTCACGGAATGTAGGTTCTGGTTTGTCTATAGGCTGTTGCGGCAGGGGTATGGGCACAGGTTTCTTGTCTGCTTTCGGTTTATGAGAGTGGGTCTTCGGTTGATGGGCAGGGCGCCCGTCAGGCCGAGGGAGTTGATTCTTCGCATCTGCGCCAAGGTCAAGAGCAGTCTCGATCATGGTAGTGCCTTTTTCAAATTCGGCAGAAACGCTTGGAAGAGAAGATATCTCATTAGGTATCGCTTGATCCTTCCACCATTCGAACCAGGCACCGATTTCCTCGTAATTGGCGTCTGCACTGGTGAGCCACTGGTAGAGAATCTCATGCCACATAGGAAACACTTCCGAAACTATGACTTCCCCCACCAGAGATGTAGAGATGACATCCGTCCACTTCAAAACACCGTTGAGCATTTCGAGGTATGGTTCTTGGTCGCTTGGGTCGACGCGAAAATTAACTCGTATATATCGGGAGAGACTTGGGAGGAGGTGATGCATAACCAAAGGCCTCCATTGATCCTGTTCCTTAGTCGGGCGAAATACGTCTTTCCACTGCTTAAGACCAGGCACCACGCCCTTGGAAAAATCCCAAACGTCAATCAGCTGTCTAAACTTACGCCTCACCTCTCCTACTAGTCCGGTTCCCTTGGGCTCCAAATGATGAACTGGAAGATGCTGGAGCCAAGGGAATAGCCATATGTGCAAGTTCTCGTGCCTTTTCCTCGGCTTCCAGCTACTAATTCCAGCTTCGAGTCGCCTTACTACTTGCTCAATGAGTTGCAGACGGACGAATTCAGGTAGAAGCTGTTCCCATTTCTCGAAAAAGCCTAGGAGTGGCGTCGTATTATGAATATCCCAAGTCTGGGAAATAGCCGTTACAAGCTTGGGAAAGAGTATTTGGTAGATCATGGTCTCCCAAGGTGTTGTTGATCTTACGTGATGACGATGTGTACCATCAATTTCGGTATCTTGCCACTTTGTGATGGTATTCTGCTTGGTGGTTTTAGTAAGGCCTAGTAGTCCCCGAATATCAGAGAGGTCGGAAGCAAAACTACCCAGGCTTGGATCTTCTAGCGGCTGCCACCCTTGAATAGCATCCTTTAAGAAAGGATGAATAGCGGAGACTGCAAGGGCGGCTAGCTCTTCGTCACCGTGAGTCGATGCTGCAGACTCGGCTTTCTTAAGCCCGGATATTACCATGTCCCAATCTCTATTATGAGCAGCTTGGCTGACTCCATCTAGGACAGCCGAGAAAACATTGAGCCCTGCAAAGTTGCTCTCTAGTTCATTAAGCTCCTGCTGGTGCTGAGCTTCCTCCATAGCAAGCCATGCCTTTCGTTCCTCTAGACTTCTCCATTCTTCGACAAAAGCTGCGAGATCACCCTGAGCGCGCCTTGCTAGTTTATGTGCTTCCGTTTGCGTGGCCAGCTCGGCACCAGCTTTAGGAGTTAATAACCCCGAACCAGACGTCAGTAGCTTTTGATCTCGCCCGGTGAGATCTAATATTGGAGTAAAGGCGTCTGGAATTTGCAGTCCCGGTGCGGCCTTTTTAATATCAGTAACAGTTAGGTATTTCGTCTTGGGCTTCCTTGGGGTGCTCGCGCCGCTACCGACTGCACTGTCTGAGCCCTTTTTCTTCCCCCTCTCACGCTTTGCCCTTCTTTCTTCATCCGAGTCAATAACCTCCTCCCCTCGCATACGGGCTTGCCGCTTTTCTTCTTTACGTTCTTTTTCCGACTTCTCCCTGACGGCACCAAGGCCAACGCCCTGTGGACGCAAATTTGCTTCAATTATGCCACTTCGTCCCTGGCCCTCAGCACCTAGACCTTGCCCTTCTACGTAGCCCATCTTCTCCATCATTCGAGCCGCAAAGGACTTTGCTTTATTACCACTGAAGGCACTCGACTTGGGCGTTTGGGGTGCTGAGGAAGTGTCATCATCGAGATTCGCTTTTAGGACAGGTTCGTTTGCGGACGAAGGGACGAACCCCTTTCCGAGAGGTGTTTTCCCATCGTATCTTGATTTGAATTTTGGTGGTTTACTCGGTGTCCCGCCGGCGACAGGAATGCTTTGCGACATAGCAGGAGGCGCCCAACCTAGTCCATGTGAGGTGGTACCGAATCCTAGACCGACTCCTGTCATATCCTCGTCCTCGTCGTCTTCATCGCTATCTTCTTGTATTTGTGAGGGGTTTGGGTTGACACCTAAGCCGGGCCGGCTGTTAAACTGTTCTTCATCTTCACCTTCCTCCTGGCCTTTATTGTCTTCTTCGATAGATTCATCGTTTGGATTCTCGTTTAGGTCTTCCTGGCCAGCGGAAACGAATGCTACGTTCTTGTGGCGCAAATCTTTTTTAGACTTCCACCTCTTCCCGGGCCCATCATCTTCGCTTTCGGACCCGAATATTCCTAGGGCGGCGCTTTCTTTGGCGTTGCGACCGGTTCGCCTTCGTTTGCGAGGGTTCAGGTCGAAGAATTCGTCGGCTTGCGGGTTGACAGAAGGCTGCAAGTATTCATCTTCATCCTCGTTGTCAGATGATGAAGAGGAATAGGCAGCTGCATCAGCCTTGGATATTCTACCCGGATCGAAGGACATGCTGCTAGGTCGGTTGTATGGGAACTTTTGAAAGAAGTATTGTCGAGTACATAATTGAAGTTATTATTGATGGACATATTAATTACCTAGATACCTGAATACCTTTACGTATGTATATAAAGTGGCTGTTGCCATGCATGTTCAAGTGTATCGATAAGCCACATGCATTTAATGAGAGTGCACTGTGCTTATGTAAGTACATATCTAGGTACATACATCTTGATGGTATTATTGAGGATATTAATAATACTGAATCTACATTACAACACTTACTTACTTGGTGACTTCAGTTATTCTACTTAGTAAAAGGCAATTATCAAACGTACGATATAAGGTACCCAATATATATAATACCTAGGTCTCTCTATAGCCAAATTGACATGATACTGACCATAAGATGATGTTACAAATATCATAATAACCATACTAATACATAGTAGTTTTATGTAATAGAAGCCATCTCGCAATCTATCCAAGTAGATAACATTCTACTGTACTTTTGTACTTTGGAAAAAACTGGTTAGACCGTCAATGCTTCTTAACGCGTTCCATCCATTCCTTAGTACCTTTGGTACCCTCATGAGCTTTTCTAAACAGCTTCCTCTCCCATTCTTCTAGCCCTCTCAAGAATTCTTCACCAGTGCCGACGCCCATATCCTCGGTAGCGCCAGCTTTCCTAGCATGGAGGGCGATATCAGTGGCTCTCGTAACGAAGGTCCTCCGGAGGATTGCGCATATCTCCCCTTCTTCGAAGACGTCGAGCATACGGGTTCCGAGGCCGTAGAAATTCTGGGATTGGTCGCGGAGGGGTACGGCTCGGGGATCGGCTTTTAAGGCAGACATAACCTCATTGGATAGCGAAGAAGGGAGATCGAGGGAGACAAACGAACTTGAATTTTCTTCTGAACTGCTTGGCGACCTACTCGTGAGAGCAAGATGTTCGGCAAGCCATAACGGCAGACCGACCGAGGTGCCAGTCTTTAACGGTTGTGAAGGGTTGTTGTCGAGATAACCGAGTTCGGGTACCTCGAGCTCGAATTTACAAGGAACTTTCTTGCGGAGAGGTTAGTTGGAGAATAAAGAGGGTACAGAGAGGGTACTCAGGTCTTAGACCTACTTCAGCATCAGTAAGTATCGCATCTATGTCGTAATAGGACATGTTGTGCATACGCCCTTAGAAGTGGATGGAAGATGCTTCTTCATTCTCTAACAACTTCTTCGTGAGATATCTCGATAGAAATAACCTAGTTATAATTAGTTATATGATTATGCACTTATTAGTTGTACTTATTACATGGAACATTGAAGGTCCACTATTGGTGGAGCAAGACGCGCTTTTTACGTGCCATACATCTTTAATTAGGCTTCGGTTCATGTATAATGTAATAGCTCTAACTGTTCGTGAACATCGTGAACACTGTGCGGCACCGTATTTAAAGTACAAAACTAGTGCCCATATGTAACGTGAGAGTACATAATTCCAGATGACGGAATACTGATTGAAAGTTTGCTGCATTAGGTACCTATCATAGAGGTACATACTAAGAAGGCCGATAGCTCCCATGCCCCGCAGTTGACAGCTCGGACATAGCTTCCTCGGTCTCTTGTAACTCACAGAAGTATATGTAACTAAGAAGTACCTACATGTAGTTGACATCATTCCCGGCTGCAGTATCGCAACATAAATGGCTGGGTTGTTTCCGGTCCGGCAGTAGCAGGGCCGAGATATCTCTATAACAGTTTCTAACAGTTTCTTTTACACGAGGTTTTTTTTTCTCTCTACTAAATCTATACCTGTCTTCACTCCTAATTAGCTATAAGTACAAAAATCTTTTTACAGGTTAGAAACCATACACGAGATTTAGGACTTGTAGAATAGAGCAATTCAAAATGGCGACGACATTATTCCGAACGGTTCCTACTGTACGAGCAGCTTTGCGCGCAAGCTCCATGAAACCCGGCATCGCCGCGCTGACCAGCACCTCTTTCGTCAGAGGCAAGGCAACCTTGCCTGACCTCTCTTGTACGTAGCATACCAATTATTCATTATGTGCAAGCTCAATTAGCTAATACCAGCTGCGCAGACGACTATGGCGCACTTGAACCCTACATCTCCGGCAAGATTATGGAGCTCCACCACAAGGGCCACCACCAGACTTATGTCAACGGCCTCAACAGCGCCCTAGAGACCATTGAAGAAGCTAAGGCCAAGGGCGACGATATCCAAGCAGCCGCTACTGCTCCCCTGCTCAACTTTCACGGTGGCGGACACAAGAATCATACTCTGTTCTGGGAGAACCTGGCTCCAAACAATAAGGGAGGCGGTGGTGAGCCCGAAGGTTCTTTAAAGTCCGCCATCGACAAGGACTTTGGTTCCTTCGAAACCCTCCAGAAGCAGATTAATACAGCTCTAGCGGGTATCCAAGGAAGCGGTTGGGCTTGGCTGGTCAAGGACAAGTCTGCCGGTACCCTACAGGTTATCACCAAAGCAAACCAGGACCCGGTCATTGGAAACCAAGTCCCGCTACTAGGTATTGACGCTTGGGAACATGCTTACTACTTACAATACCAGAACCGCAAGGCCGAGTACTTCAATGCCATTTGGAATGTCATCAACTGGGGTACCGTGGCTAAGAGGTTGGAGAAGGCGTAAAGCGTGGCAACTTTACTGTAGATAATGAACGACACGGCACACTTAAGCCCTTGTTACGTGTGAATTTAATATGAACGAATCTGCTGGGTATACGAGTTTATAAGCGAGTCTAAGCAGGTATTGAGCCAGTATATTTATCAATAAGTACAATTGTCTCAATTAGAACAGCTAAGCATGATGTTTCAGTCGTTTCTTCCATCATTATTAAAGCTGAAAAGCCAATGCCTGCCTTTAGACGGTCGAAATACATTTTTCCAGACACAGGCCATCCTTTGAATGCGATCACGAAGTTAAAGCAAGGAGAAGAAAATTACATTAGTGATACAGCGGTCTCCGGGCTATGCACTTGAAGCCCTCACTTGTAGTCTATAGAAAATGGGTGTCCTTCCAAAAACACCGGTCACATAAACACCGCCGGCCTATATTAAAAATTCCAAGACGAAATACCTGTCTCCTCCTATTAGTCTTAACACTGGAATTCCTCGTGCAAGACTTCTTCAGCGGGAATCATGCCTATCGTAGTTTGTGCTTGGCGTAATATAAATAAGGTCGTGTGAGGTAAGTACAAGTGAATGACTTCGTTTATACTATGCCTTTTTCGTTTCGTTGCCGCGATCAGCAATAATCTGCTCAGCGAGTTCTGTACACACTATTTATATTTATTAGTATGCTATTTATCAAATGTAGACAAAGAAACGAAAAGTAGTTAACTAGTAAATAAAGAAAAAAAAAAAGGGAATGTAGGGGGTCTCAACTTACGCTTTCGGATACTGGTACCACCGAGCAGTTTGATCACGGATACATCTTTGCCGATTGACTTGAAAATCCATCCGCGGATTTCAACTGCGGCGAGCGAGTCTACACCTAGTTCAGAAATACTCTGGCTCGGGCATATGGCCTCTAGGGGAAGCTGAAGGAGCGTCTGCAATCGCTCCGTGTATGCTACTAGGATAGCCTGAGAGACAGCATCTGGTTCCGTAAGAGCCGCGATAGTATCCTTGAGGCTCATGCGTGTGCCTGTCGTGGCAGCAACTGTGTTCTCAGTTTCCTGGCGGGTATAGTGAGCGAATCTAGGGTCCTGATGCCAATGCAAGGGGTTTGGGTCAGAAGGATCGAATCGGCGAAGGCCAGTCGTAAGGTCCATTGGAGATGCCTGTCCAGGACGGCCCGTGATAACGGCCTCGAGGAACATATGGTGGATGTCACGCTCGGAAATTGGCGGATATCCCTCACGTTCTAGGCCGGCGTACAGCTCCTCTTTCTCTCGCTGTAGAAAGCCGAGACCATAAATGACGCCGATGTTCAACACCGAACCAGCAAGCCCAAGCTGACGTCTCATACCTGCCAGTCCATTCATGTACATATTGGCCGTGGCGTAGTTCGACTGGCCTGGGTGGCCACCAATGGCGGCGAAAGACGATGTCATTATGAAGAACTCAAGATTGGGGTCGTTAAAGACACTGTGTAGGTTCTGGGAGCCAACAGTCTTGGGACGTAGAACTCGTTCCCACGTGTCAATATCCATCTGCGCGAAGACACGATCATCAAGAACCATAGCACCATTGGCTACGCCACCAACAGGAGGCATTGACTGAGATAGGCCGTTCCTGAATGCCTGTACGCTTGCGAGGTCGGTGACATCGCATTTGCGCACTTCGATCTTAGCATCATAAGAGTTTGATAGTTCTCCTATCCACTTGGGATCTGTCTTCGGATTACGACTCGCCAGGACAACATTACGGGCACCATGCTTGAGGAGCAGATAGCATAGACTTTGTCCAAAGTCTTTGGTCAACCCAACTAATACGTACGTCCTGTCTGCGCGGAAGAGTTGCTCCGTGATGAAGTGCTTAGTAGTAAGCTCAGCGTTGCGATCAGCTCTCCAGTCGATGATGCGAAATAGCGACGATGGAATCTCGGTGCGCGATTGTAGAACCGAGAGGGAGAGAGCATCAAAGTCCACATGTCTATGCGGGTTGGTAACATTCGATCCCAAGGCTCTGATAACCGCTACTCTCCAACCAGTCTTCCAGAAGTAGTCCTGCTGCGTATTCGCTTCGGAGATGTTGCGAGGGCCTAATAGAGTGCTACAAGAGTAGTACTTGCAGTTATTCGGGAGCAAGTTTGAAATCTGCTGTGATAACTTGGTACGTTCCTGCGATTGTAAGTCGAAGACAACCGCCCCCGATGCCGGGAACATGCCCTTGATATCCCTAGCTGATACACGCGGATGTAGGAATAAAGGACCATGCGCACCACCTTGCTCTGAATACGTGGTGGTATACCATGTTACGTGGCCTATCACAACCTCCTTTATACACTCAACAAGCAGCGGGTCGGCATCGATGAGAACGACACGTCGTCTTTCAGCTTGAGTTGCAACCATGCCGGCCACTAAATATCTCATAGCAAGCGAGATGAGGTGAGGTCCAATATTGGCGCCCGATCCGATGGGATGCACTTGCTCCTCCGGAAGTTGAACATACGAAGTATTGTTCTGAGACATAGCTATCACACGTTCGCCAGTAGCCAGGTCTTGACCGAGGCACATATAAGCCATAGCCGAGTTGTTGAAACTCAGAGCTACCACCGAGCTATAATCCAGCCGGACTGAGACCTGTTTAAGATGTCGATTGTGAGTATTGGCATGTTGAAGTTTGGCCTCATAGCGGACTAGGCCACTAGGAAGGGCACATGGGATAACTTCGATAGCTTCCCTAAGAGTGTTGCCATAGTTCGAAACTACGCGTCGCATAGAGTTGACTCCGTCATTCGACATCTTCAGGGGCATAACACGAGGAATGACACGCCTCTCTTTTTCAATATGGATCTCTCGCTCATCAACCCGGAGAGCGCTAGTATCATCTTCACCAGTCATCATAAGGCGGATAAAGTTGTCGGCTACGAGATCCCCGGATCCAACAACTTGATCTAGATCAAGCATCTGCAAGGTCAAGCTAGGAATTTCGGCCGAAACCGTACGCGTGAATCCAAAGGTGGCAGCGTGATCAGGATTTCCAAAACGTGCATTGGATGTGAGCCACATAACCTTCATGTTAGGTTTGAGTAGTTCTCGCAGTCGATCAAGCGTCCGCTGTGTCATATTCGACATCAATGGCTTGTCAAGATCTGCTAGGATGATAGCAGCAGTACAGCCACCTGTGACATCTGAATCGACATTATCAAAAGTAGCTCGGAAAGAGACTTTATTGCACAAAGGCAAGAGACGTTGCGCCAATGCCTTAGCAATAGGAGTGCTGGATGAACCATTACCGCCAATGATAAGAAGATGGTCTGCGATAATGCTTCCTTCAGTTCTTGTTGGCTCCTTCACAAGCTCTAGCTCGGGAGAAGTCAATTGTCGGACCATTATTGAGTATCCCGCATAGTATGACTGGTTGCAGTGCTTTGCGACCTGAATAAAGCCATAAGTATCGAGGGCGTCAGGCCACTGGGGTGGCGTTTGCGCCCCGGCTCTACCATCCCGATCCTCTGAGGTTTGAGGTAGTTGGTATTTCAACTGGCTTTTGGGAAATTGTACGACAACTAAAAAACCTCTTGGTCTCATAATAGCACGTACACTTTTCAATATTTCTGACGCATGCTCATTCTCAAGTTCTGAGGCCGACAGCAAAACCAAATCGTAAACGTTGTCCAGTCCAAGCTGAGCCTTGAGGTCCCCTGCAAAATCCAGCGATGAACGAATGAGTTTACCAGAAGAGCCTTCTAACTTGACGTGCTGGCCTAGGCTCTGGGTCGTCTTAGTACCGATAGTGAAGGAATAATATGACGAATCGAGAGCCGACAGGACTTCAACAAGAAGTTCAATCTCCTGTCCGGCCAGACTGAGGATATTCATCCCAGCGTGTTGATGGGCAATCTGCTTCGCAATCCGCCCCACGTGTTGGTGAGAGTAGGTCAGGTAGTTCGTCTCGCTTGCAAGGGCTTGGAGAACATCTATCACGAAGCCCGGCTCATAATTGCCGAGCGTGCGAATCAAGTTCAAACGGTCATAATAGTTTGAACATTCCACGAACTTATCGATATTCTCTTTCGTGTCAGAAGACCAACATTCAGGGCCTACAGTCCCTAATATTATTGGGAACGATTTCGCCAATTTCTCATAGTAGAGACTAAGATCCGATGACTGCGCATGGGTATCATGATATTGTCTGACAAAAAACGTAGCTACACGCGCACAACTCTCTACGAGTACCGGATCGTTTGGACTGTGTGTGATAGCGGACACCCCGTCTGCGCGAACGATCTCATCGCTGGGGTCCATATCTGTGACAGTGTGAAGATACAGCTCATAGTCATCCTTTGGTTGAATGTGTGCCAAAGCGGCAACTGTCAGTCCCTCGACTTGAATCTCCATGTCTTTGTTCTCATTGAATATACTTATGTCAACATCGAAGGTAGCCTTGGTGTTAGTCATTGAGGGTTGGATATCTACCATATGAGTATCCACAATCAAACTATCGCTCTCACTCGTCGTCAGATTAAAGCGTATTCGATCGATATGTACGGGGAGGAAAGAAGTCCAAAGGGATCTGTTGAACTCCAATGTCAGTTGACTCAAAATATAAAAGTTATAGCGTTATATGGGAACTCACTTATCACCTGGGAAAGCATATGTCAAAAACGCTGACTGGAAACAGGTGTCGAGTGTGGCAGGACTGATCGGTAGAGTCGTCGTGTCTTCTGCATGGTGGCGCTTCAAGGTTGCACTACAGTAATTATAACGACGTTGGATGGACTCCAGTGCCTTGAATGGCCCAGTATACTCCAATCCAATTTGCGCCATCATCTTATAGAAAGACTCAGGGGTCGCACTGAACGCCTCTGACTCAGAGGCACATCGAGACGGCAGAGCACCCAGAGTAGGCTCGCCTAGGTATATCTTAAGGTGTCCGACCATGTTCAACCGCATAGTTGTCGTTCCGTCAGCAGGGCAAGATACCAAACTGAAGTTCGCCTCTATTGTTGAATTCGCACTTCCGCCCTTGCTCTGTGGAATGATGTTAAGAGTGAACATGACTTCGACGCCTGCAGACTCACGCTCGATATTGATTCCGCTTATAATCTGCAAGTCATGAAGTTCAACCAACGAGGCAGGCCTATCTTTGATGATGGTACGCGCTGCGTCTAACGCCATAATACAATATGCTGAAGCGGGGAGAAGAGCATGGCCCTGGAAGCTATGATGCTCTACCCAGGGTAACTTCTCCAGTCTCAGCATGTTTCGCCATCGCAGCTCGTGTTCATTATCGTCTCTGGTTCGAGCGCCGAGCAACTCGTGCGGCGGGGCGGTCTTGTAATGGAATTGACGCGAAATTCTAGACTCTCGATGGTAAATCTGCGAATGATCCCATGAGTACGTGGGCAAATCAGTAAGACGTGTGCTGAGGACGCCATATTCGGGTGAGTTCTCGATATATTTCCGAAGATCAGCTCCTTCAATGCCATAATGAGACCACAAGCCTCCGAGAAAGGAAGCGAAGGCTAACGAGTCGTTTTTATGTCGTTCTAGCGGACTCAGATAAAGAATTTCATTTCCAAGAGACTTCGCCGTCTGCGTAAAAGGCCCTTTAAGAGCTGGATGAGGCCCAACTTCCAAGGCACAATCGAATGGGCCTTGTTGCAAAATCGCGTTTGCGGCGGCATCGTGGAATCGTACCATGTTAACCATGTTGTCTTTCCAGTAACTAATACCAAGCTCTTCTCCCTTCATAACTCGGCCATGGACGCTAGAAATCCAGATAACTTCGTTGCCTTGCCAAGCAGTCACAATCCCACTGCCCCGAAGAGCTTCGACGTATTTGGTTCCGGATTGGACCATATGGAAGGAATGATAAGCCGAGTCGACACGGAGTATCCTCGCGAACTTCAGTTCCCTGGTTAGCTCGTCATGAGCCAAGCGAATCGCTTCAATGTCGCCTGAAAGCGTAACACTGGATGGTGCATTACTCGCGGCAATCTGCAATCTACCTTTGAACATGGGGTTTTCGCAGAATTGCAGAGCTTCGGACTCGGATATTCCTGCTGCAAGCATTCCGCCCTTTTGACCATCCTGCCCACCGGCTAGATGTGCAAAGTAACCGCGATAGTACGAGATCAATATCGCATCCCGTGCTGAAAGTCTTCCTGCTACATATGCGGCTGCAATCTCCCCAGAAGAATGTCCGATTACAGTGTGGAATTTGATGCCTAAGCTTTGAAAAAGGTCTATCAGCCCTATTTGCAACGCGGTACAAAGAGGTTGAGATACGGCAGCGATATCCACACGGGATTCACTCTCCTCCGCTAGAATCTGTTCTTCCAGTGTCCAGTTAGGGGGGTGAGGACAAGAACCCAGTATCTTATCAAGGCCACGGATAGCATTGCAATATACTTTACTGGTATAAAACAGAGACTTAGACATCGAAGTCCACTGTGCACCTTGACCAGTGAATATACCAATAATCTTCGGGCGCCCAGTGGAAGTTGCGCTCCGAACCCCTGTGATGCTCGATGTTGGCTTGAGAATATCGTTGAGAACCTGAAGTGCCTGTGCTGATGAGCCTGCCGGCACCGAGATTCGATATGGCAATGCCGTTCGATGAGAATATATACTCCAAGCTAGTTGAGCGTGGTCAACATCTGGGTGTTGCAGAATATAGTCTCTACAAGAGGCAATGACAGCTTGCAGCGATTTCTGTGAGCCAGCAGATAGAAGAAGAGGTAAAGAGAGTGGAGTATCCCCAATCTTTGCCAATGATTGCATATTTCCCGACTTCCTTCCAGACGACTTCGACTTCTTTCCAGAATTCTTCTTGTAGATTTGATCGTGAATTAGTGGTTCGTACGATTCGACGATTACGTGGGCGTTGGCGCCTCCGAATCCAAATGAATTAACACTTGCCCTTTTCGGCTGACCGATGGGTGGACGAGGCCAAGGAACCAAAGATGTCGGTACGTCAAGGTGCTTGCAAAAAGGTTCAATAGTAGGATTGATTTTTTCGAGATGCAGGTTTGGTGGAACAGCATTGTTCTTCATAGCTTCAACAACCTTGAGCAATCCAGCCAACCCAGCTGCACCCTCGGTATGCCCAAGAACGGTCTTGACCGACCCTACTAATAAGCGTTTAGTCCTAGAAGAATGAGTAAGACTCATGCTATCGTCGAAGAAAGCATTATAAATAGCTTCAGCTTCTCTAGGATCACCTGCGGGTGTACCGGTGCCGTGAGCTTCGAAGTATTGGCAATGATCGTCAGGTTCCAGTGAATTCAAGCCTGTTTTCTGATATGTATCTTTGATAAGGATGGTCTGGGCCTGAGGATTTGGTAACGTAATTCCCTTTGTTCGTCCGTCTGAGTTGACTCCAGTATCGCGAATAATTGCGGTGATCTGGTCGCCCTCTGCCAAGGCTCGAGAAAGGGGCTTAAGAAGGAAGGCGGCAACACCCTCACCACGTGCGTAGCCATCGGCTGCTGCATCCCACATCCGACTTTTGCCTGTAGGGCTCAGCATGTGTAGACTAGACTCTACGAGGAATTGTTCCGGAGTCATCATTATATTTGTGCCTGTTACACACGCCATAACGCTTTCCCCTGAACGCAAGCTCAAGACAGCCTGATGGAGAGCCACCAAGCTTGAGCTGCAGGCAGTATCTATGGTCATAGATGGGCCCTGGAAGTTGTAGAAGTACGATATTCGGTTCGAAATAATCGAACGAGCATTTCCAGTTGCATAATACTGACTCGTGAACAGGTCGTCACGCTGAGATAAGGTATCATAGTCGGCAGTCATCACACCGGAGAAAACGGCGACATTCTTCCCGGAATATGTGTTCAGAGTGTATCCAGCTGATTCAAGGGCCTCATAGACGACTTCTAGGACTAGGCGTTGCTGAGGGTCGACAGCTTCTGCCTCCTTTGGCGTGATGTGAAACATACCTGCATCAAAGACGCGATGATCTTGATCTAGCCAATATGCCTTGATGGAATTCGTTGTACCATGGTACTCTCCATCGGGATGATAGAAAGCCGTAGCGTTGAACCTCTCAGGGGGGACTTCTCGGGAGAGATCGGGAGCATTGCAAAGCACCTCCCAGAGCTTTGTTGGTGACGTAGCGCCACCAGCAAAGCGACAACTTACGCCGACGACTGCAATTGGCTCAGTCAGAGGCTGTTTGTACCCCATTGTACCGATTTAAGTCAACCTAGGTTGACCACAATATGCGTATTGTGTCACTCTAGTACAATTGATGTGAATGTAAGGGAAATGTAGATAATAGAGGGGTGAAGAGAGGATCTAGATGTTTACAAAAGAACAGACGAAAGAGAGACGAATGTAATATTGAATTTTGTGTGTTTTTATATGTGTGTGCGTGTGTGTGGTGCGGGAGTAAAGACAGGTTTGCATTATTGTAAGTTGCAATTGTAGAACTGAGAATGCATTAACATTCAAGGGGGGTAAATGGGAAGTTGCGTTCACCTGGTTGAAAAGCGGAAACAGCTGCAACGGGGAGTGATGTGTTGCTATGGTGAGGGTTGTTAGTGACAGTGACTTGCCAGTACATCGAATTCTAAGTCGAGAAAGAGCTGATGAAGGAAACTGCTGTAAATACCTAAAGTAAATTGGATCGTAACTCGAGGCAACAAGCAAAAGTACCTAAGGATATGTGACTTCGGCTTAGTACTAGAGTGACACATGATGATGCCGGTAGAAGATTTACAGCCAGTACATGTCGAGTTTCTCTCGGTGAGAACATGTACCTACTCTACACAAACACTAAGCTGGGCATTCCTTCATGAGTACGGTAGGACTTGGGTAGGATAAAATGAAGGCTACCTAGGAAAGTTAGGAAAACGTATTCATTGCATTAGTCGTTAGTCGAGAGGACTAACTGGTCCAAATGTAAAACTTAATGGCACTCATAGCTTTAGGACATCAGACCCAGATCCACTGAGAACTTTTTCACAGAGACACCATGACATGTGATTATTGTAGCCAACACGGATATATCCTCTTTTGTATTTAGGGAGGGCTCTTTCATATTCCCCTGAGCCAGAACCTCTTTGGCTGTGATGAGGCTATATTTATCTTGCATAGATGCAGACAAATTATGTCGAATTACTAGCACGGCCTTGTCGTACAATTATTATCAATGTGATATATTTATTTTTGGTATTCTCCCGTATATAAATGAAGAAGTTTTATATGGCCATTCTGCCACATGGGTAAGTAATGTTGTAGTTTTATTTCGGGAGGTTTCTCCTACTAGCGTCTTTAGTTATTAACAATGGCAGAGTCTAGATTGTAGCCTTAGGTTCGTCATTTGAACAATGAAGATCCCCTGAGAAATCCTGCAATACACCCAGGACCCGCCCCCTTAGTTGCAGTCTTTGTAAGGGATGGGCTTTGCCTATCAGATATCAGGTGTGTAACCGGTAAATGTGAATATGGATACCTTCAATCGACTGTGTAACACCGAACCACTCCCCTGGGAGACCAATTCCGGCCATTGTTCATGGCGGATTTTCTCGTGCCCCTGTACTCTTATTAAGACTTGATCATAGGATTTGTCTCGGTGTCGAATTTCCTCTTCATAAAATTAGGTATATTCTATAACACTGACCATAACCAGGCATCCTTGTATGATGACCTTGTTTGTGTCAATCCTACAATATCATCTAGGCCGCTTCTTAAGTAATTGCGAATACTTTTTAGCTAAGCATGACCAAGTAAATATTAGTTAACGGGCAACGTAGCAACAAGCAATTAGGTAGTGTCTCACCTGTCAATTAGATCCTTCTCTCCTTTTCATCCTCTTCGTGATGGCTGAGAACCATTTGCCGGTAGTAGTTAAGCAAGTAAAACAAACCAAGAGCATATTAAGTCCCATCCAGACGACAGCTAAGTTATTGCAATATCTGTGCTTAATAAATACGAAGTGCTACATAGTTCTTCTCCATGGGGAACGATGCAATGAGATATTTTTGTCATAACTTGTACTACCTACCTAAATACGCAACTAATCCCGAGGGGGTTAAACCTAACAGTAAATCATCTAGCTTTTAGATGTGGTTGTTAATATGATGTATGTCACGATCGAATGTGAAGCTTGATCAACTATGTAGGTCTCGTATTCTTACTATTCATCGGATATTACCGGTTATAGGAATAGCGCTTATTGCTAGTGTAGCTTAAACCCTACGGTTTGAAATATCATAAGCTATCTCATTAGAAGGTTCAACTTTCAACTTTTCTGACTTATGAGGGCGTTAAGTCCGAAAAATCATGGCAACTTCTCGTGCAATAGAAAAGAGGGATTCGTCAAATTAGAAATAGAGGGATCAGCATTTGCTTGTTATCAATCAAATCCCGTGATACCTAACAAATTGCTGAAAACTTCAAAAAAGGCTAGGTTTATTAATCCTCGACTTCTAACCTAGGTAAATTTGCTTCTTCTAATTCCTTCTAGTCTCTTCAAAACCCGGTACTGCTTATTGGCTCCATAATCGCTCCGCCTGGGTAATAAATTCAGGACCCTACATGTTATATTTATTTTCCTTTGTTGTAGTCCCTCTGGGTGACAAATCGGCTTGGTTACAAAGGTGTACGTGATCATTTACACGTGGTCCCCAAATCGTTTGTCTCTTGGATGTATTGATCTCGTTAAAATTGATACTAAGGGGTTTCTTCATAAATTATTTGACTAGTAAGGATAATAGATCTTGCCAACGAATCCGACAATATTTGATACACGGTTCATTAGAGAGGAATCTATCTAAATATTAAAAAATATCCATACCGATGACGCCTAGCACCCTCAAGTAATCCGAATGCAGACTAAATGAAATATTTACAGTATGAACAGTGCTTGCCCTGGAATAATACCCATCGGGCCCCTATAGCTTGCCTTCTCAACGATCAAGTCAAACATCTACTGATCTCCGGTGCCGAAGACCTCGAGATGTATCCGCTCTGGGCCCACTCCAACACCGACTAGATACTTCTCTGTATCTTTCATAAACGAGTAAGGACCACATATGAAGTACTCGGCGCGTGCGTCATCGAGGAACAAATTAGACCTGGGGTCAACCTTGCCGAGGTCTACTCTCCCGACGAAGTGGTAATCAACTCCTTCTACATCGCGCTGTTGGAGTGACGTAACAAAGAACGTTGCGTTGATGTTCTTGTTGACATCCTTGGCGCACGTGTCTCGGATATGATCGTTAAACGCGCGGACCTCAGAGCTATGTACACCGTGTATCCACGAGATGCGCCGGCGTGATCCCGCGTTTACGGCACTGTTGAGAATGGACAGCATGGGTGTAAGACCAACGCCCGCGGAGATAAGAGCGATAGGCTTGCTCTCATCTTCCTTGGGGTCAACGAAAAACTCCCCAGCAGGCGCCGTAAGCTCGAGAACATCACCCTCTTTGTAGTTTTCGTGTAGCAGATTAGAGATTAATCCCGGAACGCCAGCCTGCTTTCCCTTATCTTTCTTCACGCTGATGCGGTAGTAATCGGTGCGCGGTGCTTCGCTTAGCGAGTATTGCCTGGGTTGCATGTGACCCATTTGAGAAATGAATACTTGAAGGCTAATGTATTGTCCCGGCAGAAACGACGGGAGCGGCTGTCCGTCTTCGGGCACAAGATAAAAACTGGTAATCTCGGATGTCTCTGGTACCTTGCGTTGGATCTTGAAGCGGCGCCAGCTCTGCCAGTTCTGGTGAGCAGCGTACAGTTGCTTTTCCCTGTTGATGAAAATATCGGCCAATGCACCGTAGGCGGCGGTCCAGGCCTCGGCGATTTCAGGTGTGCAAGCATCACCTAGCACCGCGGCTACGGCCTCGATCAAATATTTTCCTACAATGGGGTAATGGTCGGCCTGGACGTTAAGACTCTCGTGCTTGTGTGCGATACGCTCTACGAGAGCTTTTAGTTGGCCGAGATCGTCAACGTAGGTGGCATAGGCAAAAACGGCACCGGCTAGAGCTCGCGGTTGAGCCCCGCTAGTTTGATTAGACATGCTAAATACGTTCTTGAGCTCCGGGTGAGCAGCGATCAGATTCTTGTAGAAGAGCGTTGTAATCGTCGCACCGTGTTCCTTCAAAACCGGAGCAGTCGCCTTGACGATGGCAATATGCTCCGGAGAGATGGGCGCAGCGACAGCCATCTTGAATGTTGACAGATGTGATATGGAATGGTTAAGTGGCAATTCTTTATAGTTTTTAATGGAAGATGGAAGAAAGGAAGAGGCGATTATGTTTCAATGGAATGAAACTCTCAAGGGATACTGATAGTTAAAATCATAGGAAGCAGCGTAGACGCTCACTCTTATATATTCTTTTAACATCTTAAAAACATGAACTTACAAAACATATGTTCGATTCAATGCAATTGGTTGTCGTTACGGAACAAACAAACAATATTCCCATCTCCGGCGTTCCGCTAGTTCATCGTACCACGTTTCCTGTGGAGGATGCCGAATTGATATTTACGGTTGAGTTGTGGTAACGAACCGAAATGTCAAAATTGTCTTTTTTCCTTCGAGATGAACCCACCAGGTCCTCCGACTAGTTTCGTGGATTTACCATCTCCGCGGTGGTCAATCCCAAAACCGCCCAAGGATTTTCTCATTAAATCTGGGTATTCTTCCTAGGGTCGACATTATTGCATATTGAGTTTTCCTTTAATCGATTTTTGAATAACTCAATCAGGTCGGTTGCTATCCTCCTAATAGTGTAGCTAAGGAGGCTCAATTATATCAAAATTATCCTCAAAGTATGGCCCTCATAAATCATATTGATGCTAACCCCGACGACGGAGTTTCCAAATCCCTGCCTTTTTCTTTTCAAATGACAATTCCCATAATATGCATATCTGCCCAAAAATTGAACCTCTAAGAAGATCGTAGCATTCTCATTTCGTGCTTCTAAACTCTCTTTTTCCGCGGACCGAGGAGGGGCTGACCTGGCATTCGAACATCACGGGGTTCGTACGGGGAGGCACGGAGAAAATAGTTCAGGTAATGGTTAGCGAAGTGCTAGCTAGGACTAAAAAATAATGGGACATGTTGGCTGTAATCCTACCTCTAAAAACCATCCCATTACTCATCAAATGGACCTAGGCGACCCGCCAAGTTGGCCCAAGTTCCAGAATACATAGGGTATTTTACGTAATTGGCCGTGACTCTAGACGCTTCTAATATTTTAAAACCTCGTTCAGCGCCGACGAAAAGTCATACGATATAGACAAATACCAAAATTTATAACCTAGAGAACTATCCATCTATGTGTATATTCCTATGAGCCAGCCGTGTGGGGTATCGGAGGACTAAGGGACTGGTAAAACATCGACCGAACCCGCGACACAATCAAATTCCGGCTTAACGGAGCCCGCTCACGCAGCTATCCAAAATATCAGACCTTATTTCCTAGAACATGAAAAATCACTCCTCCATGTGATATGAACATAACTACTCCTTCAAATTGCCCTCGTGAAACCTAGGTAATTCAGTTTGGTTGGTAAAATGTCGTGGAAGGCGGTTCTCTCCCTTTTCATATGGGTGGCCGGCTTCCTCCCGCGCTAGGTCGTTCACCCATCGACAGTTTCCTTCGAAAGTCTTGGCGCCATTCGGCTTGACTCCAACATCGTAGAATCTATTCGCTAGCTGAAACCAGCAAAGGGCGTTACCAACTGTACCAACTTCGTCGCTGACACCATTTCTCGCTTCCTGACTCATCCGGTCCCACAAGTCTTGATCCGTAAATAGATCTATGAGATGCTGTGCAACAGCTTTATAATCGCCGGGCTCGACTAAAAAGCCGTTCACCTTATCCTTGACTTGAATTGGTATACCGCCGGCCAGAGTAGCGATCACTGGCCGTCCAGCATGTAATGCTTCGGATACTTTAACCTCGAAACCCTCTCGCGTGGATAGCTGAAGAACCACATGTGCTTTCGCGATTAGGGTATTGAGAAGCTGGTCATTGGCCTGTAGACGCATGACACTAATGTCATTAGAAAATTCTGAATAATGCGTCTCGATCTGTTCCATGACGATATCATATATCAAATTTCCATCTGGGTCATCAATGGAGCTGTTACCGGTGCTGTATCAAAGAGTTAGCTTTGGGCTTTCAAATTCACAACTCTAGGGGAAACCCACACTACAAGCTGAGGGATATCTTGTAACCCTAACTCTTTGGCGCGCCGGCGAAATTCGCCATACGAATCTATGACTGTTGGTATACCCTTTGCTGGGTCGAAGCGAGCAACTTGTATGATGTATTTGCCTAGTTATATATATTAGCCTATGTCGTAGACGTAAGGGTTATTATTCTTACAGTCTGGATGCCGTAATGGGGTCCTAAAATGGCCTACGTCAGTATAGCCTCTTGTATAGGTAAATTTGGAATAGACTTACATGCGTTGGGCATGGCACTGTTCGTTGTAATTGCTCCCATAGTAACCACTATCCCAGTCATTTATGGGCTTGTTCAAGCCATCAAGCCTTTATAACGTTAGATGAGGACTAACTCATTATTAAACGGGGTAGAACACTTACCAATCTGTGGTCGCTGGCATGTACGTGACTAAGTTGCGAGGGACATTGTTCGGGACAAATTTAGGGATAGGATGGCTCACGAACATATCGGCGTGGCGGATATTGTTCCAGAGGAAATTCCATGCTTGATCTTGCGGCGACCCACTTTGAGCAACAAGATCGCTACGGATTTGGATATGAGAGCGGTAGATGATGGGGCGATTTGGCGTGATGTTTTTTATTAGTGGTATAAGGCCAGGCATTTGAGGATCATCAATCTGGGGGGGTTAAAGTTAGCGTCAATAAGCCGGTCGTATGCTTTTGGAAATCCACATATCGAAGTAATGTAAATATAAGTGAAAAAAGAAAAAGAAAAGAGAAAATGATTAGAAGGGGAAAATGTCATTGACGTATCAAAACAATTATTGGATTTTTAATGAAATGGTTGCATTCACATACCACAATTATGTCGGCACCGCCTTCATCAACAGGGCGTAGAGGACCTCCTTTAGAGAGCCAATAACGGTTGGCATTTTCGGTAATCCAGTCTGTAATCGACTGTTGATCGTCCGGAGAGATGCGTTCCTCTGGCTTACTGACGCCTTGAAGAATGTTGTGCATATTCTTGGTGATCCGGAACACACCCGGGCGTGGTTTCGGAACTAGGATATAATGTTATTAAATTGTTCATCGGCAAGAGGCTCACTATGCCCCAAATGAGACATGAGCTATATGGATCTAAGGCACATCTCAACATACCGTACCAGGTCAAATCAACGCCTGCCAAACGAGCGAATCGCACCAATGCATGCCGCATGAGTGCGACTCCACCCCCCTGAGGGGTTGCACTGAAGAAGGCGATTTTGACTTTCTTATCCTTCAGTTGCTTGGCAAAGTACATCGTTGAATTCCATGTCTCATTGCTGCACGTTGGCTTGTAGTCGTCGAGGGTAGTCAAGTGAGCTCTAAATCCTGCGTCGCTCATAACAGCACCACGGAAGCCGACTTGTAGTATGGGAACTAGAGAAGGGCCAAAAACCCTACCGAATGATGTTATCATCATGAAGAGCGTATAAAGGTAGATTCCTCAACTTACATTACACACTTGCGTGCCATCGAATCAGCCTGCTCATCAACATTTTTATCGTCCCAGAAGGACGTCTCTGACTGGTCGACATCGAAATCAATAGGAACAACATCGATTTCCAACCAGAGTCGTGAGTTCAGGGTAGGACTTATATCCTTTAAATTTAAAGGAAGCCCAGCACCGACGAATTTAACAAAGTTTTCGTGCTCATATTTCTGTATCTGAGAGACCACATAATCTGCGATGATATCTTTGTCTTTTTGCGAAGGATCGAGTTTTAAATGCTCGACCATGTAATCGAGTAGATACGTATGATCATGTGTTGCAATGGACAGCACCACAGTGCCGTCGCCATTTTTCACAGCTGAGATACCGACAAACAGCGGCTTCATATAGCAAGTTAGCCACATGTTTCATGGTCCTCAAATTTGGATGTAACTTACGGTTAGAGCCCGTGCAAAGGGCCCGTCTGGTTTACGTTAGTATCACATATTTAAGGGTGGTTTATTTCTAGGGGCCACTCCGTCCTTAGGAGGAGGAGGAAAGTGGTAGGGAATATGCTACTATTTGCTAGCAGAAGGGGTTCAATGATGAAAGATATTGAGACATACTACAAATATGTTAGCCTCTGCAGACGACTAAGAGAATGTCTATACTGACCGTTTGGCAGCGAACTCACTCAGCCGGCGCTGGTGATGTGCGGAAGTTGTTGAAAACCTCCTTCTCCTTTCTAGTGGTGCCATGCTTGTTCAAGCACCGAAATGTAAGATGGTGTTTATTAGTCTAGTAATTGTCTGTCGTATTATAAGTTTTGTTGTTACAACTGAGGTCTAGAAGACGATGCTGACCCATGGAGAGGAAGGCCTTCTACTATCTTACCTACGGAGGTATTTATAAGAGTAGAGTAGTTAGTAGGGTAGGTAAGTAGTAGGTAGGTAGTAGGTAGTTTAAGCACAGTATCCGGGAGGACCGGTGAGGGGACTCGGAAGGGGAAATGCGGTGTGAGGCAACAGATGCTGAGATGATTTCCATTCATTTACAAGTTTATACGTTAATACTTAAGGTACATGTAGGTACCTTTAGAGGCACATACTTAGGTAACCTATCCTAGGTATTCATCGGGCACCTGCCAACATTCAATCCGGAGGAAGTGGAATGATCTTGCTCGTTTTGCCAGTTGAACTTACCTGGGGGCAAGGTAGACATAGCCTTAACCTTAACATAAACCATATAAGCATGACCCCTATAGGTACCTGAGCTGTACCCCCATGTATCGGCTGAGCTGCCGTATTCCTTGGGACCGGAATTGGAGATCGGACTGTAGCGTCACAGTGACGCACTCGACCTAGAAAATTGAGGGGGATTCGACGAGGGACGTTCAGAGTCAGTATAGCAAATATGACTATGCTAAAATACCTAAATTGCAAGACTTATTAAATATGCATGATATAAATGTAGTCGTAGGGTCAAATTAGAATTGAGGCTCAAGAAAACTTCCCGGGTCCATGGTTTTCCATTACCTAGTACCCTTTAATTACCCTACCTACCTACATACATACGTATACTACTACCTGAGGAGGTGGCCCCTCATGTGTTGTTGGCTACTTTGGGAGAGCATGATCGTAAGTTTTGGATGCAAATACAACGAGATGTGTTACAAATATTACAATTTTATTAAGCTACATGTACGTGTTCCTAGGAACGTTACTTAGGTACATGTATTAACCATCCAACCCGCGTGCAACATCCATCCGGGCCATAGCCGGGGATGCAGGGCAAGTACGGGATGTACCTAACCTTATGTAAGCCATCCCGCGGGGGTATTTTAAGGCAAAATTTCCGCCCTTCCATCCCTCGTACGATTTTCGAATGTTGCTTTGCCCTGACCCGAAGGCTCGACACCGCACGTTTACCGACCGCGTGGGATGCTTTTTCTCGGGAACGCATGAATCGCAACATTACAGCTAGAATAATGAGCTCACATTTCCTTACTATATGCTCTACCAAAATTGGCGAATTATGTAGGTTAGAGAATTCATAGCTGCCCATTACGAGTGCCACCTCTGCGCCAGTTCAATCATGTCGCGCTACTCTAACGAAGACGAACGTGCCACCCGATTATAACCAATATTCAGCAGCTTTCATATTCTTTGCGTTAAATCATTTGCTTTCCTGCCGGTACTCGTATTCGGGGAGCACTAACGACATGGTCTATAGTGATCCGTAGTCCCCGTCCAATAACATTACTAGCCATACGGCATGTCCTGCTAAATTGGGAATTTTCTTCTTCTCTATCAACGTACACACCGAAGCATGAGCAGAAATCGTGTACCTCAAGATCGGTGTAGGATGAGTTGCGTCCCGGAATTTGGACCAGCCGTTTTAGAAGCCGTTATCCCAACTTGCATTCAGTCTAGCAATGCTCGTGTTGGGAAGCACTGCTGGTATCTTGTACATCAGAGCTTGGCAAAGCTACGTGCGAGTATGTTAGGTACCTATGTAGAAAGCTACTGTGACTAATATCGCTATAAATATAGTGGTAAATCACCTGAATTTAGTGAATGAGCTGCTACATACATCTGTAGTATGTAACCACTAATGCTAATACAATATCAATAAGTCAGGAGACTTGCACATGTCCAGATCGTTAATCTGGACATGTGCAAGACCTTTTAGTCTGGGCCTACCTATATATATGCTACCGCGTTGTCAGGATAGTTTCAGGTCGACTTTTGCCACAGACATGATAGCACCAGTGATATTTTTTATGCCGCTGTTGTAATCTGGGTCTACTTAACACCTTTATAACACTCAGCAACAGTCCTAATTCACGTAAGGCTTCAATAATCCTGCCCAGACAAGGAGATATAATTAAGTTAAAAATATGGATTCTTACATCTAACAGCCAATTGATAGTTTAACTAATTGAGGTATTAGAATTTTTTTTAGTTTTCTCTTTTGAACTATCTATGCTAGTGAAGTGGCAGGTTCGCTTGTTCGCTTACTGCCTCAATGTGGGAGAAATCGTATGAAAATGCCTAGTGTTCGTAGTTAAGAATATTCAACATTCAACTCTGAGATCAATCCCTAACAAGTTCGACAAGCATACCGAGTAAGGATGGGAGGTATATAACTCGCCATGTCTTATCATCAGGCTCACTTGCTGTCACCCTTCTTCTTGTCGGCTTGTTTCGCATCCTTCCCACCTTTATCCTCCTCCTTATCGTCCTCCTTATCGTCCTTCTTATCGTCCTTCTTATCGTCCTTCTTTTCATCATTTTCATCCTTTTCCTCTTTACCCCCTTCCTTCCCGCTACTTGACTTCTTCTCATCCCCCTTTGCCTTCTTTGCCTCTTCTTTCTTCTTTCTCTCTTCGGCCTTCTTTTCCTTTTCTATTTTTTCTTTCTCCTTATTCTCAAGATCTTCCCACTTCTTGGTATAATCTTCCTCGCCCCTTCGGCCGTGTAGCTTCTCATCCAGGCCTGTTAGCCTTGGCTTCGCATCGCCTACTTTCATCCGCCCGATGAGACTGATAAAAATGGCAGCGCCCACGACAGCGGTTAATACAAACCGGTATGCTCCATACCACGAGGGTGCCCAAGCTCGAACGGTAGCTCGAGAATCAGCAAAGTACAGCATGACAAAAGCCGCGAACTGAGATGTAAGTGCAAAATCCATAGGCATGAGCAGTGTTGGCCACGCTACTATAGGAGCCAGGACACCGAGTCCATACCGGAACCGCGTGCGGTCTCGGTTGGGCACCTTTTCTGTGTACTCCATGCCCCAATGAACCGCGCCAAGGAAGCTGATTATGATGGCGCCGTATCCCAGTTGTATGGGCTCGATGACATTCAGTAATTGTCGAGCCGTATCATGGCTGATGAGGATATTATTTAGGAAATTGGACGTAGTTGGCCACACAGTATTTAAATCCCATGAAAGATAAACGGTAGAGACAGACGTAGCGAGATATGGTAAAGTGCCCGCAAGACCAAGAAAATAGGGCTCTTTTGGAACGCTCGAAAGGTCAAAAGTATTCTTGACTGTTTCCTATATAAATTGCATTAATATGTAGACCTGATCGATTGAGCTATATAGAATCCTTACTAAGTCGTCCCTGACGCCATGCCTAATGGGTTTCTGTGCTTTTTGGCTATCGGGCTCATATAAATGACGAACACTTGACTCCGTGGTTACTACTTCTGGATTCGACTCAAGCTTGCGCTGGCCAACCTTCTTCTCTTCTTCTGGATCTCTTCCCTGTTGGAAGCCTCTCGGTGTCTTAGTGACATACTGAGCTTTTTGTGTTGGTGCAATATTACGGAGAATAGGCGCTCCTGGGTATATTGAACTGGACTTAGTAGATGTAATTGTCGTCCGGTTTTGTGATCTTAATAGTAAAGAGACTGGAGGTTTTGAGGAAGAAATTGCTCTAGATGAGCTTGTTAAGAAGGACCGCGTGCTTCGTAACATTGTCATTAGCTGTTATAAGTTTGATCCTCTCTTACTGGTACATATATATACCATATAAACGAAGTAGGGAGAAGCACTAATACTAGATATTAACTAGGAGAACTTAAAACTATCTTGGGGAAAATAAAGTAGTTATTTAAAAATGGACATTACAGAATCACTATCTTAAGACGGGAATAATTGATGCAATTACATCGTCAGGCCTCGTTCCGGGAGACATCTTGTTCCTGATTGAGCTTGCTGAGCTCAATGACGTAATAAGCTAAGTGTGTATCACTTTATGATACCATAGGTAATTAAAGAGGTACCTAGGAAGTACGATACATATGAGGTACATCATGTGGACACTACCCCTCGATCTGTGGCTGAAGGCTAGAGGCTTAGGTACTTAAATTTCTAGTAGCGGCCACTAGGTACGGGTAGTCCACTATTAATTCTTAAATTGTAGAGTACGATTGGCTAAAACTCCAAGTCTTTATTTCGAGGAGTTGGTCAAGCCACAACTTGAACCAACAACAGCGTCATCAATCCTGCAAAACAGGCACCAAATAATTTCAGTCGCAAGGTATGATAGCTAATGGAAATTGGCGATATTCTGTTGCTTACTTGTCCGTCTACTTCCTACTACTTCGTAAAAGTTCTTTAAGGTCTCTATTTCTTGATTTCAGAGCTTACACAATTTTGGAGAGCTTCTCATTTACGATACACCACTCATATATCCCATTTGATATTATCGTATACCTTCCTATACACTTATTACGTACCTATCAATATTTCCGTATCCTCCTCTATCCGGTCCAGGAACCATAGGTTAGCTTGCTACCCAATCTATGCTAATCTAGGTATCTTGGGTTAGGTACCTACAAATCTATCTACCTACATGTAGTTGGCCTCGTGTAAATCCAACTCTTTTATCACCTTTCCCCCCCAACTCAATAAACATTGCTGCTCATAACGCGCATGTTCTCTATCTGCTTTCAGCCTAGCGACTTAGCGATACCCCACTACGAATCTATGAGTTTACGATAGCCGACGGTTTATCTTCCTACCTTATGCCACTATCGAAGTAATAACGCCTTCCAATTCGATTGCTAGCTTAAAACCGTCGCAAGACGATACTCCCGTTCAACGAGTCTTCTCGTATTAATTCCAACTTGTCCAACCTAATCGTATTTCCCCAGATGAAGTGACCTGATACCCACCGTTAATCCACGAAGTTGCCCCGCCCGGGTTACGGCGCAATACAGTCAGGATGCTGGAGGGCTTGGTTGCTGGGTTGCTTAACCGTTTCCTGGGTATGTATGTCAAAAATTTTGACCCTACCCAGTTGAAAGTCGGTATATGGTCTGGCGATGTGAAGCTACGCAACTTGGAGCTCCGCAAGGAGGCTCTGGACCAGTTGAAGCTTCCCATCAACGTGATGGAGGGACATTTAGGAGAGCTGACTCTCGTTATACCTTGGTCCAACTTGCGAGGGGCGCCGGTTAAAGTCTTTATCGAAGACGTTTTCCTACTTGCATCTCCAAAGGAAGAAGCAGCCTACGATGAAGATGAAGAAGAACGCAGGCGGCAGCGATTAAAGATGGAAAAATTGGACTCTGCTGAGCTTTTGAAAGAAAGATCACAGGAAGGACTCAGTCAAGAGGAACAGAAGAAGAGTCAGAGTTTTACAGAGAGCTTAGTCACTAAGATTGTCGACAATCTGCAGGTCACAGTCAAAAATATTCATGTGAGGTACGAAGACTCTATATCGGCCCCAGGACATCCGTTTGCCTTAGGTGTCACTCTCGGCGAATTCAGTGCTGTCAGTACGGACGGCGAATGGCAGCCTACCTTTATCCAGAATTCGACTAAGACCACACACAAGCTAGCGACTCTTGGGGCGTTGGCAATCTATTGGAACACAGATACTACCCTGTTAGGTCCGGGCCGTGAAATGGAAAGGGGAGATGAGCATGTGTCCCACCAAGACATGATCAAAAGCTTCAAGGAGATGATAGGAAAAGGAGACAATACTGCCCCACCAGCAGACCATCAATTTATCTTGAAGCCAGTAAGCGGCCAGGCCAAGATCGAGCTTGACAAAACGGGCGATGTACATGTGCCAAAGTTCAAAGCGAGCTTGCTCTTCGATGAAATCGGTGTTGTTCTGGATGATGATCAATATCGAGATGGTTTAATGATGGTTGACCTTTTCCATTATTTTATTCGCCACCAGGAATACAAGAAGCTTCAACCTAAGGGAGTGACACCGAAAGAAGATCCCCGTGCCTGGCTTAAGTTTGCCGGAAACGCGGTACTTACTAAAATTCATGAGAGGAACCGTAGATGGACATGGGATTACTTTCGTGAGCGTCGTGATGACCGTCATCTATACATTGAACTTTTCAAGAAAAAGAAGGCAAACCAGCAACTATCGCCACAAGAAATCGACGACATTAATAAGCTTGAGTGGAAGCTTGGCTATGAAGACTTGCGGTTCTGGAGATCATTAGCTCGCAACCAACTGCGAAAGGAGAACGCAGAAGCACTCAGGAGAGCACCATCTAAGGAACCGCAACAACAAGGGTGGTTAGCTTGGGCGTGGGGCTCAAAGCCGTCCGAACCCAGCGACTCAACGGAAGAAAACACTCAGATGACCGAGGAGCAGCGCAAAGAGCTATATGAAGCGATCGACTGGGACGAGAAAACCGCTCTGGCTGAAGCTGTAGACATGCCACGTGACATTATTAAAATGCAAGTTGATGCATCTCTCAGTACCGGCAGTTTTACTCTGAGACAAAATCCACATGGGAATACGACCGATTTGCTGAGTCTCCATTTCGATGTTTTTAAAGCGAAAGCGTTTCAGAGGCCCGACTCCGTCCTTGCTGATATTAGCCTGGGTGGTTTCCGAGTCAATGACGGTACTACCCCAGAGAGTTTATTTAAGGAAATTGTTCGGGTTAAGGATGCCCCGGATACGAAGAGCAAGAGACGGCTTTCCATCGCCGAACTGGAGAAGTCTGAACAGGAGACCTTCTTTGACTTACAAGTTGAGCAGAATCCCCTCGATGGGAAGAGCGATTTCGCAGTGACGGCGAAGCTCAAGCCACTAGAGATCGTGTGGAACCCCAACTTCGTTGTGGGTGTTGTTGACTTCTTCAAGCCACCTGAGAGGCACATGGAATCTATAACGGCATTGATGGAGACTGCTGGGGCTACTGTTGAGGGGTTGAGACAACAGACACGTGCCGGCCTTGAGTTCGCTCTTGAGGAGCATAAGACTATTAATGCTAAGCTAGACCTTCAGGCACCTCTTATCATAATCCCCCAGTCTATTAAGACAGCGCGATCTACATGTCTCATTCTAGACGCTGGTCATATTAGCGTCAATAGCGAGCTAGTCGACAAAGGGACTTTGAAGCAGATACAGGACAAGCACCACCAGCAGTTCTCCGATGAAGACTTCAAACAGCTCGAGTCTCTCATGTATGATCGCTTCTTAGTTAAACTAACATCGACACAGGTCCTGATTGGACCTTCTATTGACGAGACGAAGTCCCAGTTAGTCGATAAGGATGATAGTCGGATGCTCCATATCGTGGAGAAGATCAATGTCGATTTTGTAGTAGCCCTGTCCATATTGCCAAAGGCGCCCAACCTGACAAAGGTCAAGGTATCAGGTCACATGCCTGTACTTCAGGCAATGGCTTCTGACACTAAATATAAGAGTCTGATGAAGTTAATTGATGTCGCTATACCAAAATTTGACGGAGAGCAGCAGCAAGTCAGGACCGAAGGCCAGTTCAAAAGACCACGTCTACTTAGTTCCGCGTCGAGCCGTTTACCAAAATCACACGACCACAAGGCTTCATCCAATCTATTCCTCACTCAACAAACTGCTGTGATCCTGGAAGACGATTCAGACGATGATTCGGATGAATTCGAGGATGCTGCGGATGGAAGTTCAAACCAGCGGCTTAAGACGCAGCAACGCAACTTTGAATTCAAATTCGCCGTTGATAAGTTACAAGGCTCTCTCTATCGCAGTGACCCTGATGGGGTGCGACCTGAGTCGCTACTCGTAGAACTAATCGCGGAAAACTTTGATCTTAATTTCTACATTAGGTCTTACGATATGGCAGCAGAGGTATCCCTAGGTTCCGTATCGGTGGATGACTTCGTCGACAACCCTCCGGCAGAATTCAAATCTATTGTGTCATCTGGTGATATCGAGGATCGCCAGCAACAGAGAGACCTCGTTCGTGTAAAGTTCACCAGAGTCAAGCGGGAATCTCCAGAGTTTATGCCAGTGTATGAGGGCATAGAGACAAATGTCAACGTCGCGGTCTCTACAATTAACTTGGTTGTGACGAGGAAGACCTTGCTCACGCTATTGGACTTCGTGCTCACTACATTTACTAATAATAACAACTCAAATTCTCAGCAGCAGAGAAATATTAGAGACATAGATGAAGAAGACACGGTTGAAATCGTTGAGCCGGCCATTAATTCCCAGCAGAACGAGGGCGGTTCCATCCGCGTCAAGGTTGATCTCAAGAGTATTCGCATGATTTTGAACAACGATGGAATTCGATTAGCAACACTATCGTTCAATCACGCCGATGTTGGGGTTTTCCTTCTAGGTAGAACGATGAGAGTAGCGGCCAGGCTAGGGGATTTAACGCTGGTAGATGATGTTAATATTGGCGCGTCAGAAAATTCGAGCTTCCGCCAACTCGTCACGATCCAGGGAGACGAGCTTGCTGATTTCCGCTACGAGACGTATGACCCAAGTAATGGAAAAGCTTACCCTGGATATGATTCATCTATATATCTACGTGCAGGGTCCATCAAGGTTAATTTCCTTGAGGAGCCGTTCAGAAAGATCATTGAATTCTTGGTCAAGTTTGGCAAAATGCAGGCCATCTATAATGCTGCTCGCCAAGCAGCTGCAAACCAAGCCCAGCAACTACAGCAAAGCACCAGCAGGTTCAAGTTTGATGTCATAGTCAACACCCCCATCATCGTGTTCCCCCGTTCTCTCTCGCCAGATCAGCCAAAACGAGATCTAATCACTGCTTATTTGGGTGAGATATACGCCCAGAATAAGTTCGCGCCATTAGATGATACGGAAGACTCAGAAATAGCTATGAAGCTCTCCGCGGGTATTAGAAACATCAGATTAACGTCTCTATTCCATTACCCCAACGAGCAGTCTGAAGAACTTGAAATGATTGACCACGTGGATCTTGGCTTCAATATCACCTACGCCGAACATAAGGAAGGATGGAAGCGGCCAGATATGGAGATTGAAGGCAGCATGACCGACTTCAACCTGAGGATTACTCAGTACCAGCTCAACTTCCTCTTAGGCATTTCCAGATCCATACCAGCAGCCTTCGCAACAGATGCCAATGCTAGAGGAGAGGAAGCTGAGCGAGATGTTGACGAGGGTACATTGCGACGAGCCAAAACGATGTCATCTACTACCAGCAGGTCTGAAGACAAGTTAATTGATCTTTCTCCAGAATTAGGCTCGAGAGAAGACGTCTGGACAAAGCTTGACCTCGTGTTTAATATACACAAAATCGGTCTTGAGCTGATCAATGCCCACGAAAACCAACCTGTGGGCGACATGGACAACGCTAGCCTATCACGATTCTCCCTGGATGACAGCAGGTTGAAGACCCGAATGCTAGCAGACAGCTCGCTAGAAGCAGAGTTTGTGATTCAGTCATTTACCATACATGATAGTCGTGCTCGGGAAGGTAGTAAGTATAGGAGAATCATGGCATCTTCTAACAAGACAGTCCAACAATTTATGGCGAGCATATCTATGTCTGGGGGTGACGAGCGCAATCTAATCGCTGTGATCGCTATCGACAGTCCTAGAATCATCTTCGCTTTGGATTACCTCTTTGCAATTCAAAAATTCGTCATGTCCGGCTTGAAAGCTGATGAACCTCCACCAGCTGCCTTAGAAAGTCCTGGGGAAACCCCCGATATTTCTGACGCCGAGTCAATGCAAGTACAATGGACAGGGGCGTCGTCACAAAAAAATACCAAAGGATCCCAGCCAGAACAGGTAGCAAAGAAGAACGAGAGTTCTAAGCTTAACATTGCCTTCCGCGTTAATATTGTTGACTCGCAAGTCATACTAATAGCCAACCCCCTGAGCTCTAGCTCAGAAGCAATTGTTCTAGGCACAAAACAAGTGTTACTTTCACAACAACATTCATTGACTTTCCAAGTCGCAGAAGTTGGAATGTTTCTCTGCCGCATGGATAAATTCGATGAGACTCGACTTCGTATCCTCGACGACTTCTCGATCCAAGTATCAATGGACAATTCACGGGCGGACTATACAAATATCCATGTTGATATTGATCCGCTAATTCTCCGGCTTTCACTACGAGACATCCTCCTTGTCCTCCAGATTATTAGCAAGGCATCTGAGCTTTCCGAGAAGGATGATAGCGAACCTAAGAGCAGTGCATCTAACAGGAAAGTAAAGCAGCTGAGACAAGCCGGCCTTAAAGAACGTACAGCAAGTGGTCGGGGACACTCTACTATTGCTACTGGCAGGAGTAAAACAGCCAAAACTTCCGGTACGATAGTCACTAAGAAATCCGGGAAGGACCAACTCCACCAACCCCACGATATTAACACAGCCCCTAAGCGCCACGAGGAACTTACTGCTGCAATTGATGGAATTCGTGTTGTGCTGATTGGTGATGTTCACGAATTGCCGATCCTAGATCTGAGCATCAATAAATTCAAAGCATCATCAACGGATTGGTCTAGTAATCTCAAAGCCGAGACCGCGATTGATATGTATATCAACGTCTACAATTTCGCAAAGTCTGCTTGGGAGCCACTCTTGGAACCCTGGCAAGTAGGTCTTGGCGTTGCGAAACAACAGGAGACCGGCCTCTTCTCAGTTGATGTCTCATCGAAAAGAACATTTGATGTTACGGTCACAACCGCAACAATCGCCTTGGCGTCCAAGTCATTCGAATTTTTGACTAAAGATGAAGATGTGTTAGGCAAACCCCGCGGAGTAGAGGCTCCCTACAAGATCCGAAACTATACCGGCTTCGACGTCTCAGTGCAGGCTAAGAGCCAGAGCAGCGATGAGAACATCTCCCTCAAATTGCAAGACGGCGAAGAAGGCCCATGGAGCTTCGAACATTGGGAAAAGATGCGAGAAAATATCATGTCAGAGAGCAATGCGGCGAGCAGCGTTGCCGTTGAAATTGAAGGCAGTGGTTTTGATATGGTTAAAAACATCCGTCTTAACCGTGAAGGCGAGTTCCTTTACAGCTTGCGACCTAAAACGGATAATACCCTCCATCGGCTACTCGTTGAAGTAAAACTTGGCTCAGACAATATCAAATATGTCACGCTTCGCTCCCCTCTCGTGGTAACAAATGAAACACAGATACCAGTTGAATTAGGCGTGTACGATGTCCAAGAAGGCCACCTGCTTAAGATCGAGAAGATCGCACCAGGAGAAAGCCGGCCTGCTCCAGTAGCTGCCGCCTATGTCCAATCCTTATTGATACGACCAGATTCGGGCTTTGGTTACGCATGGTCATCCGAACATTTATGGTGGAGAGATCTGCTCAAGAGACCCACTCGTACACTTATGTGCAAAGGCGACAATAGTGATACATTCTTTTTCCAACTCAGCGCGAACTTCGATCGAGGCCACTTCCTCACCGGGTAAGTTTCTCGCAAATATAATGCATCTTGCAACGCTAACATTTACAGGAAATACCCGTACATGAGATTAAAACTCTCCCCTCCAGTAGTCCTAGAGAACCTTCTTCCTTACGATTTCAAATACCGCATTTACGACAAAAATACAAAACGAGATTGGACAAACTTCCTACGGAAGGGTGGTGTTAGTCCGGTCCACGTAGTGGAGCTGTCTCATCTTCTTTTACTGAGTATCAACATGCAAGATACCAAATTCAAGTCTAGTGAATTTGCTATCATCAATTCTGGCGCACAAGAAGACTTTCGTAAAGAACATAAACTAATATGCAAGGATAGCGAAGACCTCTCTCTCTACCTTAGGCTTCACTATTTCAAGATCCCAGATGGGGGTGGTGCTTTCAAGGTTACCGTGTATAGCCCTTATGTCGTACTCAACAAGACTGGGTTGGAGGTTGACATCCGCGGCAAGCAGTTCTTGCAGCAGCCGAAGAGGGCTGCGGGTCAGTCAGCCATAGCAGATACCTCAGATCAAGAGCGGCCAAAAGCTTTACCGTTCATGTTCTCGTATGCCAATGACGACCAACGCAACCGAACCCTCCTCAAAATAGGCGACTCGGATTGGAGTAAACCGCAGAGTTTCGATGCTATCGGGAGCACAACAGAAATTGTTTTACCGTCGTCCAAAAAGGATTCCGAAATCCACGTTGGTGTCACTGTGGAGCCCGGTGAGGGTAAATACAAGTTGACGAAAGTCGTCACTCTAGCACCGCGCTTCGTGGTCAAAAATAAGATCGGCGAGGAGCTCGTTATTAGAGAGCCAACTTCGTCGAAGACTATGACCCTGAATCCTGGGGGTCTACAGCCTCTTCACTGGCTTCAAAGATCAGCTACAAAACAAATAGCTTTGAGATTCCCAGGAATCGACGATCAGTGGACTTCACCGATCAACATATCGGATTTGGGTACTGTGCATATCAAGATTGCAAGAGCCGGGCAGCGACAACGCCTCATTCGAGTTGAAGTTTTGATGGAGGACGCGACAATCTTTCTCCACCTTAGCATGGAGACAAAGAACTGGCCTTTTTCCATGCGAAATGAAAGTGACGTTGAGTTCACTTTCCATCAAGCAAACCCAAATATAGACGAGGATGGAGTTGAGGATCGCTCCGGATGGAGGCCGGTTAGATACCGCTTGCCACCACGTAGCATCATGCCCTATGCTTGGGACTTTCCAGCCGCCAAGTTCAAGGAAGTGGTCATCAGCGCATTTGGCAAAGAACGTCACGTAAAGCTAGCGGAAATTGGCAATCAGATCCCAATGAAATTCGTCAGCGGTTCTGGTACCCAAAAGATCATCGATATCAATGTTGCTGCCGATGGACCAACTCAGACGCTTATTTTGTCTAATTTCAAGCCAAGCAAGAGTCTTTACCGCCAGAAGACACAGGCGGGCTCGAGTAATAGTGCCGGTGGCTTTGAAGTCAAGAGCCAGGATACTGATACCACGTTTCAGGCACAGTTAAAGCTTTCTGGGGTTGGTATCTCGCTTATCAATCAGCAGTTGAAGGAATTGGCATACATAACATTCAGAGACATCAACCTTCGTTATAGTGAATCGGCTCTCTACCAAACCGTCAGCACATCCGTCAAATGGATCCAGATTGATAACCAGCTATACGGTGGCCTCTTCCCGATGATACTCTACCCTAGTGTAGTCCCAAAGCAAGCACGAGAGACCGAGCTGCACCCTTCATTACATGCCATGGTTACAAGAGTCAAGGACGACTCGTATGGCGTTCTGTACGTCAAATACGCCACGGTACTACTTCAGCAGATGACCATTGATCTCGATGAGGATTTCATCTATGCCGTTCTAGATTTCTCCAAGATCCCTGGAGCCTCCTGGTCCGAAACGAATGAGGGTAAGCTCTGCGATGAAGGCCTAGATATTCCTGAGCCGAAGCAAGAACAGTCAGGCCAGGACATTTACTTTGAAGTCCTAAACATACAGCCGATGCAATTAGATTTGTCTTTCATGCGTACCGAACGCGTTAACGTAGAGGACAAGACCTCCTCTCGGAATCCTATCATGTTCTTCGTCAACGTGATGACCATGGCCATTGGAAATGTCAATGATGCCCCAATCCGGTTGAACGCATTATTATTAGAAAATGCCCGAGTCTCCATCCCCGTTTTGACACAGAACATCTCGAATCACTACAGCCAAGAAGTTCTATACCAGGTCCATAAGATCATCGGCAGTGCTGACTTCCTCGGCAACCCCGTCGGTTTATTCAACAGTATCAGTAGCGGTATAACCGACGTCTTCTACGAGCCGTACCAGGGGCTTATCATGTCTGATAAGCCCGAAGACCTAGGTATAGGAATTGCAAAAGGAGCCGCTAGCTTTGTCAAAAAGTCCGTCTACGGTTTCTCCGATTCCTTTTCCAAAGTCACTGGAAGTTTTGGCAAGGGCCTAGCCGCCGCGACTCTCGACAAGCAATTTCAAGATCGCCGGCGTATTACGCGAGCTCGCAACCGACCCAAGCATGCCTTATTCGGTGTTACTGCTGGTGCAAATTCCTTTTTCACCTCGGTTGCATCCGGCATCGGCGGCGTTGCCCGGAAACCTCTTGAAGGCGCGGAGCAGGAAGGGGCCGTTGGTTTCTTTAAAGGTGTTGGAAAAGGCTTTATTGGTCTCGCGACTAAGCCTGCCGTCGGAGTGTTTGACCTCGCATCTAATGTTTCCGAAGGTATTCGCAATACCACGACCGTCTTCGACGGTTCTGAGCTCGACCGCGTCCGCCTAACGCGGTTCATACCCGCGGATGGTATCGTCCGTCCTTACAATCAGCGCGAAGCCTTAGGACAGTCTTGGCTCAAGCAGGTGGATAATGGGAAATATTTCAACGAGAACTACATCGCGCACTTAGACCTGCCCAGAGAAGACATGGTGGTCATGGTCACGTTCAGCCGAATTCTTCTCATTAGAAGTCGAAGACTTACTACCGAATGGGATATACCGCTAAAGGACGTGCAGACAATCGCGAAAGAGCGCACAGGCCTCAGCATCGTGTTGCGCGGCGGTACTAACGGGCCGTTTATCCCTGTCGGTGAGGAGAGCGGACGGGCTTTCTTGTACCGAATGGTTGCTGTAGCTGTAGAAGAATTCAATCGTAGATTTAGGGGCCTAGAGTGAGAAGTCCCCTTGCTGGTGGATAAGTGAGGGAAAGGAGGGTTAGGAGGGAAGAATCCACGGAGGTAAATTCAAAAGGCAGTGCACGGATTAATGTGTGCTCTAGGTTTAAAAGTTAAGCAAGAGGTCCTGGCGTATGAGCTTTTTTTCATGTATCGTCTAGAATACGACATATTACGATTTTAATGAAACTACCGTTATATGCTAGCTAGTAGGAGCCAGGCTAGATTTGTCTCATCATACGCGTATGTGCATTTATTTATTGATTATATTATAGCCTTCTTAGAGTACCTAGGTAGTTTAGAAAAAGTACCTAAGCAAGCTCTCATCAGAAATCCTCTTTCACTTATAAGGCCGAAGCTAAAATCTGGTGGCATTCTATATATACCAAAGTCCTACAACAGCAACGTTCTGAGTTTATGCAGGTGTCATGCTAACCCAACATCCATACAGCATAGAAGTATTAACACCGAACTTTTGGATGGGCGGCCTGTCATCTTTCCGCTCGATCTTCTTGAAGGCCTGTAAGAGCCGAAACGTAACAAACGCTATCTGGGTCAAGGCAAATTGTTGCCCGATACAAATTCGTGGACCAGCGTTAAACGGGATATATTCAAAACTGCAAATTGTTAGAATCAATGAGGCTATAAACTGGACGAGCAATGTAGAGACATGGCTCATTCAAATACATACGTAGTTCTCAGAGTCTCCCAGCGTTCAGGACGAAACTCGTCGGCATCATCACCGTAGATATCCTTCCGCCTGTGTAGAGCCCAAGATAAATATCTAAGTACCGTGCCCTTGGTTACAAAAATGGGCGACTTTCCGTCAGGCCCGCCGCCAGTAGGTAAAATAGTGTCGCGTACGGCTTCACGAGTGTTGGCTGCTACGGGCGGGTTAAGTCGTAGAGCTTCTTTAACGGCCCAGTTCAAGTACTTCATAGCTCTTAGACTTTCCCAAGCTGGAAGCTGACTTGGGTCGTCCATTCTTAGATCTTTCATCTCTCGCTGGATTGCAGCAACCACGTCCGGCCGTCGCGAAAGTTCGAAAAATAGGTATGACAATACACTTGTTGTAGTATCCCTACCAGCCGTGAATATGCTCATGAGATGGTCGCGAATGACTTCGTCCGATTCCCCGGTCCAGAGCAGCTCGTTAAGGAACATATACCTCTTGCCCTCTCGTTCTTCTTCGTTCTTCTCACCTTGTTCGCCCCTTACCTCTGCGACATACTTTTCTACATATGAATGCATAAATATTGTACATTCATCTAGCTCACGGTCTCCAAAGAGCATTGATACCCAGCCCAGTCGAGCCCGGTTAGCGATCTTCTGCATAGACACGTCGAAGCAGCGGCCAAATCGTAGACCATCCTCGGGCGCATTCCCCAGAATGTCAGTCGACCGTCCAAACATAAAGTCCGATATAGTGTCAGTAGTCATCATAGAAAACATAGCCTGCAAGTCGAAGGGACTACCATCGCGCGGGATCGCTCGTATAAGTTTAGCAATGTGACGATCAAGGCATCGTAGATCAGCAACCTGATCACGGACAAAAGCCGGCCGCAGGGTTGTTCTTGCTCGCTTCCAGGCATCCCCATTGGAGGTGAAAATCTTGATAGCGAAGCCATTTTAGTCAAAGATGGGCACCGAAAGGATTCAGGCACGAAGCTTACAGAATAGTGGCCAAGCACAGAGAGAAATGCGTTAATACGTAGCTGGGGTATTTCCCAGTCGTCGAACTGGGTACTAAGTACGGCACGCACGTTATCGGGTTCATCAGTCGTGATCATGTCACCGGGACCTGGGAATACACGATGCTTGAACGTATGTCCTAGAGTATGGAAGAGCCCGCTCCAGGCCGCGAGTAGCGTATTCGACTTTATGTGCTGTGCTGCATTCAGGAGGAAGCGTACCCCGAAAGGATCATTCGGGAATAGAGGCGGAGGCGAACACCCATTCCGCATCATTTCCACATAATACCGATGCGTCCCGCCCAAGGACATTTGTGTAAACCAACCTAGAAGCAACAATAGAACCGCAAGGGCCTGTTGTCTCATTGATAGGGCCCCGGGTCGCAGGTAGAGGACGTCGAGCGCCAGAGCTGTTGACAAGACCATCATGACAGCCATCGCAACGAAGTAACGCTGCTTGGCCTTCCTAGGAAGCGAGTCCATCTTGTCGGTTACGCCTACAGATGTCATTTCATAAATATATTTCCTAATAGGACGTAAGTAAAAGCTAAATAGTTATCTCTAATTTCACATCTGTTTTCGTAAACTTAACTCTTTGTACCCCAAAAGGCAGTACGTGTTAATTAAGAATTTGGTTGACAATTGAGGACGAATCCGAGGTACTTCCGAACAGGTACGCTTCTCTCTTTATTTCAGAGGAGTTTTACGAATATAGAGCAAGTAACACCTGCGATTGTGCAGACTAGAATTTCTTATTAGACTAAGACAAGACCTTGGCGAAGAAGCAAAAGCAATACTTCATCTCTATCACATTTACACCACACTGGCTTGCCCGCACGTACCCTAGCGTGCGACGCCCGACCACGAACGGGAAAGTTGCATTCCGCGAATCGTTGGGTAAGTATCCGCAAATGCGATGATCCAATGACGTTATAGCAATGCCACCGTTGAATGGGTATGTATGATATGCAAGAACAAGACACCGAATCGGTACTGCGTGAGAAAATAGATTCACATGCAACCAATGATGTTTAGAGGTAGGTTATCGCATCACATGTAAGGGATATCGTCACCCCCGGACGGATACCTACCTCTTAATAGCCTATCATTAAGAGGTAGACAATTAATATAACACTGGATACAACTTATTATTTTATAGAAAACCCTTCCACTTTCGCTGGCCACGGGTGATTTAATTGTAATTTCATATGAAAGTGCCTTGTTTAAGTTATTACCAAAATATGTCAACTACAATTAAAACAAGGTGTTATGAAATAGCTTAACGTAGTTAAGACTATAAAAAGTTAAATATATATATATTAACCAAAGACTAACAATTGTTTAACTATTTTTAGCTCATAATTTTCGGAGATGTACCTACTCCTATTATGCCTTGACTTAACTCAGTTGCATTTTACATAAGAATGTTGTTTAACTCTTTTGATAGGCATTTTAGTTTCGACTTAAACCAACTAGATTCTACATACTTAACTTACCTCCTTCGTTTCATATCTCCCAACTTATATCATCAGAGTTTAATCAAGGGATTGCGAACGAAGTATGAATAAGTCACCAGTTCAATCTTACTATCTATCACGTAAAAGTGTGATTAAGTTCTTAAGGGACTTCAAACAGGTTATGCCTTTGTTTAACTATCTAATGTCTCAACATCGTAGCTTCGGGGTTGCACAATTAATAATCTAACTCGTGTGGCTCATTCTCTTGAGTAATAATAAATATAGTTTATATTTACAATAAGCTTAGTAACATCTCATCAAAGGTGCTTAACGTATCCGTTTTGTATTTTCCCCTTATTAGTATAACTTCCATAAGTTTATACCTATTCTAATAGCGCTAGCTATTTCATAGTTTTGAATGTTACAATAGCTTTCTCAATGCAAGCTAGAAACTTTATACTTGGTAGAAAATGACTCCTTCTGCTCAGTATAAATTATTGGCATATTCTTGCTGTTCTCATACATAACGCCTTAAGGTATCGATATATGTTTTCCAAGAAAGCAGTGTCAGTGTATGCTACAGTGTTGATATCTTGAATTAGATAGTAGTTGGCCATTAGTCTTGACGTGAGATATAATGTTACTATTACATACCTAGGTTACATATATAGATGACAATACTCTCATTGTTCCCGATTCTCCCCAGACGCTACTGAATTGATTACTTGTTATCCTTGATTAGTATGTGATTGCTTTCAGAGACGAATGAAAAGAAGCGAAACAGGGTTATTTCAATATTGACTAGTATGAATAATAGCTACAAATAGGTAAATAGGACTAGCTACTCCTAACACTTATGTCTCTTAACGCGTTTGATCTTACATATAGAGCATATGTCATTTCAGACTGCGCTGGAGTAATGTTGCATCTTTAACAACTGTTTAAGGACTGAAGAACGGGGAGCCAATTCGTTTATGCTGTAACTAGGTCATAACTTATGCTTGAACATAATTAACCGTATAGCTTCGTTTCCGATCAAATTGATTCCAACCCGTCAACTAAAGCTCTTCAACCAAATTGTTAACGTCTACGTCTACGAATCCTTGTGAGACCCACAAAGCCCCCGGACGTTAATGGCGTCAATGACGTCAATGAAGACTGGAAGGCAGAGGCGATGATAAGGTTAAAACTACGTCGCCGTGCCTCTAACCTTACCCAGGAGTATCCGTTAATAGCTTGAATAGGCTAGTAATGCGGCGACGAATAATAGTTATCCATAATAAAAACTGGACTAGAGGCTTCCAGTCGGATATCGAGATACTTGCCATGCCGGTTCCATTATGCCGCCTGGATGCAACGCGGCTTGGCAACTCAGCCGGGATCCGCTATGACGAAATGTATCTAAAGCCTGCTTGTAATATGTAGTATGCGCGAAAATATGTTACAACTTTGTCGAGAAATTTCCAGAGTTCCGAGAAAATCACGCGTGTCTGTCTCCTTCGTTGCATAGTGTACCTTATTTTAGTATAAACGCCGAATAAACGGTTTGGTTGTACAATATTCAAATGATGGAAAAGTGACGGTATCTACCAGGCCGTCAGCTCCGCACATGATATAGATCCTAGCGGTGCTGTGGCACAGGATCTGGTCTTAGGACAGCCTCAAGCCGAGCTGGTGGCCGATCAGTTGACCCTCCTTCCCGCCGAATGAACCCTACGTAATAGCAACAATTGGAATAGTGTTGCTAAATATTTCTCGGTCGTATTCGCGACACCTAACGGAATCTTTCGTCAAATCCTACCGTGAAATATTGTACTGCTACGGAGTTTTTACAGAAATTCAAGAATTAGGTAGATAGGATAATAGTTATGTTACTCTCTTCGGACTGGAATGGTAACCCGACGATTACTAGGTAGGCCCAGCTGGTCCAGTAAGGCATTCTAGGGTATCTGCAGCAGCACTTATTACATGGGAACACATACCTACATAAGATACACAGGGGATACACAACATTTACACATCACCCAGAATTTGTGTTGTACATACGTGGGCACTTGTAAACGAGCCAACAACGCAGATTTATATATATCTGACGGTAAGACCGTTATTGATACGGCCGTCAGAAATAGTGGTCGGTATAAGGATGAAGTAGGTATTGTATATCGATGAACAGACATTTGCTCTTGCGAATCGCAAATTCCCATGCATAACATCCATATATCCATTCCTACCTACGGACGAGCATGTGCAGAGATCGCCCACTAATAGGTTTGGTCAGCCCTGGGAACCCCTCAAACTGCAACCCTTGTTAGTTGGTCTCTACTACGTACGGATGGGGTAGGTATTAGCATTCTTGGGGGTCCAAAATTCACCCCGCTCTTGATCTCTCGAGATTAGGTTCGAATCGTATCGTTCACGAGCACTGGAGTTAAGCTTGTTTGTTGCGTGAAGCGAGGTGTGTATCAAATTGGCCTACTATGTATTTGGCAGGAGGACATCGATAAGCGAAGGGTGAGAGTTGGTAGAAGCCAATAGCAGCTATTATTCGAGACGGAGTAGTGCGGCCTTAGACATATGTATGTACATACAGACAGACATACCTATCATATCTGCTTACTTGACCCCTGTACCCCGGAGAAGATCATTAGATTGGATAGGGTTGCACTAGCAGCCCGACCTGCTTGGCAGTTTTGCAAATGGAGCACAGTCCGCGAAGGTCTTACATACCAGACACACCTACACACGTGGTACGGCATTGCTGCTAGAGGCTCTTAAGATTTTGTATAATAAAATGCTGACAATTAGCATCAGCATCACTCAGCTGCCGAACATGTAAGAATGTCGGTCAAGGTAAAAATATCTTGGACCGTATAGTTCTCACGTTCGCGCTACGTTCTAACGTACTAATTAATACGTGTACTAATTAATACCTACGTGATGATCGAGAACCTCGGGATGAAGGGACCGGGGCCGAGACATGAAAATTTACAGGGTCCCAAGTCCGAAAGCGCACTGAACCGTGCCAAACGCAAACAATAGTAACATACATAGCCCTTGATGTGGTTTCAGAGTAAGGTCCAACCTCCTAGAGACTTTTCTAGATTAGAATTAGCAAGTAGTAGAAGTCTAGGTACTAATACTGTAGGCCAGATCACGCCAGCCTTTCTACCGGTTGCGAATACATAGGTAGATATATAGATACAAATCTTTTAAAGAGGCACATTGACGGGGCCGATCTCTGTCGATCAGCTCGCCGATGATTGACTTGCAGCTCATCTCGACCGGTCCAGACTTGACCGGGATTTGCTTCGATATGGTTCCGCTATGTGTTGGCTTTCCCAATGGGAGTACACAATCGAATTGCGGCCGCGGCCTATGCTAGCGAAGCTGACAAGCAGGCTGGCCTGCTTAACCGGTTGGGCCAGGTAAGCTTCGTGTCTACAGGCTGATGAAGTTTTCATGTCCGTAAGATAGACCGAATTGAGGCCGCATAACCTAGTGCGTACAGTTTTCTACGGTAATATTATGGAATTGCTACCTAACGGTAACTGGATGGAATATATACCTTGCAAGGATGGCTGAGTTGTTGCTAAACCCCATGGAATCCACCCCCTCGTGGGGTTTGAAGTTGTTAGAGCCCTGGACCCTGTCTATCAAATTTGATAGTTTTTAAATACATTATATAGTAGAGCTTGAATAGAGCTAGCATCAAGGTGCCATCGGGATCGGCCATTTTTCATCATTAATTGTGCGTGAGCCTCAAAAGGAAGCATGTTATAGGTAACTGCCCCAGTACCGCCGACGCGACAAAAAGCAGGCTTTGCGCTGAGAAGGCTACAAGTGCTTTCGTCATCTATAGAAACCCGTCATACTGATTACGCTTAGTTGCAAGGTTGCCGTCGTTGCTATCTTCGAAGAAACTTCCCCTCTTTGTTTGAATACTCTAATACATTAGGAATAATAAAGTATTAGTTATTCTGAGTTATCTCAACTACGGCACTCTTTTTTTAACCGACCCTAGTTACTCCATTACTCCGTTACTTTAGGTTATGTATCTACATGTGAAGACTTCGGATTTCTACCAAATGGCTGGCAAGACCTAGGTAATCTAGTTGCTTATCGAATAAGTGAATACTGTGTATCTTACAACCGATGTCGATGATGCCTCTCACAGCATACGATCATCGAGTTAATTACCTTTTCAAATTATCAAACGGGTATTATAAATTTGCCAAGCCATCATCATCATCATTATCATTATGAGGCGTATTATGTACTTCGTCAGAATATAGGTACATTAAGTACCTCAAATATCCTGGAATCGCTTTCATAGAGTTTTCTCGGAACGGTCTTCAGGCCGGGAGTATTCGTCCATGTATCGAGCATTAACCATGCGTTGTTGTGGGTCTCTTCTCCGCGGGACCGAGCATTTTACCTTCATTTCGGTCGCTTACATCTTAAACCCCACAAGACTCCTGGGCCCAAGAGGCAAAATACATCACATTGAAACATTGAAGTATACACGCCCCCTCCCCCCTAAACAACTAAATAGCTTCTTTTCCTAAAAATTACTCGGGTTTGTTCGGGTTCCTGGCCACCAACTCTTGGCTCTTGGGTGGCTCGAATACATAATAAGCAATAGATTCCACATAGTTACTACATATCTAAAAGATCTAATTCTTTATATATATATATATATTTGTATACGGCTATAGTGCCTTCGTGTTATCAATTAGAGGTAGACTTGTCGAAAATAACCAGCAAAAGACTCAAACGAAACGATATATCAAGGAACCATCCCGTCTAGTCACCGTATCACAAGGTGACATATTTAACCGTTTATACCGTATTGGATTTCCTATTCCGGAAATCCCCGCCTCGGTGGTACCGTTTCTTCTCCTTTTTTCCTTAGCCAGCCACCCAACAATTCTTATTATTACGGGCTTGAAACCTCGTCCTGCTAGCTCCGGACCCCTTGATGCGTGTTATATATTATTACTACTTCCTCCCGATTCTATTCTTGTCCCCATACCCACCTCTCTTCCCTTCCAATAGTCATAGATTCGACTTTCCACCCTTGGAACGGCGTTGGGATTAGATACACAAAAGGTAGCCTGGCGCAGCCTATCTTTACTTACAATAAACAACGTCAATACGCGACATTATACCGAAGAATATATACTATTCCATATTTATATTACAGCCGCTCATCACGCATCTACTACGCGCCCCGAGCAACATTTCACAATCCCGCGTGAAGTTTTCATTGCTCATGTCGCGACGTAATTCGTGTGTATCTGACGACAACGGAAAACCACGAAGTAGAACGACATCTCAACGTAATCACAAATCACCACATCAACAACCGCGTTCGCCGCGCCCATCTTCTCATAATAAATCATCGCAAAATCCCACGAACTCTCAGGCGCATAACCCATCCCCTCTCAAGATGGTTACTACTACTTCAACGACGTCGCATCACCACGGCGATGAAACTCTGCATTACTACCTGCCGGACACAAACACGCGAGAGGCAGAGTTGCAAAAACAAGGGTGGATGGAACCAATAGTAATAGACGACGAAGATTTGATGTTCAGCGGTAAAAGCCTGAGTGCTTGGTATGAGGAAGAGAGGAAGTCGGTTAGTAGTCCAGCCGAAGAAGAACGACGGGGTCGTCAAAGAGTGAGTTTCACCTTAAGATTCGTGGTAGAATAAGACATACTTACATCGGCGACTCAGGTCCGACAACACAATTCACATACGCATCACCATAATCATCACAATCACCACCGTCATCATCTAAGTTCGACGACTACATCCAGTAGCCACGAGCAAAATAAACACTAAATTACCGATGAACGAAGCGATGAATGAAATTCGGGACGTGGAGTCCCGAGCGGTTCTCATTCCTTTTCCATGATACCCAACACAACATTTGCATGACTACATGGGCAGGTGTAGATTTAACAGATTTAACGCGCGCGTTACGAATTATACCGATTCGATCGATTCATATTCCGGATCGAATCCAACTATCTATAATCGCATTAGATATACGGCTACATTAGCGTGCCTTGAGCTTCAACTATAACAACTTCACGAAGATACAATGGGATATAGACCAGTATTAGACAGGCCATTCCGAATTCATTCTATTGCCCGGGGGAGCATTGGAAATTTCTGCATTGGCTAGGCGTTTATCATCATCACCCTGCTTTATTTTTTCTGCATTGCCAAGACTACGAAATTGACACGACGAGGATACGGGGTAACTTGAGGTGTCTCCGGTGCCGAGAGACGCAAGCATAATTATTGCCGGTGATTTGCTTGAGCAACATCCGGATCTGGTCGACTGCTTGAGATGGAGGACACTGCATATGCTCCCAAGAGTTTAGCTTATCGGCCGAGGCCGTCATAGCGTTTGAGGTATATTTGAAGAGCAATAATACACTCAGTCTAAATTCAATTAGTTAGACAACATGATAGCTGCTGTTATCTTTATGGGGTATTCTACTCTATGCCTTCATCTATAATCTAGTATTCCCAATATAACACTTAACTAGAGCATATCTCGAGCAGTCATTCTTAATAAGAGAAGATGTATCACTGCATGTTTGTAATACAACACTGAGATGGAAACGGTCATTGTTGATCATATACACGAAATCTATGTTAGAAAAAGTAGAGCTATATATGTAGCTAATCATCTGTATGTTACTCAGAGTCAGCCGACGTAAATAACACGGATTTTCTATAGTTACGGTTTCTCATAATAAGTACAAGTTGCTATATTTTATACAATTTTTGGAAACGGTAATTATTGCTTTGCTTTCTCTATACGACTTCCCTTTTGGATATCATTACGGTCATTGGTAACTTATTGTTAGCAATTACCAGCATATGGTGTAGAGTAGACGGCGACAATACTTAGTCTGCATTGCGGTTCGTCGCTACCATCTGACTTACCGCAAGTGGAACGCTGGGACGAGACACGGGGTATAGGCGATCATATACTACGAACCAATTAAAGGCCGTTGTGCTAGCTCGGAAGACGTCGATGTCTCGAGACAAGCCAGTTTGATAGGATGATCATTTTCTTGTCCTTCCTTAACTACACAACACGAATTACGCCCGAATACTTGAAGTATTGTATAGATCAATCCTCTGATACTAATGGTTTAATTTTCCAACGACTAAATGACTGCTCAGCAAAAGATAAGTATTTTCTATGAGTTCGGGTTCAACCCCTTTCAAGAAACCCCAAAATGTACACTATCATATTTTGAATACTTATAATTTACACTATTATCGCTGATACCTCGAATTGCGAAGAGTACTACATACATTCAAGAAGTGGTGTAAATATAGGATCCCTCTATTAAAAACTAGGTAAAAGGGGAGAATTTTCTGGCGGCGGAAACTGGGGGGGTGGATAACCCCGTATTATCCTGTAGGAAGCTTTCTAGATTCTATTCAGGCGCTAGGCCAGGTACCTCCATCATCAAGTCTGTCTTATCTCATTATGCCATGCTCTATACTCTTTCTACAGGGCTTCTCACCCACGCCCTTATCGTCATTTCTACCCTTATGAGTCTCAGTGCTAGTTTTCAGCTAGGCTTGGAGCGAGATGATAAATGCATTAAATCTACTCGTCATAGACAGGGCCCTGAGTAGAGAATTTATAGACGATGATCGAACAAATCTATCCGGAAAGTGCGCGTCACGAAATGGTGCGTGTCATGATATGCTACGAGAATCTAATGTATTAGAGATGGGGGTAAAAAATAGCAAACCTTCTAATTATATATCTCTATCAAATATACCGTTAACCGCTCAGGAATAGAATAGGTGGTTTTCCCTTCGATTTTACCAGTCCTGTAATACCTGCCATTGGTCCTCAAACTTCAGTCCACCTCCCCCTATTAGGTCACAGTTTGAGTGTCCCCATTTCCGTCGAAATACTTCCTTTCCCGCCTCTGTCAGCACTTCTAGAGCCTCTGAAAATCCCGCGGAGTCGTAGTAAAAAGGTTCGCCTTGGCCGCCATGCTGGCCCGACTGCCATGTATTGCGCCCACGACCGCCATGCTTATAGTGGAACATGCGATCAGCAACACCTAGCAATACCTTCCAGTATTCCAAAGAGTCGGCGGGATCTCGAGGAACAATTCCCGTGTCCCTTTCCTGTTTATTGTCTTCTTCTGCGGGCGGCGGGGGATTTGGGTCACGGAAGCTGGGCGTTATATTCGGATCTCGATATAGAGCGAGGAGATTGTCGAGCGCGACGGACGTATCAGTTATAACTCCACAATTGGCGTCTTTTTGTGTCCAATTTCTCATGTGTAGACGGGTGTAAGTGTCACAATCCGTCATGTAGTACGGGATTAAAGTATCCCAGCCGCCAATATCTTCAATCGCCTTCGGGTTCTGTAGCGTAAGATGGTCGTACGCAAAAAATCGTAACCCCCACCTATCATCTGTCTCCAGTGTGCGATTAAGCTCCTCAAGACACAAGGTATATAGACTTTTGTAGCCCGGATCACCCGCACGCGGCGTGAGGCCTTCGAACCCGTTCTCGTGCCCTAGTGCGAGGACGTCCATATGGCTCCAGAAATAATACGGCCAGTTGTTGGTATAGGATAGCGAAAGGTAGAAGTTCTGCAGCTGCGCGAAGCTCAACAATACCGGCGTCTGTACGATATTTACACCGAGGCGCTTTAAAGACGCGTGGTTAAGGTACCACGGGTGCTGGAGACCAAGCTGGCCACGCGCGTTGGCCTGTTGCATACCGGTATTCTCGACCACATATATCTGCTCTGCTGGCCAGCCCGCTGCAATATAAGACACTACAGCTTGGAGCAGCATGGGCCAGGATCGAGTGAACCCAATCACTAATGGCGGTGCGATTTCCAGCCCATACTTAACCCATACATCCTTCTCGGCAATATTGTATGTCGGGATAGGGGGTGGGTTCGAAGTCGCTAACGCTGGAAATGGGTCTTGTATGGGAGGCGGCGTATAGGAGGGAGCTGGTTTATATCGTGGAGTAGGTGCAGCTTCCGTCGGTTTTCCTAGGTAGACATCGATAGGCTTTATAAATTCACGTCCAGAATTTGCGTAGAAAAATAGTATCAACAAGAAACTACCGCTGAGGAAAAGTCCGACCAGGGACAACGCCTGTCTCGGGCGTATCATCATTGCCCCCGGAGCTTCTATATTTAACTTAATCGATCACTCGAACCTTGAGCGCAGCGTCGAAGCTACCACCAAGTTAAATAGTAGGGAATTCTACCTCGCAGGCATACTCGATATTTACGGCCGGGAGTACGATTAATACCGCACACAGGAAAATTTGAAGGGAAATAAATTACACCAAACAGGGTGGATAGAACGCCCTGAATATACGCAAACAAGGCACACACAAATTGTATCCTGCAAGTATTGGTCTAGGATCAAGTATCACAGTGATGATGGCCCAAACTAGTGGCGTAGCTTTGTGAGCGCACAACTACATCATCGAAGAATTCGTTCGAGGAAAGCATTTCATAGTAAATGAAAAGAAGTAGTAAACCAATTATAACTCGCCTAGTGGTGGTATAACGCGTCATATATCCGTCACTTAGCGTATCCCACAATCTTGAAAATCGACATTCACCAGAAGCGCGACGGGGCGATATCATGTAGATGAGTTGACACAGCCTAAGGAATAAAGCCGTATTGCTGTTCGCATGGGAAAGTGATATGATATATTTATTCTCTATCATACTTAATACAAACGATATTTTATGCCCCTCTTCAAGAAGTCTCCCGGTTCGGTATTGGCATTTCGGTGGCAATACTACTACCATCTTTGTCGTTCAAGCTAAGATATTGGTAGCATTAAAAATATGGTGCTAGAGGTGTTTGATAACACTCCAAGTTGTTGGCCAAAGTACTACGTACAACATGTCCCCCCAATATTAAGAAAGGGGATAAACGAAGAACTTATCCGAGATACAGTTGTCACATATATGATCAACATCCGCTCGGAGAGAAAGGGTCGGCGGTAGATAAAGTGGCTTCCACCTCCGCTCCGGTGTTACGGCGATCATCATATGGTAGTTGAGGTCCGACTTGGCAAAGACGGCATCTAAATTCTTAGTATTTGTCTAAACACGCCACCATGTGCAAATCGAGCTTAGAATGCGAGTCGCAGATCACCCATTCTTCCCCAACGGAACATGGTGTAGTAGTAAGCCGTATAACCGCTGCCTAGACCTTGATAATTATTGTTGTTGGTTCGCTAAAGTCCGGGGCAAGGTCTCTCCAGATGTCGATCATATGCAAGCCAGCTCAACCCCCGGGGTTTGTCTTTCCCTGTGCAGCCTAATTGACCCAGGGCAACCTAGGTATGTATTCCATATAGAGGGGCTAGTCTACGATGGGTTATCCGATAATGCGTATTTTGATATCCGTATAAAGACTTTGAACGAGCTCCCTACCCAATAGAGGATTGAAGTGCGGATTTAAGTCTTCAATGTCAGTGGCGGGGTTGGGCACTCCAGACCTGTACACTTTATTAGTTTCTGCCTACTATCCCCATGGGAATCTCTTGTATTTTATTGTCCCTATATGGAAATAAATATGAAAAATATAAGATAGTTAAATATCGTAGAGGAGCAGAAGCATAAGTGTTAACTTTCAAGGACATAATCCTTCCCGTCATTTATTAGAAGCTGGGCCGGAGGAGTAAAATCAATAGCTCGTGATGCGATCCCCTCTCGCTACCGATTGATAAGAGAAAATGCATGTACGTATGGGTATGTCTGCAGTCGGGGTGAATGGGAAAATGGCGGTAAGCGGGCGAGCCGTCAACTTCTCCAGATGATCGTGATTTCATCTACGGGTCTCGCAATACTCCGGAGATTCTATTACGAACTACTGTGTGATATAAATCGTTCCAGAAGTTCCACAACTCTCTCGTCTGACATCGTACGTGCAAAACCTATGCTATAAGGTAGAGACATGGACATTGATGGTGATGATAATGGAGTATCGAGAGAAAGTCGCCTTAGGTACGTACGATCACCGAACTGAATCCCTGTCCTTGGGCGTGTAACCCCCCGCACTAATGATACTAACGATGGCTACGTGATTGACATGATGCATTCTACCAACACAGCGGTGCGGTTGGTCTACCCAGATAACCTTGTTGCAATAATACGCGATGGTAGCGCCACGCTATATATCTCAGTAGTAAGACCATTCACGATCATTCTAGGGGAGGAAGTGATCGTCTAAACCCTAATCAATGCCGCTCGTTTTCCTCCAGCCGCGTGGTCGATAGACTCTGCGTATTAGTCTAATCAGACGTTTGCCGAAGTTCGTGCTACAAGCCTCTATGTGAAAAATCCTTTTTTTCCCATCCTTCTTAATCTACATGCTATCATTTTCTAGTATAGGTACCTCTTACATATATCATAGTTTTCGTAGCATTAAAAAAAAAAAAAAACCTCTGAAAAAAACTACCTTCATTTAGGAACTAGATTGGTAAAGGTATAGCTTCGTCCGATCACGAGGCTCTCAGTCATCTCATATAATGGTATCGCAGCCGATACCGGGATAGCTAATATGTACGGGGTTCGATAATGGGGGGGCATAACGGAAATGCATCAGCCGGTAGTTGGAGATCTGCGATGATGCAGGCCACCCTTCTTCTAGGTAGTTAAAAAGTCTTAGCCCCAAGGTAGATCTTGCGGGACAAGACGCATATGAACATCGTTAAGACCCAGATACTCAGATTAAGACAAGAAGAAAGAAAAAGCTTGTGTCCAATTGGGTGTATCGTATGACGCGGGGTGGGTTGCCGTATATACATACCTTATCAGCTGTACCTTATATACATACGCAGCCGACACTCTATATCAAAGCCCACCGGTAAGATACTATATGAACGAACGCCATGCAGATAAATAGATAATGACTCCTATGTGATAATCCCTAAGTCATGCTGTACGTCCTCCAGATCCGGTAGCCTGACGCGTGTCGCCATCGACCCAGTTCAGGGCATTACGGTCAGGCGTTCATCGGTCCCTGGAGACATCCGGCTTCTCGACCTACCTACTATGGTACTACATATAAACTTTCTTGACTCAGCGGTAGTATTTGCAGTATGTGCAGTATGTGCGAGAGCTGCACGCTAACGCAACCGCAGCAGGGGTTGACGACTGTGGCCCGGATGGTTGTGATTGGAGAGGATGCAGGTTTCATCATCACATCACCCTCTCCCATGCAAAAACACTTTCGAGAGTGAAGCATGTGTACCAACCCGGTTCGGCTTTCTCATATAGCTCAATACTACCTTAGCTGATGTGTATATATATAGGTACCTATATATATGTGAGTCTGTAGCTCCACACTCTGCCGGTGAGAATCCACCTACAATTTTAGATATGTAAATGTTACCATAATCTTATTCCTATAATAAATACAAACCAAATTTTTATAAATACCGAACTAGCGGGATTATTCTCTTACTTTCGCTAATCTAAACGACGCCCTATCAGTTCAGATACCAGAAACCGCCGTGGTCTTTCCATCGATGACCGAACAAGATCAGAAGAGATACAAGCGTTGCGCACCACTCCTAGGCTGGTAAATTCTAGCAAGCTGTACACGATATGCCTCAAGCTTCGAGAGAGTCGGGCCAATCGGCCATTATCGATGACATCGATGCTATCACACCATGTCCCCTTACGCGTAGCGGTCCTAAAGCAATTAATGAATCCGGAATCATCAACTCGATCAACAAGTTCCAAGAGTCAAGATCTCCGTCACCTTGTTCTGAGTGTTCATCGGACAGCACGCACGCATCCAGGAGTAGAAGACGAGAATCCCTCAAGGCCTTAGAAGAAGGCACAGAAGGCGACCCTGAAAGACTATGGGAACGGATGCTTGCGCTTCAGCAAATTTACGGCTGCTATAATTCAGCTAGGATGAGCGCAGCACTTAGCTCGGGGGACGTCAGCTTGCTATTGCGTAAGTACTCTCCTCTAACTATTTAAGAGATCTATAACGTAGCTCTTGAATATGCTGCTGACTCATACGCCAGCTTCCAAGGCATGTCTGAACCTTCTCAATGAGAATATATCTTTTCTGCCCGACGAAACAGGGGGAGCATTTGGAGAGTGGAAGCCGAACGCCGGGAGCAGGCGCAGTCATTAACTTGACACTTACTAGGAAAGGAGCGCCAGAAGAGTATGTCATGGCAGAAAGAGTATGTCATCTAGTTGCCAAGAGCGGCTTGGGCCTGAAAAATAAAGTAGTGTGCTCCGGTATGATTAGGCGTCGGCGGCAGATTGCATTTTGATACCCCTAGTGCGGAGTTTGAGAATGAATTGATCGATTAATCAACCGTATTGGTCATAAATCCTGTATGCTAACGTGCATGCATCCGATAGCTCAACAGTCCGCCGTTAAGAGGCTGCGGAGAGCGTTCTCCAATACCTTCTGACATTGCTCACGATAAATCATAGCGAGTTGCTGATTACTATTGATAGCCTCGTACTCCGGTTCGTTCACTTCTATCTCCTCCAGATCCATACTCAGTTTTGCCCCTAAGGTATCGACAATCTTTCTAAGCACTTCGTTCTGAATATCGCCCCGTACGATCTTATTCAAGCTGGTATCGTTCGTTTCATCTCCCCCTTTCGTGATACTTTCGTATAGAGCAGCGATGAGGGTATCTTGAATGTGTGAAAAACAAGGGAGACAGCTCAAGGAATCTGCGCTCAAGAGTTTCGACCGCCCGACGAATGAACTACGATGAGCCATAGGCCTCAATGACACAACATGCGAAGCCGCCAAATCGCCAGCCTCTGGGTCCGCCCTGGTCTTGATATGGACATAGTCGTTGTGGAGGTCATCATTTTCTGGGAGTATGAAGCCATACCCCAAAAGTAGCTCGGCATTAGTTTTCATACCGTAGTTGTTGAATACTTGTTCACCGGCTGAATATGTCTGCCTTGACTTAAGCATGCACATTTTAGTCTGTTCATCGGTGGTCCAAGCAATCTTTGCTAGTGGCGAGTGGTTTCCGATGTCGTACAGCGGAAGCAACACCGAGAAGTCATCTAACTCGCATGGCAACCCTACCGAAGCTTCGGCGGGGAAAATAAGTGACGGTCGAAAACTACGGCTAGTGAAGATACTATAGGCCCAGTGATACAACGGTCGAGTATACTCCAGATGGTACTTCTGCGGGAGTAACTTCAAGGCGTTCTTGTGCTCCTTTTTGAGGGTTGACTTGATATCCTGAATAGCCGCAGAAGCATTGGTCCCATTGAGAAACTCGACATCGTCTGATGGCCACATTACCGGGAGGATGTTACTCATATGTTCGAGTTGAGGTAAGGTTCGGATATACGGCCACCAGTTGGACTCGGGTCCTAGAAGGTATTGCTGCATGAGGAAAAAACGGCCGACGACATGAGGTGGCGTTTCTTTCAAGAATCCTTCTGGGAAATAGTCTCTACTCTCGCCATCCAGGGCATCTGAGTTTGATGGAGAAGCGAAAGCCGGGTGACCACGAATAGCATCGAGATAGGAGAGGGACTTAGAAAGCGGAAGAGTAACCATGACATCGTCCACTCCAGTCGAGCATGATTCTTTCACACGGAAAGACCCTTTGGTGACCTCATCGTGGTATATTTCAATGGCGGGATTAAGATATCCACCATCACTCTCTACCCACCGAAGTAGCGCATCGTAGCGTTCTGATATCGTGGCCATCTCACTTGCGAGATATGAATATGTGGTTAAGTGTGTATACCGTATATAGGTAGGCACCCGAGTATATAATTTTCACGTGCTTTTTTGCGCGCGAATACTATGAGTATATATATTTGATATTCATTAAGCACCTTTCAAATACCGTTGATAAAACTAGGTTGTTAGAAGGTAATAAGATTAGAGTGTGCGAAGTATATATAATTGTAAGTGGCTTCGCCGTGAACTTGTAGGTACAATGGAAGGTTAAGAAAATTACTCGTATTACAATTGTGGCTCAAGGTGGCTTAAGGTGGGCTTGGATTCTATGCATAAATGGATGTGCATATATTTTATGCGCTACTCCCAAAGACTAATACATAATTTTATGAAATAGTCACCGAATACATCAACATACGACGATACTCATGTTACCCCTTAGTAAGGGATGTCATCTAAAACCGACCACAAAAAAGAAATACTGCCTAATGATAATGGGTCTCACACGTTCATGAAGGCCTCAGTAAACCTAAATATATATAATAACTGATACCAGCAATAGTAACACCTACGGCTAACACCGAAGCTCATCATCACGATCGCTTTTGTTCGCCCCCTTAACGTAGCAGCTAGAAGAGAAAGATTTTTGGCCCCATCCTTAGCCATGATTTCATCGCCGGCGACTTAATATGAAATCCCCTTTAGCAGGACAGGTATATACCTAGGTACATACCTATATTAAGCTTTTGCAAACAAAGGCGGTATAGCAGTCTAGAGAGGTAGCTAGCAGTTGACCTCTCAAGTATCAATTAGTAAGACAAGTAGCATGACACGATTTGTCAAGCAAAGTGCCAAATCACGGAGAGATATCCGAAGCCGACACCTATGGCTTTTAATGAGGAAGCTCCTAGTTGTGCGCATGGGTTATTATACTTAAGCAACCAAGGTTTGTCCGTCACCGGCGTCCTCTGATATCTTGGGTGATATAATATTATTCTATATAAGCGTTTCACCTCTGACCTATCAGAGGCTTATTCTTCATCATGCGCTACCCTCCCTACTCTATTAAGAGGCGTATCCTGTGATGTTAAAGAATTAGCCTCTACCCCTATTTTCACTTCATAGATCTTGAGAGTCTTCGATTGACCCGAGCTGCAAGTTTACCTAAAATCTCATTTTGAATATACTGGAGGTCTTCTTACGATAGCTGTGGGCCACTCTATTACATTAAAGGGACAAGTATACTGTTTTCCAATCTAAGTGAGCAGGACTCTTAAGGTGAATCTATAGAAGCGAGATAATAAGCCATGAAATAATGAAATAAACCACGAAAACACCCACCCACTGGTCATTTGACATAAACCTGAAACTTGGCCATAATATAATAGCACATATTAATCTTGCTTTCACCAATGAAATTTCGTCTTGCTGTCCCGTTTCCTTTGGGCTTATTAACCCTTGGCGGGTTGGGCAGGCAGGATAAGCTCCTCTAGCATAGGAATACAAACCTCTGCTACTAGACTGATTTCTTATCTTGAAAGTATACCTATTGTCTATTCGAGAATCACATGTATGTCGGGCACTCCCTTCAGGGTGCCTAGGACATTGACTAACAGGCGTACCGTGCTTCCCATGCATATTTTCAGTGGGATGCCTCGAACAATTTGGGACCACCTGGAAGTTTGCTATCAGAAATAGCGTCAAGCCACTAATTTAACTTCTTCGAGAAGCTCATTAATGTTGCTTCTAGAAGCGCAGCGTATTGGAAGATCTTATCTCGGAAATTTGCGTGATCCCAATATCTTTGTTCTGTCACTTGTTAGAAAATATTTCAAGATTGAATGGTTTAATCGCCATAAACCTTTATCGGCAACATGCTTTACGTACTTTTAGCTCCGTGCGCTTCCCGTAGCCAACATCCTTTTAAGAAGGCGTATTGGTAGTTACTAGTTATCGACCTAATAGGCAAGTTAACCCGCTTCGACGTGGCGGAGAAACCATGCTATGATAGCATCTGTACCATTTTTTAATGTTTATGGGTAGCCAGTACGAAATTTCTAATGTAAGTATGAGGCACGACTGTGGGGTCTTGTTAAGCTATGTACTTTGATGATCTTAGAAGACAGGGAGCCATGGGTTGAGTTAAACGTAAAAGTAGTATTTTTCCATTTCCTGCTAGTTAATGATATTCAAACCGCCCTCTTTACGGATCGTATCATGTTATTAATCAACATTGAAAAAAAGAAAAAGGAGATGAAGCTTTAATCCTAGACGGATTATTTCTATTCTATTATACTATGTAAATTTTTGATATGCATGTGACTATGATTGATGTACCTTTGCAATGGAACGGTTCGAGCCGCGCCGCTCCCACGGATCCTTTTAGTTTAAAAGTAGCACCTAAAAGACGGTGTCATTTACACTACGTAAGGTAATTACATATCGCTAGCCAAATGTATGATGGAATCGATGGTCACATCATTATCAAATACATATGTATATACCTACATTATATACATACTCATATAGATTTATTCGCGTAATAAATAAAATATTACTTATTTATAAACTTATACCCCTTGCTATGATCACTCTGTCGTTTAACGTGTAATTGTGTAATTGCTTCCAACAGTGTGGATTCATCTAACTTAAATGTGACCCGGGACGCTGTACTGGGTCGGCCTTTATTGGTTGAAAATTTGCCCTGGTCTTGTCAGCTCCTTGCCTTCTTCAGTATCCACTGGAAATGATGATCGTGGATGTTAATGCTCGTACGTATGGCGACATCTAGCACATCATTTTACAACAGCACGACCTCGTGTTCAAATCTAAGTGTATATTTTACTTTAGTCCCTCGCGTATCAATTTGGAACGAATCCTTCAACCTTTATTCTTAAGTCTCGATCGAGCTTAAAGGATAAACTGGACAAGCTAAACCACGTGGCTCATATTAGGTGCAGTAGAAGATACTTGGGGTTGAAATCCTCCATGTTAAAATCATTACCAAAGATAAGATAACCAAGTTCATTCTTGGTAAATGATGATTTATGGGCGCTTAACAAGTCTTGAATAAGATTTCTAAAATAACGACACCTATATAACTACGATAAAATCATATATAGTATTCATTATATTATTAAAGAGAAAAGTGTACGACATTTACGCCTAACAAAAGAAAATCTTTATTTTAATAATCTTTTCTCGATACTTGATATCGAGTCGTTTACTTTCTTTATTAAATTTTAAATGCCTACATACCCATATGGTGGTAACTGGGTGCTTATCATGTAAGTAAGTGGCTGAAACTGCCGCGAATCCTTGTAACCATGGCTCTATCAACTCCACTTTAGCTTCTAGAAGGGTTCGCTGGCTTTAATGCTGGCTTTAATTTCGGCCCTCATTCGTGGGTTCGTGGGGATGACCAACGCTTGGCTGCATATTATCATGACCACGATGATCTTGATGGCTCTAGATAGCCCACGTGCAACTTCTTCGAGCAGATGGTGCGTTTCGACTCTCTTGACACTAAACCGGTGCCAGCCATAGCAGATATGTTTACGTTCATACAAGGGTCAAATTCTTACGGCCAGTGTCTACATATGACTTCAAGATCTGCACCACACGCTTTTTATACTTATTTTGTGCATATATCCAAGATCCCTACTAGGCTGTGTCAAAAGGATGTATATATGTATTGGGTAGATAATCTGTACTTACCTAGGTAGTAATACTTTGATTATCCCCTCATCTTGCCATCGAGAATTTCTTTTCCGAGGACTCATACCCGATGATGAAGGCCCCTGTGGCTAATGAACCAAACAGAAGGGGTAAACAGTATCTTCCCCATGTATTCTTCCCTTGCCTAGCTGCGTCACCTCTTAATATGCTTTTTAACGGGCTTCGGCTTTGGAACAACTTGTTTTTTGTTTTCATTCCATGTCTCTCCGGTGGAGTATGTCTCAGTGCGCGCTTTAGTGCCGCTGTTCTAGAACAGGAAACAGAGAACTAACCGTTAGGTACTTACAGACCCAAACATGCGGTTACTGACCTGTTGCGTTACCTTAGCCCGGTACTTGGCTGACCCTTAGCCGGTTTGCAAGGAACAAGACTGTCAAACTGCGTTGGTTTTCCCTCTAATTGGCGCCGGTGACAGCGCTGTCGGGAAGACTCTCGCGGCGGGTATTTTCTCCCATGTTGTATAAGTGGATACTGGGCCGAGTCCTCGGTATTACAATGTGACAATAACAACAACAACAACAACAACAATACATAATAATAACACCGTGTTCGCTATGTTTTACATACAGTATCTTATACATTAGTATGCAAAGGAAATGTATAATCACTTAGGTATTTGTAAATTTCTTACTGTACTATGTACCTACAACGTAATATTCGAATGTAACCCGGTTATGCAAAGTCAGTAAGCCAGAGGAGAGATTGCTTACCTTAGGTATGTACTGAAGCGCTTGTCATTGTTGTTTATATCATGCGGTCTAGCTCTCTATCTGACGTACATGATAATAAGTACAGGGTGTATTTAATAACTCGGAGAATAGTCCGTGGAAATGGTTGTTTTTGGACCTTGGACTCGTGTCAATTCGTTAACCTATGTAATGTACTCTGTAGGGTCAACAGGGTTAAGCACGGTAGCCCAACGCTAGTAAAGGAGACCCGCCTTGTCAGACCACCGACGAAGTGTCAATCGTTGGTTCGAACCATGAAGATGGGTCTTCGGACGAATACGTACATATGTACGCGGTAGACCCCCAGTGGCACTCCCAGCTCTCCCCGGCAAGTTCAAACCAAGCCCTATTTACATATGTAATATGTACTATGTATGGTAGTTAGGCTAGAATACTACCGGAGACTGGAGACTGGACCGCATAAGCAGTTTCCAGTACCGGCTAACTCCTGTCTCGCAAGGATCATGGTACACCGACGATAATCAACAAGCCCATCCAAATGTCATCAGCGATGTAGGTGTGGGCGATGGTCTTGGCACTTTTAGAAAGGGTAGCGTGGTCTGTATGAATCCAGGCACACCTGGCCAAGGGTTCCTGGCGTTGTACTTTCGGGTTGTTAGTCAAAAAGCACGATCGACGATACAGCAGACTTAAATACACACATATGTCCACCCACCTTGAACCTCGCCCATTATTATCTATACGTCTTAAGCTATGAGCGCAACCAGTTTATTAGTCGGACCATTGAAATACAGTCGAAACTCACTATCTTTTTAATTATTTAACCTAGGCTCTAGAATTGCTAGAGTTTAAATAATACGGCAGTGACTGACTCACTGAACGTTATCCTTTTCGAACATAGCATCGAAACGGCCGCCCAAACTTTTCGACAATGTGTGATTATACCCAGGTATATACCTTAAATTAGACGCCTAGATTATAATCATGGCATATTCTAACACGAACTTTGCCAGGTGGAATATTGTTGCCAGCATTTTCGCTTTGTGGTACAGAGATGGTGCTCAGTATATGAGAGAACAAACAAGGTCTGCGCACCGAACGTGACGCATTTGGAAATAAGGTAGTGTTTCTTTAGCCTTGCAGCAACGCTTACTCACATGCTGCTTATACTTCATTTTCATAAACCACTTGACCGGTCACTGACAGATTTCTGACCAGACATGATGAATTATGCTGTAAGCTCCCCTCATCCTCTCACTTGCAGATTTTTGCAAGGATCCTCCCGCAGATATCGACATTTAGAAGACAACCCCCACCTTGTGCTCTGGAACATAACGAAACAACGCAACTCGCATATCTACCTTTCGGCTTGAGAACCCTTACCCCCATGGAGGTGAAAGTGGGAGAGACGAAAACATTTTACTTTTTTTATTACTAAAATTTAGGACTTACTAACAGTTTCTAGCTGATTGTCGGCCGCGATCACCGCCACCATGGGAGTATATGATTAGAAGAAGCAAGAGGTCCACACCATACGTCTAAACAAAACTCGACAAACGAGATACACGGCATATTAAGGAAATAACAGGAGTCGAAATGCTTTTGATTGTTTTAAGGATATAGATCATCAGCATAGTGCCGGTTCACTTTGTATTCGGTCATGCTGCACGCTTTTCAATTACGGGCATTTTTTGAGGAGTGAGGAGCACATCAGCGTAGCCAAAATAGGATCTGGCATGCTTGGAGTCTGGTGTTTTAGGTAAGGGTTATGGTTATGCGGCGTTATGTAGGCGACTGGGCTCTAGAAACCGTGGTAAAGGATGACATGGATAGGAAGGACATCATAGTATTTCGTTATACCATTGATTATTGGTACTCAAGGAATGTCATAAGGCGGTAAAGCACATGGCCAACCTCGGAGGAAGGCTGCATGTTTCCCGTAGACGGATACAAGTGATCACAATACACGAAGTCCGAATTTTCCATTCACTAGGTTCTGTGCTATTAAGAAATGCCACAAACTTACGCCAAGAGCTATCTTGCGAATCCCCAAGACTCCAAGTCATACCGCAAAAAAGCATTGCACTCTTAATAAGTCAGACTTCGGTAATATCATTAACTAGAATTGAGACGATAAATATAGCTATGTGCTGGTTCATACGAGCACATTTCTAATAAGAATAAGCCAATAGCATATGGTACAACATCTGGTACAGCATCTGGTAAGCAAACAGTGCGAATCATATAGTTACACGACCGGAACTCTCGAGATGAATAAGATGTGGATGTCTAACTACTATGTAGATGAAAACATCACTTGTTAAACTTCGTCAACTGCCGTCGCATATTTATAAGGCGTGCTAGCTTATACTAGAGTGACAGAAGTGAATACACTTAAATGAAAACTATTATGCCGCGATGTTGTCAGAGGTCAACTATGCCGTCTAAGTAGTTTAATCGAGCCGCATCCGTCTACGGATATTGCACGTCAATCTGGGCATATTCCCGCTCCACCAAAGCCTTGTGTTGCTATTGGGCATCCATACACGACCGGTAAAATGGAATCGTATTCGCCAACAAGACATCGTTATTTTAGCATTCTCATTAGATAAGAACAAGGCTACCAAATTTTTTTTCTAGGCGAGATTACCAAGCATCATTTATTTTTCAGCGCCGAAGGTCAAGTATCAAATCCACCTACGTAAGAGGGGTTCCAGCCGTTATGACAACTACAGAAGCGACCGATATTTTTGATCGACAACCTTGGTGGCAGACCGGTGTGCACCAACTCAGTACTGTATATTAGTAGAGTCCAACCTCCAATAGGTATTACGCTATCTTTGGGGATGGGCACGGATGTGATGTTCATACACTATCTATGTTTGCTCACTCCCGTCTTCACTATAATTGTTTAACGTCAGACGGACGAATGCGACCTTGCGTGCATCCATATGTAAGGTCACGCAAATTCGCAGGATCTTACCTGGCTTATCGGCTTTTAGGATTATTTGGTTTACGAAATGGCCTTTTGCCAATAGCCAGTTATTGGATTTCTCAATGGAGTATACGGAGTAGACATTTACGATATTACCCCTTTACGGTGCTATAGGCTTTAGATCTAGACCTAAAATATATGTAGCCCGTTGTTATCGGGGCAAGGGAATTCCCCATCCCGCATGTCTTCCGGTTGTCTTCGTTTAACGCCGACCTATGTCAGAGTCGCCAATGTAACCTACCTAATTAGGTACGATGGCTGGCAGTTGCGATCGGGAATCCTACAAGGTAGTCTTTAACACCGATAACCTATTATTTTTTTGGCGTATTATATAGCGAGTATATTTAGATGTTATTATTTTGGGAGTTAGTTTTCCGAGGTAAATATCACTGGCGAATGAGGGGTTCCCACCTAAGAAGATGGAGAACCTAGTCTATAATATCGGGTTGAGAATATTGCAAACACTTTTGCGAGAACCCCGTCACTATGCTATGTGTACGGGTATGTGTAGTCTCTGTGGATTCGAGACTCTTTAGTCTGCCTCTTCTTGGTGTCACGGCGACACGTGGGAACTCCTCTTATGGGTTCCTCTTTCGGGCTCCTCTTTTTAGGTGCAGCTCATTTTGACAAGGCTGTACTTATAATATTCCCATCCGTCCGGTAACCTCGTTTACTCAAGTCGCAATATGCAAGACTTCGCATTACTATAACACATCAGTTTTAGCAATATATCGAATTAGCAAGTAGAGATTTAGTAACATCCACTGTCCACTATGTTCTAATCGATATTATGTCTTGTGGTAAATAATATATAGGTACCTCCTATATAAGAAAAGCTTTTTGGTAACTTCATTAGGTACCTAACCTAAGTGAAATTCGTTACATAGACTAAAAATGCCCAGGTGCAATAATTTCCGACCCATTATTTTAGCTCTAGTGTATGTATGCAGGGTCTTACACTAGTGACGGTAATTGAGCCTTTTTTTTCTTCTTTTTCGTCCCTCTAGTCCTTTCGTCCCCTGACAGTAACTGCCCACATACATAGTACAATGTAACTATCCACTATGAGCCCTACCGTTTATGCCGCAGAGGGCGGAGAGTGATCACCATTGCAGTAATAGTGTATGTACTGCTATGTATTATACTATTATGGGTGAGTACATGCGAAGAGACCCGCTCGATCAACTTTTAACACTTACACCGACTTATCAATATACGAACAGAACCCAAATACCTATTTACTACACATTCGGGGCTTGCTTTTAAACAGAGATATATAACTTTCTAATGCGGAATAAAGTTTAGCTTCGAGTTGATGGTGACTCTATGTCGGTTATCACGGCCGGTCCGTTGCATTTGACGACTGGAACTAGAGCTACTAAGTGGATAAGTTGTAATGATTTACCGTTTCTATTCACCCTTGTACTTGTTACTTATAACTATGTACCTATGTAAAGACATGCCATTGATCCCTGCGAGTGCTATTATGTATGTTCCTATTCGTTTGGCTTGAAACAACGTCGGCCGAAACGAAGAGAGGAAAGTGAAAGAAGAAAAACCCTTGCAGGGTATACTGACTTCCCCATCAATATAACTCGTAACTTGCTTTACCTGTTTAGCCTATTGACCCCACTACCGACATTGAACCCGCATGAAGCCAGACTCATGTGACAGCGCCGATCATATTTGTATTTTGAGACAGGAAATCGTAAACTGAGCCTCCTACCTATAACGCTTATGGGATATTACTTTTTCTAAAGCAGGTTAAGGAATAGTCGCTCAAGGGTATATCGACCCTGGTAGTTGGGCTCGTCATGTTTTGGTTCGGCAGATCAGCCCATGGCCTCATTTTGTGGAGTTTGTCGTAAGGATCATCAATAAGGCTTACGACTTAGGATTGCTAGAGACGTACACATTAACACTTACATATAGAACAGCATCTGCTTTTATCATAGACAGGAAGATGGTCAATATACTTAAAATTCACTGCTATGAGAAAGCGCTTGAGCTACGTGTAAATGCCTAATATACTACTAGACGCGGACTGACCCGAAAATCTAGATGGTAAGACTTAAGAGGCACTTAACTTATTCGTAATCTACAGCTTGACTTGATTAAAAGCATGTTGTTTGTTTCTACATGCGGATCGTGCGAAGTGCCACCATAGGTAATATACTACATAACCAGACCGTTCCCTTCAATACACTATGCGGTTCAATCACAACCCACAGTTTCATTCGGGAATTATAGCCAATGATTGCCACCTATCGACCGGAATCTACGTCTCCCGAACAAAGCGCTTGAGCCCACCACGGCACAACCCTTGTACGTGACGAAAGAGTAACCGACACACTTATATAATGACTTGTAGGATTGCTTGGAGTAATAGGGCGCAATTAGGAGGTACAAATCACAGCCCAAACAGCCGTTTAGTGAAGCCTTATTTTAGTAGGGTTGAGCTGAGACGATCCTCTTCAGAGCCTGGCCAATTCTAATCATGCCATTACCAGGTCCATGGTTTCAGTGTCGGCAATGCTGGTTAGAAGTTTGAAGCCCAGAGGTTTGAAATAGACATTCAGCCAGCCACTAGGACGGTGGCGCAAGCTACCTGTCTGGGCTATCTACTCTACGTTTAGTAGTCTGCCAAATGGACCATTAATATGTAATTTGTTATGATATGTTGAAGCCTGTTTTTACGCTTGCCTTTTGAGTTAGGCCAAGCAAACAATAAAGGTTACAAGAAGCAAAATAATTAATAAACTTGATCCGTTGGAGAGAACTAGACTCTTGAATCAAATACTACGATCAAACCGATGTTGTAAAACTACAGGCTAAAGAGCCCCCTGTCGACGAGATATTGACATTGGACGACGTGCCTCATAAGATCGATATAATCAAACAATTCATCGCTAATAATTGTTGGCACGCAATGTACAGTACGCCTTTTAAAGCATCTTACCTGTTATACCCAGATTTTATAACACCTGTTATAGTTTTTCGAAAACGTTGTTTTAAAGTATTTTAACAACTTTATAAGGCAGCAGTAAATATATGCTTTAGGATCTCAGCGAGGTAGCTATACAGGTCCGCTGAATAACATTATTACAAGTGGTGTACTGTATAGATAAAATGTAAAAACATTTTTTAAACGGCTAGGTTTTGTTTAGAAGAGAGGGGCAAGCGTATTCAAATGGGTGGGTTATAATAATGTAACTTGCCTACACATTTTCCTATGTTAGACACCTTAAAACTTCGGACTCTTCGGATCTAATGATAAAAACACTATCTTGGAGAAGTGAAGTCTTTTATTTAGTTTCTAGTATATCCTATCATATTCCCTGATAGCTTAATCTCTACCTTCAGGGCCAAAATCCAACTCGTCATAGTATCGATAAATACCCATCGAATATTCTTGTCTTCTTTTACTAGCCAAATACTCGCTAATCCTAGGCCGTTCCTTCACAGCGTCATACAGCTTGAATACGTGCGCATACTTGCCCGACTTCTCGGCTGCGCTCATAGCCTTCCTGAAAGCAAATTTGGTGCCGTCAATACACTAGGGTATGTTAGCAGCTGTTCGTTTACTCGACCCTCGCATTTAGGCGATGTACAGCCGGGAAAATTCATATAAATAGAACGAGAGAAAAGATAAGAGGGCTCACCTGGAATAGCACCAAGTCTGCATAGGTCAACTGACCGCCGTACAACCACGGGCCTTCTCCGCTGGCCTTACCCTGCAGCACACGTTCAAAATAGCTTAGAAACTTGGGGAGACGGGTCTTCACAAAATCCTTGCTTTTCCGCTTCGCTTCCTCTTTCTGGTCCTCATAGTACAACCCAGAAGCGATAGGATGGTGACAATCGTGAACCTCGTTACTCAGACCATCAAGCGCCGTTAGAGCAAGCGCGTTGACCTTGTACAATGCGTCTGGGTGCTCCTCATCGTCTTCGCTTGGCACCAGTCCGAGGCGCGGCCCAAGATACAACAAGATGTTGGAAGTCTGGGAGATGAGAAGATCACCATGACGAAGGATGGGAGGCGCGAAAGGCGGCGGGTTGAGGTCATCGCCTACATTACCCTCATCGATCTGCGCCGTTACTTGGTCCATGCCCTTCTCAATCTGCGCTGTATCCGTGTACGTAGCCCCGCCCTCCTCAAGCGCCAAGCGTACATGCTCTCCACGACCGGGTATGCCGGGCCAATATATAAGCTCGTATGGCACATCTTTTGATGACTTTTGTCGCTTAGGGGCAGACATATTGGGACGATAGGGGTAAGTAGAGTAGCTAGTGCGGAATTGCTGTGTAGAAGGTCTAGTCCACGAAGATGCTCTCTGATAGACTACTCCAGAAAATAGTCGACTTTTGAACATAAAAAGAGGAGGCCGACCAAGATTAATGAAGGCGGAAATATGGGAAACATATGGAAGCTATACCTGAAGAGCTCCAACGGGGCTAAAGAAACTTAAGTAGGTATTTAGTGCAAATAAGCATCCAGTACCTGGAGATATTGCGGCGTCATGAATTCCGGCATAGCCGTGAGATAGAAGATTGGACAGAGTCTTGCTTGAGTGGATACCCCCTTGCATCTTGCATGTGGTGTTGTGCGGGGGAATTATATCGATCGTATGACGTCGAAGGCATTTTTTTACATCATACAGGTCTGTACTTAAAGTAAAGGGGTATTTAAAAAGTAAGGACACATTATTAAAAGGGTTATCGGGTGAAACCAACGTCTCGAGCAATTTCCAACGAAATATCGTACCAACCCGCAGAGAGAAGCGTTATTGTTTATTTAAGTAGTTCAAGATGACTTCGATACTGTATCCTGAATGATTTTGCGGCACTCGACTGGGTCTGAGAACACATGCCAAACGTCACGAGGCACATCCTTGAAGGCCTTCTCGAATCTTTCTGGTTCATTTTTGGCCTCTATGCCAATGGCCGCAATATCTTCAACTTTGCGAATGAGTATCACCTTGACCCAACCAGGATATGACCGATAGCTATAATTTACCCAAGGTCAGCGGTAAGATAAAAAGAAGCATACGTGACGGAGAAACAACTTACATTTCACCATAAGCCTCAGGATCAGACTGGGTCGAATCACCGATGCAAATCATCTTCCTCTTCGGAAGCCACGAGTGTATCTTTTCCATTCGATCAACCTTATAATCTTCTGTACCAAGAGTAAGAGTCGTTAATAACCCCGGTAAACTCATCCAGCTCGCATCACGAAGAATGATAGTGCCATGCGGATAATTCTTTCTGCAGAAGTCGCGAAGGAAACCATATAGGTTATACGGCGACGCGGAAAGATAAAACCACGGCGAGGACTTTTGGACGAGGGATTGTATAAACTGATATAGCTCCGGCATCCCGGGACAGACTTCAGGCGTATCGAGGAAAGTCGTCCGCAGGATGCCAATAGGATCACTTGTCTGAGTGATCTTAATCGTATCATCTATATCTGTTCTTTGTTAGCGACTCTTACACGCTTACGACTAAATAGATGCCTACCAGATATTATACCCCAACCCTCGGGATCAGCGTAGAACGTCTTCATTTCTAGTATGCCATTGGCGCCTTTGGGAACCTCGGCAACTGTGGGAATAAGGCTACCACCCTTATTGTCAGGAAGCCTCTTAATGTCGCTACTAATACCATTTCTACCACCGGGACCAAGCTTGAGCGGTGTCTTCCCTCCCTGTAGTGCCTTCGCCTGAGCACCGGGCTTGATATCCTGTACGAAAGGTCGAATGCGCTCCTCGATGGTAGGATAATTCGGGTCTTTACTGTCTAAATCGATCTTACCGGCGATGGCACTTACGGCGTCGATAACGGCGCAAGATGAATGTTGAGAGAAGGCAGCTGAAACAAATTCCGCTTCCCATTTTCCCGTACTCTCATTGCGGTAGGCAGTATTATCGAGCAACCAAAGGGTGTCTTCATTCGTAATAGAGCGAGGGAAAGGGTTCTTCTTGCCCAAGTACGAAAACAGCTGAAGGACTCGATCGGTCGGGCTTAGAGCAGATGTGAAGGGCGAGAAGTTGGACAAGTCGTGTTCTGTCTCGTCAAACCGACGCTCTTGTCGCGTGCGATTTTGCATGTCGACCGCGCCGGTATGTCGGTAGCGTGTAGCCATTTTTACAATGCGACGTTTATTCTTAGGGGGTTATTAGGAGATTGGCTTCTAGATAGCGCCGGTTGTAGTCGCTGTGACCGCTATAGCTGATTTATATATTAGGGATATTTATTAGTTATACTACCGCACGATCTCGTTGTGTTGTTGTGTTGTGTTCGTGAATGTATAACCGACTCAAAGATGAAGAGAGCTCATAGAGTCGAGAATATATTATTTCGATTCCTAAACATATATATACCTACCTAAGTACCTATATATAAACTGGTTAAGTAGCTAGACGACGATCAATAGCAAGACTTGCTGAGGTCAACCGTCAGATGCAGGATGGCGGTCTACCCATTTCGTCTGGCCTAGCTGCTTGGTAGCGTCATGTTAGGGCTTCGCATACAACGCTGCCAGGGCCGCCTCAGCCTAGGTCGTAGGCAGGGAATGGAGGTGCGTGCATGGGTATGGACAACCCTGACACCATTTTTGCATGGCAGCATGGTAAATATGCTGGATAATGTACCGTGAAGAGCTTGGTATGATGCGTTCCGAGTTTGAAGTTTCTCTATCTAACAACTTGGCACCAGAGATCATGGTCAGCGTGATCAAGGTATGCCGCAACTCTAGTGTAATATATGAATAGTGTACGTGGTATCGAGCGAGAAAGATGAAGAAAACGCCCCAATTCAACTTGGCTATCGTCAAGGCGCATACTATGTATAAACCTTGGCGGGGGGTCTATGCGCCACCTACGTAATATTACATTGATGCGGGCACTGTTCAGGGCACCTAACCTACCTAACCTAAAGTACCTACGATATTGTGTTTATACCCGTCCAACACATCACTTTACACTTACACATAGGTATGTACCTGCTTGCCTAAAGTACGAGTATATATCTACTTCCTAGGTTCTCTATACTCTTTGTAGATGCCGTTGCTAATATTAGAATTGCACTAAGGGCTTAAGGTCAAGTTCTATAAACTACCTAGTTACAAATAGTTATATCCCTAGGCCTTCAAGCCACCATCAAGTAATACATAGTATACACCAATATGCAGGTACATTCTTGCTACTCGCTAGGAGTATATATCATGTTACATGCTCGAATAGAACTCTAGAAGGGTATAGTACTCGATGGAGGGGTTTTGTCATCATGCAAAGGGAGCATTGCAACATATCCAAATCCAGATTCGTTAGGTAGTTTTGATGTCTTTCGTGCGGAGAAGCATTGAACATCCCCTTCTATTTAACAACCTTTCCCTCTACGCCACCTAAGCCCCAAGCGTGTAAACTCGCCGGGTTTTCATTAATATTAAATATCAATATGCTCGAAATCCGGTGCAGCGGAACCCCTTACGAGGTAATATCTCTGAAAGCAACCAGTAACCCATCCTCCCCGATAGACTACGCTAAAATCTTACTAGATTGGGTTCACCCATGGTCAGTTAGCCAAGGAGAAGATATTAGGGTCTATCGATTTCTATAAACAGCTGTTTTGGGAGTCTTGTTCGATGACCTGGGAAGAAGTCCTACAAGAAGCGTCAAAATATCATGATATCCTAAAGAAGATCGCAGCGCGGTACCTTGTGGAAATTGGCGGCATTGCCGACGGGGCGCACATACCGTTTCTAGATATCTTAGCGTTGAATATACGATCCGAGATAACGTTCGGTCTCTTCTCTGACACATCCAACGGGATCACGGATATCCCAAGCGACGGCTGTACGAGCTTAGGTTGGTCAGCCAGGTCAAAGTCCTTCATTGGTCAGAACTGGGACTGGCGGATAGAACAAGGTCCAAATCTCATAATATGCCACATATCACATCCAGATACAGAAATCCCGGATATCGCCATGGTGACCGAAGCTGGTATTATAGGGAAAATAGGACTTAATTCAAAAGGTGTTGGTTGCTGCTTGAATGCGATTCGCTGCCACGGTCTTGATCGATCTAAGTTACCTATACATTTCGCCCTTCGCGCCGTACTAGAATCAGGATCTCGAGAGGAAGCAGTGATATTAATCAAGTCTTCTGGCGTCGCTGGAGGTGGGCACATCTTGGTAGGAGATGCGACAGGCTCGGTGGGCCTTGAGTGTACAAGCCGCTGGGTGAAGGAGTTATCGATGGATGACAACGGGCGGGTATGCCATACGAATCATCTTCTTCTTGATAAGTCAGGTATCGACGAACCGTTGTGGCTAGAAGACTCCCCTTGGCGTCTATCCCGAATCCGAGAGCTCGCTACTAAAATATCCGAGCCGACTCTTGATACAATCTTTGAAATTTTCAAGGATACTAAGGATTATCCAGCTTCTATCAATAGGAAACAGGAGGTGGATTCCAAGGCCCAGACTCTGTTCACGATTGTCATGGATTTAACAAGCAAGTACGCCCAGGTCACGGTTGGGAGACCTACCGAGTACAGCGAACGACGATTTCTGAGATTTGTAGATGGCTAAACCCCTTTGCTGTATACCTTAGGTTAGGTACGTAGGCATTTTAATAGATTTATAATATTTAACTATAATATTTCAAAAGTTTGTCTTATAACTCTCAGCAGCCCTTCGTGCCTTTTTCAATGAAACAGTGAAGTATCTAATACACTATATGTACGCTCAGGAGGTAAGCCGTGCATGTTCTTTTAAGAAATATACCTACGTATTTTTAGCGTCGTCTCCCCCCTTCCGGGGACGTAAGATGTACGTATGCACATATTGGATGAGCCGTGCTATCGATAGCAGGGATCTAGTCCTCGTATTCTCGTCATACCTGAGTCCTCGTTATTTCATTCTTATCTTACCACATGTAACAGACGACGATCTTGACGATCAACTCTCATCAACAAGCTCAGTCTTACCCAGCATGTAGCCATTTCCTACGCGATTACATCAGGCAAGCAGTTGCGCGCTATAGCGTACCTTGAATATCTACGATATCCCTTCCACGATGAGTCGCTCACCCGCGTCTTCAGGTCTCTTACCTATGCCTGGCTCGCCGTCGTCCTCTTGGGCCCTTTACCGGGCTCGACTTGCCTCCATCTTTCAGAACGCCGACACGTCGGTATTGGCTGCGTTCTGGCTTTTTGGTATATATCCTCTCCCTAATCGTATCCGTATCGTATTAACGTATGCAAGGTTTAATCAATAATGTCTTATACGTAATTATCCTCTCTGCCGCCCAAGACCTTGTCGGATCCGACGTGCCCAAAGGACTTGTCCTGCTCGCCGATGTTCTCCCTTCGTTCCTCACTAAGTTGATCGCGCCGTACTTCATTCACAAGGTCCCATATTGGCTACGTATAATTGCCTTCGTCATCACCTCGTCCCTCGGCATGTTCATGATCGCCCTTACACCACCAGATAGATCTGTCGGGGTCAAGATGGCTGGAGTAATACTTGCAAGCTTGTCGAGCGGCGCAGGAGAGCTGAGCTTCCTTGGACTAACTCATTTTTACGGACACATGAGTCTGGCTGCTTGGGGGAGTGGTACAGGTGCAGCTGGTCTTATTGGTGCTGGATTATACGTCATGTTCACTGATTGGATTGGGTTCTCTGTTAAGGACAGTCTATTGGCTTCGGCATTCTTGCCCGTAATTATGTTTATCAGCTTCTTCCTAATATTACCAAAGGAACCCCTCCGTCAAGGCAAGGGAGCGAGGGGCTACCAGGCAGTACCGCATCGAGACGTAAGGCAAGATGATATCGAGGATGACCGGTTAACTACCAATGCCACTTCTAGCCTCCTCGCCCCTGAGTCGGCCATTGTATCTGCTGATATTTCCACGGATGGCATAGATGCTCTATCTAAGCTAAAGTCTAATGTTCGACGCGCTAGATCTTTATTCTATCCCTACATGCTGCCGCTGTTATTGGTCTATGTTGCAGAATACACCATAAATCAAGGCGTCTCTCCGACCTTACTATTCCCTTTAAAATCAACGCCCTTTAAGGAGTACCGAGATTTCTATCCCATGTACGGATTCTTGTACCAGCTAGGCGTATTCATCTCGCGCTCATCGATCGCGTTCATTCGTATCCAACACCTATATCTCCCTTCTTTCCTCCAGATCGGTAACTTGGTGCTGTTAACGCTACACGCGTTGCTGCCTTTTATCCCTAGCGTCTACGTGATTTTCATCGTTATATTCTGGGAAGGTCTACTGGGCGGAGCGGTATATGTGAACACATTTGCTGAAATCATGCAAAATGTGCCAACTTCTGAGCGAGAGTTTAGTCTCGGAGCAACTAGTGTTAGCGATAGCGCTGGTATCTGCATTGCTAGTTTTATCAGCATGGCTATGGAAGGGTGGCTTTGCAGCTGGCAAGTTCAGCATGGGAGAGACTGGTGTAAGAAGATTCATGTCGGCTAGAAGCTCAAGGAAAATAAGACGCGAGATATTAATTCGACAATTCCACATACTTTTTGTTGGCTATGAAGCTGATTGTGCTATATGTCTCTTGCCACCGTAATTGCAAGAATGTTTTGTCGAAAGGGTTTTTTTTATTCTAGGAAGCGCCAGCGTATTCGACATAACCCATAAGGGGGCAACGAAGGTTTTCACTGGCGGTTCACTAGTTTCCGTAAATATTGCCATGCCAGCTTTGATTTGGACACTGCCAGACCCAGTCCATATCCATATTCAAAGAGGCTCCGTTCCATTGTGAAGGCTGCAAAATCCTGATAAGTTCAAAATCAGCGCATTAGAAAACTCCGAAAGTAAAGTAAAGCAGTATTGCGTTTTTCGGTATCGACTCACATGTCCCATTGCACATCGCCCATCGCGTCATCTAAGGGGTAGCTCATGTTGCCTTGGAAGTCTAAGTTCATAGCACTTGCGGGATAATAGTTAGATATTCCAGTCATGCCTTGGTCGACTCTGTTACCATCAACTCTTTGCTTTTTATCGTGGGTAAATTCTTGATCCCTTTCTGTCGTTTTGGGAATTAAACTCTCCTCATTAGGTCCCTGATCTCGTTCCCTCGCCCTTAGCTCTAAGAGTGACAGGCCTAAGGAAAGAATGCTCTCCTCGGGAATAATTCCGAGAGCAATGGCAAATTCGAATGCTGCCTTTGCAAACCGAGCGTTTGTTCCACATACCTCGATCGTCGACATGACCTCGCATAGCTGTCTTACAACGTCCTTCATTTCTTCTATCGTATATTTTTCTATGAGCTCTGGCTTGGCGATTTCTGGTTGGCCCTCATCTTGACATAACGAACCTGGGGAAAGCAATGCTAACGAGATATCTAGACTAGACATATATGCATAGTATATATCTATCCATGTAGCCCCGTTTATGTGACCTGCGCGCCATAAATCGATGACCAAGTTCCCACAGCGCATCGCACCAGTCAGGCAGACTTTGCATAATGCTCTTATCTTGCAAGCGTCGGGTCCGAGGGGGGGTCCACCGTTCACAGATCCAATCGTCTCAAAAAGAAACGGACGCGTTAAGAAGCAGAGAGTGTGATGATACCGAATGCTAAGTAATATAGAACTCCGCCACTGGTTATCGTTCCCGTCGGAGCCGCCCTCGTACGCCGAGGGTTTGAGTCCTCTCGGCAGTGTATCTTCCCAACCTGAGACAGTCTCTAGGAACTCCAGGGCTCGGGTATACATCTTCCCCGGGACAAATCCCGGATCGAATATCCCGCGCCGGACGGCAGCTAGTAGCATATCCAACCGAGCCGAATGCTCGATATACCGAGGAGGGAGGAGGTTTGCGTCTAGATAGTCATCATTTGGAATTCCGACATCCATTTCTCTATCGTCGATCGCACTAGGACGGCCTAATGAACAGCATAGAAACTGTTCGTAGCCGTACAGCGTCCACCAAGCTAGCTTTCGAAGTTGCCTCTCTACCGGATCGAACAATCCCGAAGAACTCTCGCGATGCATTCCAATCGCTATAGCTAGTCGACAGGCTGCACCATGAAACGTCCAAGCACCGGTTCGGTCGTTGGTATTGTGGTAGTATAGCGAGAGGAGCATATATGCACGTACATTCGGGAGACTCGAAGTACTAAGTAGTGGTGGGAGCTCTTCAACTTTTGAAAACCATTTCCGTTGAAAGTCGAGTGACTCGGCAGTTTGCGGAAGGGATCGAGATCCTAGGATAAGTATCATATATAGACAACATAGCCATCCAACCGATACAGAAGTTTCTTTGACATAAGTCTTGGGTTTTTTCCCTCTATGCGCATCCCAGCAACGCCACATTTTCTCATAAGCGGTTTGGTAAGTAAGACGATGGAACAAGGTGAAGTTGGGATGGACGCATTGGAAAAAGGCGTTAACACAGAGGTCTGCTCGCTCTTTAGAGGGCAATTCAATCTCGGATACTCGTTTACGATACCTCCAAAAATCAGGATCATTTGGATGTTCCCTGAGCATATTTTCGCATATTTGAGGAGGAGAGTCGCCATCAAGATGATCTAAGATTTGGCTAGGTGAACTAGATCTATCTCGTCGTGGGGGAGACGCAGCCGCTCGCCCACGATCACCAGTTCCACCTAGCGAAGCTGCCAACGGGTTGTTATGAAAGAGCCGTTTTTTACTACTCGTAGAACCGCGAGTTGTTCCATCAGATCCACCTACGATCCCCGTCTCGGAAAAGCGTTGCACAAATAACTCGCGCATTTTGCCAAAGAAAGCAAGACTCCCACACGGCCCTATGTAATGCGGCCGACCGGTAGCATCCGATATCAAACCGGTAGTTTTGGCGGTGGGGTCTGCAATACCGTCCGTAGAGTCAGGCGAGAGTTGTGGTGTATTCGTTGGCGCAAATCTCATGAGATAGGACGGCGGTAATATAGTCTTTTCATGGTCGGTTCCTGCTATGATCAAATTCGAGCTTCCGACTCCATCCCCTGAGACTGAGCCGTATCTATGAGTTTGAGGTGTGACCAATTTTATAGAATACTCTGCCGACGAAGGTCGACGCTGAGATTGATATTGATCGGGCGATTCACCGAAATCGGGCATGGCTATCGCCCTCTCCTGCCCAAAGATAACCAGTTCTTCCGCTGAAGCTCTAGGGTTTAATTCTGGAAATACGCCTGAAACCAAGGCCTCCAGGGCCCGATATCTCTTGTCTAGATTCTCGACGCTGCCATAGACCCTTTGCTTTCGCGGCAACGATGTCACGCACGAAATTCCAGTTTCGACACACAGCTTACATGGAGGCTGGCCACCGGGGTTTGATATATCATTATCGGATCCCGGTGTTGATTTTAGACGCACACACTTGCATCTCCGCGTTTTACAGGCATCGCAACTGACTTGGGTCCTCTTCCGCTGGGAATTTGGAACGCGACGCCTAGCTCTCAGCTGTTCCCTTCGCTCAGCGCTTTCCGTAGACGTTCCGGGTGCGGTATTTTCATTAGCTATAAATGCGGACGGCCCAGCTTGAGTTGACGGTGACGGACCCAGCGGCGATGTTCCAGGAAGCATGCTATATGGGTCGGAGATAGCTGCCGCGGAAGCAAGATGGCTTAAACCATCATGTTGTCCGAGTAGCGGCAGTCCAGGATTGAATCCCGGTACGGTGGGGTCAACCCCGGGGCCGGGTTGGAGGAAATGATGGGGAAGTTCTGGCGTCCATGATGATTTTCCTGAGGGTGCCAAGCCGTCAGACTGTTGGGTATTTCCGGACAGATCCATATGCAAGATAAGGCTTGATAGTCCGGTGTTATAGCTACATTACGATTCTGAGAGGAAAGGATATGTATGTAGTTGTAATGGAATGCTAGTGAAAGACAAGGCATTTGGAACTAACTATTCTCGCAAATCAGAATAACAATGTGAATATATGCTAGTCTCTACAATATTCGGCAAAAACGAAAATGAATATCATCTGAACTGTAATTTCTCGGGAGAAGAACTTCGGCAGAAACAAGTAGAAACCATGAGAGTCATGATTACATCACTACCGGCCGTTGACACTATCACCATGACGCGTGCCGCTTCAGGCTCGCGTAAAATGCACACCCCGCGAATGAGACCAAAATCCCTGGATTATCCTGCTATTGATTTCATGTAATTGGTGCATCCGATACAGGTTAATTGTTGGAACCTAATGGTGAGGATTTGAACAAGTTTATTCATTACTATAATAAGGTAACGTTAGAAATATTGTGCACCGAGTGGAGAATCAGATCTACAGATCTTACCTAACCTAAGCACATGGGGACTAAGCCTTTTCCTTTTGGGTATTCTTCAGGACGGCAGTCGCCTCCTTTTGCTAAATATACAGAGTCACATCTTTCTTGGGAGATTTGTGGTACTTCCTTCTCCCCCCTAGCCCCCAGCTTATTACTTTCCGAGCTGTACTCTCAAATATGGGGTAGTATATTCTTCTAGTCTAACCTAGCAGCCTATATAAATCCCGGTATTCCGGAATAGAGTCTAAGAAAAGAATAATGGAGACCTAATATCTCTTGCTATGTTCTCACTCCACCAACTATTGGCAACTTATTATACCCAAAAGCATGAGGGTGCTTTTCCTCCAACAGAGTCCGCACCCTTTCCCACCTCGAGTGCACGTAAGAGTCACGGGCAAGTACAAGATGTTTGTATGACATTTGCGTAGCCCCCTAGCGGCCGCACATACTAGTATATCAGCGAGGCAGGATGTATAGTTCTATATATATAAGGTGCTGCTTTAACGTAAGGCAGATAAGCAGATGACCGTAGAGCTTCGATCACCAAGGCTACGGAATCGGAGATCAGGATCGTAGGATATCAGAGACATCACATGTTAAGGTCAATACGGAGATGCTATATACCTAAATACATTGATTGCCAATGCCAATGCTGATGTCAAGTACCGCAAAAGCCCGTAGGATACCGCCCTAAGAGATAAGAAAGTAGAGTAGAGAACGCATCATCCAAAACTGGTTGAGCAGCTGTCCCATCATAGATGCTTGTCTGGGGCCAGCCGGTTTATCTTCCTGACTAGACCAAACATAATACTTACCTACCTTAGGTACCTTAGGCTTAGGTACCTATCCACAGTATCTTGAATCTTCTCTCAGGCAGTGACACGATCATGTCAGGAAATATATTGCAAACACCAAACGATGTATAGTCTATTCAGTACTATTAATTTTTGAATTAGAGGTGGTTTTATAACGAATATCTAGTTTAATCTACCCGGAAATATATATACGAGACTGAGGCCAAGGACGAATGGATCCATGTCCTTCATGTCCTTCCTAGACTTTCATAAACATTCGATAGAAATCATCAAGATATAAACTTAATAACAAGCTACTCACCTACTGAATGGCTCTCATCTAGACCTACTAACCTGATCGACAATATAACGAGCTCCACCACCTTACCTCACGTACTCATCTTCACGTCGCTTTCTTCTTCATCGCTAACACCGTCCTTAACCCGGACCATTTCCTCCTCCTCCTCCTTCTCCTCCTCGGCCTCTCCGTCGCCACCTTTACGCCTAAACGCCCTTCTGAGCTCACACCGACCCAACCCCTTCCCACCAGCCTTGCACTCGGGACACGCGCGCCCGTGTTCGATAAGCAGAACGTGTAAGCCGTACTTGAGCGCATCAGGCACCCTCGCATCGAGATGCGCAAACGCCTCGTCGCGAGACGCTGATGCAGGCCGCCACCCCATCATACCGGTCAGCCGGTGAACATGCGTGTCGACAGCGAAGCTGGCGCGCCCCACGCAGAACAGCAGCACGCAGCTCGCAGTCTTAGGTCCCACGCCACGGAACGAGATGAGCTCGCGCATAGCCTCCTCGTCATCTCCTCCAGCCTCGAGCCGGAGCAGATGGTCCAGCGAGTACTTATCATAACGCTGTTTAACCTGGTTTAGGATCTCCACGATGACGCGACTCTTGACGCCTCCCAGACCACCTCTAGCAATGGCCTTCTCGAGTTTCGCAGGACCGCCCGCTGCGATCGCAGCCCAGCGCTCCTCGGAATCCCCGCTGCCGTATACCTCGTCCATGTCTAGCTTGGCGCGCGTGCTATTCTTGTTGCTCGTGTTCTGCGATAGGATGGTGCGTACCAGCGCATCAAGAACCGACGGCGCATCGCCGCAACCGGCCCTGTCGGCTGGCGCGCTTAATACCTTTTCGGGCCGCTTCCGCTCCCCGTGCACCTTCGCGAGAACATCATAGGCGCGCTGACACTCCTCAGGAGTCGGCCGCGGGAAGTCCGGATATGGCGACTTATTGGCGAATTGCGCGTAGGATTTTAGTTTCTTCGCCCGGAGGTCAGCTCCTTTATCCCCTCTACCTTCTTGACTTGTCCCTTTTTTTCCTCTACTCGTTACATCTTTCCCCGGGCTAGGCGATTCGGCCTTGACCCGTGTAGCGGAGTTAGACAAAGGCGATGTGATCTTCTTTCTCTTCTTCGTCAAGGGCTTAGCTTCGTTTGTCTCATCCTCATCCTCATCTTCGTCTTTCGGCCTGACTCTCTTCGTTTGCCGGGCCGATACAGACGTTGTTACACTCGTAGGTAGATCTTCTTGTTTGATTGGTACATCTCCGCCTTTCTTACTAGCATTCCTCGTGCTGCGTCGGAGGGTGGGATGTTCTACTACGCTATCCGCTTCGGATTTGACGGCGGCCTTGGCCATGATAGCGGAACTTCGGGTAACGTAACAATGATAGGGCAGTTAAACAGTAATCCGATGCAAGCCGTAGTCTCTTATTTCTTTTCCGCCTTAGCCGCTCAGATTTGTTATTGTTATTAACGTTTGTTATGTTATATGAGCATCCGTTTAAGTAAGTCAAAGTGACAAATAAAAACGAATTTGTACGTGTAATGTTTTACGAAATGAGACAGCTGAATAGGTACGTGGTACTTTAGTTGCCGGATATGATGTCAAAGATAACCCTAGTAACCCAAGGACCCCTTTTTTATTACCTATAATTACAGGTACTACAGTATGTACATCGATAATTCGTACTCTGATCTTACGAGTTGAGCTCAGACCGCAGCGGGTGACGGTACGGTACCTCTACCACTTATTCTCATGAAGACTTATATAAACATTTCCTATGTTACTGAAAGTCTAAGCAAATGTACCTAAATGGTATATAATCGCATTCGTGGGCATCAATTCACAATAATAATATAATAATTATACTCATACAATACGAGGTACTCTCATTACTATCTCCTGTTTCCTGTCCACCGTTCCCTGGGTATCTTCATAGACAGGCCTGACCCGTCTTCTCTACTGACTGGTACCTCGAAGTTCCTAAGATTCCAAATACCCTTCCTCCTTTTCTTTTATTTATGCCATAACGCCGTACAAATTTCGTTACACCCAAGAATCATACATAATACTCTTACATGAATGCTACAGTACAGAGAATGCGAGAAGCGATAATCCCATGCTCTTGCAGACTCAGTAAATCAACATAGAATCTATTACTTCGATTCTGTTCCAACCCAATGCTCCAGTTTGCACTGACCTATTGGTGTTGACTTCTATTCCGAGGTCTCGTTAGCGTCACAACTTCCACATAAAAGGACCTTCTCAGCCCATCTTCGTCTTTGAGTTTCCTATTCTCCCAAGACCCAACCATTTCCTCTTGCCGCCGCCCTGTGCTCCGGTAGCAGTTACATTCGCTTGAACCACCGTCGTTGGCGTGTTTGGACGTGATATCTCGGCTTGTTGTTGTTGCGGTGTATTGCTAGTTCCTGAAAGAAGCGACATACCACGGCTACGCATGATTGGGGGAGGTGTCGCACTTTGAAGATCGTCTTCAACAATGCCCGGAGCGCGCCAGGGCATAGTCAGTGGCGGCGGGACGCTGTTTCTTCCTGAAGACTTTACAGACCTCATCGATGGTGGTATTGCCGACAACTGAGCCGGAGTTGGAACAGGGAAAGTCGCCTCAATTGCGGTAGGCGGGGCGCTGAAGTTATCAGAGCCGGATTTTCTAAAGAACGAGTTAAGACCTAATCCCCGCCCCTTAGACGTCTGTCCAGAAATTGGAGGGTAATGGTTTCGCTTTCCCGGTGTCATTGCTCCTTGTTGTTGGGGCTGTGCTCTGTTGGAAAACGCGGGTGCGGCCGAGTCTATACTACCACTCCTACCTCTTCCGTCTATCCACGCCGTAGTCGGACCCATAGCAGGATGCTTCTTAAACGTCCCGCCAGATAAAGGTATTGCGTTAGTGCTACCAGTGCGAGCATGCAAACTCGATCGTCGATCAGGAGTAGGAGGTGCGGATCCCATCATTGAGGGCTCAAATATTTCTGTTTGCGATGTTTGCAATGAGCTGGCCATTTCATCGATAGGGTCACGTTTCAACGCCGACACTGGTGAACCAAGATAGCCATTGCCTTTTAGAGCTCCAAAGATAACATCCGTTTCCCAGCCTCTCGCGTCGGCAGGGAAAGAGAAGAGATCAGGAGATGCAGAACGACGACTTCCGCGCTGTTCTGATGGACCTGCTTGATATATGTTCGGCTTCATGCTCTCTCTCATCCAGTAATCAAAGTTATCAGTTTCGGAATGGGCATCTGCGCCACCGTCCGAGTCTGAATCCGATCCTAAACTAGTAGCCCCGGCACGAGAACTCGTTGTTTCAGCCGACGAGTGGGGTCGTGGTGGAAGGGATCGTGCAAGCTGGGTAAGGTCAGAGAACGTATTAGTGTTAATACTCGGCATTGGCATTTGCCTATGACTGGCTAGTACTGTGGTCGGTCCATGCTGATTCGAAGACGGCAGGTAAGGAAGTTCTCTACCAAAAGCCCCAATTCTATCGTAAACAGACATGATACCATTACCAGGGACACCTCTTGTTTGCTTTATAAGACTATCTTGAGAGCCGGTAAAATTCTGCTGGTTTCGAAGGGTTGATGACGAGACGGTATCTGGGGTGGGAGGAAAGGCTTGGGGATTCGAGAAGTCCCTATATGTGGGATAGTTGGTTAAGACCTTTTCTAAAGCCTCTCTCTTCTCTTGTTTGGTCTTGCTCTGCTGGGGTGGATTCATAGAGGGCTTCGCAAGAGTCGGAGTTGCAGTACCTCGACTACGGTTGGACATAGATTGCCTAGAAATATCGTTGCCGGCTGTCATTTGCTTGTCAAGTCGTTCAATCTCCTGTAAGGGTGAAGTCAGGCTGATAACATTGTTTGTAGGTCGCGTACGGTTTGATAATCTAACGCCTCCGCCTGGTGTACCAGGGGAACCCGTGGGCATCTGACTTGAAATTGCATTCTTTTGACTGATTCGACCCTCATTATTCATCTTCATCGTTGGCGTCGGGGAACGGTCACAATAGCTGCCATCCATTCCTACCACATCCGCCGGTGGCTGTAAACCTACCCTGTCGCCTGTATCCTTAGCACCGTATATGCTAACAAAGGAACTCTCGCTGAGTACACTAAGATTAGGACTAGCGATACGATTAATCTCGCTAGGATCAGCACTTGACTCGGAAATTTTGCGCATATGCATTGCACTAGTTCGTCCTCTTAAGACCGCGTTGCGCAGATTCTCAGTTTGTTGGCTGTGCTCGGAGAGGAAACTAGGTACTCGCCCGAGGCTATTCACATGTGCGGTCAAACGCGGCACGCTGAGGTTTACTGCCTTGGGGATAGTAGCTACGGGGGCGGTAACGGTCGTGGTAGATTCAATATTAGGTTGATCCGGCGAAGAATGGCGGTACGAGCCGTCGGCCTCGACTCGCCTAACCATTTCCCTTTCTCGAACCAACTCGTCGATCCGAGTTTCTAGTTCCACTATTAGTGTGACGGCCTCGGCGAGGGCGTCATCCTTCATGTCCAGCTCGTGTATGATGTCTTCATGAAGATCTATCATCTCTCTATGCTGAGACTCAAGTTTCTCAACTCTCTCTTCTAACGCTGTCTGCTTCTCTCGTCGATGGTATAGCTCCAGCTTGAGATCGAAGTTCTGTTTATGTAGTGTTGATAGAGTCTTCCCGTTTGAGTCAGCTGCCGAGTTTAACTTGCTACAAAAGCGCACGTTATTGTGAAATTTCCTTACCTGTTCCATTTGTCTTGCCCCCATCCCTGCATCTTTGGTCAGTTCATCGCTATTATCCGACCACTGCCGTCGTCCCACAGAGGTGGCACTCCTTTTAATAGGTGAGTTCTGCACCTCTCTATCCCGGATATCGCCGGTAGAAGCGCTCAAGTCGGTGCTTAGTTTGCTTGCATGTCTTTCATTCCTCTCCCGCTGTAGCCGTTCTTGCAGAAAAGTAGACGCAGACGCTGTCGGTTCCCGTAGCTCATTACTAGATTCCCTGGATAATCGTGACGTAGGTCGAGTACCTATTGAGCTTCTGCTATGGTGATATTTATGTATCGGATGCGAACCTGTATGGGAAGTTTCCCGTGGATATGAAGAGGTGCTGTTTGCACTTTTGGACGTCATCTGGGTGTTCGCGGTGCTGGCACTACTAGCTCGTGAAGGTGCGCGAGAGTACAAACGCTCGCGTGATTCCTTCTGACTTCCGCTACCATCCATAACGAACAATGTTATATTATCACGTACTTTTTGCTGAAGAACGTCTGGTGGTAGCAAGGGTAACGAAAACAATTGGCGACCCTATCGCTTGGAATAACTTCGTCCGACCGCGTAGGAAAATAGCAAGCAAAATTAGAAGTACGAAGTAGCGATCATGTAATAACGAGGCGATTCGATTCGTAAGATATGGGGTCGAAGGTGGGGATTGAAGCACGGTATTTGTCTGTTTAAGGAATTGAAAGATTCGATATCGAGATAGAACTTTGAATAATGTACAGTATGATAGATGATGTACTTCATACGATGTATGGAGAATCGAGGCGCTCAAGGGCCTAGGATACGAGGCGTCATCAGCGTTCGAGCAGCTCAGCGGCTTGAGCGTCTTAACGCGACGACTTATAAGTTATAAGTTATAACCGGGTTTGCTAGGACCGTTATATCGTTGGCGGGTCAGCAGTTGGCTATTCGTAGTTCGCAATTCGTAAGAGTAATTAGTAGATCTAAATCTCTACCAATATTTTTTTTGTTATGCTAATAATAACTGTTGAATTGCTGTTGCTCCACAACTGCGTAGTGTAGAAGTTGATTTTCAGCTGTTCAGCTTTAAAAGCTTGGAATATGTAATAAAGCTGCTTCGATCTAGAACCACAGCTTATGAATGCGACCGATTACCCATAAAAAACAACGTTTACAAAGGTATTTCAAAGAAGCAGAGAACTCGGGATTTGTTGTCATGCCAGTAGAATATGCCGAGATAAGAGGTTGTTGTGTCTCAGGAAAATAGGCGCATAATTGACTCGTTAGAAGAATCAATAAAAATAGAATTGATGCCGGAGAAAACAATGATAATGAATTAAATTAAACAAAAGACCTGTCAAAATGCTCACAAGGTATCCGGGGTAATAGAGATTAAAGAAGGCATACAATTTCTATCATCCAGGCGATTATAGGATGGGCATCTCTAAAAGGGGTGTGACGAAGTTGACCACGATAGGATGAATCATGGGAATTAGGAAGAGAAATCAGAGAGAACATGCACTAATTTCTTCCCTAAAAGCTATCGATAGCTAGGCTAGGTATCCTGGCTGCTAGGGAGACTCTTGCTTCATCTCCGTACCTAAGAGTAGTTCCCCTCTAGAGAATGCTAAATGATGCATCTAAGACCCCCGTTTGGTCCCTTCGCGTCGGGATCTCTTCAAGCTAATGCATGTGTCTAAGGGGGGGACCTGCATATCAAGGGTTATCATTACTATAAGTAGCTAAGACGCGTTCAAATGTTATGCTAGGAACAAGGGGCTAGCTTAAATATTAGTAGCTGACGGTTATGCTAGGCTGGCTGGAACTGCTAGAAAGGCATGCCGATTTCGATATTCTAACCAATTAACTTAACCCTAGTATAAACCCCTGGCTCGGTTTTGGTTACAGCCCGCCATGAGCCGGGACTAGGTACGCAGTAAACCTGGCTTCCATAATGCTGGGGAAGATTGTAATTGGTCAAAGAAGGATATTCTCACAGGGTTCGTACAGGGTAGTTTAAAAGTGATCGTTTCCGACAGTTATAGTGGGCTTTTTTATTTCTTTCTTTCTCACAGTGATGTGACATTCAACATCATTGGGCCATCATTGTTCGAAGCCCCTGTGCCGAGTGCCTCACGTTTGTAAGAACTAAGAAGACATGAATATACTATGTACATAAGATAGCCTACTTACTTCATATGCAAGGGTATAGAAAGGAGCATTTTCCTAACCTTTCTCTAAACTTATGTCGGTGCGATAAAAGATCATTAAATAGATATGTCCTCAAATTTCGGTAGATCGTAAAGGAACCCATTCCACAGATTACCTAGGTAGGTATCCATTCGATGCACTTCCCCACGATGGCGCGAGCCCTGACCCTATCTATTATGTACATACATACTGGAGATAGAAGTCCACCTAGTGGGACCTGTACTCCAATTACAGATGTCGTCATTGGCGGGACCCTTAAGTTGTCACTGTTTCGGTATCGTCATCGTAAATTAGGTAGGTAGATGGGAATGTGATCGTGTTACACCCCTCTTTAAAATCTCCTCATGCCGTAACCTGTCCATAAATGAGCCGGGCAAACTTGTCTATACTAAATCTACACACCACCTACCTGTCTGCCCAATATTAAGTGCTCTAGTTCTCTTTACCGGTACTAAAATAATCCGTCAGTGAAATTCAGCTTTTCACACTATCCTTAGTTATCCAGAACTACGAGTTACTCTTCGGGCTAACTAGAATGTAAAAGGATATGAATATAAGATTGACATCCAAGAGCAATGAAGGGATAAGGGATGACCTAAACACCAGTAGCATAACTAGCAAAACTCGATTAATCAACCTTCAGCCCATACATCCAATCCCCAGTGTCAAAACTTACGTAGTCTAGCTGCCAAGCTAATAACAAATAGCATACAAGCTCCAATACTCCCACCATCGGGCGTATTGGTCGCAGAAGGGTATTACAAAGCTTATAAGGGCGACGTGGCAAGCTGATCGCAAGATTTCTACCCATTCTAGATGTATCCTATTGGTGATGCACGCAGCATGACGAGAGCATATCGTGGATGTTGATATGCCATCATTAAATCAAGTTAACATGATGGATTGTTGATTTGATTTCTGGCTGCATGAATCAATATCAATATCCTGTCCCTACACCCACAGTACATCTATTGGCTAGGAGTCTACCGATAACTATAATCTTAAGACCTCACTTGGAGGCTATTCGTCATATTCCGGGAAAATGCTACACGTTTGGGGGGATTCGATAGCAATAGGAAAGCATCCAACGATCGACGCTGTTCTCTTATCGGCTGGACAGGTCTGGGGTTAACTACCTCTCTTACAAGGTACGGTATATGAGCCTCATCGCAAATTAGGTAGATAATACGATGGCGAAATCCTACGAGAAAGCTTCCTACTCGTTCGAGTTATTAAGTGACGATTAGATCGAGCAACTGAATCGAAGAGGTATATTTCTATCTATCTCATTTAAAGAGGACTTATTAATCTAGCTACTCTGATTCCGAACGGGCGGGATCGTAGGCTTAAGCTTAACTACCAAATACGTGCTTTGTAACTGGTCCGTTATACTTCCAACTCTTAGAGTTTCTAACGAGACACTGCAAATTCGACACGAGGATTACTTCCAGCTAATACGTCGTAGATAACACAAACTAGGACTGTTTTCATGTAAGCTTTTTATTTGACCTCACAATATCGTTACTTCCTCTGCGTTCTATCAGGTATGTATTGTGCCACTTAAACTACACGAATACATAGGCAACATACTAGCTATTAGTAAGGACATAAAAGCTGATAGATGATGCCATTAGCCTACTTATCTGCACATCGCATGACTATTATCGCACCCAGGTGATCCATATTGCCTCCCATAACCTCATCGGACAACACAAACGCCAACTTCCCAAGACTGTGAAACGAATGAATATTTTCAACTAGTTTCGTTTGTGCCTGCTCACATGCCCCTCCGTGCTGACAAGGTCTCACCTAGTCTCGGTAGACCTGTCTTGAGGGTAACAGGATCAGCGAGCGAGTATCAAGTATTAGCTGTGTCACATATTGCTAGCTTGCCGTGGATGATGTATTTGTGTGGATCCTACCTAAGGCAACAGTGACTTAGGCACTCATATAATGAGGCAGTCGCTGCCTGCATATATTGCATATAAATAGTAGCTAGATCCTAATCCTAATAATAATCAATACAACAACGATGTCACCACTATTCTAGGAATCACATTTGTGTCCCCGTTAGAGGTAGATAACCAATGTACGATGTGGTGCAACCCAAAAGGCATCGATGCGACTACCATAACGTAACCAGTAAGTATCAAATACGGTATATGGTGGCATATCTCGTGTGGTCAACGGCCCTGTTTCGGGATGCTGAAGATGAATATGATTAGTCCTACCTACGTAACGCCGTTTGCTATGCCAATAACCAATATTTCACAACTCCTCTTTGAAGAATTTTTCCTCGCTGCCTGCTTCCTTGTTTTCGTCATCATCTTCGGATTTCTTAACTTCGTCCGTATCAACCACACTGTGAATCTCCCGGCCGTCCCCCGGGACTTCGACAACCTCGAGTTTCCAGCCCCTATCACCTGCTAGCTTTTGCAACTCTTTCCTTAGTTCCTCGATCATCTCGGGGTTGAGATCTAGCTTGGCTAGTTCCTCGTCGGTGAGTATTTCGACCTTACTACCTTCCTCTTTGCTGGCCCCCTTGGCCACCACCTCGACTAAAGAAGGGATGTTTGAACTTCGGAAGTTTCGTGGAGGAGCTAGCTGGTGTGCAGCTTTTCCGTCTTCGCCCCGTCCAAGCATTTGTCGCCCTCCAACCACGATTCCACCAATAGTGATGGGAGCTTTCGTCTCTCCTTTGGCTTGACCTACCATAGCCGACTGCGCTTCTAGCGTCTTTTGCGTGTGCCAATCTGCCTCCTCTGCTTGCGACACGATGGTGCGACAACTAATAATATTCGCCTTCTCCTCCTTGGGTGGCAGGAAAGCAATGTCTACGCACAGACGAGGGGTATGGACTACCATAAGGTATGCGCATGTTGTTACCTCTTTGATCCAACCAATACGGTCCTGGGTACTGCCTGGACTGCAGTGGTATTGTATTTCGATCGTCCGTTCTCGACCAGTCAGATCACATGTAGTGCCGTCTGCCATTTTCTGAACTAAATACCGCTGGTCGCCTTTGATTTGGAGCTCTGTATTCGGCGGTGCCGTAGTAGCAGCCTGCCCCTTGTCACCCGCAGGTACAGGTTGTCCGCGGCGCGAAGAGCGTGTAGTGGAGTGCGGAGCAGGAACTCTTCCAAGGACGTATTCTGCAGTATTGGGGTCTCTCATGGGGGGACCGCTTTTGACACTGGCGGGAAGCGCATGAAATTGCACAACGTCACGACCGTAGCAAAAGCTATAGCTCCACCAACCAGACATGTAGTAAAGACAGTTGCCGTCAAGGCCGTTAATGAGATCCCAACCGTGAGCCGAAGCCCTTGCGAGTTCGCGGGCCTCCTCAGCCTTGGCTAGCTCGGTGGCTGTCTTGTTAGGTGCGGGAGGAGATTCAATAACCGGTATGGCACATAGGTAGCGATGGGGAGGAGCGGTCATGATCTCGTAGGACTCGGCGAGATTTCGATCACCGTCACCGATACTGCTATCAACATCGGCCCCATCCTTAGCAGGTTGTATATTAGATATGATATCGGTTTGACCTGGTAAGTTGGCGTCATAGTGAGTGGGAGAGGGGCTAGCTTTTTCAACTAAAGCTTGCGCATCGGTTTCTGATATGTAAGATTCGGAGAAGACTACTTCGAACTGGCGACGTCCGTATTAGTTAGATGCGGTGGTGGTGGTCGAGAGGGTAGACTGCGATCATGTCTACCTATGAGGTAGGTAGGCATTTATATATATGTATTATATTTGCATATATCTGTATATATGATTATGTGTATAGACATGTAACATACCTGAGGATATGCCAGAAGATCGTGGTGGATGCTGAATCCTGGCTGGCGAGCCTGGCTTAACCCTAGCAAGCCGCCTAAGAGGAGTAGCAAGTTTTGGCGGCACATGATGCCGGTTCGTCTAGGGATATCTCACATGGACACAATTACTGCAATTGTAAGTATGCGTTGAAGTTGTATACGTGGTGTTGTATTGGTATTGGTATTGGTATGGGTAATTGTAGTAATCGTAGATGCGCCGGCGGTTGCGCTTCGGGTTACGTACATAATGACAAGGTGGCCGATAGGAAGACGGCATTATCTGATCCGTATGTAGAAGCCGATAACGATAACGATAATGATAATGATGACTTACATAAGGTCTATCTTACATAAGGTTAACTAATTATAAAAGGTTACCTAAGGTAATTGCTGTATTACCCTATTACCCGATGATTTGCCATACGTGCATCCTTCGTTTGTTTTCTTGAAACAAGCCGGTCGGCAGCTAGCGAGTTCTGTGTTACATTACTATAGTACGAGGATACATTTAAACATCGTACATGTTATAGGTCCCACATTATTCATTTTACCCACTGCATGTTTTAATTTTTTGACATCCGATATTCAAATCAGACAAAAGTTGCTAGACCACTTAGAGATAAGATCAAGTTTGTCTCGTTAATACTTTCTCATCCTCGCAACACGTCCGGCACGTCTCGATTTTCATTCGCATAAGGTCAATTCCCCTTAGTGTAAAGATAGTCTCTTATAGACGATCATTACCCCCCACCCCGTAGCATCGCTATTAAGTTATTAGCAATTCCCGAGATATGTCCAGGCTATTACCTTCTATAACAGGACTCTTGCGGAATGCGTACCTATCTCCTTGTCACCGAGCATGCCGCCGGGTTGCTCCGGATTAGAGATCCACATCTCTCGGCCCACCCGTCAGTTTGCGGAGAACTGCCGGTAATGTTATGTAGAACTTTGATCGACAATCTGCCACATAGCAGCTCTAGACCACCTAGACCATCTTAACATCTGGATATTGGATGCGGCCTTGTTAGCAAGAGATTTCGCTCTCCCCTCCATCCCTCTATCCCTCCAAGACTCCACGAGTAAAGCAGTAAGCGCACAAATCCCACTACTACCACCGCCGGCGTCTATCCGTAAGCCACTGGTTAGCATCGACCTCCTAGACATGTCACACTACATGTTGGAGAGATCCAGGCAATAAGCACCGGAAGCACGATCTAATCTCCCGCATCACAGCAAAGCACGTTCTCGTCCTACTTCCTTACGTCAATTCCGCAATGATCTGTTATCCGACGGATGACGATGATATGATGCCCGGAACACATTTCTTGTCGCAGATGGCTTGAAGCACCAATAATACATCATCGTTAGACATCGTCGGAAGTCATATTACAACGGATACCAAGCCACTGAAATTTAATTTTACGAAGCGGCTGTGGTGACGTGATGGTTGAGTATCTGGACTTATCCCTGAGTATTAGATATGATATGTCGACTGAGCGAACAAAAATAGTATATCTGAAATCACCATCTTACATCGAGATATGTTCATTTATTAGTAGGGATTCAGGAGAATTAGTTGAATCCCCAACGTCATCATTCTTGACTTGGATGGGCTTGAACGTGGCGGCTACGAACGCGCTGCAAGAGCTTACCGACTGCTATTTTCGCTGCCCGATTACATTCAACCATAGTTCTATGCATTAGAAGCATGAGAAGCATGGCCGTGCATGCATAGACGGGCGGTCAGCCGAATAAACAAAAGTGTGTGTGCACTGGGCGTTCAACATCTTTGCGCACCATGCAATATCCGCCGGCAGCCGCTCGTCTAAGACCAGATAGATCTACGAATATCTCTGAGCAAGTGAACACCAAGATTGGGCCGATATCAAACCGAATAGGACGCACGTTTCTCCATCATCCAATAACTACTCATTACATAGCATTCATAGTTTCATATGCTGTAAAGCCTCGTAGTAGGGCAATAACAGCCACAGCCAGCGATGTGTTGCTAGTGGTATTCTACATCCAATCTTAATGCTTCAATATAATAATGTACGATGTACATACATGCTCTGACATGTCAGGACATGTCCTGGTGCGCGGCCCACCGTCGGCCGCCAGGGATCTGGTCCGCTTAAAGAATCATCAGCCACTCAAAAGGGTCGCGGGGATGGTCGCCTCACTCTCAAGCAATCCACTTGACTCATTGAGACCCAATGAATGCCAAATTCGTCGAAAACAAGGCAAACATTGGCAACTAGGATATGCAAGCTATTGCATGCATCTGTCCTTGACTCCTTGGACGGTGGGCACGAGGTTCTCCCTTGCAGACCGATGCGTGGTCCAGCTCTTCCCATCTTTGGTATTTCTTTTTTCCCCCGTTGCGCTTATGGGTGCCGGGGAGAAAAGAGATGAATGACTTTCAAGTGGACCTCAATACATAAGCAAGATTCCCTTAAGCGAAAGGAGTGGCCGTTCTATTCGTACATACATACACTCATACTATGTTTTGTATATACGCCGCACTCTACTATATACGGATATGTACACAGCTTACGCATGACCGACCCGATAAGTCGATCCTATCGAAATGCAAGATGCAACCGGCGAGATTCTATCTCCTAGTTCTCCATACCTGGGTACTGATTTGGGTAGTACTTAATATACTAGTAGGTCTCTACCCATCTCTGTATGCAACCCCACGTTTTGGATGACGATGAGCAGAGAACGGATAAGGGAAACATGCATGACCAGGTGTGTGCATGCGTGGCTTCACAGCGAAACGAGAAAGACCCGGAATGGCGTCCGAACGCTTAGAGAGAACGCTTAGAGAGAACACTCAGAGAGAACACTCAGAGAATCGATATTTTTCATATTGTCGACATTTTACGGAATATGCAAAATTGTAACAACTTATTCTCCTACCCCTACCTATGCAGTCAGGCCTTACTTACACTACTACTACCTACCTACCATCGGGCTCCGAGGATTTGCCAATGCTTTGAGAGATGGGATTCACATTTCCTCCATCGTCTTAGCTAGACCTAGTCAGTCTTAGTCCGTCTACTATGTATTATCATCTACATAGAGATCCAAGTGGACCTTAAGTCCCCTCTCCAATACCGAATTCGACAACTCGTCATTACAAAAATTGGAACTGACAGCGGCGCTACAATCTTAGCTACTCGTTAGACGATGTATCTAAGCAAAGCTACCACTTACTAACTACCCGCTTCACCTGCTATAACCCTTTTGGGTTCCGATAATTCTTAGTAAATTGCAATCACATGTGCTAGTTACGGTAGCATGGCTCGGTAACATGTCATACACTGCTGCTTACAGTACATACCCTGTCTACGTGTTTCTTTAACACCAGACTCCCGTCCGTCGCCTTGATGAGTTTGCAGAAACAACCGTGTTGGGTGCAATATGTAATAGTAAAAATGGTCGATCGCTGAATTGGCTGACTGCGTCACTCGGGCGAGGGGCCCCCCTTGTAAGGGTGCTGGCAAAACTGACCTGTAAGATCCCGTAGCAGAGGTTCCAGCGTTGAACTCGCTCTGCAATTTGCAAGGTTACATCACATCAAGACCGTCAGTACTTGCAGCTTGTACGTACATGTTTGTTAGTTAGCCAGGCGCTGTCGTATTCTGCAGAACGAGCAGAACGAGCAGAACGAGACGATCCGGATGGTGCAAGTTTACCATCGGCCCTGTCAGCACGTCTTGAAAAGTCCAAGATCAAAGTCCAAGTGGGCATCTCTTGCAGCAGAATACACAAGTCTGACAGGCCACGACGGTCCATCATACCCTCCGGAAATCCCTCCCAGCGAGCTAGTATCGACTGACATCGCTCTAGTCCCCAAGCGCCCTGTCAAATCACACAAGTTCCTGGGACGCTAGCTTGTTTGGCATCCATTCAACGTTGCAAGGGTTTGGAGCCAAACCCGGCCAGGTTGCAAGGCCAAGAGTCGATCTAAGCCCGCGGGATCCTCGTAAATTAAATACCTACAAATCTACATACCTACATACCGGTACATGCAGATTGGGCAAGCGTATCGTGCGTGGGAGAGAGCGGGCGAGGATTACAGACCCGCTGCCGCGCATGGTCCAAAGCCTCGTCTTGACTGACTGGTACATAATTAAGCAACGTCCTTTTGGTTTTCTGGTCTTTGGGTATCCGAGTCTGTGTTTCGTCCTTCCTTTTTCCCCATACTTTTCCTAGATCGGATTTCAGTCCGTCAATAGGTATTGTTCTCGCCTAATAGATCTCGTGTCGACGAGATAAACATAGCATCTATCATCCTTGTTGGGCTCTCTCTCGTCGAGGGTCTACCAAGCGAGGCTGTTTGTCTTAGTGTGAAAAGGGGAAAAAAAGAAGAGTGAAGCGTTCTAGGCGGTCAATTTCGCCTCATCTATTGCCTTTCAGCATCGTTGAATTTATCCACCACCATTGACCACTCTTCGTGCGAACCGGATCTTAGCATCATGAGTCATTGCCCAGATCCGGATCTTGAGATTAAGAAGCTTCGGGCTCTGCTGCAGCAGAAGGATGTCGCACATCGGGAGGCGATGAGGAATAAGGACGAGGATCTTCGCAGAGCGAAGCGAGAAATATCGCAGCTACAGAATTCTGTTTATCAATCGCAAATAACACAATCCTCGAGCCCGAGCGTACCTGATGCTTCTGCTGTTCATAATGAGTTTCAACTGTCGAGTACTGCCACGCCTGCCACACCCTTCCATCAAGATGGCATGTCGAGAAGTAATACAGTTCCTCGCAGCAATGGTATCCATGTGCATAATCGTCATGAAGGTGTTGCACGACAATCTGTAAGATCACTTCTGACCACGTCCTCGTGTGTGACTGGTCAGCTCCATACTGACGGGCGTTTATTAGAATCGACACAGCAGTAACGCCCATTCCATCAAGCGTGCCAGAACCATGTCCCAACAAACACCAACATCGCAGAGGATGGACCGCATCGGTTCGAATATGTCCACTCAATCTGCTGGCCCCTTCACTGGCAATGTTCCGATATCCCCCCAAACACGGATTCACAACGGCGGTATGCAGATGAGAAGTGCTAGCACAACGGACTTCGTAGATAGAGACGAACATATATCATCATATGCCCTTGTTCACTCGCAGTCTATGCGGCCGTCTCAGTCGTCAAGGCATCGACATGACATGCCTACTCTTTCCGAATTAGGTCCTATGACTGGCGTGATGCTTGACCCCGAAGTCTATTTTGCGCAGCACCCGTACCATGAAGAACCTCCCCCTACCGTAGAATCGTTTGGTTCATCCGTACCATCGCAGAACCAAGATGTTGACGTGCCCCAGTTCAATATTACTAATGTGTCGGTCTGCGGTTCGATGACTACCGCGCCTACGTATGATACTGCGCCAATGACCCGACAGAACAGTTTGTTCGATAATCAGTCTGTGTCCGGCGGCGTACGGATGATGAGCCTCGGATCGCAGATGTCTCAAGGCGGCGAAGTACATTATCACGAAGCTTCTCAACAGAATAACAGCAGTGGCGATAATTCGCCCCTAGGAAAGCGACCTTATTGCAGCGAAGACGCTCTTATTGCTGTAGGATCGAGCCTTGCCCCTCCATTCGCCCATCAATATGCCCCTTCGGCACCTACCGACGCGTTCCTGGCGTCGGATATGGAACGATCGGTATCTAGTGCAAGCATGGCTAGCACTCGGTCAAGTTCATCTCTCAAGGCCCGGGCTAAAGATACGCTAAAGCAGCAGTGCCAGCGTGCTTTGAACGCACCATTGAAGCCCAAGCCGAGCACGGAGCAGGATCCCACAGAATCACAAGCCAGCGCTAAGAAGGATGGCAAGACAGCCATCGCGAAGGCTAAATACGTACGACCGAAGCAGCCTAAGGTCTATTGCGACCAGTGCGATGAGCATAAGGACGGATTCCGTGGCGAGCATGAGCTTCGCCGTCATAGGGATGCCAAACACCAAGCTACCGTCAAGAAGTGGATATGTGTCGACCCAGTCGCACATGGCCTCCCCATAGGTATACCAGCTGTCAATCCTCTTAGTAAGTGCAAGGCCTGCAAGGCGCAGAAAAAGTACGGCGCGTACTACAACGCGGCCGCGCATCTCCGCCGCACTCACTTCAAAGAGAAGCCGTCGCGGCAGAAAAACAAAGGCAACGGTAATAGCCGCGGCGATGAAGACAAGCGCGGCGGTAAGGGCGGTGGTGATTGGCCTCCCATGAGCGAGTTGAAGAATTGGATGAAAGAGATCTGGGTGAGCAAATACGAGCAGGATGACGACGATGACGCCGATGAAGATATGGCTCACCAGGTTGTGGATGTTGAAACCGGGGGTATGGAATCATATCCTACCGATTTCAACATGCCGCATAAGATATCGAACCATGATGTGTTCGAAGTAAACTATGGCAATCTAGTCGTCAACACCGACGTCGGCTATATGAACGGGATGCCGCTCTCGTCCGCCGATTTCAACTTCAATAATGGCATATCGCCCGCCACCATGTCACCCAACTTTAATCCGGATCTTTCGGCGATAACTCCCCAGGACCACATGAACCAGTATAGCTCGGCGCTTTCGTCTTCTGCCACCGTCACTCCTATGACGGCTTACCACGAGGTACCACATGTGGACGACTTCGACTTCAACATGGTCTACCCTCAGTGATCCCCTCTGTCTGGGATGACCGAATCTGCCTGCCTAAGTCCTTAACCTAGCCAAGTTGTGCTTCTAGTCGCTTTTTACGCTGTTATTTCCAACACGATATTCTTCGCTTATTATTTGAACCGTACATAAGCCGTACATACATTATTACTTCGTTTCGAATTACATTTATTGCAATGGGTCAACAGGACTACTTATTCGTCGCCGGCTTGTCTTCTGGTTCAGCTACGCTATGGTACCTAATTGCCCACCTCCTAGGTTACATGGAGGGGTACTAGCACGGCGGCGAACTTATACCAGAATTGCATACGAACATAGCGTTTTACCATGGGGGTGTTAAGTTTCAGTTATACGCACCCACGCCCCCCCAGTGAACTATACCGCTCCAATAGATGGTACGGTTGTCGTTACTTGTAAATACGGTTCCCGATAGGGTATCTACGAGGCGTCCCGGCGACCTAGAGGCAGCGCCTCGCTTTAATCATTTCGATTCTCGTCGCCAAGGCGCGGTTCTGGCGTTTAGAAACAACCCTTTTTTTTTGCTTTGCAGGACGAGTTGGAGGGTGAGGGCCCTCCAGGGAATCGTCGTCCTCAGCGTTTACGTGTGTATATACTTGTCACCTGGGCGGGTAGACGGTATGGAAAGGGGGCCCGAGTTTTGACATTTTGGCTTAGCGCGGAGTTGAGGAAGCCATAGTAAGCAGGCAAGCACGATACGACGGCGGGCATGGGATTCGTTGATGTTGTTTTCTCTTCGTCTTGGTCTCCTGGATAATGCTGGTGCGTGGGAGCGGTCATGGGGAGAAAGATAAAGTGCCCTGAGCTCGGCACGGGGTTGTGATGTTGGCCATCGGGTGAAAAAGGGAGTGCATTAGATATGGATGGGGGGGGCGTGCTGGCTGGGTTTACCTGTTCTTACCCCTTTTTTCTCTTTTGACGTACTCGATTGTATTGTAATGCCTTTAATCAGTTCTAGTGGTAGTTGGATACTCCCCCTTTACGGAGGAGTTGCCGTCCGTCCATGTATTTGGCGGATTGGCAATTAAGGTGCGAAAGAGCACACTTGCCAACTCAGTTTCTATCTTCTCAAATCCTTCTCGCTACTTGTGTCTCTATTTGTGCTTATGAGGCTTGAACTAATAAGTCATTGTAGCAACATATAGGACTAACTTGCCTAGAGCCAATACAGAATATCCAAATTCTAGATACCTTATATAAAGGTCGATATTTTTCGAACCTTCTTCTATTGATATCTATTGGTTGATTTTAGGATATATCTTTCTCTTACCATACCATACCCTACTATACCCTACCCTCTTGCACCGCCCACTGACGATGTTTGTATATGCTGCGAAAAAGCAATTCTGCTTATCTCAGTCCATCCCAGCTTCACTTCGACCGGTCACCCCCAACATCAATTAAATGATACCGAATTTGGTATCAAGGTCGGTCTAAAATACTTAGCGACGAAATATTTTTCCGCATCAGGTCGTAGAACGGTTATAACCACAAGATCAATGGTACGGTGAACTATTTGGTTTCAAACTCATTGAATCCGGGTATGCTTCTGCGAGTCATAGGTATGTATCTCAAGCCCGTGAGGGTCGTTTTCCATCTTTAAGAGCAATTCTTACTTAGGTACCTACCTACTTAATCTAATATCTAATTACAACAGACATACTTAAATATTTATTCTACTTATCTCCCATATAACGAGGGTAGCATTCGGACGCATCTAAACGTGTACATGTATGTCACATAGAAAATCCCGGCAACGCGGGAAGATAGAAGAACCATCTTTGAGTGTGCAGCATAGCCTCGTTCCATATTTAGACCATGCGTGCTGCCGGTAGCACATGGCTTTTGGGTTGTTTAATGCCGACATACACCCGCAACAAGTGCAGAATACGTCTATAGATTACCTTAGGTATGGTAAGCTAATCGAATAAACGTCTTATATTGAATAATTAAGGCAGTTATTACTTTGCTGCAAGGGACGAATCAGTTCTCTTACATAGGTAGCCTCACTCACTCTTAAGAGCTGATGGTATAATGCAACCCTATTTGCTCCCTTTTCTAGTTATATCATTACTCTCAGCCTCATCAAGTAAGAGAAGAATACACTCAGCTTCTAACTTGAAAATTTTACCATTGCATACCCGTATGGAGTCGGAGCCCGCTGGCGTAAATATTCTAGTGAATTGGTTCCCCAGTACGAAGTTTCAAGAGGACATTACACGGCATACAATGTCGTGCATGGTTTCTATATAGAGATACTGCCTCGTTCTGATAAGCTGACATAGGATAGGGCTTCTGCACTTTGGTATGACGGATTCCTCTCAGCCGAGAATGGTTGGTTTCAAAATAGCTACCCTATATATTTGGTGTATATCCTATCGAGAATGAGGAATGAGGAATGAGTATGCTTCCGTAACGCATCGCTAAAACCAACTTCTCTCGTATGATCGGCCGCCGCCATAATATTGTCTAGGCACGATGGGCTCATATGTTTCAGTTGTTGACTGCAAAGCAGACTACAACATCACCTTAAATTGCTCTATTGAGCGTGGAAACACTACCATGGGCGAAATGCCGATTACAAGGATCGGGGGCTATACTAAAGGACAATTTCCCGGAGATCCAGATATTGCTGGCATAGGAGTACGTTCTGTACCCGACCCTTGCGATACGCTGAAGCTCATGCGAATATAGATTCTTGCTGTTTTCGTCGCCGTCACCTCGTTTGCGATAATCACCGGTACCGTGTCGATTATTTGGAAACTAGCGAAGAGGTTCCACTGGAAGGCGACCTACGATGAAAAGTAAGAGGAACACAGGCTTCTGTGACTTGAGGGGTGTGTATGAGTTAGCTAACATACCTCTTTCCTAGACAGAAGAAAGAGAGACGATATTATACGAGTTTCTCCGATATCTTGGAAACCCTGGTCCTGGCTTGTAGCGATCAGCAGGTCTTCACAGGAGCTGCGTATGCGCTCACACTTCGGTACTGGAGAGGCTGTACGATCTCGGCCTATCACTATAACATCGTCGCGAATATGATGCTTCTCACCTGCGCCACGCACCTAATATCGGTCACCATCGTCCGAAACTATTGGAGGTTTCCATGGCTAGCCGCCCTCCGCGTCATCTCTATAACAGCTGTATTCGCAGTCACGGGGTTACTCATGACCAACCAGAATGCAGACATTGGCATGCAATTTCCCACTGGCATACCAGACGCAAATGAGACTGACAGCACCATCTTCCTTCCAGCTGCTTGCTTCCAAGGCGGAAACCATACGACCTTAAATACATTAAAGGAGACTATTAAGAATGCTCATGCCTTCTTCAAGGACAATATCGCTCAGTCAACACCACGTAATAAAATCCAAGGCTGGAATTTATACATCATGACCCTTCTCTTCTACGGGGCCGCCATAATCGCCGAGCTGGTCAGGTTAATTCGACGCAGCAAAAGCAGACCCGGCTGGAGAAGTTACGTTGCCAATCAATTTCGAAAATGCGATAACCTCGGAACGACCGCAAGGAAGATCTCGCAGTGTGTATCCACCGTTTATCTTCTGGCTGGCGTAATCTTGAGCTATTCTGTCACCGTCATATCGACACGGTATATATTCGAGCTTCGAAAATGGGTTGATAGATCAGGATGGATCAGCCTACAGAACAACCAGAACCCAGAAAACGATGCCAAAAGCTTTGGCCAGCTGGTTCCTATAATCTCGAGCGTGTTGATTGTTTTTAGCTTCGCTCAGATTATAAGTGGTATGTTATCTTTTCTTTTCTTATTATATATCGTCTTTTTGGCTCATGCTCACTCGGTTTCTTCGCCTTTAGAGAAATGCACGAACCACAATAACCGTAAGCATAGCGACGAAGAGACGCCCTCGAAAGTTGGCACCGTCGAATACCTCGGTTCATCTAGGTACAACATGGTGCCTCAGTCGACTCCAGAAAAAGATAAGCCGATGCACTATAGGTCAGCAGAAGTAAGCACGGCTAGCTTTCTACCGCAAGTTGGCTTCGAGACCCAGTCGCCTTGGGGGGGAAGCATGAACTTTAATGGGATGGTGGCCACGCCACTACTCAGTAATAGCCCTTATTCCTCTGCCTCGGGAACGCCAGGTGCGCAACAGCCTACGATGAATGATTCCCACCATAGCATCTTGCCCGAACGACCTACACCGAAGTCGCGCAGTTTAATTGGAACTTCGAACCCTTCTCTAGAGTCGATGTCGAGGCCAGCAAATATAGATGGATTATAGGTTCGGCAGTCTTAGGGTCGAAAAGATTTGTTATATTTTGTGATTGTAATTATGTGGTGATCTTGGAGTATTGGTGTTGATTTTTTTCGGTGCAGATTATTCCTCGTTCGATGCTTATACTTATTGTTGCCCCTACTTATATCTATCTCTATACCCAAGACTTGCGAACCTAATTTATATAAACGAAGATAATTAGGAGGATTAATGTATTTGTATATAAGAGACTACTAGAATATAATCTAAGTCAAACGACGCAAAGATGTTGTATTGAGATAGATTTGAGAATTGGAGTTCCCCCCCCTGGCTTTAAAGATTCAAAATACCCCTTACAGACATACAGGTTTACAGGCTTACAGGCTTACACCTACCTAAGCACCCCTGCATTTCGTACCTTTTCTTCTCGGTACTTGTGACACCCTGTCAATTCCCCGCATCCTTTCCGCCATCTACAAAAACCCCAACCCCCGCCGAAAAAAAAAAAACAAGAAGGGGTAAGAAAAAAAAGGGAAGCAAAAGCTTGTTTTCGACTTCACGTTACTCGAAGTCATCTTGTTTCTTCCTTGATTTTTTTTATTTTTTTAGTTTGCATCATTTTCTGTGCTATAATCTACTCTTCCGAGCTTGAAATTGACACATCACCAAATCCGATATCCTCTCGATGTGTCTAATCCAGAGGATGAAGATGCCCTTACTCATAATCGTCTTCGACCTGCTTCTTTAGTTTTCTGCCTGAATAGGTACACTATCCTTTTCAATTCCCTAACAGAATGATAAAGGGAGTTCGCGATAGACTTCGCTAAACCATCGTTTTAACATCACGACCACGTTACTCGTCTATCACTCGTTATTAGGTCGTTTTAGATTATCAATGCTTTTGTCAGGATGGCAGACCATGGTGGAGATGCCCCGGCTGTACCTCCGCCAATCTATCAACTTCCAGACTGGGAGACGATAACTCATCCTCCTAAACCTCGTCAATCGCTGTTAGGCCGTATCCTTCCTTCGAGGGATGTTCTGGATGAACCACCATCCGCCTCAGTTCAACGCACAACAACCGCAGACCTTGAGCAAGCCAAAGAAGAACCTGGTCGAGCGTCTACGCTCCCAACATATGCTCCTTCAACTGCTGAGAACAATACGGCAAAATCTAGGCTCGTTTCTTCGTTGCATAAGCGCCTAGATTTGGTATTTCCGCCACATCGAACCTACTTCGGACGCTCGCGACGCTTTCTGTTTCTCTGCATTGTCCTGCCTATCGCCATATTCCTCTTCGTCCTTACCCCGCTGGCCATCGGCCTCGGCGTTGGCCTATCACGCCGCTCGTCCAAGACGCAAAACTTGCCTCTGCCGAGCAACAAGAGCGTGTTTACTGGCGACTTAACATACTACGAGCCTTCTCTGGGTGCGTGCGGCATACAGTCGAACAGCGGCGAGGATATCGTCTCCGTGTCTCACATTATCTTCGATGCCGCGAGCCAAGGATCTGATCCGAACGCGAATCCGCTTTGTGGGATGAAAATCAGAGTTACGAGAGACTTTGTCGAAGCCGGCATGGGGAACCGGAGCGTGGACGTTACTGTGGTGGACCGATGCGTCGGTTGTGCAGCTACAGATCTGGATCTAAGTACTGCCGTGTTCGAGCAGCTAGCACTGCTGAACACCGGAAGGGTGGTTGGCAATTGGGCGTGGTTGAGCTGAAGAGCCCGTATGAGATGCGAATATGAGAGATGAAAGGCATATTGTGTTCTGTTTTAGGGGCGTTATTTGCATATGGAGTTCGGCTAACGGTGGTTTAGTATACCCCTTCCGCTATGATTTCGGGATATGTTAAAAGAGTCTACTGTCAAAGAGTCTACGAGTGACTAAATTACGATTCAAGTCAAGCTAGGAACGTTTGACATCTCTAAGCATAATGCGCTAAAGTGATTAGTTTAACTTAGTAAGGAATTAACTGATATGAATTGATTCATGATTTTCCAAATTAGAAGTCAGAGCTACGGCTAAGCCACGGTGAACCCGGCACCCTTCTATCGGCTCTATGCTCTAGATATAGTGGCAATTTTTAGCCAGTTAGTGTACGGAGATGTCTCCGCAGTTAAGAGTTTAAAGTGGTGAGTGATGATTTTCCGCCAAGTATTGATTTCTATCGTATTCAGCGATCTTTGCCTCCGGTAGCCACCGCTCCAGTGAAAGTTTGCCTACCGTAGCATTCCGAGGTGTCGGGTACAGCACTAATACCATATTAAGAAAAACTAATAATGTTTATACCCACTAAAGTCAGTTCATGATATGCACATGTACATTATATGCTACTTACCGATAAGTTAGCCACCAGAGAAAGCACGCGTTTACACGAGCGAAGTCAAGTCCTCGGCATGTCCCGGACTTGGCTAATAACCACAACAGGAGAGAGACATTAGATTAGAATAAACCAGCAGATTCTTTACGAAGAATAACTAGGAGACAACTTTAGACTATAGTTCAGTAGGGTAAACGGGCTCTATCATGGGGATACAGCAAAATAATGACGAAAAGGGGCTTGGAGAAGGGCAAAAAACAACAACAAAAAAAAACGCCGACAAAAACGAAACGTACAACACCGGGGATTCGCTGGTCGTCACCGACCCAACTACTAATCCGGCGGTATCCGGCTTATCTAAGGGGGAGCGGACGGGACCCCGAGTTTTCCAGATCCTATGGTCGTACGTGAAAGTTTAGTCTGACTTTTTGACTTATAAGTGTGTGTGTGTGTGTGTGTGTGTATAGCCTCAGCTCATCGTCTGATTACGTAAGCCAGCTCCCCTATTTATCAGTCCAGAAAAGGTTCAAACATAAGGTACCTAGGTACCTAATATAACATACTGATTTCCGAACTGGAGCGCATTCTTATGCATATCTGATTATATATAGACAGGCTTATTAAAACATTATCAAAGCTCATCGTTCTAGAATTTTATAAAGAATTAATTGGGTTGTAAAACCCTTGCACGAAATACCTATATGTATCTTGATCTTTGATGATCTGCGTGGTTTAAATGCTAGTGTTTGGGATATCGGAGATCGACCTGGTATCATCCTACAAGATAAAGGATAGTAATGGGTCATTGGCGTTTTGGACCATGTTTGAAGATGCCAATATATACATGATGCCAATACGGAAGATACCCAGAGACAAGTAGATAGACTGCATTTCCCAAGAGTGGTGCAGAATATGTAATTAGCGGTCGGTAGATAGAATATGATGTCGTTTTCTAGGTTCCAAGATTATAAAGCGGAATAACGCTCGATGATATAAAACTAGCTAACGGAATGCCATGAAATTCCGGCATTTATTGGCAAAGGATTTAAGATAAGAAACCAGAATTGGATTAGCGGGCCTTGGAAACGGATTCGGTTGACACAACGACGTCAGCTAACCTTATCAGGTTGCGATATCTACTCTCATAGGCTCATTAAACATCGGTGCTAATAGTGCGATCGGAACCGGTTTGCTGACCAGTTCCGGAGAGAACCCGGCCTCATATTGACGATCCTGCGGTGAGTATATGTAGGTATCGTCCGAATTTTGGCCGTCTGCACGTGTAAGGATCACCACCACTCATAACTCTTAGTTGGGTGATGATCTCTAAGCTACACTTAGAGGCTGAGATATTTTTGTCAATTACATGGTCATATTCTTCATTGTAGAGTCTAGACTAGTTCTAAATATTAGATGCTGCTATAGTTGTCTAGGCACGATGGTATGTCCCAAGTGAATATGGCCTCAGCAACGTGAGACCGAAAAGCATAAACTATTGTTATAGCTTTCCACGATAAGGACAAGCTCCAATAATATCTCTTAGAGAATGGTGTCGGCGGGACTATCGGATGGATGGGCATCTCCTCATCCTGCGAGATGGTGCTTTGATGGAGCAATGCGCACGACTCCGTGGGGAATGCACGTGTGGGAGCGGAAATTTGTTTTCTGGGACGATGGGGATGGTTACTTCTCTTGTAGTGCTACTGAGGGAAATACGACTTCTGCCCCAATCAGGGCTTGAGGGGAGCCGAAGGAGACGGAGAACAAGAATATCCCCATAAGCGCCTTTGCCATCACGCAGAAGCAACTGCTCCAGGTCGTGCTCCAGGCCATGGAGAAAATACGGGGTCTAAGATGTGAAACGGAGACCAAGAGTGAGGCTTTCATTTAGGAGAAGCAAGAAACGGTCCGTCGGGGAGATAGTACTGCCACGTCTACACTCGTCGAAACCGGGTTTGCGGTGGGTAACGTCGGGGGTCACCTAGAGAAGGAACCGGGTGAGTTCACGAACGAGAAGATTAGACCGCCGAGGTATACGCTAGATGAGGTTATTGACGATAATACCCTCACCTTTACATTGCATTTTTTATCTTATCCCCCAGAGATGAGATCTGAATTGGGGTTATTAATGAGGAGACGTGATGTGATCCCCAGCTTTATTGCTATGGAAGGCCCGAATATAAAAGTTGGGACTTATGAGGGGGGATATGTTTTCCCCCTTTACTAGTGATATGACAGCCCCAACTTTCATTCAATGGAACGATGAACTACATACATAGTATGTACAGTAGGATCATTCTACTAGTAAATAGACTCTTATTATTCTATCAGAATGCTAGGATATTGTATATGTACCTATATATCCCGTGACCAAGCCGGGGGGGTTATTAAAATGGCAGTGGTAGAAGACGATACAAGGACCAAAGCAGAGGGCAAAAAAGTGGAAAGATGAGATTAAGAAAATTAATACTTTCCATTTTAATAAAAGTATCGATTGGAAAAGAAAGCCGCATGTGACTAGAAAAATACTATGGTATAGCGCGGGGTCTCTCCATAGTGTATGATAATGCCGTGCCACCGGTGTTTCAATATCATCATTCTATCGTATGGGGCGACAGGAGATGAACTTTTTTTTTTTTCTTTTCTTGTCTCTTAATTTTCTTTGGTTCGTAGGTGTAAAAAAATAAATAATAAGAAGTTTTTTTGTTGAACTCGAGACCCAGGGCAGAGCCGCTTTGGGATCCACAACAGGACCGACTCGGTACTTGCTCGGCCAGCCTAAAAAGTCCCCTTAAGATTTCTTATCCAATGACGCATTATGTTAATGCTCGTATGAGCGAGAATTAGATTTTACTAAAAGATAATTAACTTTAATTCTTTAGCAAAAAAAAAGGTTATCAATTCGATCAATTTATTTTTAAGTTGGAGGAAATATAAAAAATGATACTTGATATTCTGTATATATAAACTCGCCTCTTTCTAACTAAGGGGGGCGAAGTCGCCTCGGCATCCGGCGCTCGTTAAAAACTAATAAGAAACTAGGAAAGTCGGATCCGCCGGAGAGCGGCTCTGTCGGGACTAACCGCAGCGGAGCTCTTCAGTACGTGAGTTGCTCATGAGATGGGCCCATATATAGTGGGTGCCCTATGGTTCCATCGGGGCCGCCGATCAACATTGGTACCTATCCCGACGTAAGTACTCGCGCGACACGCCGTCACGAGTCCGATGGGGTGATGACGCAGTAGGCGAGGTCAGGTCAGGGGAAGGAAAGAAAAAAAAAAAAGAAGTTAGTTAAGAAAGTTTTTAGTCAGTCTTAGTTTATTCCGCATTATGCCATAGCATAGGTAGTAAAGTTTTGTTCAAGGTTCAGAAAAATACCTTTAAAATAAGACCGTGAGCCATTGCTACCCCCTATGTATATTAAAAGAGAATCCGCACATCTCAAGCTTGCCTTCAGCTTGCAATAAGTCATTCATACTCATCTTTAATAATTTATTATCATCGATAGGACAGCATAGTCAACATAGTATGCCATTCCTAAAACATCACACCGATCAGGTGGAAGCACCTCATGCCGCGACTTCAAGCACGGCAGGCCCTGCTGCCAAACAGGAGCAGAGCTCAGAACCTTCGCCGGTAGAACAACAAAAGGTTACCTTCATGGCAGTCTTCCTCGGCGCCGTAGCTAGTATAGGAGGATTCATGTTTGGATATGTTAGTGGTCAGATATCAGGTTTCTTCAACATGGACGATTTCGCCCAACGCTTCGGTGAAAGGGCAGACAACGGAGAATATATATTCAGTGCAGCGAGACAAGGAACGATCGTCGGTCTTCTTCCTGTCGGTTGTTTGATCGGTGCCTTGATTGCCGGACAACTCGCCGACATTATCGGCCGTCGCTTAGCTATCTCTCTCTCGGCTCTATGGTCCTGCGTCGGAATCGTTATCGAGATATCGTCGCAGACAGTCTGGGTACAATTTGCCGTCGGTCGTCTAGTAACCGGTTGCTCGATCGGTGCCCTTTCCGTTCTCGTCCCCATGTATCAGTCCGAGAGTAGCCCGGCCATCATCCGTGGTGTCCTAGTATCGACATACCAACTTTTCATCACCCTCGGCATCTGGACCAGTTACATGGTCGACTGGGGTACTGCTCACATGGAATCCAGCGCGTCGTGGCGTATTCCTAACGGTATCGGTTTCCTCTGGTCCCTAGTCCTATGTCTCGGAATCCTTGTTCTCCCCGAGAGTCCCCGACACGCGTATCGCAACGGTCAAGAAGAAGAGGCACGCAGAACGATTGCCAGGTTGGCTGGTGTCGACCCCCAACACCGCAGCGTTCACGATCAGATCACTGAGATTCGGGTAAAGCTGGACGAGGAGAGAGCCGGTGGTAAAGCTAGCTGGTTCGAAATATTTACCGGACCCAGGATGCTTTACAGAACTCTCTTGGGTATGGTACTCCAGGCTGGTCAGCAGCTAACGGGTGCCAACTTCTTCTTCTACTACGGTACAACGGTTTTCAAGTCCACTGGTCTCAGCGACAGCTACGTCACGCAAATCGTCCTCGGAACAGTTAACGTCGCCACTACAATCGCCGGTCTATACGTCGTACAGAAGGTTGGACGCAGAAAGGCACTCATCGCCGGTGCCGCTGGCATGATGGTTTGCTTCCTGTAAGTTTTCCCCTTTCGTGGCAGAAATTTCATATTTCCATCGAAACTAACTCTTATCACTATAGTATCTACGCCTTCGTCGGCCACTTTGCTTTAGATTCGACCAACCCCCTGAATACTCCCGCAGCCGGCTCAGCTCTTATTGTATTCTCTTGTCTTGCAATTGCTGCATTTGCCACTACTTGGGGTCCTCTTGTATGGGCTGTCGTTGCCGAACTCTACCCTTCTCGATACAGGGCTCCTTGTATGGCTTTGGCCACCGCTTCCAATTGGTTCTGGAATTTGTGAGTATAAGCCCGTCTACGATCTATATATATATAATGCTAATAAATGACATAGCATGATTTCGTTCTTCACTCGATTTATTACCGACGCGATCGACTATTTCTATGGCTTCGTGTTTGCAGGCTGCTGTGCCGCTCTCATCGTCATCGTCTACTTCTTCGTGATCGAGACCAAGGACCGAAGCTTAGAAGAGGTTGACACCATGTATCTACTTCACGTCAACCCTATCAAGTCCAGCTCCTGGGACGGCAGCAAAGTGCCGGAAGGTGTTACTGAGGACTCAACTCACGAAGAACACGCCGAGGTCTAAAAAACCAGAATGAAATATAGATTGTAGAAATAGTATAGACTACATAAGTTAATTTTAATTTGCACATATCATAAGCATCTACCTAGTTATCTAGTTGTGCGGTACATTCTTTGAAAAGATCTTTTTGAATTCGATAGTCATTCAATATTCACCTCGTAACGGTTTAGTATGTATTGTCTACTAACTTGTCTTGCTATTATTTTCGCACTGTGAAAGGGTTGGGGCGGTTGCTAGTAGGTAAGGCGAAAATGTGGTCTGGAAAACTGGAGTATACAACAACGACGAAGTGGGTTACGGCGAAATAAAGGATGCATGTAGGAAATAATATATTTTATTAGCGTCCAGCTTCAAATTAGTAATGGGGCTCTTCGGAGATTTGTAAAGCCTCAAGAGGGTCACGAGCTCTTACTACCTAGCTACTGACTTGCTCTCCCACTTATACATGAACTACCTAGTTTAAAGGCTTCTCCTGGAAGCGACTTCTTAGTACCCAGTTATTATAGCCCTAAGCAGCCGTCGAATCAGCTTAAGTTTTTATAATAGATGACGCTTGGCCAGTCCATTTTCCTATTCGTAAATCCCGTTACGAGTTTCATCCCTTACTGTCTCCAGGTCGCTTTCCCGATTATTATTATTATCGTTGTCGGCTTCTACTTGAAGAAGCCAGTCGTTAGGGTTGGTGAGTTGAGGAATCACTAGAAAAGGACCATCGTATAAAGTCTCGGCTCTCCAGACTTCCAACGCGTGGTTCCCGACAATATGCTGCTGAACCAGGTATTGCTCTAAGTTTATACACGTAGGTGTCGACCCTTGGGTTTCCATCGAACCGTTCGTAGGCTGTTGGGTAGAGAAAGCCCGTGTAATGAGAGAGGAACAAGCAAGGCATAAATGTCTATAATGGGCCAGTCGTTCGTTATCGCCGTCGTGAAGCGCCCTATGATTGTCGGGTTCGTGCATATGCTCGGACGGCAGCTGGTGTTCATCTGAAGTATAGTTCGTATTATCAAGGGTGGTTTCCCTTTCTGGTGTGTCTTCGATTGATGTGTCGACAGCAAGTTGTTCTCTCCCGTTGATTGCTGGGGCCATGCTGGTGTCGGCTTGAGGAAGCTGTCGATGTCTTCTTTGTCGGTTTCTTCTACCGGGAAGAATCTCCTTGAAAGAATTAGCCCAGATGGAAAACTTTTATTATTAGTTTGTTAAACTCACAGTTTGATGAGGCATGTTTAGGTATTCGTACTAGAAGTTGCCTCAGCTCATGATGTCTGCGTCCGCGTTCTTCAAATTGTAATTATTCCTGCCTAAGCACCGTCCTTCTGGCATAGTTTATGGGTATATTTATGGTTAGTTATCCCCTGAGTACACCAATCGGTCCAAGAAAATCTTCATCAATGTACCCTCGCATAGTTATGATGTGGAAAGTGTGATAAGTCATATCTCACGTAGTAATATCCGATTCGGCTATCTCGAAGGATGGTGTGGCGCGTCTTTCGACGCCATTGTCTCTGGGGACTTTTGCTCCCAGCTCCTGCAAGCCCCTATTAAAAAATAATAAACACCAGCCGAGCATGTTTCTAGGCCCAAGGTGATTTGTTCCATGCAGCTATGAGCAACTGCTGATTAATTCCCACCCTGGCCAAGGAAGAAGATAGAAAAATTATATACTGGCTACGTACCTAGATCCATGCAATAAATCAAGCTATTGGCATTCACTCCAAGTTTCGTTGGGAGTTATAGCTTTATTGTCACATTCAAGTCATGCCGGCACCCTTTCATGTTGTTGCGATGTTACCGAATGAGGTCCTTGCATGTATGCGTGACAGGTGTCAATACTATATCTAAAAACACCTACGAGCTGGAATAATAAGTCAAGTTCTTGGCCTTTAATTCTGGAATGACCTTACCCTAATTTGTTTTATGATTTGGTTGGTGGCTGGTAGATAGACATCTTTTCCCTGCAAGCCGACGAAACAGCTATCAACATCGGGGCTAGGAAAAGCTTCTTTCTAACTGCTGGGATTGTCTTAGCTCAGTATTCATACATCGTTTGATTACGGTTAATGACGGTCTACATTGTGTATAGTATTAATGTAGTAATCAAATAACCTGTGTAAGAAAGGGGAAGGGGAAGGGGCCAATCTCCCGGCTATCCTACCTTTGTGGCCTATAGGCTAGATCTTGGCTGTCACAAATCCTTCGAAGACTTAATAGAAATACAGAGTCGTTTTCCGGCCCGGTGATGTAGAGCCTACCTAGCTAGCGTAGGCTACGTGTACTGATCGCCAAAGACTCACCATATTGTATCCTTACAGGGTGGACAAAAGTGATGGTCCTGTAAGTCTTGATGACTGACGTGGCTGCATGATAATTTCGGGAGGGATTGCAATGGGATAGTCCTTATTATGGTACTGTACGAGCCTGTGTCGAAGAGTCGTATCACTATCCTAGTTCGAATGTTCGGGCCGTCCTCCTCGGAGACTAATACCGGGCCAATTCCAACTCAACAACACATAGAGGTTTCGAGGTTCACATAATGATAGTTGAGTAAGCGACAAATGACTCGTAGTATAATTTGATTCGGCTCCATGGTACATTCTCTCCGACTTGTGCGCGAGTTGTAACAATAGGGAGGCATTGCCACTGTGATATTAAGTAATGCTTTAAACTGTATCAACATACGTGTTTGTAAATGCGCCCAAGTCTGGATAAGAGAAACTTGTCTCTCTCCCCGAGCAATTTAAACATGGCACCATGTAGCAATCTATTAGGTTATTGGTTTATATGTTTTAAACGATATTAAGATTGATGATGCCTTGGGTGGGATAGCCGGTACTCCCCTGAGGCAAGCAACCAAGAAACGTCAATGAGAAAAAGAAAATAGACAACTGCGCAGATGCATTAAACGTACCTTATTATGAGTTCTAGGACTTACATGGTGATTAGATAGGAAGACTCGATAAGAACGAGCACCGTTGGTAACCAGAAAAGGGTGCGGGCGCCACCTCTCCTAACGTGCAGACTGCCAATAGCTTACACGTCGGCTCCAGGGCTAAGCGAATAAGCTATAGTTTATTAAGGACGCTTAAATAAGTAGCTTACATTATAGCTAATATTCTTAGATTTACTACTTTTCCCGTGCGTACGAATTTCCATGACGGTAAGATGCTGATTTTGCAACTAAGAAATTAGAGACATCCCGTATTTTATTTTATTTTCAAGGGCAAATTTAGATCACACATGTTTAGTGCGTATCGTTAGGTAGTAATCGTTAAAGGTGTGTAGGGAAAATATACCCCTATATGAAAATACTATGGATATGGTGAATGGTGAGTAAGTAGCTTCACCAGCCACTGATTTAACACGTCGACAGTTTTTAAGGATGTCGATTACAGCAAGTGTAAAAATATTAAAATTAACCCTGATGATCAGTTACACAACATTGTGCTGTCACGCCTTCCTTTTTTTTCATGGTTATGAGGTAGCCAGGACAATGCTACTGAAGTACAAGCTTTGGCAGGACAATCCAAGATATGTGTCCTGATCTGGCCTTTTTTTAATTTTTTATCAGAACTTAGCCCACTAACCCATTATTCCCACACTATTGAAATATTCGGAATATTTATGTACGTGAGTCATGCGTGTGCTGCATTGATAAGGCTGGGGGGAGTTTCTACACTTTCGGCCACAGAGATTGCCATGACGGAATAAGCCCCGGAATATTTCTACAGAGTCGATATCGGTAATACCGACCGGAGTGAATCTTATTTATATCAGATTACAGAGCTACTAAACTAAGAATGGCAATAATGTCTTATATTTTTACTCGATAATATCGAATAGAGTCCTTAGGTATTAGCATCTTCTAAGCCAACTAACTTAGAGAGGTAATCAAAGAATACCGCGATTATTCATTTCTTATATAATATACCATGGACAAAATGACCTTGCCAAGTGTACGAGAAACGGATAGCAATACCGTAGCAACGTGGCTGGGGGGCCAATTAAGCGATACCAACTTTGCTGGAGTGAAAATACTGTCAAAAATGCCTAACACTGGGCAAATTAGGGAATCTAGGTTACTTGCCAGTGACCATCCATGTAACATGTTGAGCTCTCATTGTAGGCAGATTAGGTATGCTTGAGTTTTGATCCTAGGTAATAAGATCGATTATATCAATAATCAATGCCGCAGCCGTTTTCTCATATTCAATCCACCTAATTGATTTTGATCCCGTGTCAACCTATGTATTACCCGAAATGACTTTTGGCCCTTGAAGTCCCAATAGGTAAGGCTACCTCCCGCCGATCATAAAGGGGAATTACAGGCCTTGGCTTTATATCTTTTGAAGATATCGGTTTTATTACGAGGTTTCTTAATTGTTACAATAATGCCCCAACACAATATTAACACATGACCATTTTTACACTCTCCGACTCGAATACTCGCCGAAAGATCAAGTTGGGTTTACGGTCCTCAGCTGGCTTCTCGATGCTACTATAATTAATCGTATATCTATCCGCATTGCGGTACGACGCTTGAATCTCTTGAAATAGACATGATATCATATATTTAGAAGGCTGGCAATTTAATGCTCACAAAGAGGGAAATTGCTTGATGTGAGAGGCGTTCAACTCAAAACTTGCTTACAGAGAAAGGGGAATATTAACTACTATTACTACAACTACATACAACCAAAGTTTGTGCCAGAGGCTAATAAAGATGACTTGCAGAAGGACCGCAGTGAAATAAATCAACTACGCCAAGCGTACTAAGTAGGAATTTGGGGTCGCGTCTCGCATTTTTATAAAGAAAGAGTCAAGAGAAATCCAGGCCAACCAAATCTGAAACCTATGAGGCTGTCGAAAATTTTGATTTGAATAACGCCCGTTGTGGGATTTCATTTATATGGTAGCAGCTATTGGCTAAATCTGTTTGGTTGGGATGGCCGGTAGGATCATCTGGGTTACAGTACATATATACTTACTTATATGTTACCCTTCTATTTATTTCGCGACGTTATCGTGCCTGCAACGTAGATCCTGATTGGCTTTTATGCAAGGTAGCAATACTCACCGGAAAAGTCGTAAGAGGTAAGTTGTGCTTCTCTATGATCCTCCAGAAATTCCCCAGCTACATGACGAAACGTATAATATGTGCGAAATACGCCCCCTACTTCCGATAAGCTGAATTCTGTGTATCATCGAGGAAATTTACTATTACTCCTTATATTAAATAACTATTTATTGTATAGGTAACTATATTTACCTATATATATAGTTACCTGTTAAATGATGTATTAGAAAGGTTACATCACCGCAAACTTTAATATATACCCTTACCGAGCGGTGATTTTGAGCTTACGAGATTAATTTGATTATGGTGGGTTACGATGGGCTTATTGACCTTATGTCATATTGCGGCTCAGTCGCGATGTCGACGTTGTTAGACTAGCCCCCTATATCTAAGGCACTTGAGATATTTATCAACCTAAATTGGTTCCCGCGATAGCCGTATGACTGTTACACCCGTTGAGACATAGATTCGTGCTATCCTAAGCACATGGCAGCTGATCTCAAGTCGATCGATTCTTCATCCTCCCCGCGAATCCTCCCTTACTACATCCTATATCACTCTATGATAAACATGCATTGTTTCCGGATTGTGTCAGTCTCTAGGTCACCATAAGTCTAGGGTATTTCTCTCTCTAAATACCCCGCCGAGACCGTTATTAGTCTGGGCGTGTAGAGAGAGCAATTAAGCTATCTTTGCCATTCCCATTATGAGACGTCTCCAAATACGTAGTGGCTTACTCGCAAATTATAGCCCATTTACCTCTGGTATATCATAGAATGGACACAGTCAGCTTTAAGAACGAATATTTATCGAGTTTTAACTATAATAAAATACTAGACTTAAGGTCTACAGAACGCAAAAATTCAATTCTGCAACTGTCTGGTTCAACCACAACAATCGCATTACCTACCTAGCTATTATCCTGAACCAAATCAGATTTATACTACTAATGACTGGCCTATGTTTTATTTGCGCTAAGAACTATATCATCCCAGAGCAGACCGGCATATTCCTTACATCTACGGGCAGGTCCTTCGTCCGATAATAAGACCTTAGGAGCGAGTTTATCGTCTTGTCATACCTTTAATCCCTACTTTTAGCTCTTCGATACCGCAAATAGGAGGACCGTGACGTTAAGGGTCGGCCTAAAATAAACCTTATATTGACACCTCTACCCTGATAGCGCTCAACAACCTTTCGTTGTACTTGATATGTCATCGAACGAAGCTGGTCTTAGCACAGGGCAGATCATAGCCATTGTCGCATCAGTGGTGACGGCGGTGACGTTATTAATCGCCGTTCCAGTAGCAGTGCGTTGCTATCTGATACGACGGCAGCAGCGGCAGCACGACATCAAAGAGATACCGAAACGAGAAATAGGAACATCATCAGATAGTATGGTATCTCAGATAGAACGAGGCAGTACTGAGGAGCCCAGAAATTCGGCTGCTGACACCATCCAAAGTTCGATCTGGGGGGATACAAGGGGCTCTTTCGTCGTACCTGCATCCATTTTCAACAGCGATGATGACGTCTGGGATAGTCGACAGTGGCCGCTACCACCAGGTCATTCAGAACGATACACGTTTTTTAGCGAGAGAAGTTCAATAACGATAGATGACACAGCAGAGATTGAGCAATTAGGCAAAGGAGATCACAATGGAAATATGGACGAAAGAAGATATAAGATGGAGAGTAGATGTGATAGCATCTGGGGAATCTCCGAAGCGGGCATAGCGCATTGAGAAATACTGTCGTTTGTATGAGATATGAATAATGATATAATGCCCTTCATGAATTTTTTTTTTTTTTTACACCTTATACATATGGAATATATGGAATATATGGAAGATGGATTGATGATACCAAGATTGCGGTTTCTCTAGATAGATCTTCACAGATCAGCACTTCATCGGCCTATTCGGATCTGATAAAGGAGAACCGCCGGGGGACGGGGCTTGGATGATCAGCCGGGAATAAGCCGATTCGGAGTAGTGGATCTTAACTGGGGATAAGCATTGGTGCGCTAATAATTAAGCAGTTGCTGAAAAACCTGGGGAAAGGAACTGTGATCTGGGCGAATGGAAGTAACTTTAGGTGATTTTAGGTGACGTGCCAATCAATTGCTTAGGTTTAGGTCCTTTGCAGCTTTGTCGGGTCGCGACTTACTTAACTTGAACTGACCTGAAAACAGCAAACAGCCCCGGTTCCTAAGCTAGGTAATTCTCTCCATCAGCTAATTAATTCTCTATCAGGATCCGACATCGTTCGACAACTTTCCCAAACCATCCTAAAATTTACTCACACAAGTCTTTTTTTTCTTTCCTTAACTTCGGACTTAAACCGTCGGACGTTTGTGAAATCGTTAACTTCTTGTTGTTGTTATTCTTCCTCTTTTACCTTCCTTTCTTTTTTTATCATTTTCAATCTCCGATAAAATACCTCTTTCACCATGCTTCCCGCACTCCGTATCGCCGCTCGCCAAGCTGCAACTCGTCGAGGATCGGCTTCAGCTATTGCCTTCCAAGCTACGAGAGCTGGGTCCACCTGGGCCAATGTGCCTCAAGGTCCTCCAGTACGTTATTCTCATTGCCCCATGCTTCTGACATAATTGAAGATATAATAAACGAATGAGAAATGCTAACACTGGAATTAATGTGTAGGATGTGAGTTTTAATGTCTTCGCTGCGGATTTATCTCGGATTCGTAAAGACCTCGTTTTTAGTAAATATATAGCTAACACAAAGCTTTCCTACTACTCACTAGGCTATTCTTGGTATATACTTCTCTCTTAATACTGATAATTAAAGCTTGGGATCACTCTACTTACCTTGCGTAGGTATCACCGAAGCTTTCAAGGCCGACTCCTTTGAGAAGAAGATCAACCTAGGTACGTTAGGCATCCCTTAATCCCCCATTGCGCTCCCTATATCTCAATGGTCAAGGCGAACCTCAGCACTCCCCGAAGACTAACAGTCCTGTCTAGGTGTTGGTGCCTACCGAGATGACCAAGGCAAGCCTTATGTGCTCCCTTCTGTCCGTGCCGCCGAGGACAAGATCGTCGCGAAGCGCTTAAATAAGGAATATCTTGGCATTACCGGCCTCCCCGAGTTTACCACTGCAGCCGCTGAGCTGGCCTATGGCAAGGGCTCATCTGCCCTTGAACGTCTGGTCATCACCCAGTCTATCTCGGGCACTGGAGCTCTGCGCATCGCCGCTGCCTTCCTGTCCCGGTTCTACCCGGGCGACAAGACTATCTACATCCCAACTCCTTCGTGGGCCAACCACAAAGCAGTCTTCCTCGACTCTGGTCTCAAGGTTGAGCAATACCGCTACTATGACAAGAACACTATCGGTTTGGACTTTGAAGGAATGCTAGCGGACATCAAGGCCGCTCCCAAAGGAAGCATATTCTTATTCCACGCTTGCGCCCATAACCCGACTGGAGTCGACCCTACCACCGAGCAGTGGAAGGAGATTAGCAATGTCGTTAAGGCTCAAGGTCACTACGCCTTTTTTGACATGGCCTACCAGGGTTTCGCCAGCGGTGACACGAACAAGGATGCCTTCGCCGTACGACACTTTGTCGAGCAAGGCCATGACATCTGCCTAGCGCAAAGCTTTGCTAAGAATATGGTACGTCAGCTGTTTTCTTTTCCGCCTATTTGAAGCATCGTGGCTTGGCTAACGCATATGAAACTAGGGTCTCTACGGAGAACGTGTAGGTGCCTTCTCCATCGTTGCCTCGTCACTTGAGGAGAAGAAGCGCCTCGAGTCTCAGGTCAAGATCCTTATCCGACCCCTATACTCGAACCCTCCTCTCCACGGTGCACGTATCGCATCTGAGATCCTCAACGACCCGGCTCTTAACAAGCAGTGGCTAGGTGAGGTTAAGGGCATGGCCGACCGCATCATTTCAATGCGTGCCCTCCTCAAGGAAAACCTTGAGAAGCTCGGCAGCGCTCATGACTGGAGCCATATCACTTCGCAGATCGGCATGTTTGCCTACACCGGTCTCGATGCCGCCTCTATGGAAAAGCTGGCCAAGGAACATAGCGTCTATGCTACAAAGGATGGTCGTATTAGCGTCGCTGGCATCACATCCGGCAACGTCGGACGCCTAGCCGAGGCTATCTACAAGGTTAAGGGTTAAGTTGCCCACCTTTTCTACTTAAGTGAAGAAGAGTGGAAATCTTGCACAAGGGGAAAGTTCTGTACGATGTGAATATTTCGAAGGGGAAAAGTAATAAAAAAAAGCACCATACCCGATATGATGGTACGAGATAGACGAATGACCTAAATGGATGGATTGGTTGGTAAAAGCACCTGTTCATTGCGATATTCCTCTGGATGATAATAGGGCGGTATTCTTGATACATCTCTGCTATTTCCCCCTTTCCTGTCTTTTGCATCTACTTGAGCTGTCTCACCGAAAGATGGACGGTAGACAGCCGATGCTTGTGATACCACCACCACTAGATACCTACACAAATGGAACTCATTACGATATCTTTTTACTCACGAAATAACAGTGTTTAAAATGTTGATTATGCTTGCGATTAACAGACTGGCCTGCTAGAAAAAAAAGGGTTGCGCGTCGAGATTAGGGAATATCTTAGGTTAGGTAAGTACCAGGTAAATGGATTATTTCAATCGATCCAAATCACCCTTGACTTCATTAAGCCTTGACTCCATCTCACGCCATACCCTAGCCATCTCGCGCATCGTACGCTCTTTGCTGCTCTGTTCTCCACCATGCCCCCCTTTCTCGACAGGCATCACCCCGTAGTCTTGTAGCTCCGCTTGGCGCACACGGAGAGTATCAGCAAGGCGCATCCGCGCATCACCCAAGTGCCGCTTGTAATTAGCCAAGGCGCGCCTCGCTTCGGGAGGGTACACGGCGCGCCGGGTGTCCCAGAGCAAGGCCTCGGCGGCAAGGGCCCAGACACGCACGGAAAGATTAGCCTCCTCGGCCCGTAGCTCGGCGGACCGCGCGGCGGGGCCGTGTTTCGACTCGAGCACGCGGACGAGGTGGGCTAGAATGGCTGCGTGTCGCGCTAGATGCGTCGTTAAGTCGTACGCGGCGCGCTGGCGGGCAAGCGACAAGGCAAGCGTGGAACTGGATATGCTGGATAGTAAGGCGGTGGTTGTTGAGGCGATGGCTGGGACGGAACGGTGGATGTAGGAGGGGTTGGTGTGGGGGTTGAGAACGCGGGCTAGGGAGTTGGCTTGGCGGAATAGGGTGCTGGATAGGGTGGCGGTTAGGATGGGGAAGAGAGAGGGGAGATCGGAGAATGGGGGGCGGGAGAGGAGGAGAGTGAGGGCGGGGGAGGATAGGGAGGTTGGGTTGGAGAGGAAAGGAGGGAGTAGAAGAAGGAGATCGAGAATTTCGGGGGGAGGAGCTTGGGATGTGGTGGAAGTTTGCGTTGGAGGTCTTGGTCTTGTTCGTCGACTGGGTTGGGATAGGTATTGTTGTTGTGGTTGTAGTTTAGATGAAGTGGCGCTGCTCGTACTCGTGCTTGTGCTCGTGCTTGGTTCGGGACTGGCTGCTGCTGCTATCGCGCGGCGGAGGAGATGTTGTTTTGTAGCCTTGAGGCGATAGGTTTTAAGTTCCTAGATAGATATGAGAACTAAGTTAGTCAATTGACTTATTTACAAGATGCATTTGTATTTGTTGGAAGGTGTCCGACTTAAAAACGTACATTGTGTACGGCATCCCGCTTCTTAGCTGCCGGGTCGTTGCTCCGTGTCGAGCCATCGGGGTTGAGAAGAGAGCCGGTGAGGGTCTTGTAGAGACGATCGAAGTCGGGGTTTTGCTTGAGGACGGCCTCGTCTAAGGGGGGAAGCATTGTGACTTCTTTTTTCTTCTTTTTTTTATTAGATGCGCAGTGGCTAATCGGAGGTGTAGATTGTTATTGACTTGTTATATTTTTGCGATTCGAGTTCTGACAATAATACATCCATGTACATACCTCATGTACTAGTACTTAGGCGGTGAACCCCGCGGTCGATAAGAATACGGAAATCGCGAACGTGGAGCGCTGCCACATGACTTTCACTGCTCTAATTACTTGCAGCATGGATACCTACATATACCTTCGAAAACACTACAGTACCTATATACATATCTCCCTATAGCATATATTGAATTAAAAAGAAGTATCTGCAAATCTTCAATTCCAAAAAAAGCCAAAGTTCGTGATATATACCTTACAATCCAACATCCACCACCAAATCCGGTGCCAATTCCACTGCTAAAATCCATGTCGTTGTCGTCGTCATAATAACATAACTCACACCATATAAGCGCTATTAATCGTACACCCACCCAGCCGACACAATGGCGCCAATACGACTCTCAGCGCCGTCGCCGTGCCGCCTCTCCACGATTACATCCCACATATCCCCCAGCATCTCCTCTCAACAAATACCCAATACAACAACAATAGCAGCAACAATAGCAACAACGACAATAACAACCACCCCCCTCCGCGCCTTCAGCACCACCCCCCCAACCCCCCGCCAAAAGCCCTCCCACCTAACCGTGCCCACGGACCAAGTCCCCGCGTACCCATACGGCCGGTTCCGGACCTACAAGCAGGCGAACGAGGGGCTCTTCGCCGGGTCCAAGATCCGCTTCGGCAACGTAGTCGCCCCGGACCACGGCAACAAGTCGCGCACGACGTGGCTGCCGAACCGGCACACCAAGCGCCTGTGGTCCGCGAGCCTAGGCGCCTTCGTGCGCACGCGCCTGACCACCGGCGTCCTCAAGACCGTCGACCGCCTCGGCGGCATCGACGAGTACCTCCTCGGCTCCAAGGCCCGCCGCATCAAGGACCTGGGCCCCGCCGGCTGGGCTCTGCGCTGGAAGATCATGCAGACGCCCGCCGTGCGCGAGCGCTTCGCCCGCGAGCGCGCCGCCCTGGGTCTGCCGCCTAAGGAGGAGGACGATGGTAGAGGGGAAACGCTTCCCGGAGAACTAGTCGCCGACGGCGTTACGTCCGAGGCTGTGCTGAGCGAGGTCGACGGTATGCTGGAGCGCGGTGACGAGTTTGTCATAGGGGAGGTGAAGGATGGCGAGGAATTGCTTATCAAGGAAGACGGGGAGGCGATTGGAGAGGCTAGGGAGACTGGGGAGACTGGGGAGACTACTGAGGATGTCAAGGACGCCATAGAGGAAGAGAAACCTAGCGGCGACGACAAGGCACCTAAGGTATGATACGGCTTGTTTTACTCGCTTTACGAATTCAAGGGTGTTCAAAAGGCTCAAGTGTGTCGCAAGGCACAAATGTAGAAAGACAAGATACAAAAGATATAGCATCGTATCGTGTATATCAATTCGTATAAAACACACTAATATGCGCATCTATATATCGCCCAATGCCATGTATCACATTATTCTTCACTTTTTAGGGATACTCCACGCCATCAAACGCCGGGTCTGAGAGCTTCGTAAAGGTTTTGAATTCTCGACCAAACCTACAAAATAACCCTCACCATTTAGAAACGCAAATCCCATCCGATCTGGGGGCCTAGCTTGGGCAGCTCTTCCGCGACACTCTGTACATCCTTGTCACCCCTTCCGCTAAGACATATGACCACATCCTCGTCTTTCTTCATCGTCTTGGCCAGCTCGATAGCTCCGTAAATGCCGTGGGCTGACTCGAGTGCGGGTATAATACCTTCTAGCTGACTCATAAGTCTGAACCCGATAAATGCTTCGGCGTCGGTAGCGGCGATAAATTTAGCCCTCTCCGAATCTTTCCAGGACGATAGTTCGGGACCAACACCCGGGTAGTCTAGACCAGCCGAGACTGAGTGTGTGTTTGAGATTTGTCCGAACTCGTTTTGCAACACGTACGTTCTAACGCCGTGTAGGACACCCTTGGTACCTCCGGTCAACGTAGCCGAGTGCCGGGTAGTGTTCACGCCGTCACCACCAGCTTCGACGCCTAGAAGCTTAACGCTAGGATCGTTAGAAAAGGGATAGAACATGCCAACGGCGTTGCTGCCTCCGCCAACGCAAGCCACAACGGCATCGGGTAATTTGCCCTTCTTTTCAAGCATTTGTGCCTTTGTCTCGTTGCCAATGACTGACTGGAAAGTTCTGACTATGGTAGGGAAGGGGTGAGGACCAATAGCTGATCCGATGATGTAGTGGGTATCCTCAAGGTGGACGACCCAGTAGCGGAGTGCCTCGTTGACGGCGTCTCGTAGAGTCTTGCTACCAGCTTCGACGGCGACAACTTTGGCACCGAGCAGCCGCATTCGGAATACGTTCAATGCTTGACGACGGACATCTTCCTAAACCATATTGTAAGTTTTACTACCAGTTAGATGCTAGATTCAGGTAAAAGATAACTTACGGCACCCATAAAGACTGTGCATTCCATGCCAAACTTGGCGCAGACTGTAGCAGTTGCGACACCGTGCTGTCCGGCACCAGTCTCGGCGATAATCTTCTTTTTCCCTAACCGCCTCGCTAGTAGAAGCTGCCCTAAAGCGTTATTGATCTTATGAGATCCGGTATGGTTTAGATCTTCCCGCTTTAGCCAGATGTTAGCGCCTCCAGCGTGTTCCGTAAGCCGTTCGGCCAAGTGTAGCTGGCCGGGCCTGCCCATCCAAGGGTAGTAGGATCTGTATTCCTCCCAGAACTTAGGGTCGTCCTTGATGGCATTGAAGCCCTCTTCCAACTCGGATAAGCAGTCCATGAGCGACTCTGGCACGTATTGGCCGCCAAACTCACCAAATCGCTCAGGTATTTTGCCATGAAGCGCAGCAAGTTGAGCTACTAACGCGGCATCGTCGTGCTCTGTTATTACGCCATTGACCGTTACGTCCTCACCGCTAGGCTCTTTAGCCGCACTGAGGGCCTCAATTACGCCGACTTCTCGGGTTGTCTCATCAGAGTCCCGTCCACTTACGTAGGCACAGTATTCCTCAACAGCTTTAGCACCGTTGCCCTCCTCAGCCTTCTTTAAAGTCGTGATGATCTGTGAACCTATGACGACGCCATCGGCAATGGAGGCGACAGATTGGAAATGTTCTCGTGTCGATACGCCAAATCCGACAGCGGCAGGCTTGTCGCCACTATACTTCTTAACTCGCTCAAGCAAGCTGGGCAAGTTGGCATTGAGAGTACCTAGGGCACCTGTCACGCCCATGCGGGATACGACATATATAAAAGAATCGGCCAGGGCACAGAGGATTCGCATACGGGTGTCAGACGTTGCGGGCGCAATTAGGGGCACATAGGATAAGCCTCCCCTGCTGCATAGTTTTCGGAAGGATACGGCCTCCTCAGGAGGAAGATCGCATACAATAAAGCCATTGACACCGGCCGCTTGACAATCCCGTAGTAAAGCGTCCTCGCCGTAGCTGAGTAAAGGATTGTAGTAGCCCATTAGCAAAACTGGGGCAGTCAAACCCTTAGACCTGGCCTCGCTAATCATGTCGAGAGTAGACTTAATGGTGACACCATTTTCGAGGGCGACAGTGTTCGCGGTCTGAATCGTTGGGCCGTCGGCAATAGGGTCTGTGAAGGGTACACCGAGCTCGATCACATCTGTATTCTGTTAGTTAGTGGTGTCCGCGCTCATCTTGAATATGTCTATTTGCCACAACATACCGGCGCCACCTCTTTGCATTCCTACTAAGACATCAGGAGTGTCCTCGGGTTTGGGATAACCGGCAGTGACATATGTCACCAAGGCAGCCTATACGTAGTAGTTGTTAGTTAAGTGGGAAATATGATTGTATATACATGGCGCAAAAAAAAAAAAAAAAAGGCAAGTAATAAAATTGAATCATACCCTCTTCTCTGCCTTGCAACGCTTAAATGTCTGTTTGAGAGCCTCCATGTTGTCCAAACCGAGTCAATTGGTATAAGAGGAGAAACGAGAGACAAGAGATAACTCGTAGGGACAAAATTAGAAGTTGACTCTTTATAAGAGAGAGTTGAGATTGGAAGGTCTGAGTCAAAAAGAAAGATGTTCTTGAGCTATTGAGGGCCGATACCTCAAAATGGATAGATATGTGTATTTCCGTATTCCATATACAGATATTTTTCTAAAGCGATAACCGGAGGGGTGAATCATTCTTCTATCTTAACCCCGCCATCCCACTATGTTGCCTATGTATTAAAGTACCTACCTATGTAACATATTGATGTACAGCATCCTTGTGTGTACTTTCATTTATCCCTGTTTATCCTTGTTTGCCGCCTCCCGAACGGGTGGGCCGACCCCTGGTAAAAGTTTAAAAAAAAGTAAGGGACCAACCAGATCAATTGAGTCATAACGCCACTCTATGAAGTACGTAGTGTTTATGTATATAAGGTGGTTAGTTATTTATCACAAACGAATATTTTTTTTATTACAACCAACACCCACGATCTAAATACCTAGACTTGATAGAACCAAATCTCTCTATGACTACAATAACTAATGTATCTATTACATAACCTTACGAAAGGTAACCTCCGACCTATAATTATAATAGTATAATTAGCTAGATAATAAAAAGAGAAAGACGAGTATACCCATCCACGAAGGTATGTTGAAGGCTTAACGGGAAGAAAAAGGAAAACAAAAAACAACAAAAAACATACAACACCGGGGATTCGCTGGTCGTCACCGACCCAACTACTAATCCGGCGGTATCCGGCTTATCTAAGGGGGAGCGGACGGGACCCCGAGTTTTCCAGATCCTATGGTCGTATGTGATAGTTGGATGGTTTTGTTGTAATATATACCTAGGTAGGTTATGGTGTCCGGCCAGCCGGCATACCGGTAGACATGTACCTTCTTTTTTTTTTAACCTTCCTAAGGGGCCCACCACTTAACTCAATCTAGTACAAACTGTTTGTTAGATATAAAGCTAGTTTGCGAACGAAAAGCTCATCAACACCAATGGGGTTCATGGCCTAATGGTAAGGCGTTAGATTTCGGTTCCATCCTTGGATTCCCCACCCTCTAAAGATTGCAGGTTCGATCCCTGCTGAGCTCGTGTGTATTCTTTTTGCCATCTTATAGTGCTATTATTATTATACTTTTATTTGTTTTAATTTTTAATTTTTATGGGCTGCTCTTGAGTCAGGATACTAGTCTTTTATATACATAGTGGTATGATAAAATTTCTACCGGGGAGGTCGACAGTGTGTAAAGCGATAAAGCCAATCAGATGCAATCTCGCAAGAGAAAACGGAAGTCAAAAATACTCTCAATACCGAAGTAAATCCGCGCTAGGTAATACTAATCTCTCATATGTACATATACGCATATATGCATCGAGTCCCTCTGCTATTATACTGGAAATCATCATACAAATCTAAACCGTTCCTTTCCCAATTGTCACGCTTCCAGGAACAAGAAACTCGAAAACATCAAGAACAAGACCCTCAAATCGAGACGACCATCTCATATAAGCCGAAAAAGAAAATAAAAAGGAATAAAGCCAAATACCCTCACGATGGCGTCCCGCCTCATCTACCTTACCCGACTCACACGTTCATTCACACACACTCACCCACAACCATATCTCCTCTCCCTACAACACCACCGCCACGCCTCCAACAACTCCAACTCCAACCCCAATCCCAACCCCTTTCAATTCACACCATCGCCGCCGCGCCTCCCACCCGACGAACAAGCCGAATTCGAGCGACTCCAGCGCACAGCCAACACGCAAGAAGGCTTCAACCCGACCTCAACCCCAGATTTCAGCTCACCCATTGCTTCCAATCCCTCTACCACAGCAGCAGCAGCAGCAGCTACGCCAGCCGTCGAAGACGACCTCCCATCGATACCGCTGCGAAAAGGCGCGCCCCCCGAATTCGAAGGCGACGTCAACCCCAAGACGGGCGAGGTCGGCGGGCCCAAGAACGAGCCCCTGCGCTGGGGACCAGCGGGCGATTATAGCTTCAACGGGCGGGTTACCGATTTCTAGGGAACGCTGCCTGGATAACTACCAGCCGGCCTACCTACCTAATATACAAATAATCCAAGGTCATGCGTCCTAACTCGGGTATTGGTCATATCAATTAAGGTCTGCAGGAGATAACTTAACCTGGTCGAGTTACCGAGGTAGAACCCGTTACGAAGTCAGGCCGAGACGACCGCTCCCTGGAAGATGGTATACTAACTAACCCTCCGCAAAAATCCTTTAACGTCATTACATATATTTACGTGTCTATCGCCGGGAGCATTAGGTAGTTACCTGCCTATAGACATATAACTCGAGTAACCTAATATATCCCCCCACGAGATGCAACTTATCGGGGTGTCAGGGTCCGTCTTAAGCTGAGCTATCATTGGATTAACAACATATCACGGAACCACCAAGTCATTAAACACAAGAGGTGGAAATAGCCATGTTACTTGGCGCAATATTGAAGTACCGTTGTTATAGAAGTGCAGCATCAGATGATTTATTTTATACCATCATACACTTTTCTTGCTCAAAACTCCGCGCTATGCTATATAGGTGAAGAGAAGCAACAACAGCCAGACATGTAGATATGTAGGTAGGTATCTTGGAAAACCGTCAAGAGTATGGAATGTAGAAGAAAAGCAATGCTGTGCCGGATCCCTCTACTGTACATACCCCAACTATAGCTTTTAAATATACCCGTTTTGTGACCGCCAGTACAAATCCTGCTATCTTCTAACCCTTTGTATCGATGTAATTCCAGTTCGATGCTACGTAGAAGCACTCATAGGTTCGCCCACTCCATGTTTTCCGGCTTCTTCAGCATCAGCAGTCGTAATGGCATCTATCGTCTTTGCGCTTTGGTCGTCCGTTAAACGGGGTTTCTCCCGAACCCCACTATCCAGGTCCGGATTCATGTCTACATCAGGTCTCTCTTGGCTTGTTATGAGAATATCGCCATTCAGTGCAGCTGTAGGGCGGTTCTCTTTATTGCCCTCTCTGTTGCCGTCGGCCGCCTTCCCGGTACTCTTCTCCTTGCCAGCGCTGGAATCCCTCGATATGGCCACCTTACCGAGAATCTCCTTTTCCCCTATATCTATCACTTGGCTCCGGTTAACCTCGCTCATGGCTTTCCGAATTCGTTCCCTACGCGCTTTGCCGCGAAGCCTGCTTTGGGGCGCTGCACCATCCACCCAGCGCACACTTATGATCATAAAGCTAATTCCATCGTGTATTGACTTACGTCCGTTATAAGTCCCGCCGAATTCGCGGCTCTGGATACCGAAGCGCGTTGAGCTACTGTATTTCTCGAGCGCAGGAAGCACGAGAAGCGTCACGTGCAAATCTCGGTCAGCAGGGACTCGGACGGGACCCGTGACTGGCGGCGAAGTCAATACCTCGAGGTGTTGCTCAGCAGGTGCCGCACGTTGCTTCTTTGAAGTCGTAGGCTTGTACAGGTCCAGCAAGTCGATATCCACATCATCATTCCACTCGCCTCGAATCCAACCCGCATGAATACATGCAGCAACAACATCCGAGTCATCCGTGTAAATGTCCGTGCCCCAAACAGCTCGGCGGGAAGTAATTTCCTCGCGCGCGGACGGGCTTAAGTGTACGCGAGGAATCTTAACCGTCAGGGTAGAATTTTCGTTCCCCTTGATCACGTCCATAGGCAAGGGGCGCGGATTAGACGAGTAACCAAATTTGGCATGGGACGACTCTAGCTTCGTAGGCTTTAAAGTCACCTGATACACGATGTCGCCTAGGTGTTTCCGTGGCCGATCCGCAATGCTATCGAGCACCGCCTGAGACGAGATCTTATGTCTCGGTTTTGGGATAATAGTAGAGCCGGGCGCTGCTGTCTTCGAAGACGGCGCCGGCGCTGATCTCGGAGGTTGGTGGTGATGAGTAAAAGCAGCGAAGTCTTTGTGTGTGGGAGAAGGTATAGGCGTGTTAGTTTTGAGACCTTTGAGCTGTCCATTTGCCGCTTGAAGGGGCGAAGGGGCTCTTTCCGAACCATGATGGTGATGATGATGATGACTAAAGAATATCACAATGAATATCGGTTGAAGCGCATGAATATGAGAGTTTGTGACTTACTGGTGATGGTGGTGGTGAGCGTGGGTTTTGGGACGTTTGGCTCGGCCTACTGGCGTGGCTCGACCGTTGCTATCATCATCACCCTTGCTATCATCGTCTTTAGCTTTCCTCCGCTTCCCTCTCGGCTTCGTGGGGCCGTCGGCAAGTACTTCTTGACCAGGATGCTCTTCATCACGTCGCGGCGGGCCCGCATTTGAGAACTGAGGTTGCATGCTAGGTGGCACTGGGCTAGAGACACCGATACCGCGAACACCGCTTCCTATGCCGGAGAACATACGGCCGAATTCGCTCTTGATCCCAGGCTCACCGGCCGGACCCTGCAACTGAGGTTGCGCGCCTTGAACAGCTTGCGGCAGCGGAGAGACTCGTCCTTTGCGGTTGATTTCCTGGATGCCGAGGAAAGCCCTCTGATGACCGGTTGGAGCCGGGCCATCGTCTTGGGGACGCGGTCGACCCACTTCGAACACAACCGAGCCTGGCCCGCCGTTATACGCGACTGAAGGCGGAGGGGGAACCTCCTCGGCCGGCCTGCCCCGATGAGCTGCTGACGGCGGTGGTTGCTGTTGAGGATGGGCCTGAATAAACCGGTGTCTATCAGGCGACTCGAAAGGATGCGTAGGTTGTGGACCTGGTTGGCTTACGGGTATCACGTGAGGAGGCGGACCGGTTGCTGGGAAGCGTTCGTGAGGAGGTTGTGCAAAAGCAGGGTGCGCCCCATATGGCGGTGCGGTAGTCGAAGGGAACTCGTTTGGTCGCGGGCCGGAATACGGCTGGCCATACGACTCTCTCGGCGGTGGTTGATCATACCCAGGCCGCTGCCAGGCTGCCGCATCTCGGGGGTCTGGCCTTCCATAAGGCGGTTGTCGTGAAAGCACCTGAGGACCAAGTTCCGCAGGATGTTGGCCATGCGGGCGACTCGGGTCGGATGTGGTTCTTTCTCTTCTAGCTCTCTCGCGCATCTCCATTTCCCTTTCCCTATCTCTTTCCCTTTCTCGTTCTCTCTCCATTTCCCGCTCTCTATTAGCTACGAAGGCGCGCTGCTCTTCGTAATGTATTCTTTCCCTCTCCCTCTCCCTTCGCTCTCTTTCCTGGAATTCTGCTTCTCGATCCGCAACAAATCGACGCTGTTCTTCGTACGGCATAGTTCGAGGTTGTCTTTCCGGATCGTACCCCGCTGGCCCAGGAGGCCGCGTCTCTTCTCGTCTACCGTAAACAGGTTCCCCAGGTGGCGGACCCCTCCCTACGTCTCCAGGTCTCGGGGGCATACCATGGTAAGATCTTGGCTGACTACTCGGTCTGGGAGGTAAATTAGCAGCAGAGATTCGACCTGGCTGCTCCCTTCTCTCATCGGCCGGCTGCATCGGCGGGCCACGTGGCGGGTACGCTTGAGGGGTGTTGTATCGGGATACCTCGGGAGTTCCGTATATGCCCTGTGGCGGTGATCCAATCACGGCGCCCCTATGATCTCTCGGGTCAAAAGGTCTACCTTGGTCCGGCGTTTGGGGCCTCCTATTATAAGCAGCGTATTCATTTGCAGGCTGCATCCTAGGTGACGCATGGACAGGCGCAGCATACGCGGGACCCGAAACAGCAGAAGTAGTAACGGGAGGCTGAAAGGAAGTTGGATGGCCGGGAGTTGGTTCGCGAGAGGCTGGCGGAGGACCTCCAAGTATTGATGATATCGACATGCTCCCCCCTGTACTTCCCGTTCGCGGTATTGAATTGAGCGCGGGGAGCTCTCTAGCAGAAGGGAAAGCGCCCGGAGGACCGAGACTCATTGGCGGGGCCCTCGGCGCAGGTGGGCCGCTGTAATGACCCATTTGGTGCGGATGAGGAACTGGAGGCGGTTGCTGGTTTTGATGCTGAGGAGATGAGGGAGGAGGCATATTCCGCGTCAAAGAAGCATTAATAGATGACGAGCTTTGGTGTCGCGAATGAGTGGGCGCGGGATGCGACGCGGGTTCTGACGCATAGGTTGGTGGTCTTTGTTGCGGGTAAAAGGGACTAGTGTCCGACGAATGTCGCTGGTGTTCGCTGTACGCGGTAGGACCTGCAGATACGGTATTCGAAGGATGAAATGGTGAGGCTGTTGTTACTGCAGAAGGCGGATTCGAGGCGGGTGGAAAAGGTGATCGGCCGTAGACTGGTGGTGATGCGGCATTACGAGCAAAAGGGTGTTGTGGTGGTGGCTGTCTCGAATCCATGGCCTTCCAACGACTTTTTTTTTACCCACCTAGTGCTTAGGAGGTAGGTATGGGGATGATAGGCACGTTTAGGTAGGGTGAGCTAAGAGACCAGCAACAGCACCGGCTCCAAATACACCTCGGGTATTCTCCGTCGCGAAAGGGGAAAAAGAAAAAAGGTAAGATGACGAGATTCTAAGCTCTCTTCTCTATTTCTCCTCGCTGCTACCACCAACGTGTATCTTCAACTTAACGCGCGCCTCTGTCATAAGGATGTATAAACCAGATCCAAGAGAGGAACAGGGTGAAAAGAGGATGACGACGTCGACGCGAAATAATGTTCTATTTTTCTTCTTCTCTCGGCAAGGGAGTAGTAAGGTTGAGACAGACGGGTAAATCGAAGTAGCGCAGGAGCCAAAAAAAAAAAAAATCCAGAGATTCTCACTTGACCTTGACAGCCCAAGGAAGCACAGTCTCACATAAAACCATACAACAGGTACACAAGCGCGCAGTACACAGGTTTGTGGTGCTTCTTTTTTCCACGCTAAACCTTCCTTGAACTGCTTGGTTCAGTTAAACCCCCCTTGGTCCTTGGTTGGTTGAGCTGGGGGCTGTATGGCAGCCCAGCTTTCATAAACAAGGGTTCGGATTGTTTAGATTTGCTTCAGAGCTTTGCACGAAAAGGTGTGAATGGGGGCGGGAGCTTATGAGTTGTGCGCCCAGGACAAGTGTGAGTGCTCCACTTACATGCATCCACCCTTGTACACCTTTTTATATCCTAGTCGAATCCACAGCGTCCACTTGCCAAGTACGCGGCTATCCGCACACCAGAAGTATCGGTCCCCTCTTGTACCTTACGGGTTACTGTGTCAAGGGAACACGGAGTACAGAACACGCAGATGGCTTGTAAGTTGTTGTTTAGATTAAATCTAGGGATTCCGTCGGCTGAGTGAACTGTTTATTTATTAACAGACTGAGATATTATCCTAAGTGATGATAATAACCTAACTAGTGATCAGGTGATTTAAGAATAGGAATATGGTTGAGGAGCTGTTGAATTGGCTTAAATTTTCGTTTGACCGCAATTGTGCACGTAACTTTGTACCTAGGCCAAGGGAGACGGAGACAAGGGGACCTGAGTCAATTTCCTACCAGAAATGGTTAGTACCGTTGATAGTGCATCTACATAGTAAAGCTGGGTCGCGCCAAAGAAAATAATAAAGTGGAGGAGGAGAAAACAACGTATATGATCATGATGACGATGATCCGAGGGACTAGATGAGCATAAGGCGTACGTAGATATGTACATAAGAGTTTAACGAGTCGTTTGCTTGAATCTTATAGTAGATAGCCAATCAACCATTCAGGTTTGGGGTTTTTTTATTTTTTTTTTGCTTTTACTTTTCTTTCTTTACTTTTTTTGCCTCGTTACAAATATCTATGTAAATAGATAGTGCGGGAACTAATAGTAAGCTTCCACCAAACTCAATGGAATCGGTAAAGGCCGGCAAATGTCGTTGATGGCAATCATTGATGAGTTGGTTGCCAGTCTCGTTAACTCGGAATACCTACCTAGGCATGTATTCAAGTATTGATGTGGGGGATGAAAGTTGTATATGAAGTTCCGCGGTAAGAATAGCGGCGCTTATCAAAGATGTAGAAATATCCCGAGCAGTTCCAGGAACCCAGGCGAATCAATGAGGTGGTGGTGGTAGTACCGTCGGAGTGTTAGTCGGTACTATAATGAGAGGAGAGATATCAGGGGAGATATTGGATACAGTCAGCGAAGCCCAAAGCTCTTCTCCTCACTAACAAAACGTCTGCTCTATAATGGCCAAATGTGTTTATTGTAACTGATATGTATCAGGTATGCGTCTGTATATATATAATATGTGTTTGCGGGTTGATGTACGACGCTGCAGTAGAGTCACTCCCGCGCTCTGTTTCGCTGGAGATTGCTGTCAGTGGACGATGGGGCATCCGACCTTGCATCATGCATTATTGCCGTCATGCAAGTCGCAGAAGCATCATCAGTAACCCATTAATGGCCCATAGTCGTCTTATTCATGGACGCGGTGGGATGGGAGTATATCAGCTATAAACCATGTAAGCTTACGCATAAAGTGCCACGAGGGAACAAAAGAAGTTATATGTTTTTGATAAGAGTATTCGAAAACCTGGACGAATTTCTCTACTCTAGAGCTGCTGAGCTGCTAAACTGCTGAACTGCTGACCTGAATATTATAGATGAAAGGTAGTTGTAAGTATTGGAGGTTTTCGGAAAAAGAAAGATAGATTCGCCTAATGCGGCATCGTATCGATCGATTGGACAGGACCAAGCGACAGGAACAGGCAGGAGTAGGTCCCCGGGGCAGTTGCCAGCTAGATGATGCTTAGGTATATCCATGCATTAACTTAACTGGATCATGCATGTAACTAGGTACACATGCATACATTTGATACATGTAGTGCATGTAGAAACCTTACAGATATAAGTCGTAAAAGGACTTACAGATATCGAGGCACCAAGTATTTTTCAGATGTAAGGATATGCGCATGTACCTAATATATATGTACCTATTTAAAGTAGGTACTTTGTATAGTTAATACTTGAGAGAGATAATACTTTAATATTTATGCCTCTATTTAAATTCATCCGTTCCATCCCCTCTCTCTATCCTAGATATTTCTCCAATAAGCGAGGAAAAAAAGACAAGAAAAAAAAAGAGAAAAGAAGAAAAGGTCATTTACCTCCGCACTTTTTACCATCGGCAAACCATTTGCGGGACTTGATGCGTGCAGGGATCAGATAAATAGTTTGCAGCTAACCCCTGTTACTATCCCCCTGTTGTTTTAGTCTTTGCCAGCGCATCCAGATCATAAATAATATGGGCTTTCCTCGTTGCCTTAATATTGTACCGAAGCTCTATACCTATTCGATACTCCCAATGCCCACCTATCTTATACAAACTCTATAAGTATTGTTCACGTATTTACAACTGCAACACCAGCACGATGCGATGCGATGCGATGCGATGCGATTGCGGCGTGTGCCTAATCTATATTTTTATATTTTTATAAATTTACAAAGTCTTAAAGTGAACCAGATTCATGCTGACAAGAATGGTCTCTTGCATTTCCCTGAATCCCCATTAACCCTTCACCTCTATCTTGACCGACTTTCCTCGAAGACAACTGTTATTCTAGTCCCTGTCAATCAAAGACCGTTCCCCTCTGCAGAATGCGGTCATCAGACCTCATAAATCTGCACAATTCATGCGGTGCCACGCTTAGCAGGCGTCAGTGTATCATAACTGTATTCATATTCATAACTGGATATACGCGAGAAACCTCCAGTTGCTAACAAATACAATGCTGTCTTTTTCTCCTCTGATTTAACCAACCCGCGTCTATTTTAACAACACGTTGTTTATTTATCTTAGAAATCATAGCCTCCCATCACATCACGATGTCATGGGTAAATCTGGAGTAATTAAGGTCGTAAGTCTCCGTAGCGTTGGGCCGGACCAGGCAGAAAGACACAGCTGCATGGCAATGTAACAGTACATAGACTCGTGCCAGATTACTGTATTCGGTGTTTAGCAGCCCTACACCGAGTCCAGGCGAATGATATGCCTTAAATATTCTCGGTGTCAAGACCCTTCTTTAAGATACCTGCCTGCTTACAGCAGATAAAGGAAGTTGCTTCGAAGCGAAGTTCGCAACCAGTTTACTCAAGAATATTGCTAGGTATACATAGTATAAAAAGGGGTATCGTCGATAGCTTCCCCTATGTTCTGAAAATCTTGAATTTATAAAATCTTTGGTTTGCTCACTAGGTTAGTTTTCTATAGGTATAATAATATAATTATTAGTTAGTCCACTTCAAATTCTCATCATTATATTACTCCCTAGAGTAAAAAAGGCAGCCATATTCCAGTCAAATAGCTCACTCTGGACAAGAATAAGATTGTTATAACGACGACGAGTTTCTATTAAATATCAAAAAAAGGAAAAATCAAACGAATGACTCCGATCTATATTCCCCAGACATGGTCAAAGAGTGTCACCAACGCCTGGCCCTTCTATTCCCCCCTTAAATTCCATCCCAGCAAATGTGATTCATATCCTCGTAGGCGTAGAAAAATAATTGGCTAGCAGATGCTTACATGACCGAGCAAGCACCTGAGCTACTTCCCTCGGGCGCGTGAAGGCCGCCGTCAGTGTCGCTGAAGTCAAAGAGCCCCTTGTTATGAGTTGCGGGCTTCTGAGCAATTCTGGTGTTCTTCATGTTGGCCATTGTTGATGTTGAGTGCTTTTGATATTTCTGTATCTTGAAATATTGGTACTGAATTAATGTGTATTGTAGTGTGGTAGTGTGGTTGTTTGGTTGTTTGATTGTTATCTTGGATGATGAACAAAAAGATCTGGGTATCTCGCTAGACTTTATACTCAGAAATCTAGATAGGCTTCTGGTTATCCTTGCGACAATTTTTTCTTCATACATTCTTGAAAGCCTACTTGTCTTTGAACGTGGTGGCGAGATAGGTCGTTTGACCTGATTTCTTCATGTCCTTTTTGTTGTCTTTATAATGGTACTCGCCCCAGCTTTGCGCCCAAGCCTATAAATAAGTCCTGTAGATTATTATTAACTTTTAGTCTTAATTAGCCAGCCTTTTATTCTTTATATCAAGAATTATAAGCTATCGTTTACTAATACCCTTTTATTAATAGATTTATTTTTGTGTGAGTTGCCAGAACAAACGCAGGGACTGTCGCAACATTGCAACAATATATTATATTTCAACACTACGGAAGTAAGGCCTTGGTCAAAGGAACCAAGAAGAAACGAGCTCCGCTCCTTAAGTCAAGGTAATTTGATTAATTATATACAATTAGGTATCTAGTATACAATACCTTCCATTGGATACATGTGTGGATTTTGCCCGTCACTTTCCCAGCACAGCCCCTTAAATCCATTATTTAAGCCAGAAACCTCGTGTGGAAGTCAAGATTTATAATACCAGTCGAGCCAATCTCAGTCCTGTACCTAATTTAATATACGGTAGGTACTTACTTACATAGGAGGTATGTATTATATCTACTACTGAAATTATATCTAGCTCAAATTTAACAAGGGAATGATTCCAACTTGTAGTTACAACACTTCAACCGCGCTTGTTTAGTCTACCCCTTAGATACCTATCGTAATACTATGTGCTATGTAGCGGAATTGGGGAGTTATATTATGGCATTTGTTGATCTTGTCATAGTGGTTATATAACATACCTTGTCAATGTCTTAAGCTGCCTCCTTGACCAAGTAGATATAAAATAGTAGCCATTCAAAATCATCACCTACCGATCTAATTAGTCTGTCGTTAAATTTATCAAGACATCACCTTATTTAGTTCTAAATTCTAAGGACAGAAGCTACACTGCATTTTATACAGGGCTATCTCGTATAAGTAACCATTATTCACTTCAGCATTGGAAATAAGACTATTAAGATATAAATAGCATCATTTGATGAGAAAATAAAGTCCGTGATGTTGCCAACACCTATTTCATATATCATGAGCATGATGTCCAACGCACCATTTTGGCGTTGGGTTGTTTTTGTTTGCTAGTCTTGCTAATAGCTTGTAGGTAATATAAGAAATCAAATCCGCATGCTTGTACATAACTCCTTGGTATAATCGCCTCTAGATCATCGAAACTAGCGATTCAATATTAGTCTTTTTAGAAAAGAAGGCAATCATAGTATTCTGTGCTCTAACGAACCGTCTCTGATCGATATGGGGCCACCTTCGGGTTTTCCTATTGTTTCCTCGGACAGTGACAATCCTCACAGAGGACCTTGACTTTGATCATGCGAAACGATCCCGGCTTGCCGCAAGTCTCGCAGGTAAAGGTAGTTAAAAGATAGCGTAATCCATGATACGTTGTGATCTTCAATATAGTGAACATGAAGTTGCGGTAATGTGGCACTGCGCGTTGAATGATACCCTTCGCGGTCGCTTTGATATACTCGATATCTTGTAAGAGGTTCACGAACGTTTTAGCAGCCTTGTTCACCCGCTCAAGTCGTAAGAGAGAGCGTAGGCTACAATTGTTAAAGACTATCATAATGACCTCATTGGGCAAATCAGCTAGACGGCCTAATCCTGTCACATCCACTTCCGACAATGACTCGGTCTCGGACTCAGTCGTGATGATTTGAAGAGGGCGGGCTGCTGCCGCCCGTTGACGTCCAGTTTCGGCGGCTAGCCTACGACGGCGGGCCTCTAGTTCCCGAGATTGACGATGCATATTGACTGGTGACTGGTTGATGGTTGAACGGATGTGACCTAGCGGGTGAATTTTGTGCGATCTTGTAGATCTGAGATTATGGTCTGTGGTCGGAATGAATGATATTTATGTGCATAGTCTTTATATGCTTTTGATTGGTTGGACCGCAAACGCCTATTAGAAGAGGGATGGTTGCCTACAGAAGAAGGTTGGCTTGGCTTTGTATTCCAGTATCACACAGTTTGTCAAATAATATTCATTTCTGCAGGAGCCTTAAAGAAGGATTGTCATTCCTATCTGGAGAATTACGGTTTCTATATATCACTCTGTTGAGTCTGAAATTGTTCTTTATATGGGAAGCTAGTTAGGACTGAGTGTTAGAATAAATTAGGTAGACTCTTGTATGGCTAGAAATTACATCTCGTAGACCTTTATATTTAGTTTATTAAAATCATGCTTGATAAAAGAGCTTTAAGCTAAAATCGCTTATATTAGGTTTTAGATAGTTATGCATCTTCAAGGCTTTCAAAGCCTTTTGAAAGGGTAGAGAAAAAGTGAGACTAACAAGAGGGTTGGATGTTTAACTGACATGTCAGTATGTTAAAGTATACCTAAGAGGTACCTAGCAAAGAAAACCCAACAGGCCTAGGTTCAATTGTGTAAAAAGTTCAACATACATAGGTACCTACCTAACACACATACATGGGATTAAAATATATCGACTTTCAAACAATATTGTTAATACATGTACCCAATCAAGTTGTACTCATGTATGTATTTTAAGAGTTTCTGGGGTACATGTGCCTTAGTGTGATAGAAGTATATTTCTGTGGCTGGGGCCTAGTAGAGCTTGTATATGGTAGCCACACGTGGGTCTCTAATAAGGTTCCTATTCGTCACCAGATTTCTTAGTTCTTTAGCGCATTAATTTATTAATCGGATATCCTAGTCTGACTCTCATCAGCTTATTACATACACTACATACGCTATATACTACACCTAATATACACCTAGAATAGTGTATATGTACTAGTATCGTCTATTGCAGCCGGTTTGCAATTATAAAGTGGGAAGGAAACCATATTTACTTTTAAGTTTAGACGCCGTTGTGGACCATCGCGTATAATTCGGATTTCATCATTTCATGCTGGACTTGAAGGAACGAAAAAGTTTCCACCATTTTTACCGATTTATACCACCCTCACCACTTCCACCATATCACCGTCAAAGTTCCTGGTGACCCCCTCCTCTTCCTCGTACTGCGACACTGCTCACGCGCAACAAGCTCCCCACCATCCCGTCCGAATACCGACGGAGCCAGAGGATAGAGGAGGGAGTATTGTTGGAAAAACTGAAATATCTGGAGAGGCTTACGAACTACAGCAGCTACCGTCTGCAAGGGAACAGCGTCAAAAAGCTAAGAGGGACGAGAAGAGGCGCTGGCTTGACGAGCAAGACGAGATGAAGTTCTCTCATAGCATTCAGTTTAATGCTGTTCCTGATTGGAGCAGCCACTACATTGCATATAGTAATCTTAAGAAGCTGTAAGTTTTATCCATGTCTTTGCTGTCTCCTATCCTACATTATTTCCTAAATATGCCTAACCGAGCTTCCTCATTCGTCGTAGAATCTACGGACTCGAGAAAACTGTTCACCAACCAGCTGTCTCCGACGTCGAAACGCGACCGCTCCTACGAAACGAAGAACCCGAAACCGTCTTCGGTCGCGCTCTAGATGTCGAATTAGAAAAGATCTCGTCCTTCTATGGCGTCAAGGAGAAGGAGCTATTCGACGAAGTCGATGATCTGATGCGTGATATCGAGTCACTCAATACAGATGACTACGATGAACCCGAGCTTGCCCAGAGGCCAATTATACATCAGTATCCTGTCAGCGAGCAAGTAACACATACTCTGGGCACTCGGAGTTCTAAGAGCGCTCGTAGTACGCGTTCAACCGACGACGGTGTTGATGATAGCGATGACGATGACGACGATCAAGATGAGACCTCAGCTTTGAATAGGAGACGCCGCTTGAGCCTTGGCGGCCGGCGTCGCACTGTCCCCAGTGCCATGTTCGCTTCTACCGACCTGACGGCTTCGACCGAGCTTACCAGGTCTCGTAGGTATAGCATCGGATACGATGACTATGCTGAGACGGCCCAAATGTTTTCTTCTGGCATCATGCTGAAGAAGCGTATCATCGGCCTTTATGTGCAGCTGTGTGAGCTCAAGTCATACGTACAACTGAACAAGACTGGTTTTAGCAAGGTGCTTAAGAAGTTTGACAAGATCATCGACAAGGAATTTCGTCCAATATACATGAAGGATGCCGTCGAAACTTCTTATCCCTTTCTACCAGAGACTCTCAAACACGTCGAGGAGAACATCGCTAAGATGGAAAAGGCCTATGCCGACACAGTGACGCATGGCGACGAGGCTCTCGCCAAGAAGGATCTTCGGTCGCACCTTAGGGAACACGTTGTCTGGGAACGAAACACGGTATGGAGAGATCTTATCGGTCTCGAGCGTCGCGCCGAGGCCGCAAGCCTGGGAAAGGGTCTCCTCGGCGCTCAGAATGATGGGATGAAGGTGAGGCTGCAAGGTGACGATGCCCCCGTAACACCTATGAAAGAGATTGAGACACCGATAGGACGCTTTACTTGTCCGACCTGGTTGTTCAGCTCTACTATGTTTATACTTATTGGCATCGTGACTATCTTTTTGGTTTTACTCATCGTTCCTATCATGGATATGCCCGAGCAGCAAAATTGTTTGGCTATGCTGGTGTTTGTGAGTTTGTTGTGGGCTACTGAGGTGAGTTTTGATACATTACGTCGCATTGCCTATGTAACTGACTCCATTCAAGGCAATTCCTCTCTTCGTGACTTCTCTATTAATCCCTTTCCTTTGCGTGGTCCTTAGAGTTGTCCGTGATGATATGCCGCCGTATAAAAGGCTGAACTCGGTAGACGCGACCCCTTACGTCTTCGCGTCCATGTGGACGCCTGTTATTATGCTACTGCTAGGCGGATTCACTATTGCTGCAGCTTTGTCTAAATGTAAGATCGACAAGCGGATCGCGACCTTCGTTCTTAGTAAGGCGGGTACGCAACCGAGGACTGTACTCATTGCCAATATGTTCGTGGCTGCTTTTGCTAGCATGCTCGTTAGCAACGTAGCAGCTCCCGTTCTCTGCTTTTCAATTATCGAGGTAAGTTTGACCCTTTCTGAAGCGGCCTAAATTCTCTGACAAAAAGCTTCATAGCCTATGCTGCGCAACCTCCCTTCAGAATCCAACATGTCCAAGGCGGTGATTATGGGTATAGCACTGGCTTCTAACGTTGGCGGCATGCTCTCCCCCATCGCCTCACCCCAGAACGTTTTTGCGCTCAGCGTCATGGAGCCAGCGCCGACTTGGGGCGAATGGTTCTTTGTTGTGATCCCCGTGGGCATCATATCGATTCTTCTAATTTGGATCCTCCTTCTTCTTACTTTCCAACCTGGCAGGGGTACTACGATCGTACCGATCAGGTCAGTGAAGGAACGGTTCACTGGCTTGCAGTGGTTCGTGTCAATCATATGTATTGCTACCATCGGTCTCTGGTGTGCAAGTCACCAGCTCCAGTCAACATTCGGTGACATGGGAATTATCGCCATTATACCTATCGTGCTGTTCTTCGGCATCGGCATACTTACCAAAGAAGATTTCAATAATTTCCCGTGGACAATCATCATCCTCGCAGCCGGGGGGTTAGCTCTCGGCAAGGCAGTGAAGTCGTCGGGCCTCCTTCATACGGTAGCGGAAAGAATCTCCCACGAAGTAGATGGGGTAGACCTCTACGGAGTCCTACTAATCTTCTCAAGTTTGACTTTGGTGATCGCGACTTTTATTAGCCACACAGTAGCTGCGCTAATTATTCTACCGCTCGTGTCGGATATCGGAAAGGGTATGGACGAACCGCATCCTAACCTACTTGTCATGGGCGCGGTACTCATGTGTAGTGCCGCGATGGGGCTGCCGACTAGCGGGTTCCCCAATATGAGTGAGTTACTTACAGTCCTATTATATGGAAGATCAATGACTAACAGGTTGTAGCGGCGATAATGAAAGAGGACCTCACGGGGCAGCGGTACTTGAGTGTTAAACATTTTATTAGCCGTGGCGTACCGAGTAGTTTATTGACTCTGGTGGTTGTAGTCACCCTCGGATACGGGGCGATGCGGATTATTGGCATGTAGAGGATTTACCTAGGTTGAACTGGTAGCATATCGGCTGTATATGTTATACCTACCTAAGGTATGCTATATTCCGGGCTTCTCCGCTTATATAGAATATTAAATGGCTGTGTAAATACGAGATGGCATATGGACGGCTTTCTATATAGAATCTTAGATAATGTAGATTTCAGCTTTGGTTGTTATGCCATCGCTCTTTTAACCTAACTATGTCCATGTAAGGCCGATTTGTGTTTGGATATTGTATGTAAACACATTCAGACATGTGCAAGTATCTGCGTTATAGTATACTGTCTGATTGTGTATCCAATAGGAAGCATTTAGATACATGGCCGGGGATGCGGCATCTATTATTATGTAATAAGGGTTAAGAGCTTATGCGGTCATAGCTTGAGGTGTCAAAGCAGCAAAGGTACCTTGTACCCACTTTAGCTTCTCAGATGACATACATTAGGTACATACCTTACCTAACTCAATATTTTATGAAGTACCTACCTCCTACCACTTTGAACTTACACCAACTTAAACATACTTTTCTTTTTTTCTTTTTTTTAAAAGACTTATATAAAATATATGTACTTTCCACAAGTCGTACACATTGCTACGAGGATCTGCGAACCAAACTACTTCCATTGGACATACAAATACAACAATCAATGCCTATCCTCCCAGGATAGCTCTCGAGCACCATGCTCTCCGCATTCACGGCTCGCCCCATCATCGAGCTTAAACTGCGCGATAAGTCTAAGATAGAAACAATATTAGCCTATGGTTTGTATTACTGCTTCTTAATAATGTCATGCAACTGTTACCTATCTGATAATCTAATACCGTACTTGAGCTTATATAGGCGACCGCGTTCTTGTTGGGCTAAACACGGGCTCTTTGAGGATTTACCGCCTGAACGACCTATCACAATCTACTACCACCAACGGTACACATCCTCCAACTAGCCCACAGCGAGAATCGAATGGAAGCTCTAGTCGAAATCCTACAGACCTTTTACGTGAAGTAGAGAAGTTCTCCACTCGCGCTATCGAGCAACTTGCCATCATCAAAGAGTCTAATACTATCGTTTCCCTCTCCAACTACTATGTCTCCCTTCACGATCTCCAAACTTACGAATTAATCGAAACGATACCGCGAACCAAGAGTGCCACCTGCTTTGCTGTCACCAGCAACATCGTCAAGGATGCTGCAACTGGTATACCCGAGATTATTAGTCGTCTCGCTGTAGCTGTGAAACGGCGACTCCTGCTGTGGAGCTGGCATGAAAGCGAGTTGCATGACGAGGTTACTGAGATTATGCTTCCCGAATCCATCAGGACTCTTACCTGGGCAAATGCGACCAAGATCGTTTGCGGCATGAATGCAGGATACGTACTGGTTGATGTGGTTACTTTGGAAACGCAAGAGATCGTGGGACTAGGTGCCGCTGCGACCGGAGGGCAGGGTAGCAGGTTCGGCGCAGCGAGTATGGGCTATATGGGGCTCGGAGGTTACATGCCAAAACCGCTATCTACGAGGCTAGCCGAGGGGCAAATGTTGCTTGCAAAAGACATCAACTCGTTATTCATCGATATGGATGGAAAGCCTTTAGAGAAGCGTCAGGTACCGTGGCAGAGCGCACCCGAGAGTATTGGGTACAGCTACCCTTACATATTGGTCCTCCAGCCGCCCATCAAAGGCACATTAGAAGTGCGGAACCCGGACACCTTGAGTCTCCTACAGACGATAGAGCTCCCCGGAGCGGCGCAGTTACATTTTCCTCCACCGACTGTTAGTCTCGCCCACGCTGGCAAGGGATTCCATATAAGCAGTGACCGTGCTGTATGGAAAATGGAGGCTACAGACTATGATACTCAAGTCAAGGAACTGATAGACAAGGCCAATTATGATGAAGCTATAAGCGTGCTCGGCATGCTTGAAGATGCACTGTTGAAGGATAAAACCGGCACCATGCGTGAGGCCAAGATGCTGAAAGCGGAAGTACTATTCAAGAAAAGGAAATTCGCAGAAAGCTTGGCATTATTTAATGAGGATGAAGTGCACGCGCCTGCTCAGAGGGTGCTGAGGTTGTACCCTAGGATAATTGCTGGCGACCTCTCTGCTGAACCTACACAAGAGGAAACGTCAGAGGAGGAAGAAGAGCAAGAAGAGGATGAAAAAATCAACGGCGACAAGGCCCCCAAGAGCGATATGCCTGCCGAGGTCGCATCCCCGTCTAAACCGGGCGCCTTCGCAAAGTACTGGATGGGACACCGCAAAACAGATTCTGATACAGCGTCCATCGCATCCTCTAAAAAGGGTGGGACTGACAATGAAGATGCCGCAAGCGTGAGGATTAAGCCAAAGAAGAGGAAGGGCACGGATGAGGATGGGCCGTTAGAAGGAAAAGACTTAGTCAAGGCCGTTCGCGAACTCAACGGCTACCTGGCTGGTACCAGAGCTCGTCTACAGCGATGGATCGACCCGGCAACTGGGAAGCTGAAACGGCGCAAGACAGAAGCTAACCTCGACTCTATGATAAACTTACATGAGAACCTCGACGTTCTACTTACAAACTCCCACTCGGAGTCTGATGAGCAACTTGAACACGAGCTGAAGCAAACCTTTACCCTGGTTGATACAGTACTATTCCGTGGGTTAATGTTTGTTACCCCGACGCTTGCTGGCTCTCTCTTCCGCATCCCGAACTTCTGCGATCCCGCAGTAGTAAACGAGCATTTGCTTAAGCATAACCGATATAATGAGTTAGTTGATTTTTTCTACGGGAAGAAGCTCCACCGCGAGGCGCTCACTCTCCTTCGCAAGTTCGGTAATGCGGAAACCGAGGGGGAGTCAGCTAAGCTTGACCTTAATGGGCACGTGGACGTCGAAGTCGTTATACCTGAACAGCTCCGGGGTTCGCAGAGGACAGTCGGCTATCTACAGAGTCTACCACCGGAGATGATCGATATCATTCTCGAGTTTGCTGACTGGGTCCTGCGGCGGGATCCCGACCAAGGCATGGAGATTTTCTTAGCAGATAGTGAAAATGCCGAGACCTTACCGCGTGAAAGGGTTGTCCGGTATCTCGGCGCTATAGACGTCAACCTGGAAATCCGGTACTTACAACACATCATCACGGAGTTGGAAGACGGCACGCCAGACTTTCATAACCGGTTAGTAGAGCTATTGATCCACGCACTAAAAGAAGGCGAGCGAGACGAAGCCTGGAGTGAGAAGCTGGATAGTCTAGTGGCATTCCTGAAAGCAAGCCAGCAGTACAGTCTTAGCAAAGCACTAAGCATAATTCCTCGTGATGGTAAGTCATCTATCCCTATGAATTATAGGGGGAAGAAACAGCGTCGTCTAATAACATGTAGATTCTGCATTTTACGAAGCTCGGGCTATAGTATTTAGCAACATGGGCTCACACAAGCAAGCACTGGAGATCTACGTATTCAATATGCAGGACTATACTAAAGCAGAGGAGTAGGTGATTATACAATCTATTAGTAGTGAATGTTAACTGACAAGAGATGTTAGGTATTGCAATCACATTCACGCGCTACCTAGCTCTCGCCGGGAATCTTTTGCCGCGTCGTTGTCTGTGGACGACGAAGATCGCGACCCCGACTCAAAGCCGTCTATCTACCACATGCTTCTCTCGCTATACCTTAATCCACCGGCACCTAACAAGCCAAATCTAGGCCCAGCCCTGGCGCTCCTTTCGAGACACGGTTCGCGTCTACCGGCAGAATCAACTTTGTCCCTTATACCAGACGACTTGCCCGTGACGGGGCTAGAATCGTACTTCCGAGGCCGGATCCGCGCAGCTAATAGCGTGGTATCGGAGTCGCGCATCATTGAGGGGCTTCGAAAAACGCAGCTCATCAATACCCAGGCGTTGCTACTACTCGGCGACGGTATCTCCGGCGGACAGAGCGGGCGCAGCAGGAAGGTTGTCATCGGCGAGGAGAGGGTATGCGGCGTCTGTCACAAAAGGCTGGGCAACAGCGTAGTAGCAGTGCTCCCAGATAATAGCGTGGTCCACTATGGATGTCTGGGAAGGCGAGGGCGCAGCATGAGTGGTAGCCGGAGCGAGGTGATCGCTGGATCATGGGGGAGACACGGGTAAATTAATTGATATCTAACGCAGCTCAGATACACAGTCGAAGAGCGAAATCGAACTATTATATCATCGGGGCAGGGGGTATTTTCGGGGTCCGAGCGGTTGGTTCGTCGAGGCAGAGGGAATGGACCATGTCGCATATATCGAAGGCGCGCAGGTGTTCCGGTTCATTTAGGCCTTAGAGCATTCCAATGGGTATCGTTGCATACTTCTGGAGAACAGTGGCGGCTAAGTAGGCAATACCCCTCGTGTCTAGACCACAGTTAAATTGATAACGTTTTCTTGCTGCATTGTTCGTTTGGCGAAGCATGGAAGAGTAGTCTCGAGCAAATGTCTAAGTCGAGCATCCAGCCATCATTATTCATCATCTTCCACTACTTCCTCCCCATAATTCTCCTCCTCGATCGCCTCGTCGACGCCAGCAGCCGCAATGCTCTTCCCACCCTTTTTGCTATCCCCAGTGACAGCCGCTTCGCGAGTCTCCTTTTCCATGCGCATTGTCAGTTCGCTGTTCACATTGTCTTGAAGAGAGGACACTGCTTCACGCAAGGTGCGTAGGTATGACGTTTTGTGGTCTGTAATGCCGGATTCGGGGAGAGAGAGGGGTGTCGAAAGTGTAAAGGCTTCGGCTGATGATATCGAAGAGTCGGAGGAGTTGGAGTTGGAATATGTGGCTTTTAGATGGACTGTTCGGTTCTTTATTGAGGTGTTGTCGCCGGAAGATGCTGGGGAAGAGGCCGGGGGCGGCATGATGGATGAATATATGATTGTTTTACTTGGGTTTTTTTATGCAGCAGGTGTGAAAGTTTGAGATTATAGAACTTTAGATGATGGCGGGGCAGCAAGTAAAAGGAGCGCGGGGTGTGTGTGGCTAGTGCTATTTAGAGGTAGGTAAATACAAAACCATGTGGATACAATAAGTAACTACTTCATTCGATCTAAATGTTACCTAGGTACCTCTTTTAGCGGCGCATCGTAACGTGGACACTAAGGTTTGATGTCGCATTCATGTTACATTTTATGTATCTAGTACCTAATACGTTAGGTACATATTAGAACTTCATATCAGATCGGCGGCGTTATAATAACCAACCTTTTCAACACCTAACCCACATCTGTATTATACAGTTCTACAATTGTATAGTACCACCTATCTCCGCACCGACTACTCGGCCACTGATAAACCTAGGTACTTATTCAATCGGAGACATAATTGCGCTACTACATCCGCGTACGGCAATTGAAGAGCGCAAATCGATAGGTCAAGATACCGGGGTCGGGTGTCGATCATACATACCGCTGGTTCGGGGAGAAGATGTAACGGGATTTGGGAACTCGGACCTTTTTCTATCACACAATGCAGCCAGCACGATCCCAGCAGAGAGCACCGGGGAGCTTCTCTCCTCTCCCCGGTACTGCTTCTTCGGCTTCCACCGCCGCAGCCGCAGCCGCTTCGTCTTCTTCCTCTTCCTCCGCTTCCTTGAGACCTCAAATTCGTAGGATAGACACATCGTCAAATGACGATACTGTTTCCGTTTCTAAGACGAGAGCTCCTCAGAGCCCCGTTGTTAGTCCTTCTTATGCTACTAGTCCACATAACTTCTCCCGTCCCACTCGACCTAGTATCGAACTTCCGCAGTCGAGAACCGCTTCGCCATTGACCCTACCTCCTACTCGCGTCGGCCACGTCAGAAAGCACTCGCAGACCCAAGGTCATTTCGAACCTACATTACCTTCCACGAGCATATCCAACCTCTCCCAAGTCGTCATGTCTCAGTCCCAGACGCCAGCCTCGGCCCCAGCCCCGACCCAAGCTGCCGGCGCGACACTCTCGGCTAGTCAAATAGCCGCCCAGGCTGCCGTGATGCAGCACCAACAGCATAGTCGTCATCGATCGCAAACCGTCCCTTTCCCCGGCAGCGACGCCCACGACTCTTTAAAAAGACCAGGCCCAAAGCCAATAACCGGTCACCGCAGCCCTCCTATGCTAAGTCTAACCGAAGCGAGCGCCCCGCGAGATAACGGCTTTAGTGCGCAAGGGTATCATAACGGCTTGTTGGGGAGTCATGCTGCTGCTGCCGCCGCGGCGAATGTTGTCTTTCCAAGGTCACCTCAGACTTCGCCTAGCCTACCACCGCCAGATCAGTCTTTCCCTACGCCCACGCCCCTAGCCGCTTCAGAGAAGCCTGCCAAGGCCGAGAAGTCCAAGGTCAAGCTATTTTCTCGGCCAAAAAAGATCGATACCAAGGGTGAAGCGAAAGAACGGCCAATGCCGAGTCCCGGAAAGATTGGTTCTGCTCTGGCTTCGCTACAGCGCGCCAATTTTAGCACAACCAGCTTGGTAGATTCGCAGTCATTCTATAGCTTAGGCAACTCATCTGCCGCCACCATCCGACCAGTTGACCCGACCATGGAGAGAGAAGGCAAAGAAAAAGATAAGGAGAGGAAACACCACTTTCTATCGCGGCAGAAACATAAGCTCAGCAGTAAAGATGATTATCATCTCCCACTTTCCTCTGCTGCTAGCAACTCCCGACCCGTCGATCCCAGCGCGCCATCAAGCCTCTATAATTTCAACCTACCACCGAGTCCGGGTCCGAATAACAACATTGGTAAAAGCGTAAGCGGACTAGACTTGCGACACGGAGGACGTGCTCTCCGCGAGAAGCGGAAGGACGATAACGAATCGACATACGGGGTTGGCACGGAATGGCCCGGGCCTAGCAGTTTCGGGTCAGCAGCCGCAGCTACGCATTCTTACCTTCCGGAACCTATCGATTCTGTTAAATATGGGCTTCATAATATGTCTCTAGACGATGCTTGGCCGTACTTGAGGGCTAAATTACTGGTCATTTTCGAGGGTGAGGATTTACGGTTGCCGGTAGAGGATTTTAACCGAGTTGTGACCATGCATATTCAATACTGTATACAACGTCGTTTAGCCCATATCATTATCGACGATCTACGAGATCTCCTTTCGACAGGTTTTGCCTCGCTTGACCACACGCTACGCACAACTCCCGAGGATAGGCTGATCCCCTCTTTAGTAGAGCTATGGATCTTCACATTTACAAGTGTCTTACCTTATATGCAGGCCATATTTCTCCCGTTGGACCTAGAGTTCTCCGGCAGCGGATCCTTGTTGACCCCTGAGCAGGCGCGGGACTTCTGGGGCGGCGTGGTAGCTAATGCAGCACCGAATGCCCAGCTAGGCGGATCAAATGCTGAACCTCATTTGTCACCAGCATCGAGTGTCCTTAACGTTCGAAGGCTTGTACTGATCTCGTATCGAGATTCCCTAGTTCTTCCTCGGTACGAGAAGCTCAAGACTATATTCTCCCGGTTATCTCTTGAACACTTGCCGTCTTCACTCGCTTCTCTCGCGTTAGCATCGCCACCGCTCTTAAATGACAGCATGACATCTCTCTCGACTTCGCCAAATGATCCGTTATCGGGCCGCCCTGGGACAGCCATGTCGCTAGATCCAAGCGTAGCAAGCTATAATTCAACCTCGACGACGGTCTTCGGCAACGATTCGAACCCGTCTCGGAGCCGTGCCATTAGCAACGTATCTTTCGGCAGCGGCGTGTCCGACGGGGCCTCTACAGGTACTGGAAGTCTGCTCAGGTCTTTCACGCCGCAGACAAGAGACGGAGGTAGGGAAATCCTAGGAAGTGTGCGGGAACAGAACGTGGAGGATAGCAAGCAAGTCACGGAGATGGTAGGTCGTATGCTTCAGTGCATGAGCGTATTGGCTAGTGTCGACATCGGCGTCAACACAGCCGATACGGATGAAGCAAGTAAGATGGTAGCCGAGCTAGGCCGATTGCTCAAGTTGAATTGGCTGGGTAGAGGTCGGACTGGTAGGAACCGGAGGGGTATGGTTGGCGGAAGGGTTAAGCGACAGGATAACAATAGTTCTATCAACCATGGCCTCTTAAGGGAAGGGATACGCGAAGGTGTTGAGGTAATTTGATTTTGGATCTACATGGCATGTGTATCAACGCATCATTGGCGGAATTACGGCGTCTGGTCACACTGGATTGGTTTGAGTGCATCACCAAGGTGAGCAACGAGAAAAGCTTTGAATTGGATCATTATCATATTATATTCTGAATATATAGTGGCTAGCTGAATGGTCTTAAACTCCAAGAAATCTACGCCCTCTACGTCAACTTCATGAAAGATGTGTAATGAAACAGTGATACCTAAAATTTCGTTAGTAAGAAATCTTAGACACGATAAATTGCTAGCAAAATATAAAAATTGTGGTGTCGTTCAGACATCCAAGGAAGGATTATGCTTTCATCTGCTCCTCAAAAGGCTCTGAGTGGAGCTCAAGTGGAAACTGCGAATGTGGTTGGAAATTTTCATCATGAAAACACCATGAGTAGGATCTCGAGTATAGAAAAAATTCGACTGACCTGGGCTAAGCTTGGAAAACGTTCCTAGAAAGTAAACGGTATGGAAGCCCTATTATTGAGTTAGCAAGGTGCTAGATCTGGCGATGCAAAGCGCAGCGGCACAACATAATCCCCAATCCATCCCATCACATGCTACCACAAGACGTGGATCGCGTGATGGGAAGTCAGACAAATAATACTGGCAAGTAACAGGCATCTACCGTAGTAGAATAACCCGAGCAGACTAGAATTCGTTCATGGTCGATTCAGTTGGGAAAAGAAGACAACTTTTATAGGATGTCATCCTGTTGATTGGGGAAAATATGTCGGAAGTGATATGCTTCTCGCACTGCTGATGAAGGAAAATAGGACAACGAACCTTTCAAAAAGATACACTGCAGCGAGCGCAGGTATTAGTTTCACAATCTGAGCATATCTGTCTATCTCTGACTGTGGTATCCAAAAGATTAATTTGGTAGAGGAAGAGAAGAATGTTGTGAGAAGGAAAGAAGATGAATTCCTAAAGCAGAGCGCGACGTTTGAAGCTTTTGAAGTCGCGCCAGCAGAGAAAAAAAAAATTAATGTGGATCGAGAGGGACCCATGAGGTGGAAACGGATCAACCCCGCCGGACGGAAAATTTTAGTATCACGTGAGACAAACGTGCTGCTTAAGATACTTGACCTCAGTTAAGGTTCCTGCCAATTGCCAGCTGTCGACGTTGCTGTCAAACTCGGGCACTAAAAATAATCTAGTTACATATTCTAGTTTGCATAAAAATGCATGGATACAGTGCTATTGGATTACCCGTTTACTGTATCGATGCTACGTTTGGGCTTATATAATATCTTATCGTCGTACTACCTCCCGCAATCTTCCGAGTATTAGTCATTTCTCTTTTATACGTATCTTGTGCAGCATCGCGATCGATTTACATCAATCTTTAATGTTTATTATACTGCATCACCCTTTTTCCTTTCTCTTTCTTCTATATCATTTGTCAAGTTACATGAAGTTCATGGATATACATAATTATTTGAAATGGTATTGAGTAAGCCGATCTTCTTGGTTTTTAATTACTTCATCCCTAACTGGGATAGTCTTTATGGATATTCTACAAATTCAACAGGATAAGGGCAAAGGCAACTAAGCTGGTATATTCCACGAATCTGGGTGATATGTATTGTATACCTACATTACAAGCTATTTAAGTTATTCAGGCTGTAGGACATATAGTATAGTAAGATATGGCTACGACTGAGCTGATACATGTTGTAAGCTCGTGCCTTACCTACTATACTAATAGAATAGAGACACTATTCATAAGTATACACGCCACTCAAGGCAGTATAGCTTCAACTCTCCCACGCCAAACGTAAGTACTAAGCTAAGCTAGGATAGAGACATGTCTAAGCAACAAAATGAGAGGGTGGTAATTTTGAAGGACTTATCAATTGAGTGACCAAGTCGAATAAGAAACCTAAAACATTATTCTATTTAACTAGTTATTATGTTAAAGTCTATACTCTCCCGCTTTGCTATAACACTTGAAAAATAAGTCCCAACAGAGGTATATCCTGTTACATAAGATGCCTATCGGTTGATAGTATATATTCCCCTATTGGACCCTCGGGGCTAGTCGGGAAGGAAGCGAAACTTAAAAGAAGTTAAGCTCATATGCTGATACCGCACACGTGGATTATACACAGTGTATTGGATACAGTATATACTCTCGGGAATATTTAGTACTCTTTTAGTGCATACTAAATCTCTGCGTAGGTAATCTCGCACTGTTTACCTGCCACCTTTATTGGGTCAGTTGGATCCCCCAACCCAAATAGCGAGAAAGATCCATTGGAATTACATCCACAAATGTTCTCCCCCCTCCACTTTCAATACCAACAATTTTTAGACTAAATTATCTACACAGTACTCAGTACGATGTGTCACTAAATTATCGCATCAAATCTACCGAACCCACCTAACCAAGTAATCACAAGCACAGCAGAAGAAGAACCACCCTTTCATCGCTCGCGACTATCGGATCCAACGAGAAGGCATATCGAAAAAAGAATAAAAAATTAAGCGCGCAAAGTTCCAGCCCTTCCTCTAAGCCCCCTTTACTCTACTTACATACAGGGTATCTAGCGGCGTCTAATTCAGAGGGTCAAGTCTTCCCGTAGGCGCGGAGAATAGCATTATTCGTTTTATGATATTCTTCTATTCTATCTCATTCATCATATCCCTCTTTTTGCAAATAGCAAAATAGCACCGCCTTACCTGGCTCAGCCCAGCTCGTTTATCTACTTCCACTAAACTTACAGTTCTACCACTATCGCATTAAGCACCACCTCTTTTTCTTCCTTCTTTTCTCTCCATCGTTACCTTATACTTAATATTTTCCACGCCTTTTACTTACCATATACCCCTTTCTTCCTCCAATTTCTTGCCCTTTTTTATTAACCTATTACCCGCCATCCGCGTTGTTACAAATTATCAGGAGCAACTTCATTAAAAAAGAAAAAAGAGAGATCGCTCACCGTTGTCGCTTAAGATCAAGCCAACACTAAAAGCATAATATAATCCACCAATTTATGCTGTGCATAAAAACATAAAATCATACCACAATCGCACTGTGTTAGCAATTTAGATCTACTGTCGATTAGTACTGTACTATACCGTACCTGGGTCGAATCTCACGACGCCAACGCCAACAACTAATAACACCCACTTGTATCGCATCGTGCACGTCCGCCTCTTTTGCTTCCGGCTGGGCTACCCACGCGCGCCAACGACACTAGCAACAACAGCGACGTAGCTCGGTCAATTGTTCCGACGACGGCGACGACCATACGATCATCATATCAAAATATATTCATGAACTGATCGATCTTTAAGAGTGAGCCTCAGGTGGTGTACCTTGTCGCTAACATAGAATCAACCATTTTATTTCTGCAACCTCTGTGCTATCGCACAGCGCGCATCCGGAGATTCTATTCTAATCGCGTTCTGGGATCTAAAGAAATCATCCCTCATCAGTTATTATCTCTATATTCTACCCACTTCAACGCGATCTACATCTATATGTCTCTAATCATCTCCAACTTCGAATTACGCTTGCAGTCCAACCTTATAACCGCGACGGCGACACTATTAAAAAACTAGTATACACGTTTCATGATCGGCGATCGCATTGCGTCAAGTCGCATCCACCCATATCATAACCAGTAGAAAGAGGGGGGAGCTTGTAGGTGTTTGCCTGTGGAAGGACGAGAAAAGGAAATTAGAAAAATCCAAGGAACTGCTGTACGCAGAGCTCCCAGCCAAGCCGATCGATCAATCACATCAGGACCGCGACGACGGATAAAAGGAACTGAAGCGTATGAAACAACGGTTACGTTTGGGCGTCGATATCCACGTCGTGGATAGTCGACACTATTAGAAATGATGGCAAGCATGGGACCCGGTGGCTTTCATCCAGGCATGCAGCAGCATCCTGGCCATCCAGGACACCCTATGGGCGCTCCGGGTATGGCTCACAACCCAAGCCAACCGGGAGCTCAGCCTGGTATGCCTCCTCAGATGGCTGCTCACATGGCCGTGTCCGGACCCGGTGGACAGGTCAATCCCGCGGCCATGATGGGAACCATGCCGCCCGGTGCTGGTGGCCCTAGTGCCCATGCTCTACAACATCTGAACCCTCAGCAGCAGCAGCAGATGTTCCAGCAACAACAACAATTTGCATGTAAGCCGAGAGTTTTTCTTACCCTGGCCTGAGGCCGTATTGACGACAATCGAATCGTGCTGACAACCCATAGTAGCAAACCAAAATCCCCAAATGATCGCCCAGATGCAGCAGCAAAGAATGTTGCAACAGAGACAGGCGATGATGCAACAGCAGATGTACGGGGGAATTCCTATGAATATGCAGGGGATGAATATGGGTAACATGACGGCTGCCCATTTCTCGGCTTTGAGAAACAACGCAAATATGCGAGTCGGTGGTAATATGGCCCATATGCAGCAGCAGGCGCATCTTGCTCAGCAGGGACAACATCAAAATCCTCAGCACGCCCAGGTAGTTACACGCACCCCCACGCGTTTTGAGCATCCCAATTCTAGACTTCGCGCTGACAACTATATTCACTTGCAGCATATGCTTGCACAGCAGATGGCAATGCAGCAGCACCAAGCCCAGCAGCAAGCGAATAACCAGATGCACCAAGGTAACCAGCCTGGCCACCCCGGACAGATGACTGCCCAGCAGATACAAATGCAGCAGGCGCAGATAGCACAGTCCATGGCACAGCAGGTCCCCCAAGGCCCTCAAGGCCAGGGACCTCAACCTCAACCCCAAGGACAACCACAGCAGCAAGGACAGCAGCAGCAGCAGCAGCAGCAACAGCAACAACAGCAGCAGCAACAGCAGCAGCAGCAACAACAACAACAGCAACAACAACAACAGCAACAACAACAGCAACAGCAGCAGCAACAACAGCAGCAGCAACCGGGCCAGCAGCAACAAGGCCCACAGCCAGGTCAACAACCGCAACCGAACTCGCAAGGACCCCAGAGAGCCCCAACGCCAGCAGTTTCACAACCGAACCAACCTCAGAATCAAGGTCCCAATCCCGCACAAGGTAATCAGCCGCAACAACCACAAGGCCAAGGACAACCACCGAACGGCCAACAAACCCAACCTCAGCAACCCACCCCCCAGGCGTTGCAGGCAGCCCATATGCAGCTGCCAAATAGTATCCAGCAGCAGTTACTACATCACCAACAACAGCAGCAAAAGAACGACGGCATGAAGGGACAGTGCCTCTTAAAGCTGCTTCAGTTCGGCGAGCACCTCAGTGCCTATACTGTCAGTATTAATTATATATCTGTTTTTTACGCCTAGCGAACTCGACTTGCTAGGCCTTGGCCCTGTTTGAGACTAAACACTAACATTGCCTCACTACCTAGGGTCCACGAACAAAGGATGATCTTACGTACTGGAATAACTTCGTCGGGCAATTCTTCTCTATGAGAGGCATCTTTAGAATCTCTCTATTTTATATTGGTAGTGATACAGGCAATGAAGAGCACGCGGATAAACAGTATGATATAACACAACCTGCGCTAGCACGCTACTTTCATACACATTACGAGAGCGGTATCCGAAGGATCAATTTGACGTTCGAGAAAGGCATTACCGATAGGCCATTGCCGAATGGTTGCCATTTTATCGAGAACCAAAAAGCGCATTTGACCTACTGGTTCGACAATTCTCATGTAAGTTACACAGGCTGCCCTGCATATTCAACCTCGTATAACAACATTCTGATGGCTTGGCATTTAGCTCGTCGCGACAGGAATACTCCGAGCGCAGTTTGATAGCGAGCAAAAACTAGATCTATTAGAATTTGTCACGCAGAGCCACGAGGAGTACCACTCGAGGAAGATGGTTACCGAGGCGGCGAGACCGGCGCACAACTGGGTCAAAGAATGGCTCAAGGTCAATAACCAGGACTCGCGATTGTCACCGGAGATGAGCAAAAAGGGAAAGGCGAAGACATTGAAGTCGCCACCAAATCCACCTCCAGATATTGACCTACCCCCATCAGCCGTCAAACAAAATATAGGCCTCACAGAAGGCGTGTTCCAATTCCTCGAGGTACGGGCTCTTCGTTTTGTAGTTTGTGTGCTTTTGCTAACATGGTATATCCTAGATCATAGAAGTTGTTGGACAGATGAATGTGAGTTGGGTGCTTCCAATAAATAATATGTTACCGAGTCAATTGTAGGCTCTGTATACTCTACCTATCTCTTACTAACCTGTGCAATTGTTTAGCCATTATTCAACTTTTACCATTCGCATCCAGGCCTCTCCCCTTACGCTGCACTTGAGCAGTACGTCAACCAGAATATTACCAACGCCCCGCAGCAGCCGTTGGTGAATGGCCAACCTCAAGGCAATGGCCCACCTAACCCGCGGACTCCCAGTTTTGGCCAATTCCCCATGGGCGCTTCGCCAGCTACCGCGCATCTGCAACTTCCCAATTCGCCTCACATGGGCAGCCCCGCCCAGGGACACATGCAAGCACCTGGCATGCAACTACAACAGAGTCAGCAAGGAACAAGCTCTAGCGGACCCAGCGCTAATACAAGTCCAGCAAGCAACAAGCGAAGGAGGCCTTCAACCGTAAAGGCTGAAGAGGAAAACGGCGCCCCAACACCCGCGAGTATCGGGGTCTCTCAGGTAAACGGCGTTGCGATGACCAACAAGAAGCCACCCGGAACGCCTCGGTTACAGAAGCGCGCTAAGGGTAACCCTTCATGATATCTCGCACCCTCCGGAGTAGGCACGTTTGAAGGAAAGAAGAAAAAAATATAATAAAGTTGGCATAGCGACGTCGCTTCTGATTACGGAATTCCGTACTGTTGTTCGGTCTCGGCTCGGTTGCTTTATACGCACTACTACATCGGCTGGACGTTCAGGATTTTGCATTGTTTTGGGGATTAGGAAGGTCTGGAGGCTCTGAGCGATTCCCACCCATGATTTGACGTTTCTGATAGGGCCAGATTAATCACTTGATATCTCTATCTTCACCATTGTTCCCTATGGGGAAAGCAAAGAAAAATTGGCGTTAGTCCACGGTTGTACCATTTGATTCGAGCCGCTTAAAGGGTTATTATATGCGGATATGAATGTGCTGAGGAATTATTGCTAGTTCCAAGCAGACTTTTCTCAAATATCCGCCCTGTGTACGATTATTTTACATTGCAGCCGGCCTCGCATTGCGCCCTTCAATGCGCAGTGCAACCTATATCTTTTTCTGTCTTTTTCTTATTGTTTAAACAAAAACTGTTGGGTGCGAGTAGATGCAGGACGAAGGGGACATGGGTAGAGTGGGACAAGCCAAGAGTTCTTGGGAGGCAAGCGAGATATGATTACATACAAGGATTAGTACACGCATCTTACGATGCGCTCATTCGAACTGGGATGCTCGTTGTACTTGGCAATATTCTCCGTATAGCTCATATCAACTTGAGATGTGAACATCCTTGCTATTTATCGCTATATCTTACTAGCTCTACTCGTTTTAGTAACTGCGGAATATAATACTACTGGCTTCCTTACCTGTGATTATTTCCATGAACTTTTTGATATGAGACATCCATATCCAAGAACACTGTAGGTTGGACGATATATAGCAGAAGATATCCGGGTGAGAATATTTTTGAAATATACTTGGAACCATTACTCCATTATCGATCTTGGCCAATGACTTGAATAGGCATGATAACGAAAAGGTTGACGTTTCGATACGACTTGGATCCTCTACTTGGGGGGCATAAGGCTAAAAGGCTGAAGGTATTCGACATAATAACCCCTTAATGATCAAAGGGGGCTGATGATCATAAGCACATACTATTTCACTAATCTAGTGAATTACTACTCAATGGATTATATTCGAACTAGACCCAAGTGTAAATTTGTTGTAAACAGTATTAATGTATAAGATACTTACATATTAATAGAATAGATCGGCTTTTGCGAGTTAGGTAAGGGGTTTGCAAATCATCAGATGCAACTATAGTTAGTTATAATATAGTTGACTTCGGATAGCAGATACTCAAATAGCTATAAACGTTGGTGACAAAGTCAACCCGGTATTCCACCTATCTACATTCTTTCAGACCCCTTAACAACGAGATATTATAAACAATATCGTTTCTTAATTCAATAGGACAACAAAGTTAATAATCAAAAAAGTTTCTTTGTTGGGCCTGGTAAGCTGTTGGTCATATCGAGATGTGACTTGACCCTCTTACAATAGGAGAGCGAGCTTAAACTAATTACCACATTCTAGCAATATATATGGTTAGTATTGTAGCTGACGTATGAATTTATAATCCCAAGAGATTTTCTAGAACTCCAAGCTCCTGAATACTGAGCCCTATAGGAGTGCCGCTTACGTATAAAGGATGTACATCTTGGTCCCCGTGTATATATTTCACTGGTAACGTTAAATAAAGCCCTCAAGATATCGACTTTATCAAAGCTAAGAAATAGTAGGGGTTATGTAGAAGACGTCAAAAATATAAATGAAGATATGTCACAAACACTTTACTTGGTGAAGACAGTTGTGTAGTGATACTACCTAGGTGCCTAATGGAACGGCTATGTATACATCATGGAAACTTTTATGACATCTAATTCTACTAAGATTCGAGACAAATAAAAGCATACTATAAAGTGAAGCGATAGTGGCTCACGAAGGGTGTATGTATAGAAGCCAGCCAGTCCGACGGGGGATATTTACTACCTAACCCGCAAGACGATTTTCCGACTCGACTCACACTTCCATAAACACTACAACAAACACAGACAACTGTTGCGACCAAGATATCAAAAACAATTTAATACCTAGGTGGTAGTCATCTACTTAGGAGAAAATAACTCGGATTGTGAATATCCACAGTTGGAAGTAATTGGTGAGATGGCCGAGTGGTTATGGCGCTGCGTTCAGGTTTAGCTGAATATGTCTATCAAGATGTAAAAATCTCGCAGTGGAGCAATCCGCGTGGGTTCGAGTCCCACTCTCATCATCTGAACTAACATCATTCGCTGAAAGGTGGATGGTGAAATCTTTTTTTCTTCTTTTCTTTTCCTCAAAGTTAGGCACCTTTTTAAGTTATCATTTTGCATTGCTTGATTGATACTTGGAAATGTTTTTTTTTGTTTTGGTTGGCATTCTGCTCATCGTAAACTTGTTGAAAGGTATATGGCGCACAAAGCTTAGGTACCAATGGATGTACGGCATGGAAGGGAAGGGTTAAAAAGGAGGACCTCAGCAAACATATTTGAAATACAACTTGATTAATAAGTGAAACAGTATATAGCAGGTATCACTACAAAAACGGTTAGAGGTTCACTTAGGAAATATGGTGTAATAATGCAAGCACATAGTAAATAGAACTTCGTTTCCGGGTGAAGGCTATCAACTAATCTGAGACTGAACTGCCGACATGGCGGTACCCTTTTTCGTAGCTGTCTTGGTGATCTTGGGGCAAACCTTTCAATACATAGGGTGTAGTTACATAGCTCGTTACTGGTTCTTATCGTTACCTATATATGATCTGGCAACATGTGATTGAAGCGTGGCTATATTAGAGGTATCGAAGTATGTAAAATATCAGTTAGGACCTATTATATCTTATTCAACTTGTTTCAAGAAAATGAAGCTAGAGTTTATTCAAACACTTTAAGCTATAAGGGAACCATATATGACAGGACCGTGCCCAGAGGGAGGCTTGCGAAGCTATGCACAGAATAGGTTATCTAAGAAAGCGTCTGTTAGAGAACATAGGCGGTGTACCTGGTCTGATGCTTGGTACGTAATACAGGTTATAGGTTACCCCGATCGTTGGGAATAGCGATGCCTTGATGGATTTCATAGTAAATGCTCGTTTATGCATGTCACCCTGGGCTCTGCATAGGATGAATTGATGGACGGGCCACACTGATATTGATTATATGAAATCAGAAAGGGTGCATCTAATTGTCATCTACACACTTAGGAACGCGATGTGACCAGGCAGACAGACGCAACCCCCTATCAGTTATCCGTCGTAACTATTCCTGTCCCTATCCATAATTCATCACCACTAATAATCACATCGTTGTCGTCCAGCCAGAGATAAACCGTTAACGCCGTTGGGGGGAAATCTGAGAAAGTGTACGTCTTAAGCGGCGTCGCCGAAAGTGTTCTCGCCTGAGTAAGTTATGTAGAGGAATCTGTAAAAGAAGGATAGTTAGTTGACAAGTCATCACCATGGAGAACAGCGGTCAGAGAGGTAAACGTACCCGTCTTCATCCTTGTGCTCCTCGTAAATGCTACTCATGAGAGCAGCGGTCGGAGGGAGGACCTCATCAACGAAGATGAAGATGGCCTTCTCCGGGGACAGCTTGATGCGCTTTCGGATTACGTAGACAAACTGGCCTACGGTAAGATCGGCAGGTACAAGATACTTTTTCTTGTCGATGGTTGCGATATCTGATTTCTCGACCTTCTCGCAAATAACCTATTCGTAGAGATAATGGTTAGATTCTGGGAGAGTTGAAAACGAAGAGCGGACAAAGCGGTGAGATGGTGAATGCGGGACGCTAGAGGGGAAAGAATGACGACAGAAGCTACGAAGATGACTAGACGAGACGGTTGAATAGATAATAAAAATGATAATGACAAGAGAGCTATGAATATAGAAAGATGAAGAAAATGAATACATACTGGAATGCGGTCGGCATATTTCTGACGGATGCGCTCGGCTTCGGCCTTGCGCTTCTCAAAGGGGTGTTCGTCCTTAAACTTTGATCGCATCTTGACAGTATCGTTTGTTGGTGTTAATGAGATGGTCTATAGGAGATTAAGAAGAACGGGTGGGCGTATTTAAAATAAGAAAGATGAACTAGAAAAATAGAAGATGGTAGACGATAGAAGATGATTTCGTTTCAGTGGCTTTGTTTGATGATTATGATGATGATGATGGATGGATGGTTCTTGTTTGGTAAAGGTGTTGAGGTTTAGGTTAAAGGTTGGAGAGGGTTTGCGGTGGGGGAGGGAGTCGTGCTAAATCTAAGGCAACCTTTCCGGTCGCAGCACCCCAAGTAGCAGCTTAGAGCCCAGGTGATTTGGGTTTGATGACCAAATTTATTAATGTACCTTATGGTAAAGCAACTCAAATGACTTGGACTGAGCCACTGATGTACTGTTACAGTCACCGATAAGCCTAGTGTAATGTCTACATCTATCTACAATGTACCTAACAGGCAGAGGCAGGCAGAGGCAGGTACTAACACTAGAGTAAGGCTGCCGGGGCGGTTAGGTATTTAGTGCGCGAATGCCCACTGTATTACATTTGTATAGGCAGCTAGGTATTGGCGGGGCAGGACCTCAAGTAAGCGGGGCAAGTCTATTGGTATTACCTACATAGGTAGGCAGTGACTGAGTGACCGGTGACTGGATGAGCAATTAGTAAAACGTGACCAAGCCAAAATAGGATTAGTTAGATCTACCTCATAAAGTTAAATACTGTATAAGTCAAAGCTTTCAATTAATAACATGTACAGTACCTTACTCATACTCATTTATATGTACATAGGCACATGTACATATTCGCACTTACAATTACCTCTGATTCCATCATCAGCCATTCCGTCACAACGTGCTATCACTTGATCGCTACTTTATAATAAAAATAAGGCACGTTTTCGACAGGTCCCGAACCTTTGAGCCCTGACGAAGCATAATGGAATGACATGGAAAGAACGGAGCATTAGGTTAGGTAATTAATTATTCATTGTTCGTGGCTGGTTACCATGACTAATCCGATGGACATCCTTATCGTCTTGAATAGACCTCCTTTTACATACTAAGCTACTAGGTCTATTTCTTTTACTTCGGAATTAGTGGTGAAGATCTGGCTGTTAGCATCAAGTCACCGACACTATCGAGTACCAAAGCTTGAACCATATTTGTTGGTTGACGGGTATATGTTATTTTACTACTTACATGACCTGTTTTCTTAATTTATCACGAACCAAGTTACATTGTGCATGGTCCTCCCCCTTTTTTGTGCCCTTCTCAACGAATTACTTCGCCCTCCTTGTCGATGCCTTCTTCCATCTCTAAGATATCGCTCCTAGCTAGAACACCACTGCCAAGCGTAGTCGCCTTGCGAGATGCTGCCCATACCTCATGAAATTTGACGCTCTCGTCGCTGCTCGCTACCACGATACAGCCCTCTTCGGCAGTGCGGCTCCTTAATCTCTCCTTTGTACGGTATGTATCGCTCGGACCACCTGGGTATGCTATGGCATACAACGCACGGTGTTCTCCCTCCTACGGCACGGCGGCTACTTGTTGACAGTCTGGCCAGCTGAACACGGCGATGCGGTATGGGTGGTCAGGTTGTGCGTACCCAAAAGTTGCTGCGATCTCCCGCCGAGTCTTGCTCCATATGAGAGAAGTAACCTGAGCCGCAACCGAGATAGTAGCGAGTGCAGCCCCAGAGTTTGCGTGGTAAAAGTGAATACATTTGTCGTTAGACCCTCCACCAGTAGCAATCAACCCTTGACGCCACGGGCAGAATGCGATAGCTTTGACAGCTGCCCCGTGATGCCATCGGTGTTTCTCAGAGCCGGCTGGAAAATATTTCGAGGCCGATAATGGATCGGGGCTGTCATACGTAAATTCGGGTAATGACAACGGAACACCGTCTCCAGGGTTAAGGGTTTGTGATGAAGTAGATTGTATTTCGCCGCTAGGCGTGTCAGCTATTGACAGCTTCGAAAAGCCCAAATTTAGGTCACACTCTGTATCTGTGAGACTGTCAATAGCGAAGAGGCAACACAGATTGTCGTTTCCTCCTGTGGCGAATTGTTCGCCATCAGGAGACCAGGCGAGACCACATATCTGTTGGGAATGAACTTTGATACGAGCAAGTAGAGTCATCGTACCGCGCCAGTTTTCCCGAGCCACTTCCTAGGGTTCGGGCCATTCAACCGCGTAATAATAGACGTCGCCCAGGTCGTCACCTACGAGGAGGTCTTCCGTATTAACTAGGACGCCAGGATTGCGCTTATTTCGAGAAGGTCGTGGGGTAGAGGTAGGACGCCAGGAGAGGCAGGCTATGGGTGTATGATGATACATCTCAAAGCGAGGGAGTAGGCTGTCGAAAAGTGATACTAAGGAGAGCAGACCGCTTGATCGGCCAAAGGCGAGGATGGACTTGCCGCCCTTCTCGGACGAGAATGCTACCGAAGTTAACCACGAACCGTCCTTGAGTCCCGCATTCAAAAGCGTGACGCCTGAAGCTTCTGACCACCCATAGAGCAGATTGCCTAAGCCAACAGCCAACGTGTTACATGTGCGAGAATATGCCATCACCGAGCAATAGAAGTCGTCACGAAGGCCCGGGGCATCGAGGACTCTGGTAGATGTCAACGGCTGTATTGCGAGAGGAGAAACTTACGCACTTGAACGGAGCATTAGGGAGACACCGCTCTTCCCTCTGAATTTCTATGGTCGTGTTAGTCTTATCGAATTGTTGAGAGGCATGGGGTTAGCATACTGGGCACGTAAAAGTCGTTGCTCCACTCGCTTCCCGTCCATGTCGTCCTGGTTTCTCGCAGTAGTAGTCTCTCTTTGTGTTTACAGCGAGGAAAGGTTGAGTATCCGTCAAAGTCTAAAATCCGTTGGATTCGGTCTATCTTTAGTGCTAGAGCGAGTCTGCCTTCGTGTTTCTCCTGCTCATCTTCAGATTTGGGTCGCGCATCCGAAAACGCAGTGGCATATAAGCGGGCATTCGTGCTAGAGCTCACCCTCCGCCCGCGCCCGTCATCGACGCCTCCAGGGGCCAAGCCGCCTACAGACCAGACGGCACCACTGCTGACTTGTCGTTGTTCTAGGCTGTGCAGCCCTAGGACGGTGCCGACACGCCGCTGGCTACCGTCGGACCGAGATGCTTGTCGGACAGAAAGGGGTGAAAATCGCTTCGGCGTAAAGCAAAAGACATCTGAGGCAGCATTTTCCGTACGATGAATTCGCTCTAATGGTGATAGCTCATTGACTTGCTTGGCGGCTCGAAAGCGATCTTGAAGGGGCATATATGATGGTACAAATCGGTCTGGTGACGTGATAGGCATGTTGTGGAAAAGAAAGAATAATGAAAGCTACTGATACCATCGCTTAGGTCGAGAGAGAAGAATAAACTAGGGATTGACGAATTTCGCGAAGTGGATATGCGAGCCAGGTGCCCACTGAGGATTACAAGCGTTCCTACATTGTTCGAAAAAGTGAGAGAAGGAATGAATAGGCGAATGTAAGAGAAGGTAGACTACACGTATTAGGTATTCAGGGAAACTGTTTCCGCTTTGAGGAACATTGATTTAAGCTATACGAAACCTTAGTTTATGATACTGATAGAGCTATGCTAGTAACTACCTCCTACCTAGACAATACATAGGTAGAACCTATTGTTTTATAAATATCAGCTTGTTCGAGGTAATTTCTAAGACTCATCTCCCTAGTGGTTTGTCATGAAGTCTTCAAATGGAAATCGCATGAGATGACGACGATAGCTTTCTAATTGTCTGGGTGTAATTAAAGGTATCAAAAATAGGATGAAGAGTTTAACTGTATCGTAAAACAATCTCTTTAATTATTCATATTGACATGGTCTTTTCGTATTCTCACAATTTATATTTGATAAACTCGGTACCTATACCTAGATTTGAGTTTTGCTAAAGCTCTTAGAACGATAAGCTAGAAGGTAGACATAATAAATGGGTAGTATGGATTCTTTTAGTTTTACCCGTATGTAGAGCCAACATAATGAACAAATTGGGGACTTGACTATGAAGGATCTATTTATTTCACTTTAACTTATGAATTTATAAATAGAAGAATAAAAAAGGAGATGAGCGAGGAAAGAGACATGTTTGTTTTACTTTAACTAAGTTAACTGTAAATTAATGAAGCTTACCTAAGGAATTATTACCCCACTACCATCATATCATCATACCTTACATATTATCGTATAGACTTTCCTTTATCCTTTATCTTATCGACGGTATTTCGTCAACTTACTCTTATTCTTACTCCTACATAATACTGATACATTGGATAAATATTTGTAATATAACAATTTGTAATCATATGGGGAATAGGTATATTGCTCGCTGTCCGTCCCCGCTGCAGAAGAAGCTTCGATATGGATAGCGTGCGTTTACTCGAAAGAGAGACATGGTATGGCATAGCTGACGAGTCGCAAGATAGCACGGCGCAGCTCGCACCGCTCGAACTGCACGAACCGAAGAACAACGCCGGCAGGATCTTGATAGGATTAGCAAATATCGCGACCTCGAGGATTCCATCCGTACCCAGGCCTTGGCTGACAACTACGACTCCGCCTTGTTCCAGTTGACCTCTAAATTACTCCGTCTAAATCCCGAATACTACACAATATGGAACGTCCGTCGCCGCTGTCTAATCTCTGGGTTATTCTCCGCACCCTCGGATGGATCATCGCTCTCGAAGGCGTCACTGAATACTTCTCAGAACGACACTATGAATCCGTCTTCAGACTACTCCTCTCATTCATCCTCGGATGTGACCCCGCTATACCGAGACTCCCCGATAACTGGGAAGAATGGTACTATAGTTGAGGACAGGCGAAGAGAAGACGTCGAGGCCGATGTAAACACATTGCAGTCCGAGCTTTCATTCACCATTCCTTTGCTCCTAGAGTACCCCAAGTGCTACTGGATATGGAAGTACCGTAGGTGGCTTCTCGAGCAAGCCATCGTACGACTCCCCGCGACGACTGCGCGCAATATCTGGGAGGCCGAACTTGCCCTAGCGTCTAAGATGCTAACCAAGGATCGCCGCAACTTTCATGCATGGGGATATAGGAGGAACGTGGTGGCTACACTCGAGAGTTCTTCACTAGATGGCAAGAGCATGGTCGAGGACGAGTTCGCCTATACCACAAGAATGATTAATGTCGACTTATCTAATTTCTCAGCCTGGCACACCCGAAGTCAGCTGATATTACGTTTGCTTGATGAACGCGGAGCCAACGACGTTGAAAGGAGGGAATTCCTCGAAGCAGAACTTGATCTCGTTCGAGAAGCTCTCAATGTCGGACCCGAAGATCAGAGCCTTTGGTATTACCATCAATACATGGTATCGCAGATCGTCAACCGCGCCAACAAGCCGACTATAGCACCGGCTCTAACCGTAACGGAGCGGGTTACTTACGTAAAGAAGGAGATTGATAATATCAAGGACTTGCTGGAAGACTATGAGGACGTGAAATGGATTTACGAGTCTTTACTAGAATATACAATCGCGCTGAAGGGTCTCGGAGTGCAGGTTGAAGATCCCGCAAAGTGGCTAGTAAAAGTCCGAGCCCTAGATCCAATGCGGGCGGGTAGATGGGATGATATAGAGAAGCAGCTGGGAGCTGCTCAGCACTGAGTAGCCAACTATTGATGCTACTGCTACGTTCCTGATGCATGAGACAAGTTGTGCTTCCACCCTCTCAATTCTCTCTAGACAGGTAATGTACCATTACATTTGCCTACGACCAAACTGGCATCCGTCCCGACTAGCCCGTCGAAATAAGCCAGTAGGGCTTCTGCTGGCACCATATCTAGCAGGCCGAGGCTAGGGTTAGAGGATCTAAGTGGCTTACCACCAAATAAAACCCTCACGAAAAACTTACCGTCGTATGTCCCTTTTGATTGCCTCTGACCAGCTCCGAGATTGGATTTTTTACTCGAGTTTCGAGATGCTGTCCCGTTTCTCTTTCCCTCGTACAACTCAAACACTACCTCACTACCCATTCCAGGCCACTAAGAATATTCCGTGTCAGCAATCCCCTATTTGGGGTTGTAACAAGATAACACAAAACAACTTACCACCATAACATCTATTTGTAGTATACTTAGCAACCGACTCACAGACCCGTCGTGCGCTATATTGTGGAAGTAGATGGGCCCACTCTCGCCAGCCATCACATCTCGTAAGTGTTTACTCAGTTCTGCAACCCAGACACCGTACGTAGTAGCAGACGCGGCAAGCGAAGCGTGGGCATCGCGGTATATCTGCGAATACTCCCACTGCCCCATGCGATATACGGTATCAGCTGTCGCCTGGTCAACGCATGTGGACGAGTTCGCGCCGTTTTCTAGCTTGCACGGCAACGGTTTGGCGTGGCACTGTCGCGCGGATAGGTTGTCGAAGTAGTGGTCGAAACTCGCGTGGAAGCCGGAGTCGCTCGGGGACACCCCTGATATGTTATCTAACTTGCTAAACAAATCTGTAGCGGCCTCTAGATGGTGTTCCCAAGCCGCGTTAGAGGAGGATCTGATCGTGTTGAATAGATTGCTGCCTACTCCGCAACTATATTGCGGTTCGAGGCTGTCGACTCCGGCCCCCTGAATAGTCAGCGGTACGGCCTCGGTCGTTCCCCACATCCCGTTGATCAACATGCCGGCGACCTGACTCGTGATTACGTTTTGGGTCACACGGTACGTCACGCTAGCTCTCCAGTTTTCGTCTTTTCCGGGGATAAATCCGAGCAGGCCGTGGTAGACCTCGTAAAGGTCTCGACCGTGGACCCAGGAGTCGTCGAGCCCCGCAGAGGTTATCTGGGGGAATTGGCAGGTTCCGATCCAACCTGAGGGCGTAAAGGGGTTGATCGGTGATATATAGCCTTTCCAATAAACTTCAGCAGGTCGCTTGCTGTTGCTCCCGAAGGGGCTCCCGTAGTAATAGAGTCCTTGGTCGTCGCAGTCCCAACGGTAAGATTCTACTGGAAAAGCATTGCTCGCGTATGGAGTTCGCTTGTGGTGTCGTTGAATCTAGCTAGGCTTAGTTACTTGCCTTGGGACAATACGGTAGAAGCTTTAGACTAACTATTTCGACGTATTTAAGCTTATACTCACTTGCTGGCTTGACGTACTCTGTCTTCCGAACATGCGGCATGTTGCACCAGTTATACGTCCCATACTGCGCGTCTGGCGTCTCCGAGGTGTCGAAGATAAACCCGTAGACCCCTTCGCCGCGCAAAGCGGTAGTTAAATTGTTTATAGACGTGTTGCTTGGAGGGTACCATCCCAAATCGACTTTTTGCGCGGCGGTAACTGTCGTTATAGACCACAGGCTCGAGAACCACGATTTCATGATGGTGGCTGGACGGGTTTCCGTCAATTTGGAGTAGTGTAGTGCGGTGATTAGTGCAGCGTAGATGGAAATGAATATTAATGCGAGACTAATAATCCCTTGCTGTCGGGATGGCATAGCTGTTTTAAGTACCTGATGTGTAGACGTAGGCTCTTGTCGGCGTCAAAATGCGACTCTACTTGACCCTCCCCACGTAGTAGCGGCAGTAGAGATTCATCTGTACCTGACATGGATTTACTTATCTAGCGTATGTTATTTTGGAATCCTATTACCACATAGGATTAGTGAGTTTACTATGTCCTTCATGAGGAAAGTTACCTAAGGTATTAAGAAATGAGTTTATATATAGTATTATCCCTACTAGTCCCGAAAGTTTCGCTTTGATGAAGCTTTATTTGAATGACTTCATTATATATAGTGAGTGGTAGTACGTATAGCATGACTGGGCACACACGTTCTCGCGAGGACTGAGCTGACTGGTTGGAGATGCTAGCCCAACGCCTCGAACAATCCGGAGATTAGATTTACTTACTTTAACTTATAAACCACTTGCATGTCAGGGATATAATATGTACCTCTTTAGGTTACTGGATTGTGGCGTTTTTATTTACTATTAAATTATATACTTACCTACCTGAAGATTTCTGAGGTAGGTATGTCGACTTGTAAGTGCAAACATCTCATTATAACGCTAGTTATGGTAAATTATGATATCTTAGGTAGGTTCTATACTCATACCGAACACTTCTAATTAAGCGCAATGGCAGAGATACGCCAAGGTCTTTCTTCTATATATAGGTAGATTAGGTATCTAGGTAGGTAAGTACTGTATGTATCAACAAACCATTAAAAGTACTTCTGCGTCTGCGCAAAGTGCATCCCCGCCGCAAAATGGAACAGCTTCGCCGCGACGATAGTGCGCTCGGCCTTGGAATACTCGACCAAGCGGTCGTACAGCTCGCTCAGAGGCACGACCACGCGCTGGATGTGCTCGCCGTCCTCGAGGCGCTGCTCGGGCTCCTCGTCGCCCTCGCGCAGCTGCACCTCGACCATGGCCATCTGCATGTTGGCGTCGCTCATGCCCGGGTCGGCGGCCTGCACGGGGCTGATGCTGAGCAGTCGGCAGTCGTACCCCGTCTCCTCTTTGAACTCGCGCACGGCGGCCTGCTCCGCCGTCTCCTCCGCGTCGATCAGCCCCGCCGGCCATTCGACCGTGTACGCGTCCAGCGGCGGCCGGTACTGGACCACGAGCATGGTGGATGCCGGCCGCGACGGGTGCAAGAGGATGTTGCCCATGGCGACGGCGTCGACGCCCGCTTTGCCCCGCGTCTTGCGCGTGGCTACCTCCCACGTGCGCTGCTTGCCGATCTGGTCTGTGTAGTCGATTTTCTTGAGAGTCACCCATTTTGCCTGTTCGATGGGTAGGTCTGAGATTTTGTTGATGACTGGTTCTTGGGTCTTTTGCGACATCTTGAATGGCGACGGGGGGTTTATGTGCTAAAGAGCGAGTGCCTGCGAACGGGCGCGATATTGTCGTAGCGAGATGTTGAGTTTGAATAGTCCGGGTTTTGAGCAGGTGGGATTTTTTTCATAGAGGTTTGGACTTACTGGCGATCTCGTTGGATGATTATCGGAATTGAGAAGATGAGATTGTGTAATGGTTAAATATATAGATCTGGATTAGATAGATCGTTTATATGTAGAAACATTATCTTGCAGTTCGGGAGGATTACGTCATTGTTTAGATAATTAAGCATATGGCACAATCAAATAGTTACTAATGTAAGTTAACAATTGTATAGACAATTTTTAATATTTCTTTTTGGGGAAATACTCATTACCTAAGTATTATAAATAAGATAGGTAAAGCTTGTATCCGTATTTAATACTATGTTATTGCTGTTATGGATATGAAATGTAGAGTAAAAAGAGAGTGATATGGATCAAAGCAGTCTAGGGGCTGGATATTATTCGACTGGTCACTGAAAAACAAACTAAAGTAAGTGTAGCAAATATTATTTTAATAGCAATAAAGAAAGTATAGTATAATTCTATAAGACTCATTAATATCGTGATAATCTGCTGAAGGGACGTTCTAAAAGTCCCAACTTTGATGTTTAGCGGACTCGAATTGGACAACCCTGAAGCTCAATGCCGTATTGCTACACCAAACCACTTCGCTAAGAGACTTGAATTATTATTACCTAGTATATCCTAGCTATTACGAGTAGATTATGCTTGCTAGATTGCTAAAAACCGGCACTATATATCATAGTCTTTGTTTCTGACCAACCCCTATTTCAATATCTCATTCAAGACCAATTAACAAACACCACGGTCTTTGGCCAATGGATATATTGCATAGATACCAATCCGGAGTGTCTTTATTCGTACACTATGCACTCTATACTATCTTTGGAATGTCAAAGCCTTTGTTATATTATGAAGACAAAGCAGTGAAGAATTGACTCGTGTATATGGTCACTATGAGGAAACTAGGTAAGATATAGCTGCATTTTTCGATCGAGTATTCCATCATGTCGGGGTCGAGCGAGAACCAGATGTCATGGTTCAGCGAAGGGGGTGCTGAAGCAGTCGCAGAACGAATAAAAGCATTTTTCGATCACAGCAATAACTTCCGATGGGAAGGCACAATTGGTTCGGGGGCTAACGGTTCTGTATACAAGGTTACACGCCACGGCGAAGGTGGTCTATGGACATTCGCAGTTAAGATATGTCATATAGATGTCGATCTTAATGGGAGTAAATCATACGACGAGGGTGACGGGGATGACGGGGATGAAGAAGACGAAGTGTTGCAGCTTGCTAACGAAAAGCAATGGCTAGAGGTGAGTGTATTTTATTTTGAATTTCTCTGCTTATATACTCACGATTTACAATATAGAGGCTGCGCGATTGCTATCATATTATTCAATCGTATGACGTACACGATGATCCGCTTAGACGGACGCCACACGGTCTCGCACCGCACCGGATGCGGACTTGGATATTCACAGAGTTTATTGAGAATGGTCCGTTAACGATGTTGGTCGATAGACATATCGAACTATACGGGGGGGAGTTGTTTCCCTGCCGTCTGCTATGGAGATTTTTCATGTGTCGTAAGTTTATCCAGTCACTGAAAGCCGAAATCAGTCTTCTACGTTCATCGAACTAACTATGGAGCGGTGTTTAGTTGTGAGGTTTTGTCTGGAAATGGCGTATTGTGGTGCTCAGCAAGATGGCCGAGTAGATCTAGCTACAGCTACTCTAGAAAGTCTCCGGGGGATCCCTATTGGGTATCTGGCCCATAAAGATTTGTCAAAGAGTAATATTGCGGTTGGAGATATCTTGCCTGATATCCAAGACCCTGAGCATAAAATAAGCCCGATATTGAAGCTACTGGATTTTGGAACAGCGGCGGTAATGGATCCCAGCGAGTGAGTACTTCATATTAGCACCTATAAGGTATAACTTACTTATCTATACATTTAGTCCTCGTTCGCTTGACGATTTTGATCGTACGGGCCCGCAAAGAAATATTAACGATATCGGCGAGGTAAGACAAGGCATTCCTACGAATCATGACTTATATAAGTTACTGAAATTCTAAAATAGGTTATGCAATATCTTGTGCTACAAAATGATGACATGACGAGCGAAAGAGCAACAGTAACCGTTGGCACCGAAACTTTTGAGACCTTTGCCGGTAGCTTACACGCAGTACGCGACGATTTAATAGCCCATGGCGTCGATGCTCAACTTTTAGATCTTATATACTGCTGTCGAGTAGTAGACCGACAGAGACAGCTTAGACTCGTCGACCTGGCCATAGCCGTTCGTAACTGGGTTTCTCGTAGGGGCGATTATGGTGTCGGACGAGAAACAGACGGGGAGATATATCAGAGGGTAACTAATCTGATTTACAATGCCGGGACTGGCAGTATTTGAGAGGCCTAAAAGTGACGACGACGACGACGATGACGATGATAATCCGGACCCTGGTGAGTACAAAGCAGAATATCCTACGAGTGATGAGGGTCTAGCGGAGTAGTTTGAGAGAGATATCATTCAAATATGGAGAGTCGGTATTTAACCGCTAGCATTTTGAAAAGTTCATGTAGTAGCATTTTAATAGCATTAGACAGCAAGAACCGTGAGAATTGACACTATTCCTACCTGATCTATGACCTTGTACCCTATAGCATAAGAAAATAAAACGCTATTCTTTATTTTCCGTGTCTCCCTGCTGTGAGTAGTAAATTTACGACTGAGGTTAGGCCTGCGCATCCATTTCCTTCAAATAGCCCCTATCAGAGAATAAGTGGGCCAGGGGTAGATTCAGGGGCAGATCTACTAGGATTGGACATGTAAGAGGAGTGCGGCGTCCTCGAAGGAGGGTAGAAGAGCAAGAGTTAATAATTTAATTCAATTATCTTGATATTTACTCTATGTATGACATCAATCAAGGGTTCTATCCGACAGCCCCCTGCTTGAACTATCCGAGTGAATGACTATATGAACTCGCAACAAACTGTATTGTTGATTGGCTTCTAATTAATCATTTGAGATAGCTTCACAGGTAATACGTATAACATAAAAGCGCGCATGTTGTATAATTACAAGTTCTAGAAGTCTATTTCGAAAGATGCGTCGTGTTGAAGAGACGATTGCCTGTATCAGTACCACCGCTTCCGGTATACTTGTTGTCCGAGACACGCAGGGCTATGAGTTCTAGCCCTGCTTCGAGAGCATACTCTGATACTTGACCACCCGGAGAGATCGACTTCTTCTGAACAACCCCAGTGATTACTACAACACGGACTTCACCGCTTAGTTTTCGCACGTGTTGTGTAAATTCTACTATCGTGCCGCCGTTATTGATGACCGAGTCAACTAAGACTACGTTGCGGATATTGTGAAGATGCTCGACCTTGATATCGTCTGGGCGGTTTGCATGAACAAACCGGGCGAGGGGGATGGCTCGACTGACACCAAAAGCCATGGCCTCACCGCCACGCATCAGTGGGATGATTAGGGTATCTTCCTCGTGGCAAAGTCGGTGGCCGCTTGTCTTATTGCCCTGGACATGATCTATGGGATACTCTTCGACACCGACAAGTTCCGATAGGAATTCAATTGCCAAGTACCACCCAGCGTTTTGATGAGCTTCTCTGAGGTCGTGACTAGCAACCGTTGCATTGCGCATAGGTGTCATTAATAGTTTGGCAGATCGCTTCTCTGTAGCGTGTATTAGGGATAGCTTGCCGGTATTATTATTCAAGGGGCCGGCGAAGAGGGAATCGATAAACTTTGGGTCGTGAAAGTCTACCAGGGGGAGTTTTTTGGTATCTAGTCGTGGTGGAACATTTCCGGGCAACAGAGCTTGATAAACTTCAAGGCCGTCATCAATAGCCTTTAGTAAAGCTGCATCCATGGATTTGCTTCTCGATTTCTCTTCGCCGACAATAACAACAGCTTTATTCGCTTGATTGAGCATCGCCAAATCTAGAGGACTATCCCCAAAGGCCCAAGTATGGAGTCCATAGGTTGATCGGAGGTGAAGAACTAGGGAGGCCTTGACTTCTGGGGTAACGAAGAAGCCATCCGAGATATGTCCTCCACCAATAACCTTTACTGTTCTTGATAGACCTGCTTTTAAGAGGATCTTATCCCATATATGTCGTAGACCACAAGTAACGACTACAGCGCCAACGTGATCATCTTCCTTCACCCTCCGCAAAAGTGATATGAATTCCGGCTGAAGAGTTACCGATGCTGCTACCTCCTCACAGAGAAGGTCAAACATATCATCAGAAAAGTTCTCTTCGTATAGTAGGACAGCTTGCCGAAAAGCGGAATAGGAATACCCCAACCTGCTGCTGAATATCGTCTTCAGTGGTTCATCGTCTGCAACATTTTGCTCATATTCTAAACTCTTTCCCCAAAACAGCTTTCCAGTATCATCCGCAGCCAGTGTTTTGTCAGCGTCCAGTACTAGCATTGTATGTAGTTGACGTGCGTCACTCGCAAGGATATTGTCTAGCTTTTCTATGGCGCGGGAAAGGTTCAAACTTGTTGTATGGCACTGGAAGTATCGTATCAACGTCAAGATCCGGGAGAGAAAAAAAGGTACCCACGCCCTCGGGGACATTGATGAAAATAAGATGTCATTATCGTAGCAGAGTTGACGCAGTTGAATCTTCTCGGCTTCTTGCCATTTGCGTAAGTGTTCGACGGAAACCGATGGGCGAACCCTCTTAGTGTCGTCTAACCGATTTCTTGAAATAAGGTCGGGGTTAATATTCAAGTAGATGATGTGTGTGTACACGTCCAAATCATTCGATGTACACACTGTACGTCCGGTCTCTTCATCCTCTTCCCAGAACATGAAGTGCCCGGCAACAATTCCGACACGTCCTGTCATGGAGCAGCTCTGTGCAATGTGGTCGATAGCAAGCTTACGATGATGGTCTTTTTCGGACTCTTCCAATTTCTTAAAAGCGCTAAGGCCTCCTGGAACAAGAGAACCGATTACCTCGGAACCCTCGTAAAATTTAAAAATTTCTGCGTTGAGTTCAAATTTTAGCTGTTCGAGTAAGAACGACTTTCCACATCCTGGTACTCCGTATAGGCCAATGATCACAGGCTTCGGTAATGGCGAAACTATAGTCTGAGGTCCTAATGGCCGGCTAGTCTTAGGATGAGCGGACGAAGTTGACATGGTGAGAGTTTCTTAATATTTGAAGCTATATTAAGGGGCTCTAGTAGAAATGATTTGGCTAATAAAGTATTTAGGATTTTCTTACTACATATAAAAGGAGGATACGAATAATGGCCTAAAATGTTGGCCTAAATGTTGGCCTAAATATTGTCAGTTGTAGCTCAGAGCAATACATGGGTTATTATCCCGCTCAACCCCAGATCTACCTGCGGGTATGTGCGTATCTCCGCCAACACTGCAGCCTTTACCTGTAGGACTCCTTAAGACATCAAGGTTCTACTAATATATTGTTACGATCATGCATTTACTTACATATATCAACTGATTTCTCCCGTCTAGGACAGTAGATAAAGTATAGATTATCCATAGTCACTACAGTAATATTCCCACTGTTCAATCAAAGAAGACGCTGCGGAATCTTGCAGATGCCGTACGTATGTTCCCGAAGTATTCTCCCGAATGGTGACGTAAATATTAAATTGAACGCCATCTTTGAGAGACAAGATGATCTGCGATTTAGATGCTTTTCCTTGTGCGACCTAGACATTTATCCAATTACTTTCTGCTCAGTTTCAACCACAATGGATTTAATAAATTTGTAGAAAAAACTGTTACTCATGAATAAAGGCGAACAGTGTACGCAAACAAGCCTGCCTCTACATTTACATACGAAGTAGTCTATGTCAAACGCGTGAATCATTAAGGATTCCCAAATCACCACTTGATATCGTTTCTAACCACTACATATTCTTTAACCAAACAATCTTCAGTATCCAATCTTCAACCCTTGATCACCTAAAAGGCAAATATGGCTCGTACGATTGCCAAGAAACTCCTACACCAATGGCACAAATTGCTCGGCCTGCAGCGTCAATCGCCGCTATCATGGCACCGAGACCGCTTGCGCGAGGAGCTCCAAGAACGCCGAAATGCAAGCACGCCTTTGGAGAAGCTCAGCGAGACGGCAGACGTATTCTTCTCGATCAGCCGCGCTAAGTACGATGGTTTTCCCGTCCGGCCGCTTCCTCGCTTTTCCGTCAGCCACATCCTCGTGTATGCGTACATGTTGGCCAAGTTCACATCTCGATGGGCGTTTTATCGGGTGGCTGCTTTCCTCTGCGGAGCTCCCAATCACGACATAGTGCGCGAGGTTGTGAATCCGTCCAAGGATAATAAACTAGATGAAGTCGCCTTCCGTCATCATATCGATCAGGGCAAGTTTAAGCGTATTGGACGCCGACTACGACGGGTTTGGCCTCTGTTCCCGTAGTGGCACTATTGGTGTGTACGAAAGCTACATGTATGCCACGGCTAGTTAGGGAGATTTATAGGCGTGCATGATGCAAGGTAAGCTACTTCCCTCAAATAGCCATGTTGTTGAACTTACTTGTCTAACACTCAAAGTCTATGGGCAAGTCATGCTGGTTTTAGACTACGGTACTTTTATCTCAACAGGATTCGATTCAGTCTCTGTGGTTGACTGGGTCTATGGAGCCGGATAGCAAGGCCATAGAGTTTATCCTTCACTGAAGACACTTTACGTGGGGAAGCTCTATTAAAAAGCTAGTATGAAATACATTATAGATCAATATACAGAACATCCGAATTCTAAAGTGAAATAGCCCCCTGAAAGAATAAATACGGCAGAACAAGATTAAATTACTTATGGATGTCACTCATGAAGTATTAGTAATTTTGATAGGCCTAATAATTCCTACTCGAGTTCGCTTGTTGCGTGAGGGAAACTGCCAATCAAGAAGGGCGAATACTTCTTCCTTCGTCTTAACTACAACATTAGTAAACATAATTCGACACTACTTTGAAGAGTTTTAGTGGGATTTATATGAGTTATATTGTGTTGTTTGATATTTTAACTATGATGCTGAAATGAGGCTTAGTAAATCGGCCTACTTTGCGTTGAGATACTGAATAGCACTCAGCTTGGTAGCACGAATTGCCTATTTTTAGGACTGCAGAATATGCACGGCTATGTTTTACAACATTCACAGCCTTCGTACAATAACCTTACTTGAAACTACAATTGGATATACCACTATATCAAGTTAGGGGTAATACGTCACACTCTCGTTAAAGTACGTATAAGATCGATATTTTTGTCGAGAGAACCAAGGCAACCAACTGGCTAGTAAGGACAGGCATACTTGCATCTGGTCTGCCTATAAGTCTGACTGATAGTTGTATATTAGAGGCTAAGAGTTGGACATAAGTGAATAAGAGCAAGCTAAAATATTTTGGCAGCAATATTCAGCCTTTATTGTCCACGCGAGACTTATGGAACCGACATAACAAAATTCGACAGCTACTATTTTTATGCTTCAAAATCGCTTAGTCGTCCACGATTCCGCGGGCAGAGTTACGATGGAACTTTGTAGCATATGTGTGCTTTTAGGAGTCGTAATATGTTTCAAAGCACCAACCTCCGGGCTCTTGTCTTGTAATCTGTATATAATGTTTGGTGCTGCTTCGTTAGTCACTCCTTATTCGACGGTAATGTAGAGTTTAGCCGACTCAGATTGGTCAACGGCGCGGGAAATGGAAACATGTCTTTCTAATATTACGTGCCGTACTGGTATCCAAGGGGATTTTACTATTCTCGACGCACTAAGGCCAGGGGTATCTACAACTCGGCAAATACATCCAGCTCAAGAGAAAGGCAAGGCTATATATCCCATTCCGCTCTATCCTATTCCTAACGACCCCAGAAGAGTTGCTCAACAGCTAATCCCAACACGTATATTAGAGATCCTCTTACTAACGATTCTTCTTCTATCTATAACAAGTTGGATTACGATGCCACGTGTGAATATTCTTCCACGAAATCCCACCAACATCGCAAGCATAGTAACACTACTAGCCGGCGGAAGTCTGCTCAATCATGTACCCTGAAGTCGTAACTGTAGTTCAATAGATAAGTTTCAGTGGAGATACGGTGTATCTATGCGACTTTGAATGGGTTGGAATAGTGAGTTGGATCAGCCCCTGAAGGAAAGGGATAGATTCAACGGGACCGCGAGGTTTGGGAATTTTGGAATAGGATTAAAGGATGAGGTAGAGCGTAGGACAAACACTGTGGGTAAGGTTTGATGTTCTCCTGTTCTGCTGGTTGAGTCCACTTTCTCGCAAGCAAACCCCTTGAATTTGTAGTTCTATATAGAAGTAAGGAGTCGAACCTATTATAAACGAAATGACTGAAACCACTTTATTAAAAGCTCGGTTCTAGAAGTAGAAGTAGAGGTGGGATTTGGTGAGATTAATTTCAAGCAAACTCTGACATAGTACCAAACCAACTCTGTCTTCGGTATATCAGCACGTTCCAACTAATTCGCGAGAAAAGGGGATGAAAACATGGTATTCTCAATTTGCGTTAAAATTAATATTTCTATTATGAACTGAATATATAATAGTTATATTAAATAAATTTGACATTGCCGAAGAAAGGCGTCATGTGAAAGTTCGACTCGTTAGTCGGACTCCACGCGCCAAGTAACTGGTCCGGGAACGTATCCGGCGATACAACAGTGCGGAAGAAGTTCATCCTCCACGATGTCCCCTTCGCCTGTCCGTCGTCAACGTTGAAGAGTCCGAGCGGGATCTTGGCCGCCGAGACCCAGGTTTGCGCTTCCTTGTCCAGCGTCGTCTCGGCTGTTAGGCCGTCGACCACCGGCTGGGTCAAGAAAGAAGTATCCATCGGAGCGCCCGTCGCGCGCACCTTAGACTTGTTGTAGATCCAGGCCTGGAAAGTGACGTTGTTCGGGCTGACTTCGAACTCCAGGTATGTCTGCGGGTCGTTGGTCCCGTGGTAGATGAAACCCTCCATTACTTCATACGCCCAGATAGCGTCGTTGGTTGTCTGGCTTTCGTTGAAATAATAGTTTATCTCCTCGAATGCGGTAAAAGTTGCGTGGATCGAAGTATCATCGTAGCAAATATCGACCTGGGTCTTCGGGAAGCTGGCCTTATCAGGTACGGATTTGTCGTATTGAACAGTGCCTTTCCCGACGGAACATGCCGGCGCCTCTAGCGATGGCACGCTGGCGCACGCGGTGCTGGCTACCGTAAGCAAAGACCCTAAGCACAACTTCATGCTGAACGAACGACCCATTGCGCAGACAAGTTTTATTTAATCTGGAAATGTCGATTTAAAGAGAGTGAAGAGGTCGTGACTAGAGAAGTTGAAGAATACGAACGTGAGCCTCATCGTGGGAAGTCCCCGGTATTTGTTTTCCAAGATAAAGGGTCTCGTGCAAGGGATGTTGGCGACTAATTTCCCCATATAGGATTAATTACATCCTTCTGGAAGGAGGATTGCGCAGGCACTGTAACGTAGTACACCTAAACGAGCAGCTTAACCTGGTCCAGATCATTCCTTGGTTGCTTGGCATCGAAGCACCATGTTGGCGGAACCTGTCAGTTATGTATGTAGACCTTGCACCAACAACATGCCGTGTATGTGTCTCATAAAGTATTCATAAAGTGTTTGAGGCGTATTGTAAATCTCTCTTAATGGATGCCGCGAGATTCTATTTTTGTATAGATTTAAGCTTGTTGGAAGAAATCTGGATATGTATTTCTTCATTCGTCTGTTTTCTTGTTCTCGTCACCCTTTTCACCCTCCATTGCGCCGCCTGTTGGCTTTTTAGACACATCATAACATCTAAACCAAGGCATAAAGAAACCAGACAACAGCGCCACGCCGGCGAATGGCATAACAATCGCGAACGTAGACCGCAATGCGCCATTGTAACCCTGTACAATACCTCCCTGGCTCGCTCTAGGAAAACTCGAGATTGCTTCACTACTTGCACCTGCGGACAAAACTACTAATGGATCGATATCGGGGACTGATTGACGAAGCGCCTTCATAAGCTGATTTTAAAAGACTGCTTGCGCTGTAGGAAGTATAAAAGCGCCACTCATTGATTGTGAAACTCGAGGTAGTATTAGTGCATTGAAAACAGGGCAAACAGATGGATAAAAGACATACAAATAATGATGGGCGTGGCTGTCGACACATCCTTTATCGGTACCACGACTTGTGATAGTATGAGAGGAATGGTGAGACAAAAGCCAACTCCAACTCCGAGTATGATCTGAAATCCAATCCATTGGCCTGCGCTGAATTGTTCGTCAAGCAGCATGAGCAAACCAGACCCAACAGCTGCAATCACAGGTCCCAAGATTAGAAATGGGTTATGGACTCCGGTGGCGGTAATAATACCACCGATAACAATTTGAGCAATGGTCAAGCTCAGGATAAACGGGATGAGCCGGACATCAGAAGAGATGGCCGAAACACCACGCACTGCCTGGAAATAGATAGGGAGCTAGTAAAGAGCAAGGTTGAAACAGCCTGCAATGCTAAGATTATGTCAATCTACAGGTCTCGCTCTGAGGGATATATATGATGGCTTACAAGAACTCAAAAACGGCACTGACGAGTAAGACCCGATTCTTCAGGAAACTCGGCATGATAAGTACCCTCTCTCCTTGAAACCATTGATCAATGGCGAATAAAACAAGAAAAATCGGTGTGGCGACCAAGGTACCCACGACGTCTTGATCCGCCCACGCCTTCTCTACGCCAGCCCATCTTAAAGCAAGCGTAAGGCAAACAATGATGGCGCAGATAAGTACAGCTCCAGGAATATCCATCTGCAGGAACTTTTCCTTTGTAGTCGCCGGTGTTGGCGATGCAGATTTTGGAAGTCGAAATGCAAAGAGCATGGTGTGATAAAAGGTGGTGTAATAGAAGTTGGCTTTTAGGTAGACGCTTACCGCAAATCAGGCTGCCTACCTCAAAGATGAGGATGCCCAAGAGGAAGACTCACTTCACGGGAAAATGCTTGTACGCTTTCCCCCATACCGGCTGTGTAGCCGCTATAGGAAATACTACAGCCGAGCCGTACCAGCCAACATCTTCAAGGCTGTGGAATTCGTTGGTGATGGAAGGGATCGCGTTGGTGATTATGGTCTAGCGAGAATTAGAGAACTAGAAGTTGAGTAGGTAGGTCATCCTTTTTTCTTGACGCACGGTATCAGGAATATGCTGAGAACAAGAGCTGCAACGATAGCTGCCAGACGTAGGCCGCCCGGATACTCGTGCTCCTCGATGGTTTGGAACGGGCTGGCCTCGCCATCTTCGACAACTACTTCTTTAGATATCGTAAGGTGTAGAAGGAAAAGAAGTAGGGGAAAAGAAGAAAAGAGGTTGAGTTTCTCATGTTTAATCTAGCTGCGAAAAGCCCAGGCTTCTTATCTCTCTTTCCCTTTATTTCCTAGGGGGCCGTTACACGATCCATCCCTGACATAGTAGTAGAGTATTTTTAGGGCCCTCACACTTTGAGCATCGCCAACATCAGGCGAATCTCGTGGTTCACCTTGCCAAAGACACTCTCAAGCCTCCCTACCTCGGCCTCTAACTCAGTGTGCAATGCCTCTAATACGCGGAACACATACCTTAGACTACCAGCTTCGCGCATGTGTGTCAGAATAAGGTGTTTCTGCTCTATAGTGCATTGTCCATTTCGGCGGCGCTGATTTAGAAGACCTCTGAGCTGCAGAGCCTTGTCCGTGTGCGCCAAGGCGTGAATAAGAGGTAGAGAGAATTTACCTTCGTCGAGGTCTTCGCAGAATCCTTTCTGCGTCGTATACTACTTACGATTAGCCGTGTCTTGGGGGCTCTATACAATGCCACCTACTTCTTCCGAGACAAGATTTTGATAGTCGTCGCGGATCTGAAAGTAGCGTCCTAGCAACCGGCATAGTGGATCGATAACCGCTTGGTCGACGTGTAGAGATTCGGCGGTCATCAACCGTGCCAATAAACGGAAAAGCCCTCCCGTTTCTAAGACATTAGCTTAATTGCCTCTTACTTACAACTGATACAAAGATGATGGAGACCTACTTCCGTCGACCATCTGCAAGTATTCTACTACCGAAGGGCATTGCATCTCATTAGTCCAATAAAGGTCGAACCCCTGACCCACGAATAAATGATGCATTTCTTCGATAAAAATATCCAGACAGAGTGGATTCTTCAGCCTACGAAGCTCTGTGATAGCTTGCACGTATTGAAACGTCGCAGAATTAATCGTTTGCGCCTCGCCAAATATCATGTGAGTTGAAGGACTTCCACGTCTCAGTTTAGATCCATCTTGTAAGTCGTCCAGCCTATGCCGTATAACTTCAGCTTAAGGAGCGCACACACACACACACACACACACACACTTCCGGCTATGCACTTACATGATAGAGCTGTTATGAATTGTCTTGATCACGCCTCGAATGACGGCGGTGGACTCTGGTGAAACTCCTAGCCAGTGATTGATACCGTCGATTGCCATATCTCGAACACCTTTCGATGGTAGCGAACTGACATAGAGAAAAGGCTCGAGTACAAACTTGACTACGTAGTTAGCAACCAGACTTGAAGACTCGAAAGTACCTAACTTACTGCTTCTCCTAATTTAGGTAACTCAGTACTGCGCGTCAGGTGGAGAATATTCCAGTCGTTATCCTCATCGGAACTCTGGCGTTGGCTGTCTGTTGGGTCTATTGGTAACGCACTTTGCCTAGTCTCCTTATCCGACAAATTAGGATATCCATTCGTCCTCACCTTCTTACTTGAAATGGACGTATGCTCTGAACGACAGCTTGTACGTTTATTCTGGCCGACATACTGGTACGTTATAGGGTGCTTTGCAACACCATCCTTCTCCCGCAATATCTGTCGCTCATTGTACTGAATGTTCTTGTGGTATCTAGGACACTGCATACTCCATACGACATTCCCGCTTATAGTGTACTGCATGAGTTCGATGTATCTTTTCACATCGCTAGAAAGGTCGTCCCTTGACATCGTCTCCCTTACTATGCATGTATACTTTACTACTTCCTCTTTGATGCGCATCCGGCACCTGGCCTTGGCATCTTCTAGCGAAATATTATGCTCGCCCATAAGTATCCACAGAGCGTTGACGACGATAGGAAGCCCTGCAGCTTGGGCGGCTTCGTATTCTTTCTCGTAGGAGAATAGGTCATTGGTTAAGCTTGCTGCGATCACAGCAGGTAGCACAAGCTCCGCGCATATGCTCGTCTCTTCTTCTGTGATGGTAATGGCGCAACCGAATATAACAAGAGCGTGCCAAAACCTACATGACGAGATGAGAACGGTGGATGAGACTTCAGGGTTAGAATGCTTACATATGGCCGATATTTTTAGAACGATATGGCAGATATTCGTCTAGTGTTTGGAATTTACGGTGGTGTTGGCGTCCGGCTCCTTGCTCCATGAATGTTGCTTAAGAGCGCATGGCAGCCAAGGCGCGTGGCCGATCAATGGCTATCATCGTGTTGAGGATTTTTGCTTGCATCTGGCGCTTCCCGGATTTCAGAGAATCGATCTTTCCGTCTCGCACTCCTTCGCGAAACGCATCCAATACTTCCTCGTTATTGATGTTTCCCTTTCGTGTTATCAGTCTTGTAATAGCTTGCTCTACACAGGCTCACCTACCTCGTGCTGGCTCAAAATATCTGTGGCGTCTGCAGTCTTGTAAGTATAACGCCTTCTCTCGCGCCCGTAATCTCAACGTACCATCCTGGAGGAAAGCAAACTCGTTCGCATATGACACAATTTCGAATCGATCAGGGAGGCATTCTAGTAGCGAAACTGCCATAAGGTTGTGTTTGTGGCCAAGTCCTCCTTTGTAATTCGGTATAGGCGCAACTAAGTCTCTCCAGTCTTCTTGTGCCTTGAATGTTCCAATCTCTTCCAAGTCTTCGTTTATATATGCTTGCGTACCGGAAGGCCGTCATAAAGGTCGTCGGCTTCGTACTGGGACGAATGCAAAATATTTGAATATTGGTATTTCATGATAGAAGCAATTATCTGAAAAAGATAAAATAAAATTGGGTTTAAAGGTTTTAAAGAACGTTTATAAACGTAGTAAATAACGTGAAATGACTTTATTATATATAACAATATTTATGTTGTTATCAATCAGGTAGGTATTTCAAGTTATAGCCTGGCAGTTAATATATATTCAGTGAAATATATATTTCTCAAAAGTATACCTTTTTACATTGGTCTTAGCATCTTCAGCGCGTTTATTGTCCAGTATATTTTCAGGGTTATTCATCGACTATGGTTACAATGAACTGTCATGCAACACAATGTTGATCAATCAGGACCAATCGTACGTATCAACTCAAAGGAGCTATCAATTGTTCAGTTAAATTTCTATGATAACGTCTACATATCCGGGAACATGTGACGAACTCAAGGACACAGGCATCATCGCAAGCGCCGCAAGCCACTCGGACTTATCGAGGTCCGGTAGCCATATCCAAGATATCTCTAGCGGGATTCTGCGTTGGTTGAACCCAAAAGCGGAATGTTTCAATGTGTGGAAAGCTGTTCGTCTAAGTGGAGGCAAAGGTGGAGGATTATGAATATGATATATGGTGGTAACCTAACGGCAAATAATTGGTGATATTGATACTAATTAAGCCCATATGTAACAAGACTTATAAGAAAGGGATAAGTTGTTGGTTTGTGCCCTTTTTTCAAATAATGCTGTAACTTTGTAACCTGGTAATCTACTGAATGAGATCATTCTACCTCTAACACTCTCGTCCATTAATTTCTCTCCTCATAATCTTCTCTCACTCTCAGGCTTATTCCACATGTAAGCCGCCACTATGCCGCCCGCAGAGGATGGTGCCGCCTTCGACATCATCATAATAGGCGCAGGTTTGTTGTCAGTTCTGATCCATGTGATACGACGACTGACGACTCTCTCCAAGCCTTACTAGAATCATCGCAGCCCAGCGTTTGCTTCAAGCACACCCCGAGACACGGCTAACTATTCTAGAGCGCGATTACTGCGTAGTTGGAGTATGGAGTGAGCGTATGAGATCCGAAACGTCGATCCGTGTCATTTATTGACATTCTATAGGACGAGTCTATCCTAGCTTTTGGATGCAATGGACACATGGCATTGCCGAGTTCTCCGATATGCCTATGGAATGACCACCGGCTGAAGATTGCATGCATGACTTGTTCCGTGCCAAGTATACAACAAAATATCTCGAAGATTATGTCCACAACATGAGTCATGCTGGACAGACGTTGCGAGATAGAATACAATTCAACACTCATATCGAGTCCATCAGGAAGGCCAATGGCCAATGGGAAATCATGTGCGTTGATATGACTAGCGACTCTCAGTGGTCAATCTTCTCCTCGAGACTCATGATGGCAAATGGCCAATCTTCGGTCCCCAACATGCCCAACTTCCCCGGAAAGGAACATTTCCGTGGGAAGGTCATCCATTCGGTTGACTTTGGCCAATCTGACGTCGTCCAAGACAAGTCGATCCAACACATTGCCGTTATTGGCGCGGGAAAGTCGGCTGCCGATATGGTGTATGAAGTAGTCAAGGCGGGCAAGACCGTATCGTGGATTATTCACGAAACCGGGAACGGCTCACTTGGAGCTGCAGCCTTCGCACCTATTGACTTGCCCACGCCGTACAAGAACGGAGGTGAAGCGTCGCAGGCAAGGATAATGGCATCGCTGCAGCCATGCTACTTGATTCCCTACCAATCGTGGTGGACATGGCTTCTCCACAGCACCAGGCTGGGCGCGAAGCTCATCAATAAGATCTTTTCACTTCTAGATAAATCAGTCCGAAAGTATGCTGGTTATCGAGAGAGGAAGAGTGACAAAGGGTTTGAAAAGTTAGAATACGATAATGAGTGAGTTTATTGCATGGTAGTTGCTGCTTAATTTAACCCGTGGCAGATGCTAACATTTCCAACTATAATTTGGCAGAAAAAACCGCTGGAGGCTGTCACTTCGCAGACTTCTGGCCCCTTGTCGCGGAGAAGGTCTATGTATATCGTGGCGACGTAAAGCTTCTAGACGGAAACGAATTGTATCTCAACGACAAGAACGGCACGCACTTCCCTTGTGATGCTGTCCTCTGCGGAACAGGCTGGAAAAGCGGACTTGATATGTTCGAAAACCATACGCTCATGGAGCTAGGGTTACCATATCCCAAAGATATTGAGCCACAAGAGGTAACTGCAAAGTGGGAAAAGCTCGTTGGCAAGGCAGACGAGCAGGTCCTCAGAAGATTCGTCATGCTCAGAAATCCGCCAAAGCACTATCATAAGTAGCTATGAACCACGTAGTCGCCGGGGCGAAACTATTTGGTGCCGAGGCACAAGCTATCTGGGCAGTAGCTTACTGGGACAAGGCGTTTACGCTCCCCTCCGTAGCAGAGAGGGAAGAAGATATCGCGCACATGATTGCCTGGAACAAGCGACGTTATCTGTCGAACGGCGAGCTTGGAAATTTTGCTGCCTTTGATAGCCTCCCGTATGTAGATAGGCTCTTTGACGAAATCGGCGTTACGTCACATCGAAAGAAGGGCTGGCTAGGAAACATGTTCGCTCCCATCATGCCTGCTGATCTAGGTAAGGTGTGGCATGAATATCTCTCACGGCAAACTAAGGGATAGTATTCAGCCTATTAAGGAATTGAAAGTGTTACTTATCTTGTACACCAAGGTCTAAAAAGTAGGCCACTTTAAGCAATAATATGCCCAGGGTAAAAACGTACAGAACATTGTGTCGCGACCTAATAAGTGTTAGGTAACCTGAGAATGTTATTTTTCTTGTAGTTTTGGCGGCCAGGTCGATGAATGTGGTATCCGGATCCTATCACCAGCGCCTTATTATCTCGCACATCTATGCACGGAGCCAAAGAGAGCCTGGATAATATTAAACTTGTCAGTATTCTAGGGCAAATATAGCTACATATTTGCAAAGACCGAAGCTAAGCCACTATCTCTTAGGTAGCCCCGAGCTAGACATCTTATACATATGGTGTATCTGCTACTAGAAAAGCGCGTGGGAAATACCTACTTCATATCTTGATCATGAAAAGTTAGTGCATTAGGAATCAAGGACATGGTTATGGCCGATTTCATAAAGGGGGGGGGTGCACAGCCGGCCGTAGAAGCAGGCTCTCTAGTGCTGTCAGGCATTTTTATCAAAGCCTTCGTTGATACTTTATTCAGCCCAACGTTACACAGCATGTTTTATAGAAGCTCTAATAGGTCGAAGAACCAGCGATACATGCCTAATCTGCCTCGCCGTCCACGAATCATATGGTGAGATGGTTTAAACTGTAATGTTTAAAGGAGGGCTCCTCTGTTTAATTTTACTAGAGGCTTTTCTTTTCTTTTTGTGCCCTCCCCCATCCTTCAGGGAGGATCCATGCCAATGGATCCTTTCTCCATCGTGACTGGCATTGCCGGTCTCGTTTCGCTCGGCCTAACAGTCTCAGGCGGACTAATTCAATACTGCAGAGACTATAAATCCCAGGATACAGATCTCGTCAAATTGACGCAACATGCCCAAGAGCTTGAATCATTACTCAGCCTTATTGAAAGTCGAACTGCTGGGTCACAGGGTCCTAGTGGAGATATCACTACTTCATTGCAAAAATGCCGAGATGCTTGCGATGACTGCTTGTGGGAGTTTAAACGGCTGAATGCTAAATACGCCGGCTCGAAGCCTAATCAGACCTTCAACGGACGTAGCCGGAAACTCGTTCATGACTTGAAATATCCATTTGATAAAGGGAAATTTGATGATTGTCGATCTCAGCTTCAAGAGTTCAATGCTAAATTGCTCGGGTACTTGCAATTGGTTAACCTGTAAGTCCCGGACTCGTATCCAGCCTTCTTTACTAATTTGTTTTGCTATGGAGCGACGTTACTCGAGATATGAGGTGCACTATGATTCTCGAATTTGCGCAAGTCACTACAGCTGTCGACTCCGCAGCAAGACAACTTCAATTATCTATCACAAATACCAACAATGCGGTGACCAGTACGATACGTGATGGCGTCGACCAGCTAGAAGAATCATTCCGACGAAGCCTTCGAGGTACAGAGGAAAATATGACAAGTTCTTTGGCAGTTATGGGACGTGGGCAAGAAAGACAAATATCAGAAATGTCAACTATTACTCGTCGCCTGGACCAGATTTCCCAAATGATACAAAACCAGAACATGGCACAGACATCAAGTACTTCAGTCGAAAACCGAATAGCATTAGATATGTATAAAATGAGCAATACTTTCCAGGATAGTAGCTCGATAAGAACACCATCTTCAATAATGTCTGGAAGAGCTATTCTCTGCGACTGCCCAAAAGCGCGGCACGGGTACTCAAGTACGCGACATCGAAAAGATTGCCTATATTCGTTTGCCAATAAGAAGAAACAGACCTTCTCTACGAGGTTTCAAGCTTTCCGACACCAAGTTATCTGGACGTGGCAAGTCGAATACTCTCCACTGGCGTGGGCTCGAAGTTGGCAAATACACCGCAATCTCACGCTTCGAGCCACTGTACCAAGAAGTGCTCCTTCGTTTGAACTAATGTTAGAAATAGAATCCAAGTTGTACGACAGAAAAATAGTCACCATACAAGAACTAGGAAGCGTCCTCCAAGACTACTTAGGTGAGCTTCAACTAATATTTGCAAACGGCAAGGGGTGGCCAACGGATGTGGATGAATATGGAGATAATTTATTGCATGTACGTTGAATCAATTGACTGCCCTGATAATGATACTCGCTGAACCTTACTATGGATGATCTACTTACTATAATTTGAATGCTTAGGAGGCTCTACGCTCGATTTATTGGTATCTTGATGTCTTGGAACCTAAAAGAGACGAAGAACTCTCAACTATATTCTTACAGTTCATAAACACTTTGGTTCTTATGGGAGTACCAATCAATGATATGAACGATCATGGGAAGTAAATTTCACCGGTTTAAAAGGTGTAAAAGACCTCAGGACACTAGCTAACGATACACTAGAACACCTCTACGAACCGCGATAAACTATAATATATTCGTGGATAACGCCTTACCTGTGTGGGCCAACGTGATCAATAAGTTAATAGATATGGAAGCTACGATCAACGAAAGCTACATACCCTATGAGATCATGAACTTCTTGTCCATAAATAATCCTGACGTATATGATGGTAAGGCCCTTAGATCATCCCCGCTTTATATTACGCGATACTCATAACCATCAACCTACCTTAGACTTTAGTTGCACTGAATTCTTATATGAGGTGCTGCTTCGCTCAGAATCTAGCTTCGTTCGCCTCCGTGCCGACCCTTCTCTGATATTCGAGCGCACCAAGGGGGGCCAAACAGCATTCCACTTAGCTGCCAACTGGCCTAAAGGCATCTCGACTCTGATCGAATGTGCGGGCTGGGAGATAAAATCTATAATCAACGCGAATGATACATACGAAATGACCGCTCTAGAATACGCAATAGAACTAGATGAACCAGGTTCCGTTCGACTATTACTTGATGCAGGGGCAATTATTACAGAATCTCTATTCTATACCCTTGGAAATATAAGAAATGAAAACCGGGAGGTAATGCAGATTATAATTACATATCTCGCACAGCAACAGAAAGGATTATTGAAGCTTGCACTGCAAAATCTTCCAGTCGAGATAGTCGACAAGCTTGAATTGAAGGAGGATGAAATACTTGACTTTGACGACAAAGCATTCGATGTTGCCGAAGCTCTCAGGCAACAGCAAGTCCCAATACCTGACACTTACTATATCCCAAAACTCGACCCCGTCTACTATCGGCTTGCTTGTAGTGCTTCTATAACCCAAATGTTATTTGACGCTGGGTTTCAGAGGACGAATATGATATTTGCTGGATATACCCCACTAATGACCCTATCATACTACCATCGGGGTCTCGCTTCCTACTTAGAGCTGGTCTACTGGTTCGAAGATCACGGCACTGATCTCCGTATGCCAATTCCTATCCCTGGGCATTATACCATCGCATCGAATCCAGAACGACTGGAGCCAGTTCATCCAGCTATACATAAAGTATCATATGAATTAGGTAAAGAGCTATTCTTTTCGACGAATAAGAGTATGAAATTATCTACGAAAATGATATCTCGATTTGCAAAGCTACTTCAAGACGAATACGCAGATCCTTGTCTTTGCTATTGTACTCCCAACGGGTGCACTTCGGCTTCAAAGTACGTGCATGCGTTCTATGGTGAAATTAATGGGATTAGTATATCTGAAAGAGCGGTGGATGGGATAAAATTAACCGAAGCAATGACTGGCCATAATCTAAATACAGTGGCGTCGGGCCTGATTCGTGTCATGACATTTGAGGAGCTTGGTATGAAGCATACCTGTTGTAGATATAGAAACAAAAGGTACTACAGCCTCCAAGAAATCATTGAGGAAGGGTTGCTTATTCTCATGGAGCCGGCGGAGATTGAAGAAATACGAGAGGAAGACCGATATCTAGCAGAACAGCTAGACTCTTTAATGGAGGAGTTTGAGGCAAAACTACAAGAGATGGGCGTGCCATTGAGTAGCTTTGTAGAGAATTGTTGGCTGCCAAGGATGGAGGAGGTGAAGAAGGAGCGAGATAAGTTGTCTGCCGGGGAGTCGCAAGCTATGAAGGAGATCGGCGTCGTGCTAGAGGAATCCTGAGGGCGTTTTAGGCTGGTTACCTTGACATTCTAGTCACTTTATCATTCCATTATTTATATCTCTATTATGGTATAGCATGAATTCTTTCTTGTAACATACTCATAAGTAATGATAGCTATAAAGTCCTGCTCAGGGATAGCACTTAGCCACTCACTACGAGAACTTCGCAACCTAAGCCCACCCAAGACAATTGCCATAGCACATAAGCGGAATCAGATCTTCAAAAGTTCATTAGCTTCAATAATCCGGTTTGCGTGACCATTCAGCGCGATCTTCAACATAGCCCTGGCAAGATGATCTACCGCGATAAACCCGCTCGTGTTAGCAGTAAGTGCATTTATCACCCCGGCGTACTTTTTCACGATTCCACCGGGTCGCACGGCCCAAACATCGAACGTATCCTTGTTAGCCTCTGCGATATCGAAAAGACCTTTCTCGACTTGTCCCTAAAATATTCGCAGTTAGACTCCACGGCCACTAAGTAAGTCACCGCAGACTTAGGAATCTCTATAGTTATGAGTTATCAAGCGCCTACTTTGATAAGCCGAGTATCCCTCATCATCTTCAAGTTCTTGTTCTGGTCCCACTCGGCAAACTTCCCGCTACAAAAGACGAATCGGAATTTTCGAGACCCCTTTTTTTTCTCTATCGATCAGTCTAGTCCATTTATTATACCTAGCAGACTCACTAACCTCCGGCAGCTTCGATGCCAGCTCGGTAAAGGCTTTCGCCGCTGCGAGAGTGTAGTCGACCGAGACTTTCCGTGCCGTTTCCACGTCCGGAAACTGCGTGGCGCGGCCTCCGATGGCCCTTTGCCATGTGTAAGTCGTTATGAGCTCTTGGCGGTACTTGTTTGAAACTCACCAAATACAACCCTCTGCGCCGGTGAGTTGTGCTAAAAGCTCCGGTGGGTAGGTGGAAAAGTCCTTGTGTTCAATTATGGTAAGTTTTGTATTCTTCGAGAGGTCTTCGGGTAGCGGCTTGCGAGTGAGGACGAATGCTTGCGTGATCCCCTCATCTGCAATCGCCTGTCGGACCACCTCGCTTCCAACGAATCCTGTGGCGCCTGTGATGATGATTTTCATTTTGACAGGAAATTTGCTGAACAATATCAAATATCTAGTTAATAGTTAAAGTTATGTTTAGGTTAACAAGAATAAGGTCGGAGGGGTCCAACATGGTTAGATTGGTGGTTGCAATATAGTCAAATCAAGAAATTTATACTGTTACATTGCACTACGTCAGTTACTTATTCAAATTAGCTAAGCTATAATAGGTAATTGGCTATTATTGAAAAGTTATTTAAACACAAAAAAATCATTACTTATGAATAGGACATTGTAGAATTTATCCGAGTATTTGATAAGTCTTGATTGAATCCAGTTGTCAAATCAAAGAACTAGCCTAAGTCGTTAAAGCATAGAAGGTTTCTAGCGCTGATGAAAACTAAAAGACTACTAATTTTAGTGACATATATAGCGTAGCGTAGAACTAATAATTTTCTGGAGATGCCAAGTCCCATCATTTGCTACTAAACCGGATAATAACATATACTCAGTTCTAAGACAAGTCCTTGTACTCCTCCTTGTATACAACCCCATCTTTCATAACAAATTTCACCCTCCTCAGCGCACTAAAGTCTTCGGTCGGATTACCATCAACAGCAATTATATCAGCTGCAAATCCTTTATCCAACACCCCAAACCTTCTGCCACAGAGATCCCCACCACATGCCTCCCAGCCGTGTAATGTCGCTGCTTGTAAGACATCAAGGACGGGTATACCCGCCTTCGCCATCAGTTCCAGCTCAAAAACATTCTCTCCATGCGCGAAGGCGCCCGTATCGCCACCCGCGGCGAACTTGATTCCCCAATCAAAGGCAGCTTTAATGTGTTTGAGGATAGCTTTCATTGCATCACTATCGTCCCCTAATGAAACCTGATAGACTGCTAGTGTTGGCACGAAGATGGTGTTGTTCTCTTTCATTGCCTTTAGAGGCTCTTCGCTAGGCATGTAACCGTGCTCGATAGATGTGACACCCGCGTTAGCCGCCATTACGACAGCATCGGGGCTCTGTGCATGAGCGCAAATAGGAGCACCCGAGCGTTTTGCCTCTATCACCATCGCGTTCATCTCTTCTTGAGTGAATTGGAGGATATTCGGATTCCTTTCCCCGGTGATAGCATCGTCGGACGGAGGAAAGGCAATGTCTTTCTCGCCTACCCAGCTGGGCTTTGGATACCTTAACGCCCGCTTCCTATAGTCGGCGTAGAACTTGATGATATCAGCACCAGCCCCCAAGCGCCGGCGGACAGCTGCTCTGACACCATCGACACCGTCAGCGGGGTCTGATATTCGAGGCGTAGTCTGGCCGACTCCAGGAAGACCATTCTCCACCCGTATCTCGTAGCCCCCGCTAGAAGCAATGCATTCCGTCGCCACGAACATGCGAGGCCCAGGGATTATGCCACGATTAATAGTATCCCTAAAACTCACGTCGGCATCTCTTAGACCTTCAGTACCTAAATCACGGTAGGTAGTGTAACCGGCCATCAAAGCGGCTCTGGCGTGATTCGTAGCTCTTACTACCCTTTCGACAAAGCTCTCATCGCGCATCTGGTTCAATGCAGATACCTCGGAGTATGAATGTAGAAATATATGAGTATGAGCGTCGACGAGGCCTGGGAGAACAGTCAGGCCTCGGAGATCAATTGTGTTCGGTTGCGACGCATCATCGACTGGCCCGTCCCGCTTATACACCCTTGTTATTAAACCAGTGTTGACGTCAATCAAGATGGACAGGTCCGAAACGAAGCGTTTCTGCTTCGAGTCGAAGAGAGAAGACGTGTGCACGGTGATCTCTTTGCTCATATTGTCCAAAATAGGTTCTCTGAGGAGCGTCATCTGAAAGCAAACATATATATTATAATTTATGAGAGATGAATGTCCTGTGTTGAATATAATTTAAGATGGAACGATATATGTACCTAACCTAGGTAGTTCGGAGTATTGCCTATTAAGGAGGGTGGACGAGCTGATTGGACGGTAACGAATTCGGCTCACATTGGCATATTCTTATGCTCGTAAATCCTCATAAGGGGCTAGCTCGGACGGTCTACAAACACTATAGCGTAAAAAAAATATCGTATTTCTGTGTAGGTGTTCCTATCATAAGAGGCGTTGATCCAGAAGAGAAAGGCAGAAATATTAACCTACTACATGACGCTGGACATAGCATATCTGCCCCCTACTATTACCAAGGAGCAGCAAAATGCAATATTTCCCTAGGACTTAGAATAATTATATTTGTTAGGATCATTAGTTCCTAAGATTTGAGATACTCTCACCAAGCTCTCAATGCTAACCCTTATGCTCCTGGTAAGTATTAAATAGAAACAATAGCCTAAGCTAGTCGATCTCAACACTCTTACCCTAGTTTTCTTTTAGTATCAATTACTTGCAGTTTCACTTCGAGGACAAGTTAGTCTTTGTTTTCGTGGTTAACAGATTCTTTTTATGAAATAATACTATGACTATTAATTATTAAGATTACTATTCTAATATATTAATAACAAGCAAGAACCACACCCCAAGAACTCCAAAAATATAGTACGTCTTAACTCTTGTATTATCAAGACTACCCGCCCGGGTGGTGTGATGGTCTCTTAAAGATCGTAGTTCCATTTAGATGCAGAGCTTTGGACTCAACCCCAAGTTCCTAAACTTGAGTGATATCATCACGCAGTTACATCGTTAGAAACCAGCGTTCCTCATTAGCAGAGCTAGACTATGATATAGAAATAACTTAGCCTTATTTAGCGTGCGTAGAGCATTTACCAGGCTTGGTAACTATTACTTCCGTGTAAGGAGGCGAACAGGGCGAATCTGGGAGGTGTACAACCTGGGGTGGAGCCCATTCGCAACCACAGCCCGCATAGGTATGGAAGTTCTTATAACACATTGTGAGAAGTTGTAATATAGTAAAAACTATTAAATACCGAGTATTGTTAACCTTAATTGAAGGCAATTATTAGTTTCTAAAATAATCGCTATAAGTAACTTCTACGGCGTGGATAATATTTCCATCGTAAGGCATAGAATAACTAATCCCATTTATAGAACGACCCTGGAAACAATCATGTACAATATAACTATGCAATTATCAATTGCTTAGGCCTTTCGGTTGGCTTCAAGACTCTTGAGAGGAGCCTGATTCTGAACAATATACTACACTCATGTTTAAACACATGTTGGTGCTAAGCTGATGTACTAGGCCAATGTCTTTATCCCAGTGTACAATTTAACTCCCACTAACGCGTCCAGAGGTAAGGTCCAATATTGAACCATGCCTATGTGTAATTGATCATTTATAGGTGAGCGCCCATTATACTAGCTACAACGACTAATTTTGTCGGTAGGGTCAAGTGAAAAGAGCTAGATAGTTTAGAAAACTGAACGCTATGCTACAACTCAGGGATGATAGTCCCGTGTTCATGATGTGGAAATTTAATTACAGATGAAATGCGAAATGGTGGTAACATCACTTCAGCTTTTTCTGGCTCTGATCCTCACTGAGTAACTTCGTTATCTCGCTCATTCGGAAAGTGCGCCAACAGAAGGCATCAACAAACCACTCGCCTATGCATGTCCCAAGCCATACGACATCCGCCAGACCGCCAGACCAGAACCAATCCGGTCGTCCGAACCAGCGTCTTAGTATCGCAGGAACCTCCGGGCGCAAAGAGTCATTGACTAACTTTTTAGCAAACGTCTCCGTAGGAAAGGTAGACGCATTCTGACTGAAGACAACTCTCCATTCGAATATCTCCTTGGCGCGGCTATAGAGACTATTTTCCGGTAGGTCACGAAGAGGTTGGGCAGCTGTATTGCTTTTGACCGTACCAGTCATCGATACCATCACGCGAACTCCGAGGGGCGCTAGCTCCATTCGTAAGGCACGCGAATAACCTACGACAGCGGCCTTGCTCGCACAGTAGACCGAGCCGAATACATAAGGGGTCACAGACGAAAGCGAGGAAATATTGATGATCAAGCCCTTTGCTGCGATAAGCTGGTCTATAAAGGCTTGCACCATGGCCATTATCGAGAAGACGTTGGTTTCAAAGGTCTGTCGGACATCTGACAATGAAATATCTGTCGCAGGATGGGTATGTGTACGGCCGCTACAATCCAATAAGCAATGCAAACAAAATGGCGATAAAGAAATGTGAAAGCTTACGCATTGTTCACGAGAATATCCAGCCTACCACCGGTGAGTTTCGCAACTTCTTCGTGGCACTGTTTGATGCTCTCGGCATCGGTAACGTCGAGCGGCAGAGTGCTTATGCCCAGCGCCACGAGATCGGCCAGCACCTCGGATCTTCGGGCGGTAGCAATTACATGGAGACCTATACCCATATTAATCCAATGTCTTCCTTGAATAAGATAGGGAGCTCTACCGCGTTGATGATATTCCAGGCATATGCCGTGTCCAATGCCACCTGGGGTACAACTACAAATGCGCATGTCAGTAACGGGCCTTCAAACAAAATCATCTCACAACTCACCCAGTTATGAGAACTGTCTTCTGTCCCGGTTTAGGTCCCGCCATTTTGACAGGTTTAAAGCGTTAGGTATGGATGGATTATTTGCATATAAAGTTCCTAATGGTCGTCGTTCTAATCGTTGTTCTAATGGAGGCGGAAGCTTGTACGTGTGGGGTATAGATACTAAGGTACCCGTGTACTTCAAATAGAAGCAAAACCCCCACTCTCGGATTACCTACCTTAGCGTCTTGCTATGGGTTGACATAACTGTATATATTCGGCTCAATTATCCTAATCTGTACATATACTGTTTATTACAATATACCGCTCAAATTATTTACGTATCCCTATTTTTACCATTCATTAGTTAAATAGTATTGGTACGGCTCCCCCGCCGCACGTGCCAATATTTTTAAACGTACATGGGGTAAAGCCATATTTATACTGTTTATTTGAATAAGCGGTATAAATATCGTTTAATTAAAATGAGCGGTTTAATTTTTAAACCGTTTAAAAATATAAACCGATTAATTAAATAAGCCGTATATTTATAATTTAATATAAATAATATATAATAAATTTAATTAAATAAACATACCAATTAAATAAATTTAATTAAATAAACTTAATTAAATAAATTTAATTGATTTAATATGTGTGGCTTTGTATGTGGCTTTATATGTGGTATGTAATATGTGGTGTGTGTGCATTTACTTTGTTAAATACATATATATCATACTAAAAATATCATGTACGTGCGCGCGTAACGTGACTATTGATATTGATTGGTTTATTTGAATGATGTCCGTAATTTGACCAATTGAAAAAATAGATCTTGTGATTTTATAACTGTAATATTTACTTAAGTAAAAAAATAAATATGTGACATATAAATAATAAAAAGTACAACGTTATATAATTAATATAATAACATTATATAATTAATATAAAGTTATATTTTTTTTTTATTACATATGTTTATATATTATATAAACCGTTTAAATTTTAAACGGTTTAATTATAATAAATTGTATTTATACCATATAAATACGGTTTATTATATAAGCGGTTTATTTTAATTTAACGTTTTTTTTTTAAAACGTTTATAATTTTTTAAATTATTTAATTAAATTTAACGGTTTAAAATTTTAATTATAATTTTTTTATATAAATATTAATATAATTTAATTTTTTAAATAATATATATATAATTTAATTTTTTAAATAATATATATATAATATATATACCGTTTAATAAACTTTTTTATAAACGTTAAAATATTTTTTTTTTATATAACATGTAAATATTTTATAAAATACCAAATTTCCAATTAATTCGATTTAAAAAAATCGAGGTATAAATGTATATTTAATTTAATTTTATATAAAATAAAAATATTAATTTAATATTATTAACGTTTATTAAAAATTAAATTTTGTTTTAATTTTTATTTATTTATTTGTTAATTATTTTATTATTTATAAATGGATTTAAAAATACATATAAATTTTAATATATATGTATTAAAAGTTATTACTTGTTTAATTAATTGAAAAATACGAATTACATGTTTTTTTATTGGTTTTTATTAAACGTAAACTTTTATTAATAACATATATTTAATTATTTAATTTATTTTTATGTATATTTATATTACGTTATTTATAAAACAATTTAATAACTTATAATTTAAAGTTTTTATTATTATAAATGACGGGTTTATATAAATAAATAAAAATTTAAATATATTTTAAATATATTTTTACGTTTATTAATATATATTATAATAAAGTTTTAATAAAATTTAAAATAAATTTAATATATTAATAATTTTTTAAAATTTTAAAATTTATAAAAATTTTTAATTTAATTTAAAAAATCTTAATTTATTTATAAATAATTTTAAAAAATATATTTTTATATTTAATTTTTTTATATTAATATATTAATTTTATAATATAATTTATTTATATTATTTTATAATATATTTTATTTAATAATTATAAAAATAATTATTTTAATTGTTTAATTAATTTTTAATTACTTTATATTTTAATTAATAATTTTTAACCATATTATTTATATGATAAAATTTAAAAAAACGCATGCATTTACAAGTTCGCGCAAACGTTTTTACGTGTTTATAACACGGTAAAATCCGTTAAAAACATTTAAATATTTTAATGAATTTTAACCAATTATTTTTTTTATTAACTTATTAATTTCTTATCATTTATTAAAAAATTACTTATCAATTTTTTATCAATTATTTATCAATTATTTATTAATTATTTATTAATTTTTTATAATAATTTTTAAAAGTTTTAACGTAAAAAATGTTTTTAATAAATTATTTTTTTTTTTAATATATTTATTTTTAAATTATTAAAATTAAATTTATAATAAAAAATTTACGTTTTTTAATAAAGTTTAAAAATCTATAAATTTATTTAAATTTTATAAATAAAATATAATAATTGTTTATTTTATATTTTTGTTTTTAAAATATTTATAAAATTTTTAAATTTAATATTTTTTATTAACCATTTATTTTATTTAATTAAATATTTTATATTTTTTTAAATTTATATAAAATCTTTCATTTTATTTATTTTATAATTTTTAAATTTTATTAAAATTATTTTTTATAAAATTTAATTAATATTAAATAAAGTTTAATTATTAACGTAATAAAATTTAATAAATAAAATATAAAAAAAATTATAAATTCTTTATTTTTTAAATAATTGAAATTTAATAATAATAAGGAATATTACTTTTTAAATTTTAAAAAAACCAAATATTTTTTTTTTAATTTTTTAATTAATTATTTAATTTTAATATTTTTTATATTTAATATTATTAATTATTTTTCTTTAAATATTAAAATTTCCTTTTTTTTTATTTATTCATTTTTTTATTTATTATTAATTTTTTTTAAATATATTTATATATTTATATAAATTTATTTTTTTTAATATATATATATAAATAATTATTTAAATTTTTAAAAAAATTTATTAAAAAATTATTAATAATAAAATAAAAGTTATAATTTATATAAAATGACGTTATATATATTAAAAATAATATTATATTATTATATATAAATTTTATTATAAATAATAAATATTTTAAAATATATTTTAAATATTTAATTAAATTATTTAATTTAATTATTAATTTAAAAATAAAAAATAATATTTATTTATAATTTAATATTAATAAATTTAAAGTTTTAATTAAAAATAATATTTAAAAAAATTTCATATAATTTTTAATAAAATTTAATAAAAATTTTAATTAAATTAAATGTTTTTTTTTAAAAAAAAATATAAAATATATTATTTTAATAAAAAGATTAATTATAATTTAAATAAAATTATAACTATTTAATAAAAAAAATTAATAATAAAATCCATGGTAATAATATATTATAGTTAATAATATAATTTTATAAATTAAAATAAAACTATTGCTATTGGTACACCCTCGTTTTGCTATCGGGGCTTATTGGTACACCTAGTACATTCAAATACATCCCACCCATTTTCAACTCCTATTATATCAACCATTATAACTTATTCAATACCATAATGATATTTATATGATTAATATTGCTATTTTCGCCTCAATTGGTGCTTTCTAATGATATAAGTTTCAATTAGATGCATACGTTACTTCAAAAGTTATTTGAATATATATATTTAATTGAATGTAAATGCGACCGCAAAAGAGCCTCCTGCAGAGCCTCATTCCAATGCCTTATCGAATATATCAACCCCCATAACTTATTCAATCCGACAATCCAACTTGTATAATTTGAATCGCTAGTGTCGCCTCAATTAGGACTTGCGAAGGATATAATTTTCGACCTGATGCAGGCCTTTAATATAAAGTTATTCAAGTATGTCTGGTGGTGGTGGTGGTGGTGGCTCTTGGGGAGACCACGTGATATCCTTTCGTGCGGTCGCATCTGCATTGAATTGAATATATACTCTAATAATTTTTGAAGGAATGCATGCATCCAATCGAGACTTGGATTGTTAAAAAGCCCAAATTGAGGCGAAATTAACGATCCAAATTATATAAGTTAAATTGTCGGATTGAATAAGTTATGAGGGTTGAAAGGTTGAAATGTGGTATAGTTGAAGTAATTGAAAAAATTGGTGGGGATGTACCTGTTGTACAGGGTGTACCAATAAGCCTCCGATAGCAAAATGAGGGTGTACCAATAGCAATAGTCTAAAATAAATTATAAAGTATATATTTATTAATTTTATTATATTAACATTTAAAATATTTTTATATATATTTTTTTATTATAACTTTAATATTTAATTACCAAAAATTTTATATAATAAATTTTAAGATTTTATTTATTTTTATATATTTTATTATTAATATATTATATTTTAATTTTATAATATTTTTTTAAATATTTTAAAATATTTAAAATTAATTTTTTTTATATAAATTTTTTTTTTAATTTAAAATTGTGGGAACGTTGGTCATGTGACCTAGATGGGACAAACCCACTTATTTTATATATATTCCCACGTATTTTAATTTAAAATTAAAATATATATTAAACATTATTAATAATAATTTTTATTTATTATATATATAATATTTTTTTATATTATATATAATATTTTTATCTATTTAATATTAATTAATAATTAATGATAAATTAATTATAAATTAGTTAAATATTTAAAAAAAAAGAAATAGTTTATACGTTAAATTTTAATAAAAAAAAATAAGTAATTTTAAAATTTTATATTTTTATATATAATTTTAAATTTAAAATTTTATAATTTTATATATAGTTTTAGGAAATCTTATATTAATTTAAGATTTTTAAATAAAAGAAATAGTTTATATGTTAAATTTTAAATTTTAAGTTTATATTTATTACGTATAAATAAATAATATTAAAATTTTATTTTATTAAATAAATAATTTTAGGAAAATTTATATTAATTAATTTATATATTTATTACGTATTTTTATTTATAATATATAAAATATTAAAAAAAAGTAATAATATTATAAATTACATTATAATTTTATTTTATTAATAAATTTTATATTTTATTTAAAAATTTTTAACCTTATTTAAAAAGTTTTATTTATTAATATTATTTAAAATTTAATATTTAAAGAAATAATAATATTTAAAAATTATAAAAGTATATAATAATACCGCTTTTTTTTAAAAATAATTTATAAAAATAAAGTTAAATAAATTTTTCTTTTATAATATATATTTTAATAATAATATTTTTTTTATTATCTTTTTTATTTATTTTTTTATTATAATAATTAATATTATTATTAACTTTATTTTATTTAATTTTTTTAAATTAATATATATTTAATATAATTAAATAAGTATAAAATTTTTAGTAAAAATATATTAATAATAAAAAGTTTGGCGTTAAGTTTATAATTAACGATATAATAAAAACTTTAATAATTTAAATTAAAATATATATAATTAAAAATATATAAGATTATAATAAAAATATAATTAATAAAATTTTATAATATATTTTTAAAATTAATTTTAATAGTTAAATTAAAGTTTATTTTAATAAAATTAAATATTTATTTTATATTAAAATAAAAAAATATATTATATTTTATAATATTTATATAAAAAAAATAATTAATAATTATTAAATATTAATAAACGTTATTAATGTAAAATTATTTTTAGCATATTTTAAAAAAAAAATATCTAAATTATTAAAAACTTACCTTTTTAATTTTAAATTTATAATTAATTTAATATATATATATTTACTAAAAGCTATAACGAAAAATATTATAATTAAACTAAATTTAATAATAATAATGTTATTATTATAATTATTTTTAGTAATTTAAGTTATAAATACCTAAACTATAATTATATAAAATTTTATATTAATATTTATATAATTATAAATAAAATAAATATAATTTAATTTAATATAATTTATAAATTTTTAATTAATTCCTTAAATATTTTAATAAATTTAAATATTTTAATAAAAGTAAATAATCTATTAATTATAACTAATTTAGATATTTTTAATAATAATAAATAATTTTATATAATAAAGTTAACTTATAAAAAATATAGAAATTTTTCCAGGAATAGTATAAAAATTTATTAAAAAACCATTTATTTACGGATAAAATAAATAAATAATAATATGTAAATTTTAACTTTTTATTATATTAATTAAATTATATAATAATAATAATTTTAAATTTGGAAATAAAAAATATAAAATATTAAATAAATAAATTTAAATCTTTTTATTTTATTATTATAAATTTAAAATTAAATTAAATTTATATATTAATATTTATAATATTATATTAAAAAAGAATAATGTTAAAATTTTTTTATAAATATTTTATATAAAAAAGTTTTAATTTTAATATAATAATTAATAAAATAAAAGGTTTTTTTTATATAAATAAAAACCTTTAAATATATATATTTAAATAAAAAGATATAATAATTAAAAATATTATATAAAATAATTTTAAAAAGATATTATTTAAATATTTTAAGATATTAATTATATAAATATAGTATATTTATAAAAATTTATTAATTAATTATATTAAAAAAATTTATTTTAAAAAAAATTTATATTATATTATATAAAAATATTTAATATTTTTATCTATTTTTTTTTAATAATTAAATATATTTAAAAATATTTATACCAATTTTTACATAATAGTAGGTAATATATACCGAAATTTTCCTAATAAATTTAAAATAAAAAATAAATAATATTACGTTAATTGATTTTATTAAAAAAGTCGAAAATTTTATTAAATAAATCAAAATAAAGGTAAATATTTTAATAACCAAAAATATATTAAATATAAAAAGAAAAAATATTTTATTTATAATAAATTAAATTATTAATTTATTAAATATTTTATATATAAATAACGTAATAAATATAATTAATAGTATTAATATATATAAAAATATAAAATAGGAAATATTAAAGAAGATTTTATAATATTTTTTATTAATTATAAAAAAATTAATATTAATTATAAAAATAAAAATAATAATAATAACGGTAATAATTTTGATTTATGGTATATATAATATAATAATAATATAAAAAATAAAGATAATTAAGCTTAATTATTCTTTATATAATATTTTATAGGTTATAATATAATTAATAATCCTTAAATTATTAAAATCTTTATAAATTAAGTAATTTTTTATGTATTTATTGGAATAAATATTTTTAGAAATAATATTAAATAATTTACTAATATAATATTAAATTTATTTTTTATTTTTTACCTTAAAAATTAATATGTATATATATTTTAAAGTATTTTATTTAATATTAATATAGTTAGAATATTATTAAGAAATAAAATATAAATAAAAATATTATAATATATATACTTTTATATTAAATTAAATATGTTTACGGTAGGAAATTATATAATACGGTTTGGTAATAATATTAAATAAAAAAATATTAATATTATTATTATACTTACTTTATTTAAAATTATATAATTTTAGATTATATTTTTTAATATATTATTTTTATTATATTTTTACGATATGGATTATTTAAAAATCTTCCTAAATAATATAAAAAATATATTTATATATAAAAATAAATATTATTTTATTATTTAAAAATAGGGATACCTATAGTTTTTATTTAATAATAAAAAATAAATAATAATATATTATTATTTAATTAAAGAAAAGTTATAATAAATATATAAATGTTTTAATTATTTAATTACGGATTAATTTTACTACATTTTTATAAAAGTTAAATATAATAAATTAAATCGAACGCTTTTTAAGAGAATTAATAAATATTATTACTAATATTAAATGTATGGTAGCGTATTAAAACGATTTAAATTTATTATGAAAGATAATATTAATTTTAATTATAACGTTTATGTTAATATGATATATATTAAAGGTAAACTAATTTTATATATTATTAATAAAATTATATTATTTTAAATAATAAAATTTTTTAAAAATATAATAATAAAATATATTTAAGATATATTAAGAATGATATGGATAGATATTTATTTTAGATTATTTAATAACTTAATTTTTAATGTAAATATAAATTTTATAGTTAATAATTTTATTTTAAATATAAAAATATTATTAATAATTATTAAAGAAATATTTATTAAAGTATATAATTTAATTAAAAAGGTTAAACGTTATTATAAACTATTATAATAAATATATAAGGTAATATTAAAAGATTTTTAAAATATTTAAACTAATATTTATTATATTTTATAAATGGCTATAAAAATTATTAATAATATAATAGGATTAAATAATTTAATATTAATATTATTAATATTTAAAACATATTCGAAGCTGGTAAATAATTTTTTATATTTTTTTTTAATAATTGTTTAAACTGTAATAATTAAAAAGGTAATAAATAAAATTTATAAATTTAAAATTAAATAGTAAATTAATAATATATTAGGTATAAGAAATAGATTAAATATATTGGATATGTTAAACTTACCTTTTTAATTTAAAGTATAAATTTATTGTGAAAATAAAGGTTAAATTAAACCTTATAAACTAATTATTTAAAACGGTAAAATATATATTATTAAAGTAAACGGAAGATTAATTAAATTTAAAATTACAATTATAAAACCTTATTTTTGAAATAAATCTATTTATATTTTAAATTTTATAAATAAAAAATTAAACTATAAATGTAGTAATAATAATAAATTTATTTTTAAAATTAATATATTTATAGTTAAATAATTATAAAAATAACTTTTTGGAAGTAAAAATAAATTTTGGTAAGTAAATTTTTATAATAAAATTTATATATTTTTTAAAGAAATAATAAATATAAAATTATTGTTATAATTACGTTAAAAAAAGAAGATTACTATTTTAAAATAATTATTTAAAAAATTAAATATATAGAAAATAGAAAGATTTATTAAATAAAAAGTATTTTTATTTAAAAAATATAATGAGAAAAAATATAAAAGTGTTTAATTTTTTAAGTTATAGATTATTTATAAAATTAAAAAAAAAGGTATTAATAGGTTATATAAAAAGTTATAATTTATTATTTAAGGTTATAATAATAAAAGAAAAAAGGAAATATTTATGTAATTATTAATAATTTAACGTTTTAATTAATAAATTATTATTATATTTATCCTATTTTTACGATAAAGAGTAAGCGGGATAATTATATGGTTTTGTAATGTTATGTAAATATATATTTAGTTAAATATTAATTTAAATTGTATAATTATTATTAAATTATTTAATAAATTTAAAGATTAATTTTTTAAGAATATTGTAATAATTATTATAAAATTATTGTATAAAATAGTTAAAATTGGTATATATTAATAAATAATTTATTTTAAATATTATTAAAAGAAATTTTTTATAGTTATATTAATATATAACTTATATTTTTTAATTTTAAAATTATTTAAATAATTTAGCTTAATTAAAATGTAAATTAATAATATATTTGGAATATTAAATAAAGTATTTAATGAGTTTAAAAAGGATGAAATAAAAAAGGTAAAGTTTAAAGTAAAATTTAAATTATATTTTAATAAAGATATTTTGTTAATGTTTAACGGTTATATTATTTTAATTAATAATAATAATAATATTTATTTACGCTAGAAAAAATAAAGTAAAAAGATTATATTAATTTAAACCGAAAAGGATAATATTGCTTAATAATATATATAATAATAAGTTTGTAACGTTTATATAATTTTAGTTTATTAATTTAAGGTAATATTTAATATATATGAAATTATTTAACATTAAAAATTTGGCAAAGTTAAAATTAATAAATTTAATAAATAATTTTAATAGTAATTAAATAATTTATTATAAGGCCTTTAATATATTAAATTAAACTTTATTATAATAAAGATTTTTATATTTATTAATAGATTATTTATAAATAATAAGAATTTTAATTTTTAAATAAATTATAAAATTTTTATTATTAATAAAATTATAATTAATAAATTATTTATTATAACTAATAATTTAATTTATTAAAGTTTTATAAAATATAAATAAATTATTTAAAACGTTTTAATAAATAAAATTTATATAATGATATATAATATAAATATAGTTATAATAATTAAAATAATAATAATATTAATATTTAATAAAATTTAATTTTTTATAATATTTATAATTATATATATTAATTTATTTTTATTATATAAATATCTTATTAAATTTGGTATAATAAAAGAAAAATAATTAATAATTAATATTATATTATTTTAATAATTTTATAAATAATAAAAAATTAATAATATTTAATAAATTTATAAATAAAATAATTTAATTAATATAATAATAAAATCTAATATTAATAAAACTTTTAAAATATTTATTAATATTAATTATATTATAATAAGATTATAAAATTAAATTAAATAAATTTAAAATAATAATATTAACTATTTTTTTAACCAATTTAAATAAATAAATATATATTTTAAAAAAGAAAAAATTATTAAATAAAATAATAGTTATATATTTTAAAATATATATATTAATTAATTATTATATTTTTAAATAAATTTAATAAATAAATTTTAAATTATTAGTTTATAAACTTTTTTTTTATTTTATTATGACTATTGCTATTGGTACACCCTCATTTTGCTATCGGAGGCTTATTGGTACACCCTGTACAACAGGTACATCCCCACCAATTTTTTCAATTAAATCAACTATACCACATTTCAACCTTTCAACCCTCATAACTTACCCAATATAATATCTCAACATATAAGATTTATATCGCTATTTTCGTCTCAATTAGAGCTTTCCAACGATATAAGTCCCGACTAGATGCATGCATCCTTTCAAAAGTTATTCGAATATATATATGCATTTGATTGAATGTAAATGCGACCGCAAAAGAGCCTCCCGCAGAGCCTCATCCAAAGCCTCATCTAAAGTCATATCGAACATATCAACCCCCATAACTTATTCAATTCAACGATTCAACTTATATGATCCCTACCGTTAATTTCGCCTCAATTAGAGCCTTCTAACGATATAAATATCAACCTGGTGCAGGCGTTCAATATGAAGTTATTCGAGTATGTGTGGTGGTGGTGGCTCTTGGGGATACCACGTGATACCCTTTCGCGCGGTCGCATCTGTATTGAATTGAATATATATTCGAATAACTTTTGGAATAACGCATGCATCTAACTGAGACTTATATCATTAGAAAGCTCTAATTGAGGCGAAAATAGCGATATATAATTTATATACTGGAATGCGGGATTGAATAAGTTATGAGGGTTGATATAATAGGAGTTGAAAATGGGTGGGATGTATTTGAATGTACTGGGTGTACCAATAAGCCCCGATAGCAAAACGAGGGTGTACCAATAGCAATAGTCTTTATTATATTCTAAATTATTAATATTAATATTAATAAATTATTAATTTATAATACTATAATTTAATATTAAATTTTAAACATTTTAAAGGCGTAAATATATTATTTTATAAAAGATTATTAATTTAATTTAATATAAATAAAGAAAAAAAAAAAAATTATAAAAAAAACCAATTTTATTACATTTAAAACGTTTTAAGATTGTAACTTTAATTAACGTGTATAATAAACTTATAATATCATATAACTATATAAAAAAAGAAAAAATTACTAATATAAGAATGTTAATTATGTGATTTGGGTAAAATAAACCTATTTATTTTATATATATTCCCATGTATTTTAATCCAAGATTAAAATACGTATTAAACATCATTAATAACAATTTTTACCTATCATATATATAATACCCTTTTATATTGCATGCAACATCTTTGTCCATCCAACAAAAATTTTTTTCGAAATTTTCTTTTTTATTTATATATAAAAGATTATTTTTTATTTTTATTTTAATTTTTTTTATAAATTTAAATAATTATTATAAAATTAAAAAATTATTTAATTATTTAAAAATAAAAATTATTACAGTTAAATATATTATTTTAAATTTTAAAAAATATAAAAAATACTTTTTTTATAAAATCGTTATAATTAATTAATTTTTAATTTTCTTTTTTTTAAGTTATTTTAATGTGTTAAAATTAAAATTTAAAAAACGGGCTTCGTTTTTTGCTTTTTTTTTGTTGGCGCCATAAACGCCATAAAACTTTTAATCCATATATTTATATTTATAAGTCGTAAAAAAAGCGTTTTTTAAATTTTAATTTTAATTAATTTTATATAATGTAAAACAAATTAATATAAATTTAAATTTTTAATAAAACAATAATATAATAAATAATAATAACGTTTAAAATACTTTTTATTTTAATCATTTAAAGTTAATTTTTTGTTTTTATTATTTTTTCGTTTTTTTACATGTTTATACGATATTACGTTATAATATTATAAGTTTTAACGTTTAAAAATATATAATAACTTTAAAATGTTATATTTACGCGTTTATACCCACGCGTTTACATTTACAACCATTTATAATTACGTTTAAAATACTTTTTATTTTTTAATTTAAAGTTATTTATTTAATTGTTTAAACTTTTTAATTTTTTTTATATGTTTATATAATATTACGTTGTAATATTATAAGTTTTAACGTTTATTATAATATTTATTATAATTATTATTTACAATTAATGTTATAACCGGTATTACGATTAATATTATAGTTAATTTTAATTTAAAACGTGTACGTTTTATATATAATAATTTATTTAAATAATTAAATTAAAACTATTGTTATTAATACATTTTTATTTTGTTATTAAAAGTTTATTAGTATATTTTATATAATAAATATATCTTTACCAATTTTTTTAATTAAATTAATTATATTATATTTTAACCTTTTTTTTAACTTTTTAACTTTTATAATTTATTTAATCCCACAACTTAATATATAAGATTTATATTATTATTTTTACCTCGATTAAAATTTTTTAATAATATAAATTTTAATTAAATATATATGTTTTTTTAAAAATTATTTAAATATATATTTAATATAAATACAACCGCGTAAAAAAATATTATATAGTTTTTTTAAAAGTTATTATAACCATTACCATAAATATTTAAATAATTTTATATCGAAAACTTACATTAAGTTAATATTTATATTAATAAAAACTTTTAATTAAAACAAAAATAATAATATAAATCTTATATATTAAATTATAAGATTAAATAAGTTATAAAAATTAACATATTAAATAAAGTTTTAAAATAAAACTTAAAAATAAAGTTTTGTAAAAAACTTTTTTACGGTTACATTTACATTTAATCAAAAATATATATATATTCGAATAACTTTTAAAATAACGTATATATTAAATTAAAATATATATTATTAAAAAACTTTAATTAAAGCAAAAATAATAATATAAACATAATATATTAAAATGTTAAATTAAATATATTATAAAGGTTAATATATTATAATATATTAGGATTTAAAAATAAGTGGGATATATTTAAATATATTAAATATATTAATAAACTTTAATAACAAAACAAAGGTATATTAATAACAATAATTTAAATTAATATTTATTTTATATAAAAACTTTATTTATTATGTTTTTAATTAAATTAATTATTACATAACCGTTTAAATGAAAAATATTTAAAATCACTTTAAATTAAAAATTTAAAAATGGTTTAAAAAAATATACCAAAGTGTAATTAATTAGGAAAAAATATGGTTAAAAAAATATTTCCTTTTAAACCATTTTAAATTTTTAATTTAAAGTTATTAAAATAATTTTTAAATTAATATTAAATTAATTTAAATAAAATATTAACTTTTTTATTTTATTATTTTAAATAATAATTAATAATAAATTAATATAATAATAATATTTATATTTATTAAATTTACTTTTTATTTAATATTTTATAATAATAAAATAAATAAAATTTTAATAATTAAAATATATTTTAATATAATATTAAATTTTTTTTTAAATAATATTTTTATTTTTAAAAATAATTAATTATTATTAATAATTTTTTATTATATATTTTATAATTTATTTTTATTAATATTAATTTTTATAAATAAAAAATTATAAAATATAATTTTTTATTATTTTTTATTTATAAAATAACTTTAATAAAAACTTTTTTTTTTAAATTAAAATAAATTAAAATAAAAATAATAATATATTTTTTTTAATTTTTTAAAAGTTATTTTTATTTTTTTTATTTATTTTTTATTTTTTTTATTTATTTTTTATTTTTTTTATTTTTTTTATTAACTTTTATAATTAAACCGGTTATTTTTAAATATTTATAAATAAATTTTTTATAAAAATTTAAAAAATTTATAAATTATTATAATATAATTTAAAAATTTTATTTTTTTAATTATTTATTTATACTTTTATATTATTATTATTAAATTATAAATTATAAATCTTTTAAATATTTTTTTAACAATTTTATTATACTTTTCTTTAATATTAATATAAATAAATAAATTATTAATATATATTAAAAAATTATTATTAATTATATTTTTAAAAATATTATTTATTATAATTTAAAATATAATAAAAATGTTATATAATTTAAATAATATAATAAAATATTAAAAAAATTTATATTTATATTTAAACGCCGTTTTTTATTTATTTTTTTTTAATGTAAATTAAATTAAATCTTATTTTAAAAATTATTTTAATAAATTATTTAATAGTTTAAAACCGGTTTTATATTTTTAAAATAAAAGGAATAAAATATTTAATTAATATAATAATAATATTTAATTTATAATAATTTATTACCGGTTATAAAAAATCTTTAAAATTTGGTTTTAATATAAAAAATATTAAAAATATATAAAAAAAAATTAATTTATATATTTTTTTTATTTTAATTATATTATTTAAGTATAATTTTAAAATCTTAAATTTTATTTTATTTATAATATATAAAAGTTTTTAAAAAAAAATCTTTTTTTTTATTAAATTTATTATTTATTAAAAACATTTTTTACGTTTAAACTTTTAAAAATTATTATAAAAAATTAATAAATAATTAATAAATAATTAATAAATAATTGATAAATAATTGATAAATAATTGATAAATAAATGTTTAATAAATGATAAAAAATTAATAAAAGTTTCCAACGGATTTTACCGTGCGAGTTTGCGAGCACGTAAAAACGTTTACGTAAACTTGCAAGTGTTACGGTTGACCAAATAAAATACTATATTAAAATGAAAAAAAAGATCGCGCATTAAACTAAAATGGGTAAAAGGTCACAAATTATAATTTAATATATACTTTTAAGCTTTATACGGTTATTTTTATAATAATAATATTATAATTTTAAAGTTAATAATTAAAAAATTATTATTTTATTTTTTTTATTATAATAAAAATAAATTTTTTAAATTTTATAAAAATTTTATTTAATAAATTTTTAATTTTATTAATAATTTTTAATATATATTATATAATGTTTTATATATAATATTATTAATAATATTTTAAAAAAAAATATATATTATTTAAATTTATAAAAATATTAATAAATTAATAAAATTTAAATTATAAGTAACATTAATCGGGCAGTAAAAGGCGTATTAAATGGGCAATATATTAGATATAATTGTATAATAACGGGGTTAGCAAGTATTGCACAAGTACTACATATATCCCCATACAAACTTACCTTATCGCACATGTATCTTTCATAACAATCCTGCCAAATTTAATAAAACCTCCACCTAATCTATCTACCTAAAACTGCACGTTTTTAATTGGCCAGCCTTATCAACCTCTCTAAACCAGCCTTTCCCAGCCAGCCTCTCCCAGCCAGCCTCATATCATATCAAAATCATTTATCATTTTAAAACCTCGTTTTCAGCCTTTTTCCATCGAAACAAACACATGCGACCGGATAATAATACTTAGCAAATACATGCGACCGAATAGAATTATTATAAGGCCTTGCATTATTGTTAAATTAATTGAATTAAATTGATTAAATTGAATAAGATATTGGATAAAGTGTGGTATTAAGATAAGGATAAAGATATTGCCGAGCGGTGTGGGATTTTAAGCCAATAGGAAGGCTTATATCTTTAAAAGTATAGGTAGTTGAGACTATTTTAATAGTACAAGTTTACAGTAGTGACTTTGTATGGTGGGGTAGGTATTTAACGATATATACCAGCCTGGCATACTGCCCATATAATACAACCCCTACTGCCCGACTAATGTTGCTTTAAATTATTATTATAAAAAAATAAAATTGTAATTATTATTTATAATATTAAATTTAAAATTTAAATAAATATAATAATTTAATATAATAATAATTTTTTTTAAATAATAATTATATTAAATATTATTATTTTTTTAATATTATTTTTTTAATAATAAAAAGTTTTTAAATTTTAACTTTTATTATAAATAAAATTGTAATTAATATTTTTATATTAAATAATATTTTAATTAAATATTTTTTATTATTATATAATATTATTATTTTAATAATAAAATTTTTTTAATTAAAATTTTTATTTTATTTTTTTTTAAAAATTTATAAATTTATTAGTTATTTTTTTAATAATAATTAATTTAATTTAATTTTAATATTTTATAAAATATGATATAAAAAATATTTAAAAATTTAAATTAAAATCTTTTATTATTATATTAATTTTAAATTATTGTTATTGGTATATTTTCATTTTACTATTGGAGTTTATTGGTACATTTAATATATTTAAATACATCTTACTTATTTTTAATTTAATTTTTATTATATTAATTTTTATAATTTATTTAATTTTATAATTTAATATATAAGATTTATATTATTATGTTCGGTTTAATTAAAGCTTTTTAATGATATAAGTTTTAATTAAATGCATGTGTTATTTAAAAAGTTATTTAAATATATATATATTTAATTAAATGTAAATACGACCGCAAAAAAGCTTTTTACGGAGCCTCATTTTAGAGTTTTATTAAATATATTAACCCTTATAATTTATTCAATTTTGCAATTTAATATATAAGATTTATATTGCTATTTTTGCCTTAATTAAAGTTTTTTATTAATATAGGTATTAACCTGTTACAGGTTTTCAATATAAAGTTATTTGAGTATGTTTGGTGGTGGTTTTTGGGGGACCATGTGATATCTTTTCGCGCGGTTGTATTTGTATTAAATTAAATAATATATATTTAAATAATTTTTAAAATAATGCATACATCTAGTCGATATTTATATTATTAAAAAGATTTAATTAAGGCAAAAATAGTAATATAAATCTTATATGTTGAAATACAAGATTAAATAAGTTATGAAAGTTGATATATTATAATGTAATATATTTGATTAAATTAAAAAAATTGGTAAGGATGTACCTGTTGTACAAGGTGTACCAATAAGCCCCCGATAACAAAACAAAGGTGTACCAATAACAATAATCTTTATTAAACCTATGTATTTTATAATATTTATATAAATAATAAGTTTTAAATTTTTCTTTTTAAATTAAAATATTTAATTAAAAATTTTTTAAATATTATTAATTAATAATTTTAAAAAAAATAATTAATAAAAAGTTTAAATATAATTTTTTTATTTATATTTTATATAATTAAATTAATTAAAATATTTTGGTTATTTTTATTTTTTTAGTAAATTTAATTAAAATAATTTTTATATAAACTTAAATTTTTTTTATTTATTTTTTAAAAATTTTATTTATATATATTAAATTAATATAATTTTAAATAAAAAAGTTTTTAATTTATTTTTTTTTTATATATAACTTAAATAATTATTTATTTTAATAAATTTTTTTAAAATTTTTATTAAATTTAAAAAATTAAAAAAATATTATATTATTTTTTAATAATTTTTTTTAATTTAATAATTATTAATTATTAAATTTTATTTGTTTAAATAAAATAAGTTATAATTTTTTAAACTTTTTAAAAAAAAATTAAATTATTTTATTTATTATTTAAATTAAATAATTTAATTAATTAAAATTATAATATTAACCTATTATATTTATATTATAAAATTATATAAAATTTATATCTTTTAATATAAATATTTAAATTAATTTATATTATTTTTATAAATTTTATTTATTAAACCAATAAAATTTTATAAAAATTTATAAAATTCTTTTATTTATAAATATAATTAAATTAATTATTTAAAAAGGTTTTATATAATAAAATTAATATTTTTAATTTTAAATATTTTATATATAATTATATTATAATCTTAAAATTTATAAAAAATAAAAATATTATTTTTATTTAAATATATAAATTTTATATTAATTAATTAAAATGGTAATAATTTTAAAATGTTAAGTTAAATAAAAAAATAATTTTTTTATTTTTTTAAAAAATAAATAAAAATTATATTTAATTTTTTTTTAAAGTTAATTTTTTTAAAAATAAATAGTATAATTTTATAGCTTTTAATAACATTTATTTTATGTTATATAAAAAAAGAAGTAACTTTTAAAAATATAAGTTTAATTATTTAAAAATAATTTAACTTTTAAATTTTTTTAATTAAAAATTAAAAAAGTAAAAAAAAAACTAAAAAATTAAAAAGATTAAAATTAAAAATAACAAAATTAATAAAAAATTATAGATTTATATAATCTTTAAATTAAAATTTTAAAATAATATAAAATAATTAATAATTTAAAATATATATGCATTTTTAAAAAAATTAACTTTTTTTAAAATAATAAAAAATTATTTATAATAAAGTTTTAATAAAATTTAAAATAAATTTAATATATTAATAATTTTTTAAAGTTTTAAAATTTATAAAAATCTTTAATTTAATTTAAAAAAATTTAACTTATTTATAAATAATTTTAAAAAATATATTTTTATATTTAATTTTTTCGTATTAATATATTAATTTTATAATATAATTTACTTATATTATTTTATAATACGTTTTATCTAATAATTATAAAAATAGTTATTTTAATTATTTAACTGGTTTTTAATTGCCTCGTATTTTAACCAATAGTTTTTAGCTATGTTGTCCGTGTGACACATACTAAATATTAATGAAATAACTAATGCTTAAGGACCTAGGTTATGGCACATCATCATAGTAAAAGGAGATATATATTATTCCTAAGGATATATGTTAAAGCTAACCTGATTATTGCCTAGTCTACAAAGACATGCTTGCCTAAAGTAGTCTTAGGCAACAGAGACTGAAACTGTCGAAGCAAAATGCTTACAATGCCTACATTTGAAAACTAGAACAACAAACTAACACTAAAAATCTCCCATCTTCGCGGTGTGTACATATAGAAAGCCTTACTTTAACTATCGTCGACTTAATAACTACCTGTTATAAGATTACAATCGTAATACTAACTATGGCAGCAACATGGTAGGTAATTACTGAGGTATTGTAACTATTGATATGCTTGAGACTAGATCTTAAAAGGCGATAAGATAATTAGCCTATGATTGTAAAAATGAGTGCTTTATCGTTCCTCGTAGTCTTTGTAGTAAATTGATTCTATCGAAGGAATTGCACAGGCAAACAATGTATAGAACAATCTGGTTTCTGTCACTTACAAAAGAAATATATAGATTCTTTAATTACAGTCATTCCATTCAAGTGCATTGCTACCTATGAGACAAACAAGTTGTAGGTGCCTAGAATGGCAATTCAAAAACACGCCCAAACAATGTCATTATAGTGTGGTGAATGAATAGGATATAATATTCAACCACCGTAGCATATTTCACCTCAACGTATCTACCACAACCTATAACATTCTAGACAGCTTAGTTATTGACATAAAAAGCTTTTTATAAGTCTGGAAAAGAAAATCTAGTTACCATAAAAGCCATACAACATACATGATGTCAGGTCTCAACGAGTTCGACAGGGCTGCGGTTACTTTTATACAGCAACCAATCAACCATTCATTTAAAGGAATATCAGTTATGGATAGGGTATCGAACGTACCTAAGCCGAGTGATGACTTCCTTCGTCGGTTATCGGAGTTCTATCATCCGATGCTCGTCGGTTTCGACTGGAAAGGCCGACTATTTGACCGCCTGCTCGGCCTACCAGCCGAAGACTACATCGGCGAGACCGATTTCATAGGTTGGCTTTTCCCGCTGCCGGAGCGGATCGGTGCCGAGACTTCGCCTGCAGAGGCCGCGCCTATCTTGGACGAGTCGGCATTTATGTACATGCGCCAGGAGGAAGCCATAGGACAAAATCTGAAGCTTGCTCTCATTCGTTTGCTCAACATATACGGTTTCAAGATCCAGTATTTTAAACGCGGCGCTGTCGAGGACCCTATTATAACCCATCTTGGTGGCGGAATGGAAAAGTTCCAACTCTGGGCAGTGGCGTATTCCCATCACCATCATCGTATAGCCCGCATCATCAGAAGCACCCGCATCCTAGGCTATGAGAGAATAGGGGCGGCCGTCATGAGTGCGTTTGTGAACACTGTTAATGATTGGGATCTATTTGGGCAGTGGCCTCCTAACATAGCTGAGGCGGTTCTGGAGAGCTGGAGACGAGCTGGGGAGTCAAAATTAGAAGTAGCGTGGGATGGCAAGGTTTATGCTCCATGGTTGTCACGTTACCGGAATGCTAAGCTTTTTTAGTAAGAGATACCTGCCTTTAACAAAGGGTATCATTACCAAGTCTTCTATATGACTTCTTAGTAGTAGGAGGAAAGTATCTAGTAGCATAAGTGAGTGCATCAAGCTGTGAAAGGCATATGAAATACATTTGATTTCATAAGTCATTGAAGATATTAGGTATCTTACACTACCTATACTGTTTATAATAAATCTGATTTTATTGTTATCTCGATGCGTCTTTATTTATTGTGTACCTGGTGTATATGAGGTGTTTGAGATAGCGTATAAGAGCTGTCGTGCTTTACTCCTCTTCAATTCAAGTTGACATCATTATGAAAACGGAATAAAGGAATGAACGAATAGCATAGCATGCATGTCGCGATAAAAGAAACTAGGTTAGTTATTGGTTGGAAGTTGCGACACTTCTATTTTTGCATTCCTCTGCAAGTTTGAAAGAAATCAACGTCTTTAATGTAACCCACCCTTGTTGCCGTATAATGACGTATGTTTTTTTTCGTTAGATAGTCCAACCAACAGCTCACCCGCGCCAACCCGCTGTCATAATCCCACCCGGCTTAATTGCCCTACTCAGATATATCAATGCAGCTAATTCTCTAATGCACCGCTGACTCCTGACTAAATGGTCGTTCGTCGATGATCTACATGCAAGGCTAAGTGGATTTGGCCGAGAAGAATTGCCACAGCTACGGAATACGGCATGCACATTGAAGTAGTACATTGATAGATACCTATGCTTCACATAGATCTTTTACTTTAACTACCTACCTATAGATAGAATCAAATAGGTTCAAACAAGTTCAAACATAAGATATGATAAATCAATTAATCCGTCCACGTAACTCAAGCCTCGTGTTTCTAAAAACACCGAAAACGGCAGATTCCGTTTGAATTGAGAGCACGTTACGTTTCAGAGGTCAGTTTAATAACCAACCTCTTTCGTCACTTATCACGCATAGATACACTACATGTAGCTTATCTGCAGGAAATCTTGTTTCGCATCGTAATCCGCATATCCCTGCCTTGAACTTTTCTTAATGGGTCCACACATCCACACATCCATACATCCATACATCCACATGTCCATACGTCCACACACCCAGTAACATACCACCATGTGCCCGGCTTTTTCTTTTGACAGCTTCCCTTATCCTAAACCCCCCCCCGCTCGTCTTCCACTTTACACTTTACGAGAATAACCACAAATATCTCGTCCGCATGAGTTGGATCTTTTATTACTACTGTAGCTGCCGTAGTATTTCCTTCTGTCTATGCGCTGCTGCCAGGCAGCTCAACACTGCATTGCTTCCACTGGCTGTACTACCACCTTATCGGCGCATATCGCACGAAACGATAAAACCGCATTGAGCTCGAATGATAATAAAATCATATACAGAAAACAACATCCTCAGCTAAGATGCGATTATCCAGCATGCTTGCCTCTGTGGCGCTTCCTGTCGTTTTTGCTGCTGCTCAACAAAGAGTTACTGCGCATTCAACAAGCATGAGAATCGAGGATGCGCCAGGTTCAATGGGTAGGTAGCATGTTAGCTTTCGATCCCGCTCGCCATGAAGAATGTGGCTAATCCTAGAGTCTTGATAGCCTCCATGCCTGTTCTTGTTAACTCCACCGATTCGCTCGCAGAGCCACCGAAGCCCCTGACGACTGTAGCTGCAGAGAAGCCTGCGTTGGAGAAAGCTTCTGTCATGGGTCTCATCGTCTTCTCAGCTGCTGGGCTGTATCTACTATGAATTGGAATGAGTTGCTGGGTCGGTTAGCATTTCAATGGCGTTTAGGGACATGATCATGGATTTTTTTTGGGGAATGGTCTGGGTTTGCTTCCAAGACGCTAATAAGCGTTTTTGGCATTAACGGTGTTCGCATTTGGATATACCCCACGTTTGCATCTTCTTAAACATCAATAATACTTCTACATTGAATCAAATCTGACCTAGCAGAACGATCATCTGAGATCTCACTTCTTGCATACTGAATATGCGGTGACCCGATTTAAACTGCATCCTTCTGCAGTTTAGGTTCCAGTAGATCACCAATCTTGCAGACGCAATATCACCACCGCTCCCTAGGGAGTATAAGGTAACCTGAATAGAGCCAATATGTCGCATCTCCGTTGATAGATAGGTAAGCTTGCAAAATGTGACAATATTTCGTCTTTACTGTCTACCCATACCGGGCACGAAGCGGTCCAGCTCCACAAAGGTGAGGTATCATTGTGCTCCGGTTACTCATTCACGGCTCGGCACTTGGCTACTTTCGTGTATACTTTCTGCCGTTGTGTATCATATCGTGCAATCTCCTTTCGAATTGCAAACGATTAGGCGGCGATAGGTACTTGATGTTCAGAAGATTCAGGAGCCGGAGGGTCAGAATCAGGCTTTGGCAAGTTGTCCTGAGTGTCTTGTTAATATGTGGATTCGCCCTGACGGCAAGAAAGAAATCTGAGACGAACTAGATCATAGATAACCCGTATCATTAAACTACAGCTTGGACAAACAGCAATATCCGTCGCTTCGTCTTGAAGGTCCATGAGCGATATCTCGAATCGATCGCCACATGGGCAAGGATAATGATAAATCTGTAGCGTGCCGTCAAAAATCATGTCTTCTATCTCGACCTCATCGTAAACCGCGATTTCTTCGTCGTCGCCCATCGTAAAAGTGCCTATTGATTTGGTCTGCAGATAATGCTAGATTTTTATAAATTGAAAGAGAAGAACGAAATAAATGACTCTTTTAGTCAAGCAGCCACTATTCTCAATGTATAGAAATTTGTTAAAGTCTTGAACGAATCAGAGCCCCGCGCTCAGATATGGATCGGATAAGCACGGCCTTGAGTTTATGCAACAAGCCGAGTCTCGCCCCCACACTCTAACGACTGGTTAACAAAGCCACTGCAGCTGGGGGCTACTGGGGGAAACCTTCAGGGAAAGGCTGGGGTTAATCACATGCTTAAAAGCAAGGACGTCACCAATTAGACAATTCAACCGACAAACCCGACGGTATTGGTCGCATACGCCGAGGGATGTTTAGGTTGCTTTTCTTCCAAGTACAATACATAGCTTCATAACACGAGATTCGGTCAAGCTGTCAGCTATGCGCATCACAATCACTCGCAGCCATGTAATAACGATATTTCATGTTGTGTAATTTTAACCTACTAACCTATATATCTTGATTTTATGGGATGAATTCTATATTCTATTTTACTTCGGGGTAAACAAGCTTTGGAATTTAAGCGAAATCCGCATCAACTCGCCTCGTAGAGACTAATCATCTCGTCTCCCATATCGGTCACCATGGCGGTGCAATCTAAACTTGTTCTTCCTGATCGGTCGATTAAGAGTGCTGTTGCGCATTTGACGACGTTATACGTCGATAATCGAACCCGAATTTCACGCGCCGTCTACCTTACTCTCCTCGTCGCACTCGTCAACCGCGTCCGACATGCCATTTCCGAGCAGAAAGCTGCGTCCGCACGCGAAGCGGCTAAGCGACGATCGGGTACGACCTCGAGCGACGGTGTCGATACGACGAAGAAGAAAAAGGTCGAGCTGAACCGCGAGTTCTTTAAGTCCCTATTAAAATTACTGAAAATAGTCGTTCCTGGCGCACGAAGCAAGGAGACTCGGCTTCTCATTAGCCACAGTTTCTTCTTAGTAGTACGGACGCTTATCAGTTTAAAAGTTGCCGAGATGGATGGCGCGATCGTAAAGGCACTTGTAAAAGGAAGCGGTAAGGAGTTTCTCACGAGAATTGTGTGGTGGATGTTGATTGCTGTTCCTGCGACATTCACAAATTCCATGGTAGGAAACTTGAACCCAAATCTATTTGACGGGATAATTAACAGTATCGTAGCTGTCGTACCACCAAGCCGAGTTATCTCTTAGATATCGAACACGATTAACCCAGTATATCCACGACAAATACCTTTCCCAGCTCACGTTCTACGGGATCTCCGCACTAGATGATCGGATAAAAAACCCAGATCAGCTTATAGCGGTTGATGTTGCCAAATTTTCTAACAGTCTGGCTGAACTGTATAGTAACCTGGCAAAACCAATCTTGGATATGGTGAGAACCTATGTGTATTGTGACATTTGTAATAGAAAGCTAACACGGGCCAGACTATTTACACTTGGTCGTTATCAAAGAGTGTTGGCGGCGAAGGTGTTATGTTTATGTCCTTATTGGTCCAGCTCTCAGCTGGTGTCATGCGCGCTTTAACACCTCCCTTTGGGAAATACGTTGCGGACGAAGCACGGCTTGAAGGCGAATTCCGGTTCCAACATTCGAGACTCATCGATCACGGTGAAGAGGTGGCACTCTACCACGGCCACGAAGCAGAAAAGGATACTCTCGACAAGGGATATTTTACGCTTATTAAACACGTCAACTACATATTACGCCGGCGATTTTACCACGGCGTAATGGAGGATTTTGTCATCAAATATTTTTGGGGTGCTCTAGGTCTCCTACTCTGCAGCGTACCCGTTTTCTTCAAACTACCCGGACAGCTAGCCGGCACTTCTAGCATGGGCGACCGAACAGAGTCATTCGTAACCAACAGGCGGATGTTGCTCAGCGCATCGGATGCTTTTGGACGGATAATGTTCTCCTACCGCGAAATCATGGAGTTAGCTGGTTACACGTCACGTGTTGCATCGTTATTGGACGTTATGGATGATATCCAAGCCGGTCACTTCGAGAAGAAGCTAGTATCTAGCTCGGGTACTGAGGATAACGCAGCAGTGTTGAAGGGTAGGGGAAAAGTAGTCGAGAGCAAGAATATCGAATTCATCGACGTGCCGATTATCTCCCCTAATGGAGACGTTCTCGTAAGGGCGTTATCATTTTCGCTTAAGCAAGGTGATCATCTTCTTGTCGTTGGTCCAAACGGTTGCGGGAAATCAAGTCTGTTCCGAATTCTAGGAGGCCTCTGGCCTGTGTATGGTGGCACTGTCTACAAGCCGCCTTTCACGGATATTTTTTACATTCCACAACGGCCATACCTATCGCGGGGAAGCCTCCGCCAACAAATCACATACCCGGATAGTCTACGAAGTGTTCGTGCGCGCGGGGTCACTGACGCCCAATTACTAGATATTCTCAAGATTCTCTCCCTCGAGCATCTTGTAGATCTTTACCCCGAGGGCTGGGATGCAGAAGCAGAGTGGCGCGACGTACTCTCAGGTGGTCTGCAGCAGCGTGTGGCCATGGCCCGTCTCTTCTATCACAAACCGCGGTACGCGATCCTAGACGAATGCACGAGCAGTGTGACGCTCGAGACCGAGAAAGTCATGTACGATAATGCGAAGGCTTTAGGAATTACATTAATGACGGTTAGCCACCGGCGAAGCCTGTGGAAGTATCACAGCAGGATCTTGCAGTTCGACGGACAAGGTCACTATGTGTTCACGAAACTCGACGCCGAGAGGAGATTGAAGCTCGAGGATGAAAAAGAGGACCTGGAAGTATTACTCAGACAAGTGCCGGAAATTGAGAGGAGGATTGGCGAATTGACCGCCGAATAACGGCGGGGAAATGGAATTGAGGGGGAGGGAATATGATGTACATATATAAGAGGGATGAGGGATGGGGGATGGGGAATGGGGGATAGAAGATGGGATTGTTAGCCTCGTGTACGAAGAACAGGGACTATCTAGGTCCAGTGATGCATCAACATGGTATGTTGGCAATTAGCTTGGGGACACCGCATCTTTGTCAAACGCTACTACAGAATTTTCGTCTGTGCGGGATTTATCAATTGGCCTCTACGTGATCTCTGACTGTTGAGTCCCCGCCTCGTCAGCAAGTTAAGAGATGGTGAGATGATCTATGTGGGACGTTGAAAAAACTCTATGTAATCTACCCACTTTACCCCTCGAGCCTCATCAGCTATAATGGACATGGATCTCATGATGAGGCTAGTCGGGAGACACTCATACAATAAACAAGGCGACATTAGTAAACAAAATTGAATGGGGTTTAGTCTAGGTTAGTTAGTTTTATTTATGTTTACTTACATACCTAAGGTACTTACTTCATTTTAACTCTGGGTCGTATTATGCATGTACGTAGTCAGGTGCATTATCTGCGGGCAAGACATTTGACATTTGATAGGGAAAAAAATAATTAAGATGGCTGAGAAATGCATGTACATTGATGCAATCAATCTATCTAAAATTGAACATGGAGACCATGAATACGGGCATGGAGACTTACGTAGGTATGTATGTATGTATATATGTATAGACAAACATATTAATTTACATGTAGTTAATTAGTTAATACGTTACTAATAGGTACTATATGTAATACATACTGTACTCCAATGTAGGTACATATGCGTATGTAATCCCCAAAAACCCGGGTATAAAAAACCGAAATAAGCCTCGACCCTGGATTTTTGTATCCACCAGACCGAGCGAAAGCCGCGTACTAAAAGTTCTAGTCGCGGCTTCTATGCCGTAACCCGTAACCGTTGTACCCGCATCCATCAATGGCGATAATACGAACTGCTAGGGTGGTCCCTCCTGCACCATAGTATCTAACCTATCGATACTATGTACATACATTAGGTACATACGTACATACATACATGCACATACCTCACTAATACCACCTACATACTACCTAACCTATACTATACTATAACCAAGGATACCTACACTATGACAATATGGGGAGAGAAGAAAGTCTCATGGGTCTCATGGATAAGAGACAATCATAATATTTTACCAACGAGATGCGTAATATGAGATGCACTATGTCATGCTGTCGCATCTTGGAATCCACCATCCCCTCAAAAAGTTTAGATCATCTGTGCTTTTTCTTTTTTTTTTCTTCTCCCCACGACACGACACGACACGACCCCCTTCCCTTCTTCTTCAGTGGCCCCAGAATTACTTCCGACATGGGAACCCTTCTTTTTTTTTTTTGCCTTTCCTCGCTCTTTCGGTCCCATGGGGCTCCGCAATCAACGAGAAGCCGAACGCTGGGGTTATTAGGGGGGAAAACGAGTGGCTGATTTCGGATTTCTGATTACGAACAGTATGTTATGTAGCTAGCTAGCTAGGTGTATAATAGGTATCTCCGAATCAATAATTTCCCTTCCTGGATTCCCCTTTGGCCCTTCTTCCTTGGTGGTTCGTTCTTTAGACCCTCCGATTCCCGCAATACATAGAGCCAGCATACATACATATACAGATAGTATAGTAGTAGTGGCTTTAGCTTTTTTGCCTTTGCCTTTATCTTTGCCTTTACCGCTACCCTTTTTTAAACCTTTACCTTCTTCTCCTCTTCCTCTCTTGCTTCCCTCTTCTCCCCCCCCCCCCCTTCTCCCTTCTATCCCGTCCCTATGATATGATCTTAGAAATATGACCTCTTCTAAATACTTTGGCCTTCAAGGTCACCTCCTAAGCAGATTGCAGACGGCTCTTATCGTCGCTCCGTCCTTCATCTTGTTTGGGTACAATCAGGCCGGTATTGGCGGTCTAATCACCCAGAACGATTGGGTTAAAACGTTCCCTGAGATCGACACTGTCCACGCCGTCGGCTCCGAGAAAAGCGAGAAGTCGACACTGCAGGGTTTCGTCGTAGCTGTCTTCGTTATTGGTGCCCTCTTCGGTGCGCTCTCGTGCTCGTACACGGGTGATCGATTTGGCCGCCGCAATGTTATCTTCTTCGCTGGTCTGTGCACCTTAATCGGTGAGATCCTCGAGGCGTCTTCCTTTGGTCTACCGCAATTTATTGTTGGTAGAGTTATCGTAGGTCTCGGAGTTGGACAGCTAAGTTCCCTCGTCCCCGTATGGCAGAGCGAAACTGCCGGTGCGAAGAACCGTGGTCGCCACGTCGTGCTAGACGGGCTCTTCATTTGCCTCGGTTATGTCCTCGAGTCCTGGATTAACCTGGGCTTCTTCGAATTGAAAACTGGGCCCGTCACCTGGCGCCCACCCATCGCCATCGCGTGCGTCTTTTCGCTAGTCCTCATATGCTCTATTTATATGTTCCCAGAGTCGCCGCGCTGGCTTCTCATGACGAACAAGAGCGAATTGGCCCGCGAGAACCTCGCTATCCTCCGGGGCCTTCCGCAGGATGCGCCCGAGGTCAGTGCCGAGATTGAGGGTATTGAACTTTCTCTCGAGCTCTCGGCCGACGGCGGCGCTAAGCTAAGCCAAATATTCAAGATGGGCGAAGACAAGCTAGCATACCGATTTGGACTTTGTATCCTCTTGCAGTTTTACCAGCAGATGTCGTATGTAGCATATTCGCCTCCTAAAGACCGAGAGTCGAGAATGTGATAGAAAGAAGCTAACAGAAATTCGCGCAGTGGAAGCAATCTTATCAGCGTATACGCGCCGATCCTCTTTCAGGAGAATCTTGGCTTGAGCAGCGAGATGTCCCGTATCCTTTCTGCCGGTGCCTTGACTTGGAAGTTCCTGTCGTCGTTTTTGGCCTTCATAGCCATCGATCGCTTCGGGCGACGCGCTGTTTTCATCACTAGCGGCGCTGGCAGTATGTTCTTTTCTCCCTTTTTAACTTGTCTTTAGGAGTCATCACTTCTATGATATGTCTCGTTCCCCAAGTTTCTCAGTAAGAGAGACGATTACTGACTTGTTGTTGTTGAAGTGTCGTGCTGCATGATAGCACTCGCGGTTGCAACATCGTTCCCCACGTCAAACAGAGCCTCGCAGATCGCCGCAGGCTGCTTTATTTATCTGTACAACACGTTCGTCCCCATCGGGTTCCTTGGCGCCAATTTCTTGTACTGCACCGAAGTCGCCCCACTCCGGCTGCGCATGGCCATGAGCTCGATCTCGACAGCCAACCATTGGGCCTGGTAAGTCATCCCATGGTTCTTGTCCTCTTGGCCTTCATGCGTGCCAAGTCGATCGGATGATATATACTGACATGTCGGATATAGGAACTTCCTAGTCGCCATGGTCACCCCGTCGCCATCTACAGCATCGGCTGGCAGTACTATATTGTATTTGCTGTCATCGCTGCTTGCGTGCCCGTCTCCGTCTACTTCCTATTCCCCGAGACCATGGGCCGTAGCCTTGAGGAGATTGACCTCATGTTCAAGGACTCGCCGTCCGCGTTGGCGACCGTTCGGTATGAGAAGCAGCTACGCCGTGCCGGTTCGCCGACGTCGTCGCTTACGGAGAAGAACAAGCTTGACCACTCTGAAGGCTAGTCTTCTTCCCCTTCCCCCCCCTCTTGGCTATCGGTGGTTCCTGGGCTAGGGCACGTTGGATAAACTGGACCGGAGTGGGACTTTATGAACCTGGATGATATGAATATATGAAGTATACGTTTTTTGGAAATAAGACTTTTTGCGTAGATAGAAACGCAAAATAGCATTACGTTTTTTGGATAAGCACCAGTGAACATATATGATGATCGTATAGAGACGTGTCGTAGAGCGTATTTTGTTGATCTGTCTTGTTTAAACAGAGGCCTAGACGGAAAGAAATATCACATGCCATGTCAAACATGCTGCCTGGTTGAGCAAACACGACGCCGGCTTATGCGCGATATTGTAGCCTAGGGATTATTTAGTCAATATCGTGAGTTATTATTAGACATTGAAGTTTCTACTAGTAACTTAGACTAAAATTTATTTTAACATTTCTCGCTTATTTATTCGTTAGAGCAGCTTGGAAATCGTATAGCTTATATTTTACGAACTCATTACTTTCACCGTATATAAGGCTATTCAAATATTATTAAGACCTATAATATCCCACGGAACCGTCCCACTAATATTTCCCTTTGAAACTCTATAATAGGCTCATCCGTAGTAGGGATTGGTTTTATTGCTGTCATTATGTAACTAAATTGTACAAACCGTACAAAGGGTAGTATTAGGTTGTTTAATAGACTTGAGATGAAAAGAAACCCCGCGGGTCCCGCGGCCCCTTTTATTGGGGTTTAGCAGCTGGACAAACTATTTTCTCACTATATTAACACCAATCTATTTATTTAATTTTTTGGTTTATCTCTAGGACTCTACATGATTATACATGTAAAAGCACGTGGCTGGAGGATGATGACAGATGTGTACGTATGTATGTTAATTGGATGTGTTGGCAGCTCGTGGCAATGATTAAGTCGTCATTGTACATGTGCGACAATTGGAAGATAAAGTGACAGCTGAGACCAATTCATTAATAGGCTATCGGCTATCAAATACCTAATACTATACAACTCATATGCAGTAACAGAGGTGTTTGCTAAGCGCTTTTGTTAGTGGGCTGCTGGTGGGGTCCTAGTTGGTTGGACGGTGCCTGATTTAAGCAGCCACGCAGCGTACCTAAGCGTACCTAAAGTAAAGAAGGGCAAGAGCGAAAGAAAAGCCAGAAAGTCAGAAAACATCACGAAATTCGATGCCCAGAACGTTTCGGAACATTTTGAACTTGATCTTGACAAAAAAACTCAGCCAAACTCAAGCAACTCAGCCCCAACGCTGACGCATTCAATATTTCGGTTTATGCTTGCCTCCACCACCCGATGACCTTCATAAGTATAATTTTTGTTATTTCGGATAATCGGATAGTATAAATACTACGATACAAGTACATAACAATATCTCAGCCTCTCACCGAGTTTCTATTTATATTTAAATTCAACCCAACCCCATGGTTGAACCTTGAGTCGACAGATAAACTCTACGCAAGGCTCCTCGACACGAGGTGGCTCGATCAAATAAACTTCAGTACGCTGAGCTCTCGCAGCATTTCAGGGCATTATTTTTTGCCTCCTGGAGAGGCATCTCACTTTTTTATTATTCATCCCTGTCAATTGCCCTCACCGTAACAAGACAATTTACGTCTGTAGACGGAAATTCTTATATCAGTCTATTTATTCGCAAACAATTCAGCGGTTTGCCGAATCATACATCCCACTAACCATGGAAGAGCAAGTCGAGGCACGTTCGCTGGCTTCGCTTAATTATTTGGCTGCAAATCCACCTCAGTATCCGAAAAAGCCAACCGAAGAAAGACAAAATCCGATCACTCTATATATTTCGAGAGTACCCGGCACGAGGGGTAGGCCTAGATAGCACAAATTTCGAATCAATCTTGTAGTACTGTTCTAACATCCAGCTTAGACATCATTCTCTCAACCTTGAAGCCACAGGTTAAGAACGTTACAGCAGAAGACGTAGCCAGCTCATTTTACTATGTCCACCTGAATACCCCTGAGGACGAGGCCCTCATACCTCCTCCCGGCCAACCCAAGCCTTCATCGTCTCCTAGAACGAGGGGGAGAGCTCAAGGTCGGGTAATCAGATCCATAGGAAACCCGTACCGGGGTCCTCGAGTCTTGCCTCGTCGCGAGTAGATGAAAACGTACAGTTACCTCCATCCGGAAAGGAGAACCAGGCCGGTGCCGGCTCTGTGCAGCTTCCGACCCGAACTACGGTCCAACAACCTGGTTCATCCGCTCCTTTATCCGAGCGGCCCCCACCATCTCAATTCGCAACACCAACGAGTCCCATTCAGCGAAAACCTCTAGGGCCAAGACAAGGTAATTTAGACTCTTACGAGAAAAGTCTACCGCCTGTGCCGGCCTATAATCAATTTCCCGATTATCAAACTGGTTTACATGCTGATCAACCTCCTCCACTACCAACACGGCCTAGCGAGCAGCCGCCAACATTACAACAACTTACTGATCAGTATGCTTCTCCATATGGTAACGGTCGATCACCGTCGCCTAAATCGCCAACTAGGCATTTCACTCCGTTTTCATTAACTCTCATAAGAAGAGACCCGAGCTCGGGACAACAATGGAACGTTGGGAAGGTAGCATCATTTCAACTAGAGAACCCAGAACTCATCAGCGATGACAAGTATCACCAACCATCCCCTTCGATAAGCATACACTTGGAGACATCCGGCTATGCTAAGTTTCGCGGCATGCCTACCCACCCACCAACAGATATAAGATCTAGCCTTGATATACGCCCTGAGAGCGCATCTTCAGGATCGCGGCTACAGCGGTCCGAGTTCCTTGGATCTAACACGGCCTCGAATACCTTTGAACGTCAAGTCATGATGGCATACTCGAAATCCTTCGCCACTAACTTGCGTGAAAAGTTCAATCATCATCGCAGTCGCTCAGAAGAAGAACGACTAGGCTTACCTACCATTCAGACTCAACACGGTCGTCACAGTAGCCATGGGTCTATTGCGTCGTTTGGCGGAGACTTTGACGGCGATGCCCCTGTAATTACTCAACCCGCACCGGGTCTCAAGCCACGTGGCTACGTATTCTACAGCCCGTGGGGTGGCCGCTGCGAATTCGTAACCGGAAACGCTGGGCGGAGTCTCGGGTGTAATCATATCCTACCCACATATGGCGGCGGCGTTTCCAACCCTCTTGTAGACGGGCACGAGTCAGGGAACAAAAGCCATAAGACCAGAGGGCAATCAATCAGCGAATTGAGGTTCAATTTACCTAGTAGTGAGTTGTTTGCCGAGAAGCGATCTACCGAAGGAAGCGTTAGGGCTAGGGATCAGCTACAAAGCCAATTTAACAAAGTTTTCCACGGACTCGAACACGATGAAGACGGAGATTGGCACCTCGACATGAGTCTAGGCAGAGAGAAAGCAGGCGACGGAGGTAACAGAGGAAAAAGAGCTAAGATGGGGAAGCTGATCGTATTTGACGAAGGCCTCAAGATGCTGGACCTCGTCGTGGCGGCTAACGTCGGGGTTTGGTGGACCTCCTGGGAACGAACGTACTAATTACTATTCGACGTTATTGCGAATTCGACCATAATCCTAATAGTAATGGCAAATGCAATGGAGGAGAATAGGGGGCAGTGGCAGAGGGGGCCAAAAGTTAACGAAACCGTCCGGGGATATAAAACATAGACCGGCCTGCATGAGATACCAGGGGCGTACGTAGGATCAGTGCTTTGGAAATCATATTGCGTTCAAGCAAGCCAGCGTTCAATTAGTCGTTGATAAATAGGGGCTTACTCAGGAGCTGTAATAAGATATGGCGGATATACGACCTATACTATATGATGGTTTCAAGCCAGCTCTCAGCTTTATCTAAATACATATGCTTCTACCAATCGGTGGGCATTATTATTGGTATTCTACCTATGTATGATATGAGTTTAGCGAAGTAGAGAAAGCGAAGCTAGATATGTGACTCGGTGATAGTTGATTATGCAATCGGTAATTAAATAGTTACCTAGGTGCATACTTCGTTTCAGTTATTGGGATTCTGGCGGATTAACTAAAGCTATATGGTTTTCTCAGTAGCTCCTTAGAATGACCATTCTAGTTTTTAAAAACCTCGGATGTGAAACAAATCTACGGATTTATAATTATTTCTACCATCTCAAAGCAAGAAGGGTAACATGGATCCTTAGCGACTTTGGGGGGGTAGCAGTAGCTGCATATATACCGCTTATTAAATATAACCGTATTTATTCCACTCAATTCAAAAAGCCGCTCCCGATTCTTACGTTTAAAAGATTAAGTGACTCAAATATTTGAGTGGTAATATTACCGCTTACGGTTTAAACGCACCGATTTTTTTAAACGTTAGGCTAAAATGAGCCATATGCATGCGGCTCCAGCCAATGAGCGGCTCCTGCGCCCCTCATATTTTTTGCGCCGCTCCCATCTCTGCGCCGCTCCCCGTTTTGAGCCGCTCCTCTGTTTTGAGTGGTACGTATAGGGTATTATTACATATGATTTTGGATGCACAGACCCCTTATACCCCATAATTACAAATCCACCCGCGTGCCCGTAACGTAATATGCTTTAGTCTATTTGAAAAACACGTAACCTTCCAATAAAATCAATTGTATGCCGTAACATGTAATTGAAATTGTGACCATATAAAATAAATTTAAAAAATAAAAAAATAAAAAAAGTAAAAATAAAAAAATAAAAGAGGTAGATTCCCATACAAAAACGTATGGGAATATACCTTTTAATTTTTATATATGCACTTACCCGGAGCGGCTCCCAATTGGGAGCGGCGCAAAAAATATGAGGGGCGCAGGAGCCGCTCATTGGCTGGAGCCGCTCACAGTGGGGGAGCCGCGCAGCACTTGTACCGCTCAAAAAAAATTGATTGGCTCAAAACGCCGATACGTATGAATTTGGTGAGCTTCACGTTTTTCACTAACATTTGGGAGCCGCTCATACCTGGGAGCCGTATATATACGGTATATATACGGCTACTACTACCCCCCATCTGACGCTAAGGATGCTAAGGGGTTTAACGAATTGTGGCTAAAGATTTCCTAGGTCGAGGGGCTGTGTACTTAGTTTTTAACAAAGCCACACTTTATAAAATAAGCCCCGGTTAAGAGATTCGAACTTCGTTGCGACGCATATCAAAACTAGTCGTGGAAGCAGAAGAAAGTCCAGAATGTTCGCAACTCTAGTACGAAGAATGGCAGGAGGGCCTATACCTCCTAGATTGAGGAATGCGACAGCGACGCCCTTGGTAGAGGCTTATAATAGTCCATACAAACCCAAGAAGATTTGGCCGCCAGATTTCTCCAAGCTCTCCCAAAAGGAACAGTTCCGGTTCGAACGGCGCTACAAACGGAGGGTAAAGCTTGCGACTGCGCGGCCTCGGTGGGATAAAATTGTTCGGTTGGCGCAGCTGTTTAGCGTGACTTGTAAGTCTAATAGTTGCATTCAAACTTATGAGGACTTATATTAACAGTATATTTCTACTATAGCTGTCCTGATTTATTCGGTCTTGTTTATGGATTGGCAGACGGAGAACCAACCGTTCCAAGGGGTATGTCAAACATTCCCCCTTAATCACAGTTATATAATCTAACCAATACATCTAGCTAAGGAGCAAGTTCTGGGGCGTACTCGGCGCATTCTCTCCCGCACAGAGAGACGAGAGACGAACTCCCGATATAGCAGCTATTACGAATTCCAAGTAAAACATATCACCTCTATATATTACGAGCCTCATATTGCATGGTTGGAGTTTGGGAATGGTGGTTAGGAATACCCACTCGATGTCATTTGCAACCCCGTATAAAGCCGGGATATTCTATTAAAAGACGATGCTTCTCTGATAAAATGCCTGTCCCAATCCGTAAACCTGCAAAACTCCAGGCACCATGTCTATGCATACGTATGGCACGGGAATCACCTGCCGGGCCATACGAAATGTCCTCCCACACCCAGCCCGGCGCCCAGTCCCGTGCCCCTAGACTCGTTGACCGGGCGCTTTGCGATGGTGCCTTGGGCGCGCACGCCGGCGACTATGCGGTCCAGGTTCGTCTCGATGACGACGCCGCCTACGATCATCTCGCTCAGGGCGGCGTGGAGGGTCTCGAAGTTGAAGATGAGGTCGAGCTCGCAGACGTTCTCGAACAGCTTGTCTAGCGACTCGACGTACACCTGGATCAGGTCGAGCAGGGCTAGCGGCGACTCGGTCGACGTGGATATGATGATGAAGTAGAGGGTGGCGTAGTGGCGGTAGGTCACGAGCGAGGGGACGTCGTTGTGAGGCTCGGACGCGGATTGCGAGGTGCCGGATGCGGCAAGCAGAGGGGGTAGGGGGAGGAAATTACATGCTCCGTCGGGGCGGTTCGAAACTAGAGTGAAGATCTCGGAGATGAGGCGCTGCTGGATGCTAGTTTCCTGCAGGTGAGATTGTTAGGGTCGATTAATTATTCTTGGTGGGATTGTACGCAGATGGCATGGCATACTAGCTGAGTATAGAACTTGGTCAGCCTTGGTTGGCCCTGGCCGTTAAAGACCAGAACTGCGTTTATCATGGCGGACTGCAAGTCGTAGTATGTGGAGGAGGAGTTAATATCAAAGCTATACTAATAAAGTAACCAAACATGTGAAGCATACCTAAAGTTAGGGGGGTGTGTGCTGACTTAATTGACCGCCTCGATAACCGCAATATCCTTCCAAATCGTTTAGTTTAAGGCTTGGTGGCTATGCAATTGTGCAGATACGGAGGCGCCGATCCTTTTAGCCCCTGACTAAGCCCGACAAGCCAAGACTTATATTACTAAAGCACAGACCACTATTTGATCTCATTGTAGGATCAGATCTGTACTTCTGTACTTATTTTAAAAGAGCCGGAATCCAAGAATACCCCGAGAGATTTTCCCCTCTCCAACTTCTATCTTTTTTTTATTTCCCATCTTGATTGGGACTACGCTCCGCCGTTCGCTCGAGGGACGGCGTATATAAAATCACTCTAGATCCGAGACGAGGTTATTTTAACATATCGTCATGGCAGCAATTACCTGGATCGCAGCAAGATGCATCAGGCTCTCATACGTCGGATACTATCCGCCGTGCCAGGGAGTCCCTTTCTCCAAACCAACATAATTCCTTTGATTGGGAGAATTCCGCCTTAGGGCCGGCGGATTTCTTCCCGTCATTGGAGGGCTCGATCGAGCCTCTAGTTGGAAATTGGTCCCTGGGTTTAGAGAATGACAGTATAAATGGTACGGAGTGGTCCCTCCCCCTTTTCGAGGGGGCAGGGAACTCTATCGTTTTTCAAAATGAAGAGTGCAACGGACAGCTGAACGGTCAGTTGGCTCTCTACGCCTATCCTGCCCTAATTCATATGCTCATACTAACAATTACACAGCTTTAAACACATTACCTAGCTGTGAACTCAGTCCAGATCTTCTATTCAATCCACCCACAGGTTCTCATATCTCGTCGCAATCGGACGCTGAAAACCAAACCCATTCTGTCTCACCGCCAGAAATGCCCGAGTCTTCTTCCGGCCCAAGTCAACCCGCCGCCAAGTCGCAGAGCCAGTCGCCGCCCGTAGACGCAGTCACGGCTCTGAAGCGCAAGCGCAACAATGCTGCGGCTCGCAAGTATCGGCAGAAGCGGATCGACCGCATCAGCGAGCTGGAGACGGAACTTCGGAGCGTCAAGGACGAGCGGGATGAGCTGCGACTTCGCCTCGCTCGTCAGGAGGCGGAGGCGGCAACTTTGCGAAGCTTGCTGCAGATGAACTCTGGGAAGGGTGAGAAAAGTTAGCAAATAGTCGGGGACAATGTTATGTGTTTCGAAGTCTTTAGATATAGCGTTTTTAATAACAAATTGGAAGTTGTGTTTTTTTTCTCAGACGATGTCGACTCGTTCTTTTCCCCATGTGATGTTTTTTTTATGTCCCGTAGAAGGACTGCAGAATAGTGTCGGTTGAGGGAACGTGATTGTCATCTTGGAATAGGGAATACGTAGGTAGGAGAGGATATTGATTCTAGCATACCACACATAGTCTTAATCGTAGAGCATAAGCTTCATTAAGTTGAATTATAGTTCTATTCTAGCTAAAGTTCTATATACAAGATGGTATCACTATCGCGTCTATTTATCCTCCTTCGAAATTTTACAATAGACGCATCACTATTGATGGGATATGAATAGTATTTATTCACGATGAGAGAAAGTGTTTCATTATAAGTAAGAATGGGTTCATGGTGAGTGGAGATGAGTTTAAAGTTATTCATGATGAGCGAGGGTGGCTCATGGATAAGTAAGAATGGTTCACGATGAGTGAGGATTGTTCATTTTGAGCGAGAGTGATTCATAATGAGTATAGCTGCACTTTCTAAGGGGTAGTCCCACTTGGCTACTATATAGAGTTTAGGGGATGGTACCGGGTTTCTTTCGTGTTCGCCAAGAGATGAGCCAGTATGATTCATTATGAGATATTGAGGGTATCAGCGTCGGGGTTACATAGCATATTTATTTATGTTGGGTACTTAAGATAATAGTATATATGGTTGCAATCTTGTCTTATGTTGATAATTAACTAAAGAGCAGTTGTTAGTCTTATGAGGAATGCCTTTTTATATCCTTTGGTGTTGCCGGCGTGACTCATGTTATATACTCCACTTACGTCAAATTAAGATTTCAAAAGACTCGGAAGATAGCACTCTACAAATAGTGTACCTATATTGCTAATATCTGAAGGCGTGGTTGTCTATTATACGGGTTCCATTTTGACCAAAGCGGATTATATCTAATCAATCCGACTGAGCGAGCAAACCCTATTAACGGGCTTAGGATTAGTTAAGGTTTACTTTGACTTGACGATGGAATAGACCTCTCTCCCATGTGGTCTTGGTCAACACTTATTAATTATCAAACCAGAAATCATAAAAATGTGCGAAATCATGTGGTTCCTAATAATGAATCAACTAACTTATGATAGACAATTTTATTCGTTCAATACCAAGTTCGGTTTGATGCCCTTTCAATACTTATCGTGGGGGATTTAGATCCTGACGGTCACTTAAGATAAGGACCTGGTTAGATAATAATTAATTGACCGCTATCTTCAATCTTCCCTCATGTCGGTTCACAACTTATTTAATAATGCAACCTTTCAATTAATCACCATAGGAGGTATTTTCTAGAATTCTTCCATGACAATCAATATCAGAGCAGGCAATTAATCCGTCCTTGCAGCAAATACAATTTATTTTTAGCCTCTTCCTCAATGCCATACATCCGTTTACCTACCTATGTATCTAATGTACATGCATGCATTAATACAACCTTGAACCTAGAAATATCGAAATCTTTCCTTAACAAACACATGGTGGATCACGTCAACTACAATTCCCGTTATCTCATTTGTTCTACCCTTGCTAATTCCCCCACGCGCGCATCTCTCAAATACATAAAAGATAGCTGGGAATCCTAAGCTTAATTTTTTTTTGTTAATAGCACTGTTCCCCATATCAAACTAAACGTCCCCATGTAACTAGAAAATGTATGTAAGCTGCAGCGTCTAGCATCAGCCTTTATTCGAAATGGTTACATGACAACCAAATATGGCGCAATAACGCACGCACATGTAGTTTGTCTCTGCCGATCTTATTTTTCAATCGGAAAAGCCGTATGTACATACAATTCCCCTCGGCGCTAAACCCCTTCTTGTAAATCCTGCGCCATCTGAAGTTTCAATCGGTCGGTCTGTGTTGGGGTTTTGGACCCCTAGGGAAATCCTTTTACCGTTTCGTTCGTTCGTTTTTTCGTTCAGTTGTTGTTGTTGTTGTTGCTGTGGCTTGTCTTTCCTCTTCGTCCGTCATGAGCACCGAGCCGCTTCTCGCTGAGTCGCGTCGAGTCCAGAGGTCGTCTTCAACTTCAGATATGGGCTATGAAAACGGGATCGTGCACGAGGATGTCCTCGATACTTACCGCGATGACCACGATGCGGACTTGGTTACTGCTACCGAGGCCCGCTCGCTGTCGCGTGGTCTTGGTCAGAGACATCTTTCTATGATAGCTATCGCCGGGTGCTATTGGTACAGGTCTCTTCTTGGGGCTCGGAGGTGCTATACAGACGGCTGGCCCGCTCGGGGCTCTGCTGGGTTACGCTATCGTCGGGCTTATCGTGTGCGCCGTGACTTTTGCATTGGGCGAGGTGGCTGCCCTCCTGCCTGTGACGGGCTCCTTCGTTCGACACGCCGAATTCCTTGTAGATCCGGCACTCGGATTTGCCGTGGGTTGGAACCTGGTATACGGCGCCGCGCTGTCGATCCCGAGCGAGCTTACAGCCATCTGTGTATTGTTCACCTACTGGACCGAGGACGTACACCCAGCAGCCTACATCATGAGCTTCATCGTGTTAACCTTCATCGTGGGCATATCCTTCGTGCGCGTCTTCGGTGAGGTTGAGTTCGTGTTCGCCCTGCTCAAGGTCCTGCTCATCGTCTTCCTTATCATTTTCGATATCATCGTTGCTGCCGGTGGTATCCCCGGGATCCCAGCCACCGGTTTCAAGTACTGGCGCGACCCGGGCCCCTTCGTTGAGTATATCGCCCCCGGAAATTTAGGTCGCTTTCTGGGCTTTTGGAGCGTCCTAGCCAGCGCCGTTTTCTCCTTCGCAGGCGTCGAGTCCATCGCCATGCCTGCGGCCGAACTAAGGAACCCGGCGAGAGCTATCCCGCGTGCTTGCAAGGTATTTAGATTATTAAATGTAGAGCCAACATAGCAGCTAATTATTTTTTGGTGTAGTGTGTGTCGTGTTCATTCGTGTGCTACTATTCTATATGTTGGCCATCTTCGTAGTGGGTTTATTGGTAGCCAGCGACGATGACCGACTCAACGATTCCTCAGGCACCGCCGCTCAGAGCCCGTTCGTCATTGCAGTCTCAGCCGCCGGTATCAGCGCTATTCCCAGTGTCGTCAACGCCATAGTTATCACCTCAGCTTGGTCATCCTCAAACCAGACCTTGCTATCCGGTACGCGTGTGCTATACGCCTTAGCTCTGAAAGGACAGGCTCCTCGCGTGTTCCTCCGCACTACATCCTGGGGTACCCCTTACGCCTGCGTGCTGTTCTACACCGCATTCATGTTTCTCAGCTTCCTGAGCCTGGACTCAAGCGCACTGACCGTGTTCTGGTACCTCGTCGATCTAACGGCAGCTAGCATTCTAGTGTCGTGGATCACGATCTTAATTAACCACATTCGACTCAAGTTGGCCGTGGCCAAGCAAGGTATCCCGGTTTCACGGCTGCCGTGGCATAACTGGTGGTCTTGTAAGTTTTGTGTATTTGAGAATAGTAGATGAGTAATATGCTAACCGTCTGTATAGACTACACCTCGATCCTCGCTCTTATAATGTGTATTATCATATTGTTGACAGGTGGCTTTGAGGTCTTCACAGCAGGAAATTGGGATGCTAGCGGCTTCATCTCAGCCTACTTGTACGTATTATCCCCTGATACTTCTATGATATTTATAACGCTGGTAGGTCTACGTGTGCTAACAGTTACGTAGGGACATGCCGCTCGTGCTTTGTGCATATCTGATATATAAGTATGTTAAGAAAACTAGGGTTGCGTCGCTGAAGAGCATACCGCTCGATGATGCAATTTTACAGGCAGATCAGTATCCCGATGAACCTGAGGAGAAATCGGGAGGCTGGAAACGCACGATCTCTTGGCTCTGGGATTAATGTTTCGGCGGTACGGCTTGACTATAGACTAAACCAAATAGACTACTATAACTCCTTGATTCCGTTTATGCCTTCGATACACTTTAGTTTCTCCTTACTCGACCTCGCAATATCTGACTAAGGAGATTCTGCTCGGTTAGCCACGCAGATTCTATCGGACCCCCGGAGTAACCTATTATGCCCCTGAATACCCATTCAAGCTGCGGTAATCTTGATATATCCAGTAAATTCACCTGGATTCAGCGGCTTCCCGGTCGCCAAGTTATTGCTATTGGGACCCAGCAATCTCAGGAAATAGTATTCGCCCGCTTCGGTATTATTCTGGTAGTTGAACCCCCAGGTCGTGACATTGACAGCTCCTAGAAATACGCCTGGCTGTGCTACTCCATCCACGAGGTGTGAATCTAGAGAATGTTAGCGTCGCTGTACTTGGGTCGAGATCTGTGCTCGACATAGACATGCAGAGTTCGTTATATCTATAGTAGCTGAGAAGGGGTCTATGAAATAGATTCTCGTAACATACTAAACACATGTCAGCCTTCACGCAAAAATTTAACGACTAGGAACCGTGGGCAGACGTACCAAATCTCAAGGTGGTAATTAGGATCAGGCAGGTCCGGGAGGCCAAATCCAAAGACGGACTCAGCAGGTGTCCCAGCCGCGATGAGAGTCTGCCACCGGTCACCCTCGATACCCACATTCAAGTGAGCCTGGAGCGTACCATTGCCACAGCGGAAAGGCGTGTCGTTGGCGTCGGCTGTTCCGTTCTCGGTCGTTGGGATCACCATCTACGTCGGTATTCCTATATTAGCCCTTGTCCTCTATTCTCCCTGGCATAAACCTAGAAACGAAGAAAGCGCATTCATACAAAACCCCAGCTACCACCACCAACGGCGATGGCGAACTTGGGAATGAATCGGAAGCCATCGAGCTCCTTGCCTGTCGAGTCGGCCACGACGCGTAGAGGCCCCGCGATACCGGTCGCATTGTCGTATCCAGGATACGCTGCGCAGCCCTCTATGAGAGGTACCGCCGTCACGTTTGGAGCAGCAAAAGCGACACTTGTTAAAACCAGGCCTATTGCCACTTTAACGAAGATGCTTCGAAAATTACCCATATTCATTTCCCCTTTTCTTTAAGATCAACGTCAAAATAAGAGTATCGCTTGCCCTGGTAGCTACACACAGGATGAGCTTCAGATTGTCTGTCTAAATTTATTCTAAATCGAGGCAGACCCTAATGATTTTATTTACAGGCCTACATAGAGGAATATATTAATCCGATAAGAACCCTTCTTTACTTTAGGTCGTGGTCCCTAATATAACGTATTTGGGTGCGTAAAGACATGGCTCCTCTATAGCAATCTGCCTCCTTCAACGGCTAATTTGATGTAGCCAATTAGGGTCTCGGCGTAAAATCTCTTAATACATTTCTCGGCAGTTCGCTATCATTCGTAGTTATTTCATTTTAGAATCTATATTCCACTTGCAACTTTCTGATGAGATATATCCGCCATGCTCGCAATTATATTGTAGTGCTTAAGCTAGTAGGAAAGGTGCGCCTGCGGTCTAGTGTAGAGTATAAGCATATATTTAAATTACTACAATTGTTCGGGCAACTTAATCCCGTTATTAAATATAACTATAATATTTAGGAAATATGTAGCTGAAAAAAAAAGAGTCTATTATAAATATAAAGAAATGTTGTTGCTCATTTAACCTAGCAATCTCGTAAGCTAGCTAGCTAGCTACCCCAACGAAACTACCCTAAACTAAAATCCTAGACAAGGGTCAATGTAGTATCATGGACTTAGCATAAGAAATGAAAATTTTCACAAAAAGAAAAAAAAAAAAAGTTTTAAAAGAAAAACGAAACAAAAAAAATACATGTCTAGCTCCACTCCGTTTCGATCGGAGGACCTCCGGGTTATGAGCCCGGCGCGCTTCCGCTGCGCCATGGAGCTTTTTGGAAGACATGGGAGAGATGTTTGGATGAATTTTCGTACCCGTATTACCCCTTATAGCGTTGCTTGTCGCACCCACCCAACTACTTTACGTCCATAAGCCGTGAAAATTATTAAACATCTAAAACAAATTTCTTTCTATTATTTAATTAAGTAAATAGGTACTCCTTGGGACTTATATTGTTCTATCTTTTAAGAGACTTTGTGTATCTTAGGGGTGCCTCTACTTGTCTTTGTTATTGCGCTTCTTTCCTGTGATGGTTCCACTAAGGAACATTTGCTTCATGAACACGGCTAGGAGCGCTTCAAGAAGACAAATACATTAAGGCGAATGGCTTTACACAATTCTCAATCGTATCTGTAGGCACGAGACAATGATTTTACCTACCTACAACGCGTCTGCTAACGTCGCTGCTCAGATCCCCTTAGTAGTGAGTCATAGCCAACTTGTTCAAGTACCAGGACATATCTATCCATTTCTATTCTTGTCACAAGATCGGACTATCTAGAAATTAATTCTGGAGCTTCATAGAGATATGTAAAATGATCAAAGGTGGTTGCTAAAACGAACGTTCGGATATCTACTATTCTGGCGAAGGCAAAAAGCACGAACCTCAGTACGTGCAATTGCAAGTGACACGGACTAAATTCTATTCTAATAATATTTCGATAAAAATCGTGTTCTTGTAGATAAGAACACGCCATGTAGTAATCCAGGTTTGACCCCCCTTAAAATCGAATCTATAACGGATATATGAAGAATTTGTTTTCTATATCCGTCAAATCCAGCATAGCAATGTCCACCTTTCTAGTGACGACCTGTCCATCATCATCATATTGCTCAACACGACCGGCGTCCCTTTCCTCTTCGCTAAACTCCGCGATCCATCTTTCTCGCTCTGCATTCCTGCGCGCTAGAATAAAGTGTATGATGAATAGGATAGCTGGCGTGCCGACCCAGCTAACGACAATCATGGAAATCCAAGCGCCGTAGTACCGGGGCGCCGCGACGGGAACCCATATTTGCGGCGACACAAGGTTACCGACGCTGTACCCGATCATAAACATGACGTTCCGTGTTAGCTTCTTGGTGTAACCCGCTGCCGACGATGTTGTCCAGCCAAGCGCGATGATATATGTGATACCGTACGTATGTCCTGCGAGTAGCAGACATGTTAACAATGCTAGTTTCCGATCCCACGGAATAGCCACCATGCCAATTCCGCCTGCCACAGCGGGAATGCACCAGATCAAGCTGTGGACTGCAAAGTTCCGCGGATGCCATTTAAGTGCTATAGCGGCGACGATACAAAGGACCACCCCGAATCCGCCACCTGCTACTGCAACCAACGTAGAGCCGAGGCTAGAGACCCCGAGAGAGGTAGTCAGGAGATTCTGTTGGCCATATGTGAGATTGTTTGAGTACATCAGCGTAAACGCTTGGAGAGCAAATAGCCACGAGACAGGGTCCTTTAAGGTCTCGATAAGTTGGGCTTTCTTAAACTGTTTCTGTTCGATAGAACTCTGACTGGACCCGTGTACCCGTTGTATAACGTGGACTTTCTCCTCTAAGGTGAGGAACCGGGCCTCGGCAGGATTGTTAGGATAACAGAACCAAGTCCAGATGGCGAGCAAAAGGGTCAAACCGCCCGTAGTTATCATAAATAACTTCCAAGGCAGCACCGAGCCCTTGCTCCATAGCAGACCATAGGATATAAACCCAGCCACGATGGGAGCCCCCTGACAAGTGACCCAAAAAATTGGCTGCAGAAAAGCTTGCTCCTCGCGGTTGAAGAACATACCGATGGTGATTTCCATGGCGGGGACGATAATTGCTTCGACGGCGCCGAGGGCGAGGCGCAGGACAACAAGCCCGGCGTACTTGGTAGCAACGCAGTGGAGGAGAATGATGACGGCCCAGAGAAATATAATTGCGCCGACAAATCTGCCAAACGGAAGCTTCTGTAGAAGATAGTGTCCAGGCCACTGGGCGGCAAGATACCCTAAGGGAGTTAGATCACAATATCGGTATAACGGTCCTACGAAATTTATACATACCGACGTAGAAAAAGGTATTCAAGTTATTATATTCATCCTTTGTGATTCCGGTCTCCTCAAACAGCCCCAGAATAGCAGCATATCCCAGCGTAGACTTATCGATCTATATCCACCGAGAAGATGAGCCTACCGGTGCCTGACATAGGGGGCAAGCGACTTACAAATAGGATGATATTGATAGCAGATATGAGAACCATAATATGGCGATACAATTTCCGCTTCAACGCCTTTTCCTTTTCAGGAGTCAGGGGCCCAAACTCGTCCCCATGGTCCTCAATCAGGCGCAGTGTAACATCTGCATATTTCTCAGTCACCGTCTTGGGGGCGGGTCGACGGTGAGTAGTAGTAGTAGATTGGGCCTCCTTTGCAGCATCCATGGCGGACGGATAACATTGGTTGGCGTACACATATTTCCCACGCGTGTCTCGAGAGATACAAACCGTTGCTTTTAAATATGAGGATGTTGCAAATTGATTAACTTGATGAGGCTTAAGGCTAAGGCCTTGCATGGTGACATCCGAGTTGCATATGGTGTGATCCAATTGTGTCATATACACTAAATCATCTCTATTGGCTAGTGCTTCGTTTTTTGATAACTTATCTATAGTTGAGCAGCGAGCACGTAATCACGTCTAGCTATAAAAGAAGTAATTGATGGGTATAATTTATAGATAGCTAACTAAAAAACGTATGTTTTGGTTTGATACCCTGTCCGTGTAAACTTGTGTCCGGCATACCTGTTTTGAGATGTCTGCTGGGTTGCTCCTTATTCCCACTCTCGTCGCCATACGTCAATATTAAAGTCCTGAGGCCTATCCATAGTATTTAATATATAATAATGCTCTTGGGCTCGTAGTATAACTCTATTGCTTTCACTATATATCTTTTTAACTGTCATGCTGTTATAGCTCACAATCTTTAGCATGGTGCCCTTGCTATTTTAGTGGCCAAAATGGTAGTCCACTCTAGCTAGAATGGGATGTAAGGTACAATAGTATGTTCTCGCCTTCTTTGTAAATTTAGCAACAAGCTCAGCTCTTAGCTAACTACATATAACTACATATAGATCATAAATTATCCGAGGATTGTCTACATATCAGGCCACAGCGAATCCCGCGAATATCCTAGGGTCGTGCTGCTTGTAGCCGACATGGTTATAGTCGTATTCGATCAAATATCTTCGCTACTGTCCAAACTATCTACTCTATTCAAACAAATTCCATATTATAGTATTATCAGGCGCCCACGTAGGAAGGATCTTATATATTATAACAATAGGAATTGATAGATCTAGGATAAGTAAAAAATCTTCACAAGCTCAGTCCAATGACTTTGAAGTTATTATGTCTTGGGCATATAAAGTAGTTCTCGTTTGAAAGGGGGTAAAATGATCATGCGTTTCGTAGTATTAGACGACACGACTTAGATAGTCGTCCTTTTAGTGAATATACGCACCCTACATTCTCTATTCCTGCTAGAAAATATATCAGAAAAGTTATCTGAAGCGTCTAGATTATCTGACCTTGAACAAGTTACTTTATGTTGATCTTTAGTACCGCCATAGCTACGCCGGTAGTCCTAATTGCTAAACGGCATCCCCCGAATATATGATCCGATCATCTTTGGTTTGTTCTTGGGCCCCTTTACGTCACCGAAAGACGGATCACCCATGAAAAAGAACGAAATTGTCTAGCACGAGTTTACCAGAGCTTATGTCTTAGAGTTATGAGATATCTCAAGTGCTCTTGGTACGTTGAGTAACAATCGCCTTCTTGTTCTCAGCCCAGACTGCCGTTTAAACCTCGCACCGAACTTGACTTTGGTATTCGTAAAACCAGAAGCGGCTGAGTAGAACAAAGAGGGAACCTAGGCTGTCTTAGCAAGTGGCGATTCTTTTTTTTTACGTTGTCTTATAGTAGTGGCGCCCTCGATATTAAAGTACAGAAACATCTCAAGCTACGGCCTCGCTAATGACACCTGCTACCCTTGAGATCAGGCAAAACTGTAATATAATCAAAACTATATTGGAGTACGATAACGTCAATTTTATTGTTGAATAACATAAAGCAAGACACCTAGTGATATTGAGAGGGATGCCAAGTAGGTTCAGGCGTGACTTTGTCCGAGAATTTCATCTTGGACTATGAGTAAAATCTTACAGAGCGACACGATCGTATGGATGATCAATCATTGTCATCTAGGATAACGGAGATGAATCTGTGTAGAGAAATCTTAAAGACTCAAAAGTCGGCTCATCTTGCCTGATATTTGTGGATTTAATGTTGTGTTGCTAATCTGTACGATAGAATTGCTTGAATAACAAAGTCACATGTTTTAACTCATGTCTAATGCGAGTTTCCGAACTGCCTTTTTGAAGGTGGCTGCGACATTCTTGTCGTGTGGCACGGCATTAATTATGAGGTCTTTGGCTTCATTTTGATTGGTCCGTCATGGTGAACAAGCCCCATCACCTGCCTATCCGGGAAGTCCCCCAAAAGGCGAGAGTTTAGGTGGCCCACTCTATGTAGGCCAGCGCGGCCTGTACCGGGACCCCAGGCTGCTCCCAGCTCTTTCCCCAGCTAAGTTCAGGCGGAAGGGTCTATTCATAAGATCGACACGCAGGTCAAACTGCCAAGTTCCACCATCACTGACGTTTTATCTTTAACCTTTCAATCTTTCAATCATTCAATCTTCGATTTAATCAAACTCGAACCTGTATTGTTCTCCTCTAGACAAGAATCAAGCTTTTACAAATAGTCCAGACTTTCTCTTCTTTCTTAGCCGGTCTTGGTTGACAGCTCTTTGTTTGTCGCATCATCACATCACCTATTATTGGCTATACTTATTCTACTATCTGCAAGCCACAATACCGCTAAATCCAAAAGTACCTTACCTACCTAAGTACTCTCATCCAACAAACATGCGTTTCTTCTCTACCATCGCTGCAGCACTTGCTGTCGTCGCCGGCGTCTCGGCTGTCGATATCCAAAAGTCTGTCATCGTCAGCTTCCCGAGCGGAACTACCGACGACATCGTCAACCGCGCAAAGGATGATATCCGAAAGGCGGGTGGCGTGATCACCCACGAGTACCAACTTATCAAGTACGCCCTCATTTCGATCGATATTCTTCTCCTTCTCCTTACCTAGATGTTTTATTTTGTCTGCATTACGTCATGAGGCGAAACATATTCTGTTAATAGTGAATGAATAGGCTGACTAGGTGATCCTTAATATAGGGGCTTCGCAGCTAAGGCACCGCAGAAGATCCTCGAGACGGTCTCAGCCTGGAGTGCCGAGTACAACGCTGTCATCGAGGAGGATCAGGTGGTCCAGATCTCCAAGGGCGAGAATTAAATACCGTAATGCTTGATCGCATACGTAACGACGGCCATGACTAAGGCGCCGGATGACCTGCCATATACCCTTCCTCCGCACTACGGAGCCCGCAGGTAGACAGACGGAACAGGCGTTGTTGAAGGACAGGTGATACGAAAAGTGGACGTACGGAGTGGATTGAATTAGACAACATCCTTTTGGCGTTTTTTGTATTTCTCCGGAGGAGATGGGTTCCTTAGGGTGGCTATAGTGTTCGTAGGAAATATCACACTCTCGCTGCACCATGTTCTTTTAAGATCTTTAATTCCTTCGAAGCCCAGTCGAACAGAGTCAGTCGATGTAATGGGTGGCTGTGCTTGTATGATTTATTTATTTGGAATATGCGGGTTGGCGTTGTCTATACGCTACTCACCATGACCGAAAACGCCGAGGATGCAAGGTTTCTTGGAGTAGTCTTAGCGTCGTCCCCTTGAATATGCATCAAGTCAGGAGGGTAGCAGGATAAAGTCCGGAGTGTAGTAGGCTTCCGAGAAAGTCCAAGTGGCCATATATGGTATTTAGAACATTGGCTTCGTTGGCTATATGCACTTAAGCCCTCAGCATCCCAGCAATCCGATTCTACGCAGCTGCCACGTTAGCCGCAGAGTATTGTGGAGTTCACGATGGAGTCTCACCGCGTTTGACTCCCCATCCCTGTCGAGCGTTGCTGTCATGCCGCTATTTCGAACTTAGGTGGGCAGATGAGAAGTCAAAAGCAAGATCGTACACCTTCGTGATGTGAAGTAACCATTGGATTTTGCAGAAAGACACCGAGACTGGGCTGTTCTGGTGTCTAGAATATACGCAGGTATACTCACCTGATGCCAAAATGATTATCTATGTGGTATTTGTGTGTGGTTTTTATTCCCCATTGAATGCCGTACATGAGTGGATCCCCATACGGCGTTTATTAAAACGGCAACGAGTGGAAGCCCTATTGAAGGAAGAAGCGGTAGGGCCATTATCACTTGAAGTTGGGTGCGTTGTCTACATAGAGGCCCAACGCTACCTATCCATTCGGCCGACTCCGTTAGATTCTGGTCGGAATTCAAATAACTAGTCGTCTTGTCTTGTGGAATGCTTTTTCGGCCACCTATCACCTATGCGTTTCTCGTCACGAGAGATGTTAGATCCATATGACTCTGCACCACTCAGCTCGTCTAATTTGAATGTATGTGGGATAGTCACCACCTTGAAACATCGTAGATTAGCCAATTATTTGTTTAGTAGATCTGTATTCCGTATGTATGCGAAAGTCTCCCCTTGAGATTCTCATAGTTAATTGAAATCTAATATTACTGCAGGCTAATCCCACGTGTGAAGGATGAGCGTCACAGCGCGTAAAGCTTTTTGACTGAGGAGTTCGTTAACTGCCAATGATTGTACAGGCATTGTATCTAATCGCGCAGATATCGCGTATAACGTTGGTATTTCGGGATGACGGACCTGTCAAGTATACTTGAGGGGTACGTACGGAATAATTGGCAAAGGAATCTGTCTTAAGCTTTGACACTCAAGTTGATCGTGTTACATCGCGGACACTGTGGGGGCGGATTGCATCTTGAAACAAACGGTAGTAGTGAAATGCGACGCTGTGTTGTCCATCTTAGACACCAGCCGAAGAGACAATAGATGGGATGATCATTCTCGATAAATTTGCGAGGTGTTCCTTTGCTGACGATGATCTGAGTTACGTAGTTATGTTTCCAGGTCCCGATGTCGAGAGTGTTTCTTGCGGTATGATTCAAACCGAGGATTTACATAGTATGATATATTCCGTACTCTTTAGCATATTAACTTGTTCATTAATGTCATGAATTAATAAAAGAGATTTGTTTCTAAAGGCTATTTGACTATAAAGGACTCGAATTATAAAAGAAATTCTTAGATATGTTTGACTATTGTTCCCTTTCTTTTATTATCAAATAAAGAGCGGTACTTGAAGTTGGGAAGTGTTCGCTATATTATTATTAATTATAGCATATTCAGCTAAATAAAGTACTTGTTAATGTATGTAACTACATACGTATTTACGCTATGTATAAAATCTCATAAAATCTACAGTCTTTCGTACCTGACATGCATAGATGTGTACCATTAAGCATGCGCATGTGCAGTTTTAAGTGTACAGTACGCCCCTTGTAATAATGTTATTCAGCGGACCCCTAGAGCTACTTTGCTAAGATCCTAAAGCGTATATCTATTGTTGCCCTATGAGGTTGTTATAGCTTCTCGGAAACGTCGTTTCAGGGTATTTTATGCTATAAAAACCTGGTATAATAGTTGAGATGCTTTAAAGGGCGTTTGTCTATCCAGAATTAGAAGCCTTGTTTTGTATCGTGCACGTCCAGTAAGCTAACATTATTACAAGGGGCGTACTGTATTAGCACATGCATAATCCCTGTAAGTACAGGCGCCATAAGGTGGTGGTCTCCTCTTTCGAGTGCTGTTTAATCGATATTGAGGGTCCACAAAGACCCGTGCCGCCTGTCCCGACGATCAGTTATTCAATAATAATACTATCCATTGGATGCTAGTGTATGTACATATCCATGGTACATAGGTAATGTACAACGTTTTAATACAATGTGGATAGCTGATTAATGTATAATGTACCTAACCTTATGTATTTGATTATGTCCCGTTTCTTCGTCGAGTTCCAAATGTGTACGAAACGAATAACTCGAACAACTCAACCCGCCTTTGAAATCAAGTCATAATTCCTTCACAGCCTTGTTGGCTAATAATGACAATAGAAAGTTGTCTTTAGAAATGATACTCTTGTTTACTTGTTAAACCTTAAACCATTGTAATTCTTCAACACAATGAATTATACCTGTCTTTTATAGCGCTGTCTTCCATATCAAATCCTACTTACTTTCTTCATACTCCCTCGATCGACATACCGACGTTAAGTACCTAACTCAGCTAAATATTCAGTGAAACTCAGTGAAAGTGCTTAGTATATTACGCAAATTTCGGGGTGCGATTACATCTGCATCCGGTATATATTTCTTGGACTGTCATTCAGCCATTCCCTTCGCGCAGCTAGCTGCCGTTCCGGTTCTTTGGAATCCATTGTGATTCACGACCACCACTAATCTTAATATACGACAACAATTAGACCCTATATCCCGAGGTAACGACTTATTACCGACATGATCCCTTCCGTCACCTCGCAAGCTACACAGGTAGCTTTGCTAGAATGGGTATGTAGTCCTCTATATCTTTTATACCCCTCTCTCCCCTCCCCCCGTCCCCCGTATACCTTCATATCTCAGGATACGCCCGACCGCTAATGCAGTGTCTTTTTATGTAGACCAATTCAATGCTCGCAAAGCTACTTCCTGGTCAGAATCGAGATATCAAGATCAAGAAACCCGATGATCTTTTCGACGGTGCTATTTTCTCCGCGCTGCTCGAAATTCTAGACGATGAATACAACCCCTCGAGATTCCAACAAAGCCTCGCCGCCACGCCGACCGATAGCGATATGACTCAGGGTAGAAAGCGATACCTCCATATCATCCACTTGGGTCTTAAAGACATCGCGCGACGACATGCCCCCAAGATCGAGCCCCTTATCGACTTGGTCGATTTTCAGGCACTAGCTTGGGAACCTACCAAAATAGACATGTTCGAGGTGAATAACTCTATATTATGGTCTTCTCAAATACGGTCCTTTTCTAGTCGCAGTTCTCGTCTACCACACGGGTTCCCTACCGACACTAACTATTTCCAGATTTTGGTCCTCTTCGTATGTGCTGCTTGCTTACGCGAGGACGACAACAGTCGGTACATCACATTAGTTACACAGCTAGACGAGAGGGTGCAACAGGGAATTTTCCGGATTATCAGCGAGAGTAAAACTAAGCTTGACCAGCTCGAGGAGACCGCCGATGATGATACTGATGCAAACCTCGATGATCTTGCGCAAGAAGCCGCCTTGGTGAATCAGCACCAGAAGCTACAAGAAGATGTGCAGGAGGCAACAAGACAAGCGAGTCTCTTAAAGGTACGATTAGACCGTCTTCAGGATAACTATGACGAGCTTCTAGAAAAGCATTCGAAACTTCAAGAAGAAAATGAGCATCTACATAGGCAGATCGACTCGGAAGTTAGCAACTTCAACAAGCACCATATCCAGCGCCAACTAAAAGAGAACGAATCAATCATCGCAAACTTGGAGAACGAGCGGAACTTTTTGGTCGAGGAAAGGGATCGACTTTTGAAGGAGAGAGCTCGCCTGGAGCAAGTGGCACAGAAAGCAGAGGCACTAGCCGACGAAAACCAAGAGCTCCGCTCTAAGAACGAGGATCTTTCTAAGAAGGCTAACATGGCCGACAATTTGAGGAAGAAGTTAGAGTCGATGAAGTCGGTAGAGACGGAGCTCAAAACACTGCATAACGAACGGGTTGACACAGCTAAGCTCCTAGAGCAACTTGAAATCTCTACGCTAAGGATAGAGGTCTACAAGAAAGAAGCAGAAAAATATGCCGAGCAATTCCAGAAGTATGAAGAAGAAGTCGCTAGTTTCGGAGACCAGAAGATTATGTACACATCGGAGATTAACGAGCTAAGAGGGCGCATCGAGGGTTTGCAGGCTCGAAGTCAGACGGATGAGGCTATCGTTAAAGATCTGCAGGAGAAGGTAATGATGCTCGACCCCACGGCCGCTCCGAGTACCCCCTCGGGGCACGCTCCAACCTCCCTTGAAGACGAGCTGAACGAATCTGGCAATGCCGTATCGATGAGGAACATCGAAATCCAGCGTCTCCAAGCGGAGAATGCTGTTCTTAGGAGTAGCATAGGTACAGAAACAGAAAAAGGTCAACTCATTCAGGAGATGGAAGATCTTCGCACCACTCGACAAACCCTGCAGGACAAGTATAACGATATTTTCGAGAAGTATACCGTTGGTCAACACCAGCTGGATGCACTTATCCAGAACATGGGTAAAGATGGGTTAGTTCAGGCTCTTCAAGCTTGTTATAGTCTCTCATCGAACACAACGTGGCTGATGTCCAACTACTTCAGAGACGAAGCGTATTCCAACCTCCGGACGCAGGTCCTCGCCGAGCAGAACCGTTCCAAGCAACTCGAGCGACAGCTAGAATCTACGAACCAGAAACTTGCCGACAAAGAGCGAGCTCTCTTAGAGTTGCAGGGTGATTGTAAGATCATCTTCAGGGAATACATGATTAGTTCGGACGATGCTGACTATGCCAAACAAGTTAACGCTGTCGAGAAGTCTAGCCAAGAGGCACTCGCAGAGCTTAAGAGAACCGATGGCATGCTTGCTATTTCCCTACGCGCCGAGCTCGAAGCAGAAAGAAATAAGCACAAGTCGCTAAGAGAAGAGTTCGAAAACCAGCGGTCGCAACTCTTGACGGCATTCATCGAGAAAGATCAGCTGCGACGCGAGGCCGAAGTAGCTAACCGTGAGATGCAGAGGGCCGCAGACGGGCTCTCCGTTAACACGGATAGTGCCAAGCAATCCGAAAAAATGGAGAAACTGCGGGCACGATACAAGCAGCTACAACAGGTGAGTTCATCTGTTTCTACTCCATCTCTCGCTGGTTCTACCATCGCCGATGACGAAGACGAAAATGGAGACGAAGACGAAGGCGTTACTAGAGTCACAGTCAAGCATCAGTCCGTTTGGGATGTTGTTGGCTCCTGGTTCGGGCAGAAAAAGGAAATTCCCGAAGATTCTCAAGCGAGACATGTCGGTCCCTCTAGCAAAGCTGTTCGCCCATTATCGGCCCCCATAGGCATTCCGCGTGGTGGTGATATCTCTAGAAATAGATATACTACATCTAGCTTCAAGGGAGGTGGTTTACAAGACAGTGCAAGTCCGGCATCAGCCCCTATACTAGCACACATTTACCGTAGCTCACGGGACGAACCAAAGCCAAGTGGCTGGACTAAACGGATTAGACGACGGGACGCTAGGTTTTCTGAATTGCTATGATACAACATCACTCCCGAACATACAGACTGACTAAACCTGTTTGATTTACAGCAGTATGAGCAGTCCGATGTCAAGAATCGTGAGTTAGAGCGGACACTGAAGGCTGTCCGTGCTGGATCGGAAGTCGGTGTCCAGAAGGTATGTAAAATTTTCCACATTTATACGTATATCGGTGGATCAGTCGAAGATATAGACCAGAAAAGTCTTTATCTACTTTGTAGTTTCATAATACTTAAGAAATATGTTTCTTGTTTGAATATCATGTATCATTATTTGTCCTGTACCTGGAGACGGTGGCTTATGAGACATCTCCTTTTTATTGCGATGGAAGCATTCTATCAACGCCTAACAAAAAAATGACAGGCACGGACCGACCAGATCATCAAGAACTTACAACGCGAAAACGCGATGATATCTACTGCATGGTACGATCTCACCAGTAGACTACAGAGTACCCACGTCGTGCTGCAGCGGCGACAAGAGGTCCCCCGAAGCTGGCTGAATAAACAGAGGCAGATGGTGAATGGTAAGTACCTAATTAATTTTATTTGGTTTCTCGGATGTCGATATTAACAAGTAGAACAGCTACGCCTCGGAAGTAGGATCTCAGTGCGTGACACACGCTGCTTTATATGGACTTATAATGCCCAAGATTGGACTTTTCTTTCTTTCGAAGTTGCTGGTAGAGCTGAATATGCCGATATTACCTTTGGACATGCGTGGCGGGGGTCTGTTCTTATCCTCTTCCGTCCACATGTTAAGCTCTTTTCAGTCTGTCTTACAACGAAACAACTACCGTTATATTCCCCCTTCCCCCCACCACGTCTCAGAACAGCATTTCTTTTTTATATTGGCAGGTATAGTCACGGCAATGGGTAGGTGTCCTTGATGATCGACCGGGCATATGGCATATATGTCTTTTTGTGCGTACCTAGATTATACCCACTTTATTATAGGTAGTTAGCGGTGGACGCATTCGAGAGAGGGAAGTCTATAATGGACTAGGACCACGATGTCTTGAATATGGAATTTGGTATTACTGATGACGCAAGTTCGTACATCGGCCGCAATAAATAAATATATGTTAAGTTACCCATTTAAATTGGCCACCTTGTTTGTTCGTAGTAGAAGCCCGGCGAGGTGTAAAGAAGGTCATACCGCGCGCTATGGACACAAATACCATGGTCTAAGTATAAACTATAAGGACTAAGGAACTATTATTGAGTGGCAATAAGAGGAAATATACGAATCTTGATATTGAGTTGGATGGGTGTATAAGCGTTGGGCATAGCGCTCAGCATTGGAGCCTCAAGATCTTACTATAGAGTTATAGAATTGCCTAAGGTAGAGTTATACCTTAGCCCCTTAATCCGAGCCGATAACTTAAGAGTTTCTTTTCTTTTTTCTTACTTTTGAAAATGAGAAGCGTTTTCCTATAAATTGATAGATCGCGTCATCTGTCTTCAATAGAATCACTTCACCCCTTACTATCATATTCACCCATCTCCTTTAAAACGGTATACTTCAGTTCTAACATCGTCAAAGAAGATGGGCTCCTTTCGTGACTTCATCGCAAGGCGAAAGCGAAAGCGAATAGGGCCCTCACATCAGCCACAACAAGACCAGACACCAAATACTACATGCTTTATTCTGGAACTGCCGGTGGAGCTGGTAACCTATCTGTCAAGCTTTCTGAACACCTCTAGCTGCATGCTATTCTCACATACGTGTAGTGCGATATACAAAATATTAAACACTGAACCAACTAACATCTATCACAAGAACGATCCCCGCTATACTCGCTGGGAATACATCAACTACCTTAGCTTGCTTTCAAGAGACCTTCCGGATTATTGGGTCTGTGAAGCATGTAATACACTACATATTGTCGACGAACGGGACGTGCCTAGTGAACCAGTAAATTTCACTTGCCCTCTCGGGTTGAACCGCTGGAGGACGGTTGTCTATAACGACCAGACTAGGATAGATAGTCGTTTTCTTACCCTACATCATCGGCATATTCAGCTCGCTCTGAAGTATACGCGCATGAAGGACCCCAAATATGATACTTATCTCCGAGCACTGCTAAAGCCGTACCATGTTTCGCATTTCCCTTCTCGTATGGATGCGTTCTGGTCGCCGCTAGATTCACATTCTCTTCCTGTTCAAAGCTACGTACTCAGCTTACCCTAAAATCGTTTCCGATCCCGATGGCAAGCTCAGATTTTTACTCTTATCCACCTGGGTTTACAACGCAAACCAGAACATAGCTATTTCACACATAGCTCTGGGTGAATTAGCCATATGCCCACACACCCGGTTTCGCTCAGAAAGGAACATCTATTACATCCGTACAAGGGGACCTGCGCTCGAGAATGCTCTTGACGGCGCGACCGGAAGGATACGACAATACCAATATAGAGACATAGAAACGTCCACCGGCTCATGCTCACGATGTCCTACAGACTTTACGTTACGAGTAACGACGCACTACGTCGAAATCCAGGCCTGGCAAGATATGGGAACGGAGGGATCGCCGAGGGACTTATCCTGGACAATTCATGCCATGGGCTTCATTCGTGGGGACAGCAGAGACTACCTAAGCGCCTCGATCCCACATATTCCAGGGAGCATCCGAGAGCGTTTCAACGTTACGCAAGACTCCAAGCTAGAACACCCACGCACACAGGAGCGTATAACCAATCCAATCTACAGGTTTTGGGCAAGTTTATTTACTGAGGCACCGCCAGTTATCGACACGTCGGTTGGCAGACCAGTTGATAACTTTGAAAGATAATCTCCCTTATTGTTAGATTCCTCGGGGGTATAACTACCGAAAATCTCTGATCGATATGAGATTACCGTAACGACGAACAATCAAGAGAGCAATTACTAAGCCTAACGAATATAAGAAAGAATAACTATAAAAAAAAGAAATATAACGATAAAATATAAAAAAAAAATATATATATATATATATATAAAAATATATAGCCTTCCTCCTTAGGTCTAGCGCCTACCGAACGGCAACTTATTTCGGCTATTCGAAGAGAACAGCCACCCTTCAGCCACTAGAGACCGGAGACTAGCAAAACTACCTAGGGAGAGAAATTGGAACTTTTAACTTTTAAACTTTCTACAGCTGAAAATGGAACCCTCGTTATGCCGCACCGCCTCATATGCAGGCACGGCTTCCTATCCCCTTAGGTACATACCCGAGTATGTATCTTACCTATTTTACCTATCTTACCTAATGTAACTGTAACCTTAGCTGTCTTAAGTAGGGGGCGAATTACCTACCATAGCGGCAAAGGGTGGTTTTGAGAAACGATTCCTCGACCGAGTACCGTACCTCCCATATGCATTATTCATTAGAGAAGCAACGTTATTTCTCAGAGAATTATTTCTCGATAAATAATCGTTTCTTAAAAAATAATAAAAATTTCAATCCTTTTATTTTTTTTTTTAACTTTTTCTTTTCTTTTCTTTTTACACTCGAGCTGATTCGAATAGTGGACTTTGGACATATTACGGGATTTACGGGTTGCAAGTTTTACTACTAGGCCAATTGGGGACACATGCACGCGAGAATGTCTTATTATTCAGCACTATATACTTTATTTAATTAAAAAAAAATCTTAATTTTAAATTCGGAAACAATTTTCCACTTGAAAACGATTTTCTACCTAAAAATGATAATCTAGACAAAAACGATTTTTTTCAGGTAAATAATTATAAGTATGAATAACCGTTTCTCAAAACCACCCTTTGCCGCTATGGTACCTAAGGTAAGCACCCCCTAAGCAACCCCTAAGCTGATTTCAAAATGATTGTAAAATGATTGCAAATCTCTCTTAACTGCAACTTCGTTAACTGTTAACTACAGACATCAGTTTGCCGATTGCTTATCTGACCATCAATAAAGTTTAATCAGCCCTGGTTCATTCGCGCGATTTCATATCAAATCAAATCAAATCAAACCAAATCAAACCCATAACCTAATTAAGATATATTGACATATCATATTCTAATTAACAATGTCGCCGATCGTCTACACCTATTCATTCCTACTAAGATGAATCTAGTAGCAAAAGCACCAATAGCAACGATAACATCAATAACACCACCAACAACAACAGCAGCAGCAGCAACATTAGTAGCGGCCATGTCTCGTGTTCAATATAGATCGCATCATTCACAATGAACACGTCTAATCATTCCAGTGAGACCAACAAGGGTCGCGATATATTCCTTCTTCCGCCATCAGATCCCGAACTAATCTCAAAAATCCCAAGAATTCTCCCTCATGAACGCGTTTTCCCTATTCAGATAGGAACTGAATTATTCAAACTTTCTGGAGCCTCTCTTTCATCTGACGGTGCGTGAGAAAGCAATCCTTACCCTCAATTCTTATCTACCTAAGGCGCAGAATGTCAGCCATACTTTTAACACCTGCAGCCATTCCTGTCGGGAGAGTGAATCTCATTTTTGGCTTTGTATAAAGGACGCGTCACTCTTAAGGATACTTTGCTGACCCGATCATCCAGCTCCGTCTTATTTCTCACGTATTTTCAGTGTCAAGTTGCGAGAGCTGAAGAAGCCGGCGAAGATATATCAACGGCAATACGGACCCTTTATATAGATCGGGATCCCGTTACCTTTAGAGATATTTCCCTTCATTTACAGGGCTACCATGTCACCCCACGTGATGGGACACACTTCGTGCGTCTCTTCGCAGACGCTCAGTTCTACACTCTACCTAAGTTAATGTCGCGACTTTATGAAGAGTCTATCTTCATTTCTATAGGCCATCGCGAATTCCAGATTCCGCGCGATATATTTAGTGGTCCCGGAAATTCGCCTAATTTCTTTCTTTGGGTTTTGGTGTTTCTTTTCGACACGCGAGGAGATATTCCCTGGGCTTGAAAAGGAACATCTGATCCGCCCACCCTCTATTATGCCACCTTGTGTACCGAACCGGTCTGCTGATATCTTTAATGAGCTGCTACACCTGTTGCGAGGATATCCCGTACGCATACGCGACGAGGAACATCGCGCCTCATTGCTGCGCGATTGTCGTTATTTCAACTTTAAGGGCCTAGAACAGAAATTAATCCCGCATCAGATAAGCTATAACCTAGCTCGGCGACGACACGAAATTACACTTAGAGTTGAAGATATTCTGAAATCAGGTATCTCGATTGCTAGCGATGTTATGACACCGAGTAGTACTGGTGAATCCGTGTCAGGGTGGGTTAATTATATGCGACCGTATGAAGATGATAAGCAGCATGAACTCATCCTTGAAATTGGAGGCGAGAAACAAAGTTGCATCTGAACATCATGCGAGCAGAATTCTTCGGCCAGATCAAAGTTCGCGTAGCAAGGCTCTTCGAAGTAATCGCTACGAAACTTAACCTTCCACCAACAACCCAGCCATTGGGACTATTAATGGCATCAGGCGGGGCTAGCAGCCAACCAGCGACACCAGGAAACACCCCGTTGAGTGAGGATCTCGTTCGGGTAGTAATGGAACCCGATACACATATTATCCTCGACGGTAAAACATATAACTTTACAGAAAACGATGAAATGGCTACTGCCATGTCAACTTCATCGTCAATGGGCCACGGCGGCGGGCAGGAGTCGCCGCTTTCTAGTATAGGTGGATATTTCGGACCTGCAAGGAAAAGGAGGCGGATAGACCTCTCGAGCCATACGGCAGACGAGTGGATAGTCCGCACGGGACAGTGGAGGCTCCGGATACAAGGATCGAGGAACGGAAAGAGCGCGGTCGAGTGTGTGCTTGTAGCCGTCAAGATCGATGCCTACAGCACTGAGCAAGCGAGAAACGCTCAGCGAGGATTTTTAAGGGGTTAATGATGCGATGACCCCCAATATTTAGTGCACTTTACGATGGATCAGTCTTTGTTTACCGGATCTGTGCTTGTACTAACTGATATTATGTTATGTATCTATATGATGGATATTATAAATGCATTGCTTTTATATTAGTATTAGCAACTTGTTCAGTTTTAATAACAATTATGCGCAAGGCTATGAGTGGAAAATCTAGGTGACTGAGTACAGGTAGTAGGCAGTCAATGCCCCAAGTGACTACCTACCTATTCTTCCTAGTTCCATAGTGCTACCCGTGTCTATATCTGAGCTAGCATATCCAACAAGCTGGTAGCTTCATCTAATTTGCCTCGCTGATACTCCTACGATGGTGAAAAGATACGGGGTAGAGTCAACTACGGGACTGGTAATGAGTGCATATAGAGTCTGAACAATTGGATTCATGTTATGATACTAAAGCTAACATTATAGATCTATCTCTTTAGATTACCTAACTTACCTATACAATAACTAGTAGGCCTTGAGTTTTCTAGCTGGTCGGCTATGCGAGGTACGTACTACGGAGCCATGGTCCTTGCGCGGTAGGTATCTCGTGGTTGCTGATGTGCTCCGGGTACCTACTCGCTGCATGGATAGGGATGTCCCTAGGTATGGATACCTAACCTATTCGCCGTGGCTATCGTAACTTACTTGCAAGGAATATTTCCTACGTCTATTAATATAAGAGTCAAGACTTATCACTACCGCAACGATGGGAATCGGGATTCTTAGAGTTATATGGTATTTCATTTCAAGTAAGGTGAATTAGGTAGCTGAATCTAAAGGGGGGCTTTGTAGCGTAGATAGGTACGTAAGGTATGTGAAGATTGATATTGTTGTGCGTCTTTGTGGTTGATACAAGGGCCCGTGATACCGTATGACTATAAGTAATAATGTCTATTTGGGTCTCGTAGTATCTATGATGAATCTGGATAAATATATGTAAGGTTGTGGGGATTACAATATTTATGAGAGTAATATGATCCTTGATTGAGTATCCTAAAACTAGTGTTCTATCTTTCCTTATGTATACCAGTCAGGCCTTTCATCTCGGAGAGATGAAAGGCCTTTGACTGGATACAACTATCTGTTACTTGTTGTATCTAGCTTATTCTATTTCATTCCACAATTTACAATTATACTAATCTGGTGGGCGGCGATGCCTCACCAGTTCCTGATCCGTGCGCTCGTGGCAACTGATCCATATTATCCTCCTCCCCTTACATAATTGTCCTCAATTATCATGACACTTCCTTTTGAGACATATCTCAGTCTAATCTTTCTTGCAGACGTTGTCTGTCTTGCTCTAGCAATCTCTTGCTGGCGTACCACATGCTCCGGACTGGGTGTCCGTCCTGGACGTAGGCTGGGAATAAGTTGGTGCCATTGTACTTATTCTGTAATATTATACCGCTAGGACTGGATCTTATACGTGTTGCCTGCGTGACAGCTACTGATAGCCCAAGGGCCATCGTAATAGGGTTCATGCTTAGCTGTCCGCTGCCTTACTCGTAATACCCAATCTCCAGGTGCGTACGTCCTAATTAGACCTTTCTTTTCCTGTAAATATGCACGTAACTGATCTTTTACTGATCTATATATACTACTATTGAAGTTACCACGGGCTAATGGTGCCTCGTGTTGCGTGGGCGATGACCAATTTCTGATCCGTGCGCGCGTGGCATCGGATCCACAGTTCTTTCTTAGTTGTAGTACCAACGGAGAATTCTCGACCTGGAGGGATAGGAAGGAATACCGATTCGGTCGCCATTATGATGTCGCCTTCGACAGATATCTGAGCCGCCCTCTGGCAAAAGATGGCATAGCGGTAGTCTACGCCGGGACGATTTAATCAAATCCTTAGAACCCGATGGTATTAGAGGGCTCGGAGGATGGTGTATAGGAGTCTTTTGGGCATATGGTTGGTACCCTTGTCTGATTGGATGGCCGCTTTAGAGACGGCGATGGTTCAGATTAGAGTAGTTTATGTATAGAGTAGGTTGGAGTTACTGTTGCATCCGCGATCGTAGTTTATGTAGGTTGAGAGTATAGATTGGAGAGGATAATGTTGCGGCATATGGGGACCGATGAAGAAAGGAGGTTTAACTATGAGCGAGCTTATGCTCTCGAGCTTTAGACCTGTTGGTTGCACTCTTGCGCCCTTTCGGGGGGTATTCTGCGGTTGGTTTGGTTATGGCGTTAAGGCTTTTTGGTCGTATATGCGGTTATATAAGCGTTGTTCTGCCTTACCAGCATAAGGGGCGTAGGACAGCTCCAGGATAGCTTTAAGGAGGGACGTATTAGTTAAGCCCCGCCGATATAAATTACGTATACCGATCGTTATGTATATTTAGATTAGGCAGGGTACGAGACAAGGCGAAGGATTCCATCAAGCGCTGGGTAGCCTAGGTGTCGTAGTCGGCGATTCATCACTAGGTACCCGCGACCTCGGCAGGGGTCGTGTTGCGCTTCTGCTTGTGGCGATCGCTAGGTGATGTAGTTGAGGGGGTTGTCGAGGTGTTGACATGTTTACGCTCGTTGGCCCTGAAGGGCAGTGTTAGGGTTAGGGTGCACCGAGAAGAAGCAGGGATCGAAGCATCGCCGTATATGGTTACTTGGAATTGCCGAGGGTAGTATAGGTGTATATTTGCGGAATTTGTGGATATTTACGATGTTATGTTTTTAGAGTAGTTGATATTAAAGGTGCGTAGGTAATAGGTATGTAGTATTTTGATATACTCGATTAATTAGGATCGTGGTGTGGAAGGGGTGAGGTGGCGATAGAGCCATGGCGGTTTTGAGGGTAGAGAGGACCAGTCCAGATAGTAGCACAAATGTAGTCGTTAATGCAACCCGCGAAGAAGCAATGTAGACTAAGAATATAGATAAGAATAGCAAGTGTACTATGACGGCAGCTCCGAGGTAAGAGAAGACATGCCCACTAGAAGGTTTGCCAATGATAGTGGAGTAACATAGGGAATAATGTGAAAAGAATAGTTGTCATAATGTGTAAGTAGTTTCGATATATAGATAGGTATAAAGCTGGTAGAAGCCTCTTGTATGACCAGAAGAAGCATGCGTCAAGCAAGAATATGTGAAGTTGTGAAGAATCAACTAGAAGACATGAATAACAGATAGATGTATCCAGTCAAAGGTCTTTAATCCAGAAGGATGAAAGACCTGACTTGTATATTAAGGGTAGATAGAGTACGTAGATAGATTACGTAGAATAGAGTAATCATCAAGGAATATGCTCTCAGAAGTATATTTAAGATAGACTTTGTGGAATGAAATAGAATAAGCTAGATGCAACATGTAACAGATAGTTGTGTCCAGTCAAAGGCTTGGTTGGCATACATAAGGTCAGATAGAATCTAAGTTAGAGTAGTCAATCAATGATGTAATTTGCTCTCAAGATAGGATAAATTAGTAAACTTCGGGAATGGGATAGATTGTTAGATGGCATAGTAAGTAAAAGATGAAGGAAGGGAATGACTTATATTATTCTACCGTATCGAGGTCCTGAGAAGGCTTGAAGGAGAAGCTTGCTAGCCACCATATGTCTGTTCTAAGAACCTTGATGTCTATACAAACATCCTAATTGCTGATGAGGTTTTTTGAACGGCTCATTATTGGGGTTCTATGGGGATAACGGGAAACAGCATTGGGTATTCTTGCAGGTGAAGCGATGACCCGTGCTGGCAAGCTACATGTCAGTTAGATAAAAGGGGACTTTAGTATGGGCGGTATGAGGTGTTAGACATTATGCATATTAAACTTCACGGGCGTATACCTTGACATGATGCTAGTTTCCATTAATAGGAGCTCAACTGCAGCATCTGCATTGCATGTAAGAGGTGATGATTCATGATGGTTATCGGGTTGGTATGATATTGCCTTGGGTTGGATAGCATAGGACCTCCCTAATGTCTGAGGAGCTCAAGGTTTGAATTTGCTCTACAAGAGTATTCTTCCTCTTGATAGACTCGTATACTCTTACATAAGTACACTTTTCTAGTGAACGAATCCTCGATGAAAGGGGTTATGTCTTGTGGCCTTCCCCTGTAGTGATAGAGAGCATGTGACTAATTATACGGTAGCGGCAGCATACTGCATACTAGCTAGTGCTAGATATTTAGGACGAAGCAGCGACAATCTTTTCCGTGTCCTATACTCTGCATATATCCACTACACCATGAAAAAAAAACGGTCAACCGGCAGGTGCTTGAATATGCTATATGCTACATGCTAGTGGAGACCATCTAGACGCTTGGTAGTCCTGTTGGTGAGTTAGAAAGCTGTATTCTACGTTTGTACGGGCTGGCGGATATTGGTCTATACTCCCTCAGGCAAGATCCCGCAGATGTTGCTTGATTCAACCCCCCCACTCTAGCCTTTGGATGCCGGCATATGCCATACCTACATGCATGGCTAAGATGTCTAAATACCCGATCCCCACAGTATCCGCGCCATGTCTGAAACATGCAGTCTCAGCAAATTCAGTCATGAGGTTATCACCAAGTTGATGTCGTTGAGCGGGAACCATGCGATTGGGGGTGAGCGCCCATCTCAACTTGAGCGTGTGGAGCCTGGACCGAGTTGCAAGGGTTTTTTTTCTTTAGGTGTCTTATATGTATGTATGAACGGCCTAGCCTGTGAACTTTCTTATTCCTTCTACGTACGGAAGAATCCGCCATAAGGCTTGTGATTGTCGGGCAGCTGCATGGGCTTCTGAGTCTAAGACCTCGTAGTCCGGAGCATTTTTTTACGTTTAACCATTCTCTCGGTAGCTCTCCGTTTGGTTATGTTATGTAGAAAGTCCTAGTAGATCTAGATCGTGGGGGGTTGGTTTCAAACCCGGCACGCGTCGTGCCGTAGGAACGAATGATGATGGTCATGAATGAGAGAGAGTTTGCTAACTGATCTGATATCTTATACTTAGGTAGAGAGGCACAACCAAATGATTGGTAGAAAAGGTAAACTACATGTCGATTTTGGCTCACCTCCACTTATCACGGCTCGCCAGGAAGGATTCCGTGCAATGGTCCGCGCTGTGGTGTGCATATGTATGAGGCATGTTGTTTGCCAATCCAAGACTCAAAGTGTTATGGCCATTAATTCCGAGGTGGTCCGGAAAGACAGCTTATCTATAGATGGTACGTAGTCCAGTTCCGTTTGTGTGATCGTCACGACTCCCGAAATATCTTGCTTGTAGGGCTGGGAAAGTCAGTTTCACACGACGAAAATCAGTCAACGCCGTGGGGCGACCCAATGGTATCGACTTATTCCGATCCACACATGTCCTATGTGCATACAACTTGGCAAGCTGTTTGAATTTTCGGGTCATAGATCTCTGGTTGCGCGACGGGGTGTCGGCTGTTTTTCCATGCCATCGTGGTGCCAGTGTTAGTGTGCGACGTCATGTCTACTCTATTTAAGCATTAATGCATAGCAATGCTATGGTAGGGCGTGCTGCTGTGTTCCCCGAAATACTCGGCTATCTGCTGGAAGGACTACCTAGATCATGACCCAGGTAGGTGGATGAATCTTTTGGAGATATGAATAATGATGCATATATAGTGTACGCCTGTTCGTAGTTGAGGCTTACTCAGGCTCCTAGTCAAGCAAACATTATCATGTTTTACTAAGAAGCCCAGACCGCATCCAAGAGGAATTGCTCCGAGGTATGATTTTATGGATTTTATGTATTCAACATCCCGAGGCTTGAGCAGGGAGGACCCTGCCAAGTTTGCCTCGTTTTGGTTGTACTGGGTTCTAACCTTTGGCTGTCTCGGGTAGGTCCTGCGTCTTTAAAGAGTCTAGAACAAATTCATAGGGATATCAGCGTCCAAATGTCGTTTGCTTGCTATGTACATAGCAATGGATCCTAGTCGCGGTGTAAGCAATGTAGCTGCAGCATGGTCCAATTGTTAGACATTAGATATCTCATAGGCTACTGAGTCCTTAGATGTTAGCTCCGGGGAATGAAGATTCACATCTTTACCCAAAAGTGATGGATCTTAGGTAGAGAGTAACCTCGTGGGGGGGAGGAATTATGAAAGTGGGATTTGGCAGGGGGGTTAAGAATCGGGCTTTGGTAGCATAAGAGTGCAATTTTGTAGTATCCCAAGTGGGACAGTTCTCGCGGCCCAGCTCGTCACTGTCGTAACGTACAAGATTAAGGGCTTGAAGAATCGACGCAGAATGACAGAAACGGCAACTATTTCGCAAGCGCAGACCGACTCTTCAAATTCTTCCTGTTCCTTGGCTATTATTGCAGTAGACTCCTGTATCCCTAGGTTTCTAGCATATTTGAGGCTTAAGGCGACTACGCTATAGGAGACCCGTGATCTTGTAGAAAGGGAGGGGGCCTTGATTTGGCGTTAAGTTCAGTTTTCCCCTCCTTTTCTATGTAGACTATGTATGTGCATCTCAGGATAGTTTCGGCGATAGGATATCATATTGACCTTCACTCTTGAGTTAGGTCGAGTTTATGGTCCGAGCGTTGACAGGCTGACAGGTTCGAGACCAGCGGGTTGATCTTCTATGCCTATTACTTGATAAGTAAGGTCGGGAGTTGTCCAGCACGTGGAAGAATTTCCCCACGAGAGATGGTATGCTTTCCTATTATACTTTACCATCTTTGGGTTAACTTAAGCATAGACTAGCCTTTTTACCTTGTCGTATTCTACGTCGATTATGTAGGGCTTGTAATGGACCTACTTAGTCCACCTATCAGAAGTGACGCTCTTATGTTGTGTCGAGATTGAGGGGTAGAGACGACGCACGATAAGTTCATCTCATGGGTTCGAGCTGAACTAAGTAAGCTAAAGACATATCTAAGGAACACTACTGCGTGAAATTTCGCGAGAACAACACTATTCCTGCGGACGCACGTCGGTGGCAAGGAGAATTAGTTGCAGGTCTCTGGTCACTCTACTGCGCAAGACTGATGAGGATTAACAGGTACCTAATGTATCGATTACTACGAATCCTGCGCCTCTATCATTCCCTCTAGCCCAACTGCATGTGTCTAAAATGGGGCCAAATCAGATTCGTTTTAGTTCTTTAGTGCTCACGAGGGACGAGGCGCAAAGGTCAGCTACGATGATGTATGTGGCTGATAACTAGCTGAGTCCATTCATGCTTTTATATCTCTCCTATTGTAGGGTATAAGTGTAATAGATAATATAGCTAAGTCTTAAAGATGGAATCGAGCAGTGAGATGATAGAGATCGAACCACGTTGCGTCAGAATATTAGTATGCTGTTTGATGACCAATGGCTAAGCATCTCGGTAGTTTACTACGAATCACGGATCTGGGTTGAAGCCTTTGCCCCTGTTGATCCTGAAGCCTCCAAGCCATAGGTTCATCATGACATTATGAGCTTAACCTGTTCCTAACCCGTTCCTGGTGCGACTAATCAAGATGTACGGCATCATGCTGGACTTAGATCGGTGGCCCAATTATACATAGGTGATCCTCATTCCTTGTCTTAGATATCTAGTGAGCATAGTATAGGTAACTAGTATGTTGATGGTCTCGTCACATTGATTTATGAGATGTTCATGAATCGAGTTAATAGTAAAATACTTAGACATGCGATGCATCTTTCGAGATCGTCGGCTTGGGTTGGGCCGAAGGCATTGACTTTGTCGCATTTACATTGAAGAGGTCATGGCGAGTCTGCGTTGTTGACTTGCATGAAATGACCAAGCAACATACACACCAGAGCGATAGAAATGATGTCAATCCCCCATAAATGAGGCCATAAATGGTTAGATACTCACACTTTAGAATAATGTCTACACTAGTTCCCCGCGGTGTCGTCTCCTTTTTCTAGTGTAGATATTAAGTTTTAATTCTGTACTGTCTAACTGCCCCTCCAACGTCATAAGAGATGGAGATAGAAATAAGGAATACATAGGATGAATGGTCTAGACTAATACCAGCATATCTTTACTAGACTCGGCTTTGCCCGACTGTGGGACCGCATCATCAGCATGGAAGGAGTTAAAAAAAAGATCAGACGAATGGACCAATACAAGCTAGAGTCAACGTGCTGGATCATCAACATCCTGCATAAATCCAACTTGTAGTACTCTTGATAATAGATACTTCCTACAGAATCGGTGCCGAGTACAGGATATGTCATTCGGATATAATTGTATAATGCAAAGAAAAATGTGACATTACTAAATTAGGATGAGGTTGTTTTTATTTTCTTTTTTCAAGTTGATAGCTGATAGATGTAACATGTAGGATAACATGTAGGAAAGATGGTAAACAGATACATCATCTGGTATGTGATGAGATTTGATAAATAAACGACGCTAATAAATCTCGCCGAGTCTGGTGTCTGGTGGAAAGAACCCCGTCTCGAGTCTCTCTCTTCCTTCTCAGTCTGTTTTTTTTTCTTCTTCTTATTAGACTGGAAGCGTCCGTGCTTCGCACCTGTAAGTTTCTTATTGCAGGGGTTAAAAGACCAGCTGCAGTAAATTACAGTTGACCCGTGCGTGATTGGACGAATGGGACCATCTTTTAAGGTAGTCCCCCTGTACTTACTTCCTTGCTTAGAGCCCTGAGGCCATTGCACTTGCTTTCATTTTTGCAGGTATTATCTGCAGGCATTTAGTTGCATTTATTAGTTGCAGTCATAATTGCTGAACCAATCAAAGTTAGAACGACCGGCGCGCATCTAGCAATCGGTTCCTAAACCTTGTAACATAGGAAAGCCCCAAATGTCCTAATCTGTGTTCCCAAAGATACTTCTGCCATCCCAGGCCCCGGTAAACTCTCCTTCATTCACCACTCAACTGCCACGCCATTGTCCAACCGGGCCACACCCAATTGACTTTCGTCGCATTCACGGCTCACAAAGGGGGACGGTATTGGGGGGCGTCGCGACATTTGGGTCTTGGGTCATTGGCAACTGGCGTGCTCGTCAAACACATTACCACTTCACAAATATCCGATCTGTCACGAATACGAATCTCTATACAAGAGAAAATAAGTCAATAAGTCTAGATGATGGTTGGAGCGTGTGTGCGAAGCACCTCCTAAGATCTTATAACACCTAACTTTACGATCAACTCGAAACAATCACCTTTCCGACCTTCAATGCATCCGTTCGTCGTTGTTGGATTTGGCAGGCATAGATCTGCTGCGCAGTAGAGAGAAATGGAGGTGGACCGTCAAGGTTTGCGCCTGCCGTTAAAGACGCGATCGAATCTTAGCCTTTTCAAATCCTCGCAGGCCGACTCTTCCAAGGCTCAGAAATTACCCAAGGCTACTAGAGATTCAAGATTTAGAAAGTCACCACTCAGTGGTCGAAGTGGTAAGGTTGGAGGATCCAAGGTGCGCATACCCGGTATAACTGGTTCGAAACCCTTGGTACCAGCAGGTGAGAGGAGGTCTGGAGGCCACGATGGAAATAAAGCGAAACGAGATACCGACGGCGATAAGTGGAATATAACCCCTGATGGAGGTTCAGCTGGTCGGGAGGGAAGACATTTCACTGTGGCTAACGTGGGTAATGGCGGTAAAATATTTTTAAGGTAAGGTGTAGCTCGAATGTGTAAGCGCGATCATGCTGTACTGATTACGGAAACTGGAATAGGCCTACCATACGACCAGCAAACCAAAGATACCCGCAACCTAACTTCGTATTCCCGGCCACGCCGCCAGGTACCACAGGTTTGGATTCTTTCCTTCAGATAAAAAAGGCATCCGAGGAAAACAGCGAGCTGCTTAGTAGTCAATGGACCCCCACACCTTTATCCGATTCTTCATCGCTTGGGATTGTAAGGAAGAAGACTTATTTCGACTTGAAGGCACCGAAGAACCGAAGTAGTCGGCGTGCTATGTCTGATTCAACAATTCATGCCCCGAGCATAGCACAGGAGGGCGAGGCAGGCGTTTTTAAGGTGATCATATCGAAGCCACAGGATGGGTCGAGATCGAAAACCGCCGAAGATTTAGGTCGGGATCAGGGTTCGCTTCTACAGGTTTCTATTCCCTCGTGGAAGCTAGGCACACCGAGATTTACTCTGAGGGGAACGCCTCTAATTCGAGGCTCGTCTTATGCGCCGACTGAGGATTTTCGTTCGAGCAATGCGTCATTCTTTCGACCATCAGTGCGTGATCTAAATTCGCTCCATCCTGATTCCATAGACAGCATAAGGCAAAGGGCGAGCTCTACGCCTCACATTCACCTACCATCGCCGGGTTTACTTAGTCCTACCACCATTACCGCACCACGATATCCTCACCCTCTAGTTCGGTCGGCGTATCTCTCTACACACTTGGTCATCGAACCTTCCATGTTTGACTCACTTACTTTTAAACCGGCTTGTGATGATCGTTCAATTGTTCGCTATTCGTCTACTACAGGCGCCGTAACGGCTGCTACGCCTCCACGTCTAGTCGCCGAAATTACGTCACCTAGTTTTCTGGACTATGAACTAATATCAGACTTCTTCCTCACATTCCGTGCGTTCATCGAGACGAAGGACCTGCTCCGGATGCTGGTTTCTCGACTTCGATGGGCCGTGTCTCGGGACGATGAGACGGGAATGGTAGTTAGAGTAAGAACTTTTGTTGCTATGAGGCACTGGATCTTAAACTACTTTGTCGATGACTTTGTCGTGGATTATCACCTTCGCGTAATGTTTTGCAACCTCATAAACGACTTTGTCGAAGAACTTTCTCAAGATGAGAAGGGACGGAAAGTCCAGTTGAAGATCCTTGCAGAGCTAAAGAAATGCTGGAGACGTGTATGTACGCAATTCTGGGACGGTCCAGAATTTGACTCGTCATTGGGCCCCGACATTCCTATCGCGCCGGGTGGAATCGCTGGTCATCGAGATCCTAGCTTGGACCCTAGCTTTTGGGAAACCGACTCCGAGGACCCGCCTCAGATATACGATCTTTCTCTTCCGGAGAATGATCCATATTCTGAAAATAGCTTCTATGCAGATGTATCTAAGGCAGGTCATATCGACTCGATTTTACTCGGTGGAGTACGTCCGGATACTCCAGAAGAGGAGCGGCCCACTGAATTACAGAGGAGACAGACCTCACCGATCAGTATTGCAAGTCTCGACGTAGTCTCCTGTTCATTCCCAACCAAGGCATTTCGGATGGCCGACCCAAATTCAAGTTCTACTCTTGCCGCCCACCCTGTTGATCCTAGCTCAATTTATACCAATGCGGATCCTGTTGCCCCTACTCCACGTGCTCTGACAGGAAAGCGTGTTAGGCCTCATACTTCTCATAGGCGCAACAACAGCCTTACGGACTCACTCCGAGAACACGGCTCAGTTACCGAAAAGGTTGTTTACAAGAACGCGGAATTCCTGCTTACTCTGCCATATGCTGGTAGTCTTGTCCGAGGAAATGTCTTGCCTCCCACGCAAGCTTTTGTCGATGTGGATCCTCCGGGCCCATGGGGAACAGCACGCCAAACTACCGTCTTCCAACCTCACCCGACCGAAGGGTCAAAGGTAAAAGGCTCTGGTTCGGCGATGTCGGGCCAGGGAATGAGGAAATTAATTGGCGGTGTTCGGAGAGCGTTAAGTATGAGGGGCCAGGGAGTTTTACCGACTCATGGAAATCTCATCGACATCGTACCTATCGGAGCTCGGGGTGCTACAACCAATAGGATTCCAGGAACAGCAGTTGTACCACAGACACGATCGCCTCGTCCGAATGGCCCTCGTGCGCCTGTGCGTATTGATATCCTGGGCGCTACAATTGCTGAGGACTTCAAGAAAGCTGTGCGGGAGGATGCCATTGTTGTCGAAGAAGTGACCGATGACGGCCACGGCAGCAATACCAATGACCCTATCGAATATTCGCCGGCTCATTTGGACTCTTCATTTGAGCTCAAGCGTACGAGTGATGGTGCAATCACAACAGGAAGCAAGTCTATAGTTATTGTAGATGGAACGTTACCTGGGGACTACCCACCTATGACCGGTGCTTTGACGGCCTGGAACCCTTCTGTTGAAGCCTTTGCAGAGAGCATGATGAGGGCCGGTGGTGCTGATCTGACACCGCCAACTACGCCGCCTGGACATGCAGTACATGGTGGTACTCCGAGGAGGTCTTCCTACCTCCTCGGGCAGCACGCTTTTCAGTCTTCAACTTCTACCAGTCCCCTACCCCCGTTCGTCCCGGATATGGACACACTAGGCCAGGGACGTTCTTCTGAGGAAACCAATACCAATGCCAATGCCAATGCCAACACTCGTGCGTCAGTCAAGTTCGTTGCACAGTCACCTATCAGACCCCCACTGAGCTATGTAAATCGGCATCAGCGCCAACAATCAAGCCGAAGCTATCGATCGAGAGGATCCACTGCTCATCGACGATGGGCATCTTTTCAGAGTGGCATCGCAGCGCAGTCTACAATCAGGAGTTTCGATGCTACCACGTACTCGGAAGGCTCAGTAGCATCTGAAGTTATGCCCCCACCGCTAAGAGTTCTCCGGAGACGACCAGGTGGTGACCTCAGAGGTGTAACTAACGTCCACGACCTGGATGCCCCTCTTCATAGGTCACGGTCTGTAGGCTCATTGACGACTTATTCGGAATCCATCAGGAGTTCTTACCTACGTAGCCCCGTCGGAGACTCGAGCGGATATGTCGATGTTGTTAGTAGCGATTTTTCACAAAAGCGAGGAGAGATATTTTCCTTAGGAGCTATGGCCGAACAATCCGCAAAGCAGCCAGTGTCCCTAATTACTACCCACTCATCGAAACCAATCATGCGACCTCATTCGAAGCCGAAGCCCAAAAGCTCGCGCAAATCCCTGATGATGTGGATGATGATGGAGGAGTCGAGTCGGCACTCCTAAAACTCGAGGGCAAATACGAGAGGAGAATTGCTAAGCTCTCGATGGAACCGTCGAAGTTGCCCCCTGGGAATCTTAAGGAACTTAAAGAACGGTCCCTTGGAACTCCCGAGGTAGAGCACGTCCAAGAAGAGAAACGAAAGCACCGTCAACAACACATCGGCGAGGAAGAAAACGGCATCGTATCACCATTGGAGGAGAATTTTGATATTCCACTCCATGGGCAATCAACACTTTCTCGTGCCTCTGAGGTAGTTTCGTTCCTATCGGAAGATTCGAGAGAGACTTATAACTCAATCCCGCTACTTGATCGTGGGTTAACAGACGATGAACGTAGCAAAACGGCTGCTCGCGAGTGGGCAAATCACTCAATATTAATAGGCCCCGACACGCCGCAAGAAGAAGACGGATCAATACTTGTCTCCTCGCAGCACCCGTCCTACGAGTTTGTACAGAAAACGGAAAGCATTAACAAGATCAAGCCGGGAGCAACTACCCCTGAAGATGTCCCATTCCTAGACGTGGATAGTGATAATGAGTCTGATCTCTCATCTGAAATGTCGGGTGAAATGCCTGATACGGAAGATTACATTTTTGGAGAACCACATTCACCCAAGAGACCTAGTCCTATCAATACCGGAACGTCTCCTGATACGGAGGGCGGAGTTACTTTTACGTCTCGAGACAAGCCCCCGTCCCCTCCCATGACGCTCACACAGGCCTCTCGGGGGTCATTGGATGTAGAGCATGTCCCACAAATTCACGAACATCAGCTATGGGCTCAGAAACCACTACCGCCTACCCCTGATACCACACCTACCACTGCAATGTATCGTCACGGTTCTGAATCGCCCAAGGATCCAACCGGCACCGAAGAGGCGCTTCGTAACGCGCCTAGATTATCTAACGAAGGGAAGCAAAAGAACACAGCACATTTGCCCTTTATCCTCGCCTTCGACTCCGAGATTCTCGCTCAGCAGTTTACCTTGATCGAAAAGGACGCATTGAATGAAGTCGATTGGAGGGAGTTAATTGACATGCGTTGGAAAAACTCTAACAATGACTCACGGTCCTGGGTTGACTTCCTTCGAAACACAGATGCTCATGGTGTTGAAGTTGTTGTTGCGCGGTTTAACATCATGGTCAAGTGGGTAGTCTCGGAGATCGTACTAACTCAAAACGTGGAAGAGCGAGCCCGTTGCATCATCAAGTTTCTCCACATCGCTGTCCATTGTAGGAAGTATCGCAACTTTGCTACAATGAGCCAGATCACTATCGCATTGACATCGAATGAAGTGGCAAGGCTCGCCAGGACTTGGGCTATGGTTCCACCTACTGATCTAAAGACCATGAGAGACTTGGAGACACTGGTTTCGCCAACAAGAAACTTCTACAATATACGAGCAGAGATGGAGGGACCTGGCGATGCTGCCGATATGGGATGCATTCCTTTCGTTGGTATATATATCCACGACTTGCTTTATAACTCGCAACGGCCATCTGAGATTGCTAGCTCGCCGACTACAGCGCCTCTGGTCAATTTTGAGCGCTGCCGCATCGCTGCTTCGGTGGTGAAAACATTACTTCGTCGTCTACTTGAAGCCAGCACTCATTATCAGTTTCAGCCCATCGAAGGTATTACCGAGCGATGTCTCTGGATGAGTGCTCTGAGTGACGAGGACATCAGAAAGCATTCAGAGAGTCTCGAATAGACGAGCCAGTGCTTCTTACACAAAAAACTACTGGCATCAGAGCCCACACGCCGAGACCATCCAACTTATATCTGTATATCACCTATCCATGATCGATATCACCATCGTTTACATGCTCTTTTCATTTAGTGTCAATCATCATAGACGATACTTGGCCTGCATGAGACCACTATTGTATTAGTACGCAGGTTCCGCCACCCTTATTATATAATACTCTACGATATCACGATACGCCCTAGAGGCTTTTGGTCGCTGCATATTAGTGAGGAGGAATAGGTTATAGTACAGGGAGGATGCAGTTTTGCATTTCGTCGTCTGCTTAGTTCTAGGCAAATTTTCCTTATTTCTCTTCTTGGATGTAACATTTTTCTCCCTTTGCACCACATTATTCAAATTTAAAGATAAGTTCGGCGCGAATCATACGGCAGGGGCCACGGAAAGGGCTGCAGTTGGTAGCGGCGAGGAGTAACAGGACAGGATGGGGACATCCATTTTCATCAACAGCAACGGAGTTAGGCGATCCATTCATCTTTTTTTTTTTACTTTTCCATACTACTCATGTTAATGAATAAACCATCCTACTAAGGAGAGGCAGTCAAAAAAGAAGAACAGCAAAGAGTTCACCAGAAAGAAGAGAAGAAGATAGGGGATAGGGAGGATAGGCGGGAGAGTACATATGCATGGCGGAGAAGCATAAATGGGAGTAGGGATGGGGGAGGGGACAGAGAAGGGGAAAGAGAGTAATGTGTTCGCGCTCTTCGATTCCGGCCCAATTATTCAGATACCCCTTTTGACTAGGACTGCATTTTGTTGTCGTTGTCCGTTGTTGGAATTATTCGCAGAAAGGAGAGGAGAGGAGAGGAGGAAAGAAGTAAATATACCACACACCCCGTAGATATATGGTCCCTTATAAATACTATGAGAGGAGATGTTTGAGAGATACCTTTACCTGTTTCATATTGTGTAGATATTTGACATGTGCCGAAGATGTGAAGATATCCGTCTAGTTGTATTTTATTAGCTTAGGGGAGTGTTGATGTATTATACTAACATTCGTCTCTAATATATTACTTTGTGAAAACTGACCTTGGTACTTTACAATATGAGTTCAACATATCATTAGGAGGGTACTTCGTATAATATATCTTAACTTGGACTTCGAAGGTAGATAGGGTCCTCTAAGCGAACCTACTACTCAGTAGAACAGCTCATATAACTCAACCATTGAAGTTAGAAAAGTAAACGAGTCTACTGGCATTTTATATTCTACTAATCACTCGCACTCCTACGTGTATAACTCATTAAATTTGTTCATTTGCAATTCTTTATTTCTTACGGCTAAGCTAGGAGAAAACGGGCGGGATAACGATTAAGTCCACCCCTTTAACTGCACAGGGCATTCCCCCGAGCCCGGGCGGACAACGACAGTCTCTTACGGAAAAAGGCATAAGCTACTTCTACAGAGAAGAGACTTCGTAGACCAGCCCCCGAACCCGGATATCTTTCCCTCATTAGTACGGTCAAGTTGACCCGCGTTTCCCCTGTCCCGTCTGCGGCAGAAAATCAAAATATCGCGATGGTGGTGGTAGTGATGTATGTATGGTGCGGAGGCGATTTACCAGTCCACATCCTCCATGGTTTGAGATCGATGACCGAAACCTCCCTGATGCTGCGCCTGCTCTCCCTGTTCCTGAACCTGTCCCTGAACCTTTGATGCATCGGCAGTGTTTTGGTCCTACCATTGGCTGTCCTTGGCCTCGGTGGTGGTGGCAGCGGCGGCACCCCACTCACCGGCCGGGGGAGCACCAGTGGCGTTGGCCCACTCATCGGTCTGGCCGTCCCAGCCACCAGGTTGGGTAGCGGCGAAACCAGCAGGGGCGGTTTCCCAGTCGGCAGTCGCGGCGCCGAAGGTACCAGTCTCGATGGCAGCGGGGCCAACCTCCTCAGCACCAGGTAGCTTCTCCTCCTCAACCTTCTCCTCGGCCTCAGCCTCAGGGTCACGGTCTGTGAATATGTATGTTAGCTTGTATACTCCAATAGATTAGATTGTTTTCAGGTTGATATAACATACAGAAGTAAAGATCGACCATCACATCCCAGGGGATGTCACGGCTGGCGATGGTACCACGAATGCGGAGGACCTCACGGGCAAGCATCCACCAGACGCAACCAATAGCGTGGCGACCCTTGTTGTTGGTAGGAATGGCAACATCGACGTACTCGGTGGGGGAGTCAGTGTCGCAAAGGGCGATGACGGGGATGTTGACGTAAGAAGCCTCCTTGATAGCTTGGGCGTCGGTGCGGGGATCAGTAACAATGATCAGACGGGGCTCCTTGAAAGATCGAGTGATGTAATTGGTGAAAGAACCAGGGGTGAATCGACCGGCGATGGCAACGGCACCAGTGTGGGCGGCGAACTTGAGGACGGCACGCTGTCCGTAGGGACGGGCAGAGATGACACAAATATCGGCGGGGTTGTCAACAGCAGCGATGATGCGAGCGGCCAGGACGATCTTCTCCCTGAAAAAAAAGAAAATTCAGGTCAGTGAACTGGCCATATTTCGCAAATTGCGCAAAGCAAATGAGATATTATCGTCATACCAGGTCTTGCCAATGTTTAGTACATTGACACCGTCGGCGCGGGTCTTCCATAGGTAAGGTTCCATATGAACCTGCAAGTTCTTGGAACCGAGATGGGACTGAGCAGCTAAAAGCAGCTCGATGTCCTGGGACGTCGCATGCATGGAGGCGGGGAAGTTGGTAGGCGCCATCTTGACTTAAATTGAGCAACTCACAAAATCTGTGGAGGATTACGAAAAAAAAGAAGGGTAATGAGGGTGAGGAAGAAGAGTTGCTTTGCGTTGCGCGATCGTCTTTGTCGAGGTTGTGGGAATTTCCTAGTAGAAAAAAGTTCGCGGTTAGATTTCAGCTGCATCGAATTATGATTTGGTGCGAGAGCTTAGGGTTTGGAGACGCTAACCTCGATTGGGGTAAGCTGATTGGTTAAACTCATGGGTTACGTATTTCATTATCGATAGTATTATGACCAAACTTAAACAGCTCAGACCACCTCCAATTCGAGAGCATGGTACTACTTTTCTAACGGTAAAAGTGTTTATCCATTCCGTAACATCTTCAACGTCGGAAGGGTCAAATTCCCAATCCCGTCTTGCAGGTCTGAGAATAAAGGATCGACAGCTAAAAGTTGAATTCATTCTCAGCAGTTCAATACTTCAATATAACGACGCCATGCCGCCCCGAATACCAGGCGTGCAGCGCCTAGGCACTTTCTCCTGTAAGAATAAAACCTCTTTACTTATGTAACTTACTCTCGACTAATAATTGATTTGCAGTATGTTTACGACCAGCCATAAAACCGCCTACTTCGTCCCTCCTCCCCGTTACACAAACCGCTTCTCTGTCGCAAAAGGAAAAGAGGCGCCTAGCGAAACAGGATCCTTACCGATGGGCTCAGATGCAGCAGCGCAAAGCTGCCCACCTAAAGAGGCGAGAGGAGATCGAAGCTATTAGAGAAGTGCAGCATGGCGATTCTATCCGTGGTCTCGCGACCCCCTTCGTCGAGTCCTTCGACTCTGCCGGCCAAGCCCTACTATCTAAGCCGCCGGTCGACGACGACGGGAACCCGCTGGAGGAACCGCATGAGCTCCCCACCTCGCCCCACATCCTAAACAACCTCATCCACAAGAAGGAGCTGGATGCCGCGATCGATATCGCTTATACTCTAACGCGGCCAATGCCGTCGGATCTCTCTCCTGTTGAATCGGAAGATTACCAGAACCAGGTCGAACGCCACGAGAAAAACCATGCAAGGGCGGTCGAGGCCTTGAACCGTATTACGCACATGGATAACGGTTCCGCGAAGGATAGGTTACATGCCAATGTCCGGCGGTGCGTGGAGACTTTTGGGAGGCATGAAACCGATGTTTTTCTAAGGGCTAAGGCTCTTTCACGAGGGCAGGAGAGGGAAACCCCACCGGTGCGAGGCGGTCCGGACACCGGAAGTAGCGAAGTGCAGATCGCCATCCTGACGGCTAAGATCCGGGCTTTGGCCAACGAATTAGAGAAGGGGAGAGGCTACAAGGATAAAGTAGGTAAGCGAGATCTAAGGTTGATGCTCCATCGACGACAAAAGTTACTGCGATATATGGACAGAAAGGAAAGGGGAAGTGATAGGTGGAATCATATGATCAAGACCCTTGGTCTAAGTCCGGCGACCTGGAAGGAGCAAATCACGACGTAAGACTCCTGGACGTACGCGCTATTTAGAGTGTACCATATAGGTGACCTAGATGCATACTCTGTAATAACAAGTGCTTATGTACAATACAAAAAAACACCAACAGCCATTCGAGACGCGCGAGAGCTCTAACTGTCTGTCCATCAGCCTAGCGCCATTGAGAAGAAAAAGGAAAATAAAAAAGAAAAGAAAAATCCCGTGACAATCACACAGCTTTGAATGCTATTTCCTTGGTATCCCGTCCATTAGTTCTACAATTTCGAAGAGAGCGAGGGGTGGTTGTAAAAAGCGTATGCAAGAAATTAGAATACGCTGATGTAGTTGCCGATCCTCTCCTTCTGATTCTGTGCTATGCACTCAGCGATCCACGTGATGTTGCGGATTTCCTATATCGTAAGTTAGAGGCTAAAACGGGACAGCTGGTTTAAGGTGATGATCTTTAGCCAACTTACCTGCTCTCTAAGTTTCACCCATGCATATACGATGGCATATGTGAATTGTCTCGTAAAGGCGCTCTTGGAAATCTCCATCTCCTTCTGGTAGAACATGTCTTCCAAGCTTCTCTCGTTGCCACCGGCCCCACCGGCCATGTTGCCTGGTCCTGATGGTCCACCGCCCAATCCTGCAGCCTCGAAGAAAGTCTTGTAGTCAGAAACGCCGTCGACTGCCAATCTTACACCCTCAAAATCATCCGACCTCGACAGCATCAGCGTACCCTCGGGATAGAGTCGGCCAAAGCTCGGGTACAACTTCTTACGGTCTGCCTTGCTCAGCTCGGTGCCGAAGGAGTTAAGGGTAATGTTGATGGCTCGCCTGTCGGCCTCGAACTCCAGAATCTCGCTCATAACTTCGGATGTAGGGGTGCCGGTCATATCTGGGTGGGTATTGACGAAATTGTAGAAGTCCTCGAGATAGTTCTTGTACAACGTGTTCCGCACGATTTCGATGTTCAACTCGTCCAAGTCTTGGTGACTCAAGCTACCCTTGAAGTAAGGTGCTAGGGGAGTCTCTATTAACACACTATTGTATAATTCTTCGATGTTGGTTGCCACGCAGAGAACGGGCATCGTCTCGAACCAGCCGAGAGGATGACATCGGTCTAGCAGCTCGCGGGTATCTCGTTCGTGTAGGGTACCGGTGATGAGAAGAGCTACATTGTCGATCATGTAGCCATATGTTAGATAATCTAGGAACTGCGCGAGAGATCCGACAGCGTTTGCGCGGACGTAGCGAAATTCGGAGACGAGCTTGTCGGTTGTTTTGGCGGCGAGACTAGAAGTGGACGGATTGGGAGGGAGAGATGCGAGGAAATCGCCGTAAGCAGGACCGAGTTGCAGCTTGAGATCTGGTCGGAACTATTAGATACATTGCTATTTATTTATACGTAGATATAGGGCGCATACCATCGATGGTCTCGCATTGCGTCAGGTTAGAATAGTTAGCACCAGTTAGAAGGCCATTCCTGTACCCCCGTACAATGCCTTCGATGTAACTATACCAATCACATTAGCTCTTAGCAATATATTATGATGCTTCTCGTAATAACATAAGCTTACCCATTGTTAACGTTAAAAAAGAGACCCTCCATATTGGCGAATATGCTGTTGTTGATCGATGGAAGGATATCCCTTAAGAAAGTTGATGTTCTAGAGCTTGGTTTCTTTACGTTGTTGCATGCGCTGCAACTTAGAATGCTTAAGGATGCGTAATATGGTATAAGGTAATATATTTACTAAGATAATGATAAGACAGTTTTATTGAAATAAAAAAGTATAATGCAATCAACCAATAAGAGATGCAGGGGTCTAAGCTTAAGATTTCGTTTTAACTGGCTCCCACATTCCGTTCCCACTTTTATGCTGTAGCTTTCCATTTTTTTTTTTCTCGACGAAAGTTCGAACAAATTTTTGCACAAGCAATAGCTCCAAGATTTCTCCCAATCATAAAAAAAACCAACCATTGTCGTCGCGAAGAGAGCTCTGCAGGACCACACCCTATATCGATATAATTATCCTGCAATCATGCCTCTCTTCGTTCTCGCAGAGACGCCTGCGGGGTAAGTTTTCGTCTTTTCGATCTTGGTGCGCATGAATATAACTGACGCGATGATAGCTACGGTCTGTTCAAGGCCAAAGACAAGAAGTTACTGTCACGAGACGATGTTCAAAAGCAGCTTTCCAGCGCTGAAGCCATCAACTCAATGTAAGTTTACCATATTAAAGTTGCTACCAATTGGTCAAGAGCGCGTGCTCACCAGTTTTACCTAGGCTATCGCTCAAGAAGATGGTCAAGTTCGAGGATTCGGCTCAAGCCTTAGGTGAATACACTGCTCTCACCGAAGGCAAAGTCACCCCGATGTTACAAAACCTACTCGACGATATCAAGGAAGAACGAAAGGCGTCGCTTGCTGTTGCTGATCCAAAGTTGGGTGCCGCAATTAACATTCTGCCCCAGTTGAATATTACTCCAGTATCTGATTCATCTACCAATGATCTCTTCCGCGCCATCAAAACCTATCTTCCTGAACTTTTCCCCGAGCTAGAGAGCGACTACCTAGGAAACATGGCGCTTGCCCTGTCGCACTCCATTTCTCGCCACAAGCTCAAGTTCTCCCCCGACAAGGTAGACGTTATGATTGTTCAGGCCATCAAGCTTCTCGATGATTTGGATAAGGAGCTGAACAACTATGCCATGCGAGTCAAGGAGTGGTATGGATGGCATTTCCCCGAGTTGGACCGTATTGTGCAAGACAACCTTGCCTATGCTCGCATTATTCTAGTTATGGGAACGCGAGAAAACGCTCCCAATACCGACTTTTCCGAAATCCTCCCCGAGGATATCGAAACTCGCGTCAAGGCAGCCGCAGAAGTTAGTATGGGTACTGAGATTCTCGAATTTGACTTGGAGAACATCAAGCTCCTTGCCGAGCAGGTGATCAGCTTCACCGAGTACCGACAGCAACTCTCCTTGTACCTAACATCGCGTATGAAGGCAATTGCCCCCAACTTGACAGAACTCCTTGGTGAGCTAGTTGGTGCTCGTCTCATCGCGCACACCGGTTCGCTTCTGAAGCTAGCAAAGAGCCCCGGTAGTACTATCCAGATTCTGGGTGCGGAGAAAGCTCTTTTCCGTGCTCTAAAGACTAAGCATGATACTCCCAAATACGGTCTCATTTACCACTCGTCTCTTGTGGGACAGGCTAGTGGAAAAAACAAGGGCAAGATCGCGCGTACACTGTCTGCAAAGGCTGCTTTGTGCCTGCGTGTCGATGCTCTTTCCGAGCTGAGCACCGAGGGTGCTGATGGCGAGGATATCCTGGTGGACGACGAGGAGAGAGCCGACATGGGTATTCGACTCCGCGCGTTACTAGAAGATAAACTACGGAAGCTAGAAGGCAAGCCGTTAGTATCTAAGGGTACCAAGATTGCCCCCAATGGCGCCACGCCATCCAAATTTGAAGTTAAATCAACACGAGGCTATAATGCCGATGCCGATGCCGTTGCTACGTCGGCTAAGAAGACACCCAGCAAGCCCTTAATCCAAGAAGTTGAGGATACCCCAATGGGAGACGCGGAGAGCGAGGATGAATCTGAAGAGGAGGATTCCGATGTGGACATGGACGGCGCCGAAAGTGGTAAGTGTTTTTAGATAACCCCATTGCATTACAAGCGGCGTCGACGTATATTAGCATTAACTAACAAACAAGCAGCCAAGTCAAAACAGAAGACACCAAAGAAAGAAAAGCACTCGGCAAAGAAAGAGAAGAGCAAGAAGGCTACAAATGGAGCTGAGTCTACTCCTACACAACCCGCCAAGCTGTCCGAGGCCGACTATGCCCGACTAGCAGAGGAAGCCGGCATCTCGGTCTCTAAGTTCAAGCGCAAGTACGAGCGTGGTGATGTGAAGACGAATGCCGATGGAACACCCCAAGTTGTCAGCAAGAAAGAGCTGAAGAAGTTAAAGAAGGCCGAAGCCAAGACCGCTGACGCCACACCTTCTAAAGTCGACGCTGAGGCCGACTCCAAGAAGAAGCGAAAGCACTCGGATGATAGTCCAGAGAAGAAGAGCAAGAAGAAGTCGAAGAAGGAGAAGTCCTCGTAGATGTTATTCATACCTCTCTTCGTCTGTACTATATCAGTAAAAGCGCAGTACTTGCAATCATGGACGACGGCGTTCCGGTGGTCATACCAGGGGTTAGTGTTGGAGTTGGTTGGCTTCTTTAGATAGCTAATTAGATCGAAGCTATTAACACAATTTTATTATGCCCGAGTTTACGGAGGTTATACAGTTAAATATTTTGAATATTTTGAATACCATCGAAACCCCTACCCAATACTCGGTAGCCAAAAAAAGGACTCGGTACCCTTACCTTTGATATCCTCACCAACCCAGAGGGAGGATTTGGCACCTAGGAAAAAGGCTCGGCACCCGCACCTCGATACCCTCACCCACGGCTCGGCAGCCAAAAAGAGTATTTAATACCCAAGAGGAAAATTTAAAAGTAAAAAGATACGTATTTTGAGAAAAAGACAAAAGTAGGAACCTGGAAAGATTTCACTTATTTTAGGGATGCATCAAATAAAAATGCCTAAAAACTGGGTACAGACGAACTTCCTATTTCGTAAACAGGTCCCTAAGACAATATCCCTTGTAAACTCGAGCATATCTGGATAATATGTAACCAACGGTCACGTATTTAAAGACCCGTATAAGGTGTTTTGCTATAATGTATCATTTGAGCAGCCATAAGTGGCTTAACCTACTTAAATCTATCTTGTGGGGATTCCGAGTCCCCCCAGACGAGACGATTTGCGGATATGCTCGGTCATTCACTGGTGAGAATCCGGCGAGCTTTTCGACATACATCACCGACGTTTCCCTTGTTAATTCGAGAAGGTTCATAAGATCAACTCTCTCGAAGAGTTGGTATAATTCTTGGACGCATAGAGGTTGGGGTTGGGTAACCGCGGTAGTTCCAGAGCAGGCTCTTAGAAAGGCGGCGATATCGTTTAATGCTACTGGAATGCCGTTGCCAATTTCTAGGAATTCCCAATTCCCGTTGCACAGCAATATGTCCGGGCGTATGATGGCCTCTTGGAGAGACCACATGGACGTGAACCATGCGTTGGGTTCCCAGATATCGTTGGCAGGGGACTGTCGGTTTGGATCGTGCTGAAGAAGTTCCAGGGGCTTGCTGGCATGTGCAGCGGATGTTTCAATCGATGATAATAGCCTGTCCTTCTCTACTCCGGGCGTGGATGAGGCCAATAGGTATTGCAGACTAAGGTACTCCAATGCTCTAGGTAAAGAAGACCAAGACGGCAAATCGACGAGCCAGGCTACGGCCTTAAGGGCCTTGCGAAAGATCAGAGGCGCACTTTTGTTCTCCCAGTCTTGGCGTTTGAGCATTGTAAGGGTAAGCATCTGGCCCTGAGGAACAGTGAACAGATCGATCCAGGCATAACGCCAGGGCAGAGCAGCCAGCATGTCTGGCAGCTTTTCCACATCGAACTTTTCGTTACGGGGGATTTCCCATGGGACGCCGGGTAGATCAAACCTAGGAGCTGACGTATCTTGCCAACGATACCCGGAGTAGCTTATAGCAACGTACTCTGGGAAAGACCCCTCGGTGCTGATAATCTCTTCAACAGTCCGGGTTTCTTTCCGTTGGCAATCCCAGAGATAGTAGGGCGTTTCGAGATCGAAAGTTATGTCGACTACAAGAGAGGCGCCGTGGAGTGGCTTACTCGGAGTCAACAAGGTGTTCCTCGACGGTGGTATTGATTTCCAATACAATGATGATATCTTTTCGCATGCCGCGTAACACATTGCCATTCGACGAAGGCCGGCGAGCTCCGAAGGTTTGCAATGTTTGCGACCAAAGCGTCTACGGATCTCATAGTCCCTCAGTTTAGCCATAATACTATGATAGGTAGTGATATTAAGACTTTTAGCTCTTTTCGTCTCTTGGTCGACATCTCGATCTGATTGAGGCGATTCCAACCATTCGAGTAGAACTTCAAAAGAGCTTCGTTGAGAATAAGATAATTTCGATATAAACTCTTTCCTCTTTCTATGGTCCTTTAGAATGGTCGACGAGAACCCAGCGGCACGAAGGCTCACAGAATCAGCCATTGTGAGCTAGCACCTCGAAACTAGCAAATCGTGAAAGCCAAGCGGTATTTACTCAGGAATGGAAACTAGTTACTACTACTCCCTTAAAAGGCTGCCGAGTATACATAATTTACTAGGATCTCCAAATATCATATGTAAGCCACTGACCAGGGTATACTGCATAGCCCCTATAAACATGAAATTGATTGGATGGGGGCCACGATTTACAGTATAGAAGGAGGCTGTGATCAGTAAATATTTAGCACGTGTTAAACAGAATAGGGCTCTACGAGAGGGAGCTGAAATATCCTTGACCTATGATGTATTTACAAGGCAGACAGACTTGCTAGGCCATTTTCTAGCTTCAACCTCTTTTTAGGTCTTTTAGGAACCGATCCTTCCTTGAAGCTATCAAACTCGTACGCCCAAATCAGCACTTTATGGACGGCCTACGAGCACAGGCACAGCATAGATTCCTACAAGAGCAGAAATTTAAGGAGAATGCTGCTCTTTACGGTGTCGATATACCTTTAATAACGGTCGCTAAATTCGAGACCGAGACGACGTTTTCTGATGTCAAGATCCCCTGGATCCAGTCTAAACGCTTTCTTGATCGAGTAAACCAACCAGTTGAGAATCCCAATAAGGAGTCGCCCACGGCAACTCTGAAGCTTGTGAAATTTGATCGCGAGATTGATGGAACCTTGTTGATTAACCGGCAACTCTTCATGGAGGTATTTCAAGACTTCGGGTTCGATCCGTATTGGCTGCATATGCTCCTCTGTTCAGTATATGGATTTTTCCAACTTCGCGGCGAGGGTAGGAGCTCGTGTAATTACTACCTCAACACCGTATCTTATACGCTTCTTTGGCTGCACAACCCTTATGAAATATCTACGAAGGTAATTATCATACCGCGGGAAGCTGACGGGATCGATGACCGCGACTCGATATTCAGCAATTTCCTACAGTCCATGTACTATCACAGGAGTCTGATCGACGACTGCAATTTCTGCTCTTTCCTCTCTACTATACAGCTCGTCCAATGGATTGAAAAATCGGTCAGCGAGAACCTCGGGTTAATCCGCTCTACTGAGATAAGAACGGAGCATGGGACGTGGCTAGACCAAGGAAAAGCGATTTCCCCTCCAGGAACGGATGAACTGGTGGAGAAGTCGAAAGAGATGGGGTTAAGCCTTGCCGCGCTGGCAAACGTTGTTCGACATGTTTCGCTGGCGGAGACGATATTTGCAACTTGCCTTCACAAGAGCAGCCTTTACACAACCATAGGGGCCCGGTATTCCACACAATATGTCCTCCGGTTAGTGCAGACCAGATTGCAAACGCTGTAGGATTGTTGAAAGGCCAAGTCGAATCCAGCAAACTCCAGGCAAACTACCTCCAAGAGCGAGCTAGAACACAACATTCCGTCGTACGTACCTCGCTCAACCCATCCCGTGTCCACTATCAAGCTACCTTAGGTACCCAATCTAACTAAAGAACCCCAGATCTTCAACCTGCTCACCCGCCACGACGCCGAAAGCAGCAAAAACATAGCGCAAGCGGCAAAGCACGACAGCTACTCGATGAAGACGATAGCCATCATGACCATGGTGTTCCTCCCGCCGACCTTCTTCGCAACGCTCTTCGCGATGCCCATGCTCCAGTGGCAGGACAGCTCGGTCGTGAAGCCGAGTTTCTGGGTCTATTGGGTTTTCGCGGGGCCTAGTACCGTGCTGGTGCTCTTGGTTTGGTACTTTACTTCGAAGGAGAAGGAGAAGGGGGAGATTGTTCGGCCTGGGAGTGATGGGGGGAGTGTGGAGAGCGGAGAGAGGGGGGTGGTGAGGGGAGGAAATTTGAGGATTTGGATGGGCTTTTTAGGCGTGAGGATGGGGTTAGATCGAGGTTTAAGTGGCGGTAGGGAGGTAAATAGAACTTGGTTTTGTATAGGTTGATGATTTAATTCGTTGATAAATAATTTATACCGTCTACTTACCCCTTTATCCCTTACCCCTATCTTGTTGTGGTAAGGTAGTTTGATATTGCTATACACCTAGCTGGTATACTAGTTGATACTATTTCACCATGATAGATTTATATAGGTTAATTGCCATTACTACATCCTACCCACCCAAACTCCGAGAAAGCGGCTGCACGAAAATCGAGTCCGGCCAGTCTTCGCTCGACAGCCCCCAGCCAACCCTCAGCTTAGCCAGCCATTCCGAAGCAGCGCAAGCGACAGCCGTAACCTCCCCATCTTCTCCATATTGGACTTGGACGATCCGCTTACAGGCCCGCACATATCTATCCACCTCCCATCTCGGCAGGCGAAGCCATTCGTGGTGCGGATCGCACACGTGCCATTGTCCCGCCGGGGACGACGACGACGACGACGCCTTCAGGTCGGCGAGGCAGCCGTCGCAGAACCCCGTGTTGTAGCAGAACTTGCACGGGTTCATCGCGTTTTCGAATCCCCATCGCCGGCTCTCGCACCCGTCGCATATGTACTGGAAGTCCTGCTGTATCACCAGCTCGTGCGCCTCGAGGAGCGAGCGGGCGGCGAGGTACTGCCTCTCGAGGAATTCTTCGTCTTTTTCTGCCGCTAGTCGGGCTAGCTTGCTAGTCTCGTCGATTAGCAGTTTGATTGATTTTTCTGGGTCGTGTTCTTGGTGGCTGGAGGAGTTGAAGATGCGTAGGATCGCCGTGACCACGGGTTCTCTGGTGATAGATTCCTCGGACTTTAGCAGTGCTGCTATGATATCGGCGTTGATGACGGCTGGTGCTAGTTGCCAGGATGCTGCCGTCGAGTTCGCCTCGTCGCCGGTGTAGAGCATGATATCGGCGAGGATAGAGTATCCTTCCCAGTCGTTGATAGACGTGTTGTCGGAGAGTATCCTGAACGCTGTTCCCATGTCGGACAGGAAGACTTTCCTAGCTTTTTCCTTCTCGTTCCGCGATGTGTAATAAACTGCTAGGTAGCACTTAGCGGCGGACAGACCCGGGTTGATCTGGTATTGCTCGGTCACCAGACGTTCTAGCTCAGCGACGTGTCTTTCGCTTTCTGGCGCTTCCCTCAGCTTTTCGAAATGGTGCCAGCTTAGCACCCGGCTTGCTCTGCGAAATATGCGGACTCGATCCCAGCGCCACGTCAAGTTCTCTCTAACGACAAGGCAGCATTGTTCCCAGAAGCTCGGTGCTAATCTTGCGGCGGACGCGCGATCTTCCCGCGATGGTATGCGGCTAGACCCTTATACAGCAGGAAGTGGGACATGTGATAGTAGTTCCCGTCCGCTTTTGTATCGCTGATGGCTGTCTCCAGGTCCTGTAAGAGGATATCCAAAGAGCCTACCGACTCGCAGTTGCGGATAATATTCCAGAAAAATGACGGATAAGGCTCTTCGTCTACCTCCTCTTCCACGATGAATTCTAGCATGGGCCTGAGCTCGCTTGGATCACATGCTGCAGCTTTGGATAGGATCTGCTGGGCCTCCTTCTTTTTCCCATGTTTAAGGTACTGCCTCATTAAGAGACATTGCGCCTTCGTATCGCTAGGGTCTAGATTGTAGGCGGCCTCGCAGCAGCGTAAAGCGTCGTCTCGTTGTTGGAGGCTGGCATACCATCCTGCGAGACGCATTCGGATATCAATCAAGTCAGATTTTCCAGGCTCCCCCTGGTGTTCCAGTATTTCTTCAGCCTTTTTTATCATAATACAAGCATTAACTACGTCGTCTTGATGATAGTAGCATTCGGCCGAACCTTCGAATGCGGTCCAATTTGCGTCAGGCACCCCAGCCGCCAGTATGAAATAGTCGTGTGCTTTTGTATGATTTCCCATGTTTCTAAACGTCTCTCCTATTCGCTCGCACCATAGTGAGTTACTTTCTGGAGGTCCAAGCACGGTCTCGGCCCATTTCTCAGCCATGTATACTGCTTCCGAGTCTTTGTCGTAGCGCGAAGATCCTGCTGATTCACCGGCGTTCGTATCATTCGATGTTTTGTTATCTTTTCCATCGCTGTCGCTATCGTTCTTAGGTATGCCCTACTTGACATTAATTATATATATAACTTCAATCTCGATATAGAAACTTGACTTACCAAAGAAAGAAACCCGCGTATCCAGCTGAACGCAACAATAGGTGCCCCCTTTCGAGTTTGCAACCAAATATGAGCTATATGTGTCAAAATAGGTGTAAATAGCTTACGGTCAGGATTTTCGTCCGATCTCGCATTAACCAAGAGCTTCTTGTCATTTCTCGATAAGCTACTGATGGCTACTGGGTCTTGTAGCCACTTCCAGAATATTGATGTCTGCTCAGAGCTTCTGAACCATGTCGCTCCCCAGCTATCCCAATGTCTTTCAACTATCTCCACATCGTCGAAGAGGTCATAAATACCCCTTCCAATCTCTCTCTTGTCATTTGGCCCAATGACGTCTAAGCCGGTAGCTTCGTACAAGACTTTAAGATGGTCTGGAAGATAGCGTAGCAAATAGCGACCAATAGGTTGAGTCCTTGAGTCTACTGGCCCACGAAGGAATTCAAACGTCAGTTTTACAATATGGAGATGGGAGTCAACCTCATTGACTTGTATATGACCCTTCGGAGAATTCGAGTTGTCCGAGCCCTGCTGGAAAGAGAATTTATCCAGAGTTGAATAAGTATTGAGATCCCATAGAAACCGTTGAACGGTTGTGCGGTCTACATTGGTGATGGTGATGGTGGCGCTGATTCTTGGTGGATCGTCTGTCATCCGGGGGGTTTCTCGTTGCTTCACTACGCAGTCGGCAATCTCATCATCTTGCAACCTGACTCTGTTATCTGATCCTCTTTTGAGTATCTTTGAGAAGTTTTTGTCGATATACCTATCAAGTCGTTCGATAATGTCTCTCTTAAATCGAAGGAACTAAAGAGATTAAAAGTGTTAGTGTAAAATAAGATAGCTAGACCTGTAGAAGGTCTTTCTAGCTCCTAGCTATCTACTATATGAAGAGCTTGAGAACTTACCAACGCAGCATCTAACTCCTCAATCGTAAGAACCCGTTTCCCGAAGATAACCCACGCGAGTAGTTCGTTTATTTCGTCCACCTGTCTACCTTTCAACTGGGTTTCCAATTTGTTAATATCCTCCTTTAGTCTTGATATCGGATCTAAACTGAACTTGGCTAGGAGCTTCATAAGTTCTGCCTCCGACCCCCCTGACGATACGAGCTCTTTGATATCGCCAAGGGCTTCTTGGATGGTGTAAAAGCTGCAGTCCGGTTGCTCTAAAAGCATCCTATGAATCTCTTTCTTCTGGTGGAGCGTTTTCTGGTCTCGACCTTGAAATAGTTCTGCGGCCTGAAGCTCGTGGTTTAGATACATACGCATCTCTCCCTGGATATGGCCCATAACCTCTATAGTAAATGGTAGGAGCCGGTCTAACTTGATAAATCCAGACTCAAAAAGCTTGGGATGACCGCACAATGAGGATCTTCACCGACCCCGAGTCATTCTCGGGCAGTAATGTATCCTGCAAAGTCCCTATCATTTCCAGCAACCTGTCCACTTCTTTCACAGTGAGATAATCGAGGCCGTCGAAAATAATGAAGTGTGTTGTCTTGCGCATCGGAGAACCGAGTTTTAGGACGTTCCAAAGATCCATGCATTTTGCGTTTTTAAAGAACTTCTCATCCTTTGTAACGTCAGAGCAAGCACTAGATACAATCTTTGCATGTGCACTGTCTTGCTCGACTAGCTGTAGGGCCAGCGACTTCAAGGCAGTCTCTACCGGTTGCTTGTCGTCGTCACTTTTCCCCGTTCGGGCGGGAAAGAAATGATATGCTACTAGGCATTTGTTAGCTGATTCGGTCGAGCTATATTTTGACTGAAGATGGTGAATGATGGCGGAAACAGAAAATGTCTTTCCTGAACCTGGAGGTCCGGTTAAGAAAAGAAGAGGACTTGAGCCGTCGCGAGAGCTATCAGCCCAGTTCATATAACTTTCGATCTCCTTAAACCAGTTCCCACTTCTTGGGTGTGTACTTTTCCATATGTCTTCGTAAGTGGTCTTAGAAGCGTTTTGTTCCTCGTCTGAGATACCGATCTTGGCTTTGATCTTAGAAAGATACTCTCGGGTCATCTTCTCCGATGTCCTTTTCTTCTCTGCATCCGTCAAGATTCCTACATTGGCTTCGATATTCTTCACGCGTCCTCCAGTATCATATGCTCTGGTCAATAGTTCAGCAATACCCCTATCGCTTTTCATGATAAATTCAAGCGCGACGGTATTCTGTGTATTTTGTTGCTGCCGTACGAGGCCTTCGAAGCGCTTGAGACCGTCGACGACCTCTTTATTGTCGAAAAGGACTCGTTTCGTCTTTTTCTTTCAATTTCTTCCACCTGCCGCTGTATTGAACATTTATGCACAGAGCGCAAATGTCTACAAAGCAAATCATAACCTCGTGAACAGATTGGAGTAAGTCTTCATCAATCGTATCGAACTTTTCGATTCTCGCATATATCCTAAATCGCGAGAGAGTCGGGCCTATCTGTGCAAATACGTCTCTGATTTCTTCATGCATGTCACTTATTTCCTTCGGTACATCTAGCAACAGAGATATAGCTTTGAAACAGAGCTCTGCGGGTGGGAATACCTAGAGTAACCTTCAGCATCCGTACCAATATTATAATAAGAATATAATCTAACAATCGAGGCCCCTAGAGCAGCAACTCCTCCTAACAACTTCACGCATGATATTATATCCATGCCTATTTTCTTCGCCTGCGAAGTTCTGTATGTTTCTTGGTCATCATTCTTGAATAATTCATTGAACTCCTCTTGGAGGTTTTCTGGGGACCTAGGAATGTTTGCCAGAAGCTTTTTACCTGTAAGCTCTTGGAAGCGTTTCATTTCATCCTCCCACATCCCCTGAAAATCAAATTGCCTTTTAGACATTTTCAAGACCAAATATGCTGTCCTTTTGAAGGTATAAACAAGTTGTAGAAGATTAGTAGTAGAAGTTAGAATTGGTGGGAGAGGGGGTAACACTCTGAATCAAGTATATGTCAGCCAACTACCTAGCTAGGAATAACTGAATATGATGTGGTATTGCTTGGGGTCTGTTTAGTTGCAACGATCCAACGATCCATGCATGAAACCCATATTAAAACCTAGCTAATAGACGCATGAATATACTGCTAGTTCAATATCCGGCAAAAGAGTGCTGTCTGGGATAATATTGTGATTAGAGCTGATGACGATGTCGTAGACTAGAGTCTACCACCAGCATTTATAGTACAGCCCCGGAGAGGCTATACATAAACTTCGCTGTTATCAGCCATTGCTTTGTTAAGTGCAATTTGAATCACCGGGAAGAGAGGCTCAGTGCTTAGTTTAGTTGCGATAGCCCTATTTTAGGTGATATTATTATTTATTTCGTAATACCTAGTGATTATATTTCAAAAAGCATCGTCGAACCTGTATAAGTTCTAATTGAGAGACGCAAACTAATATAAATCCAGCATCTAAGATATACCTATAGAGTTCCTCCCTTAGAATTCATAAATTTCCACCAAATTTCGGCAAATACCAATGCGTAGTAAGATCTCGAGCTGGTTTGCTTGAAGAAGTAGCATCCTTAAAATCATAAGCGTTCTCCAAGCATTCATTCAACATAGTAACTGCTTCATTAAAGTCCATAACACTCAAACGCTCCAGCTCTGGAGATTGATCTGCTTCATTTACCCAAGTTGCCATATGTCTCGTGGCTTCTGCTAGCGCTCGATCTATAAGAGCTGGTTCCACGGCCGGTGCCGATATTTCTAGGAATCTTTTGAGCCCTACGACGTCGATTTCAGATGGCGTTACGCTAGCTCTATAAGGGGTGAACTTTTTATACGAGTCGCCATTCATGCGTACAAGGGCGTATTTCACCACCCGTACTTCGGTTTTCCCTTCTATCGACAAAAGCAAGACCCAGGCTCCTTCTGAAATACCCATTAAGCTATTCCATTCTAATAGGGGGCGAACCTCAATGCCAGACATGTCTGTTAGAGACGGTGGTCCTGCGGAAAAGGCGGCCAGGCAGCCAGGTGGCTGCCAAAGATACCGTAAAAATTTAGCCGCAAATGTCTCCGCCCTGAGCAGCCCGTGTGCTAAGTAGTATGAGGTATACCAATCGATATTATAGGTTTGGCTTAGTCCAGCTGGTCGGTAGCGACGGATAAACATGTGTTGAACAGGGACCACTTCAGAGGACGGGTGATATGCGGAGGGTGGGTGACCCGGCTGAGGGAGCTCAACCCAGGGCATATCGTTCAACGATAAAGAGAATGCTGTGTTGAAAGTGATATCCATTCTCTGCAATAGGCTCGCTCTATGTATGACAAGCTTATAAAACTCCCTGTTGACCGCACAGCTATTTCGCCCTGGCTCCTGAAAGCAGTACAGGTGCTGTAAGCAAGGTAGCTTACATATTGCATTCATTATTGATACTGCATCCCTTCTTGCTACTCCCGAGCCTTGGATATTGTCGACACAAAGAATGAGAGATCTCGTATTGCTCATATCTCTCGTCTCGAATGCAAACCTAAGAGCCTCTACGGATATGCCCTTAAACCGGACTAGGTCAACATGGGCCTCCCCGGAAAAGGCAATGCCTATAATTTGTCCGGCCGAGGGCGTTCGACCAAACGGTTCTGATAAAGATAAGTATTGTTGTAATAGATCCTTTAAATTAGCTATGCGTCGAAGGATTTCCAGTATCATTTCATCATAGACATTTACGTCTACTGTTCTACTGATTAAAGCTGTGGCGTATTCATTAAAAACATCCCCATCGGGATTGTACATAATAGGCGCCACGTCTTGAAATATCCGGGTGACTTTAAGTTCCGCTCATATTAGTTGACAATCTTCAATGTGATAGGACGTCAGTAGAAACTTACAGTTTACAACTGATGGGTCTATTGGCCCCAGATACTCCAACGTCCGGGTATCTCCGATAGCATCGATGTAGCCGAATTCTGCTGCGAATTCGACGGCGGAAAAGAGGTGGTATGGTGGCCTTGCCGCAAGGTTAGGGCAACATTATACCGCCGCGCAAGTCGTTTAAATTAGTAATGTCAAAGACAACTATGTTACCCCGACGCCAAAATAGGTCGTAACATGAGGCCATAAGCGGTAGTGGCGTAGTCCTTTGCGTATAGAGATCATTTGAACGGTAGTGGCAGGCACCTAGTAGTAAACATTCTACTACGAAAGGGAATTGGTGTTGAGGATTAGCGGACCTATTCAATAAGTTAGTTGATCCTTCAGATAGGAATATTGACACCCACACTCTAAAGCCAACGCGATAGAAGTCTATAGCCATAGCCCGCTCGGTTTCAATATTGATACGATTCGCTGGGTCAGACAATATGGTCTTTATCCAAAATAATGTAGCTGATACTTCTCCGGTAGGCACTTCTAATGCATTTGTATAGGGTTGATATCGGCGGACGCCGGCGAGGGGACGGTAGACATTATCAATCATAGTGACAACCCAGAAATCTAGTGGCCTGTATCTCTCAGTCGATGGGTGGCTGTAAGCCATAGTGAGTGATCTAATGTAGAAAGAGCATAATATGCAGTGTTTTTTAGGACAATATTACTAAATAAGTGTTCTCCTAGAAGGAAAACAGGAGGGTTATTGAACAGTGAACTTGGCACTTGTATATATATATATGTGCCCCTAGGCTTGGATATAACGCTATGCAAAGGTTATTTCATTGCTATCTTATTTACTAAACTCAACCGAAATTTATACTAAATATATTGATATATCAGATAGGAGATACGCTATTAAGATACTAAGCTTTATTTGGTTGTCTGCAATTCTATCGCTCGACCATTTCGCATACTGAGTATAAAATCTAATCTTTCTGAAAACTTATTTGTTGAGACTGAACTTACGCCCTCATTTAGACTTCCGTGATTTGACGAAATTCCTTCAGGTTATCTTTATAGGAGTTTCGCATTGGGACCTTTGCGGCTTATAATAATGAGTCATTCATAATAATTACCCAAAAGCACGTGTCCTACCTCTGATAGTCATAGTTTAGGTAGGATACCTCACGAATCTCGCCTATCTTCATTTTCTATCTTTGTGGCAACTTACATGTACTAATACTATTAATTGACCTGCATAGCAAGCGCTGATTAGTTAAGGTCACTTTATATTATTTCAAGTTCTCGAATTTACAAAATTTCACGCCTCTAGCAACTAACCTGCAGCCTTGACAAGTAATTTAAGACCGTCATCTACGCAATTCTTACCAATGCCAGCCTTTTACGTTACTCTAGTTACTCTCAGTCCCATCATCTAACAAGAGCCTATGACTCAGGGTAAAGTTATAGATATTTACGAATTCTTTTCAATTGGAAGTTTTTGTAACCTTAAACATGCACACCGGAACTGGGTGACTCTTCTTTATATTAAATTTGGGATCAAATTTGTAAAATAAGAAACCTCGTGTGCCTTGACCCTACTATTAACCTAATCAGCTTAAATTTACCTGTGCCATACAAATAGAGTTGTAGAGTTGAAGTAAAAAAATGAGGTTTGTGTACTGTTCAACCTCAGCATGTGAGGAACATGCGTTAACATATAGTGGTCTTGCTCAATTATATCTAGCCTTGCGATGGTTTCTATCTTGCTTCCATTTCGAACGAAGCGAATAGCCTCCCAACAGAGGGCCGAAGCTGCCGGAGGCATAAGAAAAAGATTACTTAAATATAGTTATGCTGTAGATACTCAAAATCTAAGCCTACCTAAGCTCTTTTTAAAATATTGATTGAAAGTATTGATTAAAAGGTATGGTTGGATTGTTGGGGATTCACTGCAACTGGTGTTGTTCCAGTTTACATTAGCACAGCCACAAATAAGAGTGGAAAGGAGAAATAAACCGCCACAGTTATAACTAACGCCACACGACTTGTGAAACCGACTTTGCAAGATTAAGTTAAGGTTGAGATTTCAAGAATACCTTAACAAGTAAAAAAAAATAAAATGTTGAAATTGCCCAACATGACCAAAACCCGATGTTGGCTATTTGCTAAGTTAATTCCTAAATTGATTGCTTAGTTAATTGTCTTGCTCGAGCATTGCCTTTGCACCGTTGCAATGTAAGGCTGTGCTGATTAATTACCTCGTATATTTCGTATACCTAAGAACATACACGTATAGGTCACGGCTTGATTTCCGTCTTTGTCTAAGAGAGATGGCTGTGGTAACATGACTCGTCACCGTCTGCCCACCATGAAGACCATATCACCATTAAAGCATGAAGACCATGAGAAGAGGTGTCCAAGATGCCCCAGCTACTCGGTTAGTTTTCGGCATGGACGAATATCTTCTTTATCCATTTACATTCAGCATTAGTATATACAGTCGCTACCTATAATGATCGATGAGGGGTTGCTTATTATGAACCTTATTAAAAGGGGCTTCACTAAATTTAGGTGTAGTTAAACCAGGCCCCTTCTTATTTTCGGAATTTCTAGCTGACTTGAGAAAACATCCCCGTGGTCTTATTCAACTTCATCTATAATATTAGGTATACATATAGAAGCTAGAAACTTCGAGATCAAAACAAACTGAAACTCCAGTAAGGAGATGCAATCAGATCAAAATGAAACAGCCTCACCATGATAGCTGGAATAGCTATTTTATATCTTTTGGGCATTATTATAGTACGTGCACGTGGATGCTCGGCCACAAGATACCTCATTGCGTCGGAACGATTTCGACTCTTATAGGTAGTGTATATACAAGTGTATGTCATTTGTGGCATGCACAAATAAAGCTGTTTGACTGCTTGGCTGCTTGTGAAAGGTTAATACATATTAATATTAAGTTAAAGTTATTGGACCTTCAAATGCAATATGAATTTTGCTGCGCCCGTGCGAATAAATCGCAATGCGAGAACGAAAAAAAAAGGGTTCCCTGTCCAGCTGAGATTTCGAAGCTCAATGGATCTAAGCCTCATGCACTAAGTCGTATTTGGCATAGCCCGAAGAATATACCGATTATCTATTGGATCTAACGTTTAAACGGACGATGGGTGGGTAATGCATAGGAAACCCCAGTCTCAAACAGTCGGCACCACTATAGCGCCGACCTTCCGCGGTTGAAACCTAAAAAACCGGACGCTAGAGCTAACTTAACCTTGTTGCCGTAGGTACATTATGTACTTGTCCGTGACTCCGTGCCCTTATTTACATACATCGTAACTTCGTACAAATAATTACCTATAATATGTATGTGTGCGGAAGATGCCGGAGGGAGACATGGACCTCTTAAACAACACCACTTAGCAAAGGTATACTGCGGCATTATCACATTGATAAAACCAGAATGCGTATTAAGCTCACATGCTTATCTCCTAAATGTTTTATCCCGCTCGAGTAATGGTAGTGAGTAATAAGCAATGGGGTTAGGAGAAATATCGAGTCCGAGATTCAGGCGAGCAGATGAAGTAGGATTCTTTAGAGCAAACGTTAATCGATTTGAACTTTACTAAATCATCTTAAGCCGCTTTGCCAAGTGGATTGACGGTGGCTGTGCGCGCTAGGATTTAGTCAAGCTCAATTTCCTCCTTTTACACACATGTACGAAGTACATACATGAGCTTAGGGGCTTAAGGGCTTAAGGCTTTAAGCCCCGAGCGAGTCGCTTGTCAAGGATGGACTTCTGATACACGTATTCGACAATCTCGTAGGGGCTAACACACATTCGTTACCAAACAATTATTAGCAAAGAAACAATCTAGTTTGCATTGGTAGACGGCTAACAGTAGAAAGTTGGGACAAGTTTGAACAGCTTTTGCCGTGATCCCGTAGAGCCGACAGGGTACCGATTTAGCAAAGCGTCCTTATTCTCCCGGACTCTTCCATGTACCTTTTCTACCTTTTCTACCTTCTCCATCGCTCATCACTCATCGGTCGAACAAGTACAGCCGTCAAGGTTCTGAGACTACCTAAATGTACTCTGTATCCTATACTTCCCCATCCAATTCCCGAATATGATGTTTCTACGGTGGTAGACCTGAAACCTCAAGTACTTGAGACATAACACAAGACCTAGTGACACTGCTCGGCTGGATCTCCCAAACAAACCATATAGATCCGATGCGTTTATGCAATATACACCGTACACCACGAATGACCGTCTTGGGTCGAGTATTTGGCAAGTCAACATCTGGCGAAGGATTCATAACATCTTGTCCCTTTTCGTCTGTTTGTCGTGTTCGACATCGTCATCACCAACTGTGAGCCAAGAGCCGCCTGTAAATCTATGCGCCTATAAGCAGATAGTATTGGATCTAAGACTTCGAATGGAATTGGCGTCGTCATCACCTTTAAGATGTAGAGGGCTGCAGAAGGCTCTCTTGCAGGACATGATATGTTTTTACTGGTAACTATCATGGCGGTTGATGTTGATATGTAAGTGGATATGATATGTATGTAAGTGCCCAAGTGGTTAACTAAGTAATGTTAGCCTTTACCTAGGGACTTCCATACATTAGGTAGTGTACACTAAGAGAAGTACCTAGCGTACCTAATATACTAGCGTATATAGGTACCTAGGTACTTTATATATAATGGATGTGTGTGTATTCCTGACCTGTGATTCGTTCGGGGCAGTTAGTTTCTCGGTCTTAGGAAGTTGGGGTCCATTGGCCGACTGGCCGATATGTATGGGATATGGGGACAGACCCTTTCGCATCGCTCGCACGGATTACGCGTCCCTTCTCCTCTTTTAATCGACGGTCCCTGTCAACCTTCCGTACGGGGCCAAATACTTGCCAAGTACGTACCAAGCCACATACAAGGGAACTTAAGGATGCCCCTCCTAAAAGAAACTTTCCAAGAACTGACCACCTACATGTAAGGTAACTTGGTAGCTGTCACCCCCAAACCATCTTTTAGACAACCATGTCCCAGGCACCCATATTATCCAAATTTCCCTCCTAATCCGCGTTCCCTGCCATTTCTTCATTTCTTTTCATACCATTTCTATTCTTTGCCCACAGTATATCGAAATACCAACATTTCACATCAACTACTCAATACTCAATACCCAACCAACAATACCCAACAATACCCAATACTTTATTTACGAATCGAAGCCACTATTACCCAGCGAATAAGACATACTTATAATATAGACTTGATAAACGTTTATCTTCGAACCAGACTTAAGTAAATTCGCTTCTCAGCGCTGTTATGTCGGGTTCAAGCCTGTCTTCGTCGAGCCCCACGGGCATGGGCGACCCTCTCGAGCTTTTCGACTTTCACGAGTACGACGCAAACCAATACCAATCTGCTTCGACCTTAACTTCTCCAGGAGCTACCAAAGCCCAATTCACCATAAATTCAGCGACAGTAACAACACCAAGCACCCTGCCAACCACGCAGACATTATCGGGTCCTAGTCACCAGTACGATCAGTACAAGCAACAGACACCTTTTGTTCCCGGAGCCCTCTCCAGTACGATCGCCATCAATAATAGTAGCCAACTCTCCGGTTATGCTATAGACTACATGCCTTCAGAGATCAGCTCACACGAAGACACATTCGACTTCAACACTGTACCGTCGCGAAATATGAGCACCACTGATATGGATCTCGATTTCGAACCCCAGGCCGATGCCTCGTTTTTCTTCTCAGATACGACTATTGACCCTAACGCAATTGGAGGAGAGTCTCAAGCAATGATGTCGCCAACTGTTCCAAGCCAGACGAGCAATGTCGGAAGGATGTATCCTGGTATGCATCAGCAGGCTGCATTAGCAAAGGCGCAAGCACAGCAGAGGCAGCAGCAGCATCTTATCCAACAGAGACAGAATCAACAAGTAAAGCATCATAGACCAAAGCCTCCTTTGCCAAAGACTCCTATGCCTTCGGATCCGATTGTAGAACAGAAGATAACTCAGCTTCTTAATTCCATGAGGTCGAAAGCTGGTGCTAGCCCTGGCGATTCAAGCGATAACTCTACTCTCTCTCCAATTGCCGAGGCCCAAAAAAGAAGAAGATGATATGGATGAAGATGAAAGACTGCTTGCGAGTGAGGAAGGAAAGAAACTTAGCAGCAAAGAAAGGCGTCAATTACGCAACAAAGTTTCGGCTCGGGCCTTTCGGTCAAGAAGAAAAGGTAATATATCTATAATCCGCTCTAGTGTAGTATTTTGCTAATAGTATAACAGAGTACATTACTCAACTCGAAGGCTGAGATTGCCAACAAGGTAACTGAGACGGTGACCTACGTGCTCAAATCGGGCTTTGATCGATGAGAACAAGCGTCTGCAGACCTCAGTCGGATGTTACTTGCATCGCCATCGTTTTCTAATTTCCTAGACAATCTGAGTTCCAACCCTGGTTCAGTCTCTCAACAACAACAGCCACAGCAACAACAACGACAGCAGCAGCCACAACACGAGCAGCGACAGCTTGAGGCTCAAGTTCCTAAAGATGTTAACCCCTTCATTCCGGGTCAACAGAATCATCAGCATCAACAAATAGGGATGGTTATGATGCCCGAGCAAACAATGGACTTTTCTATGCTAAACTCCGACTTCAATTATCTACCTAGAGTTTATGCTGTCTTGGAAACACCGGAGATGCCCATTATTGACACGGAAGCTTTGGCGGGCAAGGGATCGAGTTTTGTAGAATCCTTTTCAGCAGATGCCGAGAAGAGCGGAGCTCCCGTCCTAGAGTCACCCATTGAAGTTCCAGAACTGGCTGAGACTTCTACCGAGCCGGAAGTATCCGATTACTCGGTTGCAGACCTTGATGGAGACATTTATGATGACGATGATATGACTACTTCGTCGTCGAAACCTGTGGAGTTGAATACGGATAATCTCACTGCCGTAGACATCTTCGGCGGTATCGAACCTGAGAAAGCATTCGCCAGGTATGAGCTTATTGACTTTTCAGATGAAGATACTGTCGCCATCATGGCTGCAAGACGGGTGGAGCGTCTCGCGGCTAGCCTTGAGCCTGTCCTGGCTCGGTTAGATATGCTTAGCATTGGATTATAGTTATACCAGTATACCATGTTGTATTTCATTTAAGTGTTTGCGGTATAGTAAGCTCGACTTATATGGCGTTCTGGAAAGTTTACAATAGGTGAAAAGGAGGGGTTCGAGTGGATTAACATCACTTATCATTGCGTGCAATTGAGTTTTACTTTGTTTTATTAAGGTTAGCTTTTAGGAGAGCATGGTTATTGATGAAGCGCTTCGGAAGAGCAGGCGTAGCTTATGAGAAACAAGGGTAGGGGGAGGGAGGGTAATACCTAGGTAGATAGTGTTTTTCGTATCATAATACGAAAAACAAAAATAAAAAATAAGATTAACATAATGAACATCTACGTTTAATATCATATGTGATCTAATCGTTTCAATATATATAATAGCTTTAAGCATGTTTAGATTTACATATTAAAGCGATTGGGTTGCATATGATATTAAAGTGTAGATGTCGATTGGTTTTATAAGTCGGCAATTACATGTAATCACATGGCGATACCCCGGGGGTCAGGGTATGTTGATTTCCAATCTTACTTGAGAGAAAAAAAGAATCCATAACTCGGAAATATTATATTTCTAACCAGATTCTATTTAGAATTGTCATTGTCATCGTATCACAAGTTTCATCGCCGTCCATAAGTACCTCACAATGTAAGTTTCGGTCCCGCGTGTTTACAAGCTGATATTATGAGATTATCTTAAGTCCTTTTTAACTAACTAAACATATTTATATGCAAGATTATCATACATCGGCACATATACTAATATCACGTCACTTTCTTATATATATATCTCATTTTATTATTATTTTATTATTATAAAAAAGAGGCACCAAAAAAACCAACCAAACGAAACGAAACAAAACAAAAGCAGCGGCGGCGAGATAAGGTGTGCCACGGCATACCATACCATACCATACAGGCTTTTACCGATTGGCTCGCACGAATGCTGAGTAAAACGTTTATTATATCCGAAAGGCTGCTTACAAAGAATAGTAAGTAAGGTATGTAAGTAATACATGACATGGAATCCTCCAGCGCCACCCCTCCATCCCCCCCTCCTTCTCTTCCTAAAGCCAAGATCTAGCCTGTTTTTTTTGGGGGGGGTTATTTTTTTTTTTTTCAAAAAAATCATTAACTTGTATGCCGTTGGGGGTTACACTGCTTTACACGCCGAGGAGTAGCATTCGCTGGTCACGTAGCACATGGGAAGTTCCCTCGCTCGCGCAGCTGGGTAAGGCTCGGGTTTGAGGGCAGAGCGTTTTTTTTTTTTCTTTTTTTTTTTTTCCTTGCCGTGCATTTTGCGGTGAGCCGCTGCATCATCATCATCAAAGCCGTTTGTATAAATGGCCTTGTTCCCGGAATGATACCGGGAATTGCGCATGCTGGCTGGTAGATATGACGGCGGCGGCGTCTTCTATAGTCCGGTGCGAGACATCGTGCCGTTCTAGATTACGAGTCAGGAATTCCTTTTTTTTTTTTTTTTTTTTATCTTGCTGACTTGGCGAATAATTGTGTTATCGGTGGTATGTAAATTCAGACCAAACAATAACACATCGTGCATATATACTTACACTTCCTTCTTGTACTACTATAGTAGGGCTCATTCCATGTCGAGGCTAGCTGAGCCGTGAACCAGCTTATGTGGTAAATTATAATTTTTTTATTTTTCCTTTCTTCCTTTTCATTCTAATAGGGGTTATGAATCAAATGTTTTTGAAACATAATCGTCCCACGTCGCCATTTCGGATTTTAGAAATATTAGAAAATTTTATAGATGCGCTGTTCTTTTTTAAAGCCAAATCAACTTGTCAACATGTGTGAGATGGTGTTACCAATAAAGAAGGATTGCCCGACATAGCCCAGTCCTGATTAGTTTAGTTGCGAGATACCTAGCAAGACGATTGATCCGTTCGCTCCATCGATTATAGATCTAGGACCTTTATCTGCTTATGGATGGGATGAATGGATCGATTTCTTCAGCTTTCACCCCCCTCCCCCTCCCCCCCCATTCCCCTTTCCCCCTGGACTACCCGTTAAAAGACATGGTAGTCGGTCCGCCACTTCCGACCTCTCGGGAACCGAAAGAGTGACATCAGCACAATGAGGATCGCGCGAGCGGAGTTATCTTAGTTCGCTATACCGTTATGCCGATGTATACTATCTCCATCGCGAAAGCGATCTGAAGAAAAGAAGAAGAAAAAAAAAATACCAGTAAGCCCCTTTTTTTTTTACTTTTAGTACGAAATGACGGCATTTGATATGCGGCTCACCCCCGCCTCTCATTATTGCCGACGCCCAGCCCGACATCGAATTGTAGCTTTATATACGTGGGATAGTCTCTCTTCCGAGGGTTTACCGCTGGCCCTGTTTCGCTCCTTTATTAGACAAATCCCCTACCCTGGGCATAATATCTCGTAGTCAAGCAAAAAAAAAAAAAGGTAGTAAGAGATGTCGATGCCGAACAGACCCTCAGACGTTTCGTTTACGAGCCCCGTGGTTGGTGCTAGGGATGACCCATCCAGAGAGATGGTCGAGACGAGTTGGTTAAGATACGCAACTGATACGGAAGACTCGGACGGCACGATTCAGGCCCCCCCTCGAGAATACGAAGAGTATGTTGAAGATAGCCGGCATGAAGAGCCGCACCGGAGCGGCCGGGTTCTGGGATCCGAGGATGGATAAGGTCCGGCGAGAGGTGGTCACCAACTGGCTTCGGACATGTTAGTTTAGCCTAGCTTTTGGCGGGAGACTTGAATATTAGGCTTACCATGCTGTCTAGTATTGATGCTCATGACCTTCATCTTAGCGGTGTTGTCTATGTACTGGGGAGTTCTCACGCACATCGACGGGAACCTCCACAAGTTAGTAATTTACGTGGTCGACTTCGACGGGCAGGTGGCGCCGTACGACGACGTGACGCCGCTCGTAGGACCGACAGTAACGGAGGTCGCGCAGCAGGTTATAGACGGTGAGGCGGAAGTTGGGGTACACCATCGTGTCACCCGACGAGTTCGGCTACGATCCGATTGCTGTGCGGCAGGCCGTGTACGACTGGCATTGCTGGGCGGCTATTATCGTCAACCCGAATGCCACCGCCTTGTTACAGGAGGCTGTCGCAACGGGAAACTCGTCCTACGATCCCACGGGTGCTATCCAGTTCATCACTCAGTCCGCGAGACAGGAGACTACCACCATCAATTATATCGTTCCACTGATGAATGCCCTCGCTGCTCAGTTTGCAGCAAGGTTCGGCCCGACGTGGACTCAAAGTGTTATGTCGAATTCCTCGCTCGATAGGGATGTGATTGCTCAAGCACCCGCGGCCCTGAGTCCAGGTGTCACTCCCTTGTCCATCGACTTGCGACCTTTTGGTCCTGCTACCGCTACACCGACGGTCAGCATCGGTCTGATTTACCTCATCATCGTCGCATTCTTCTCCTTTGCCTTTTTCCTACCCATCCACATGGTATGTCTATAAATAACTGTTACTCACCGACCGAATTGTCGCGGGACGAATCGGGCCGGTTCTCGTTACAGCTCCCTCCCGTTAGGTGTACACACCTAGGCTAACAGCACGTCTCTTTAGCAATTCATCATTCCCAAGGGGCACCCTCCACTTCGCTTCTGGCAGCTCATAGTCTGGCGGATTTGCGCGACGATAACGACGTACTTTTTGGTGTCGCTCATATACTCGTTCGTGTCCCTCGCTTTTCAAATCCCTTTTACAAATCCGCCGGCGTCGCCTACCGAGCCGGCGATTAATCCTACGGCGTACGGCCGAGGTTCATTTGCCGTTTATTGGATGGTAAACTTCATCGGGATGTGTGCGCTAGGCCTCGCCTGTGAGAACATGGGTATAATCATCGGTCAGCCTTGGACAGCCGGCTGGCTCATCTTTGTAAGTACCGCCGAAGTTTCCCCCTTTTTTTGCGTTCCACGGATTATCTCGTCCTCAAGTTTGTTGTTGCGCTCGTGGGACGTTGATTCCCACCAGTCAACCTCACAATCTACCTATTATATAACTCCCGAGAATCTACCCGAAGTTTGAGGAGGCGGAAAAGAAAGGAAGAAAGAAAACTTGCTAACTTGCGCGCAGTGGGTCATCACCAACGTGTCAACAGCCTTCTACGCGATCGAGCTAGCACCGGGATTCTTCCGCTGGGGTTACGCCTGGCCCTTGCATCACGTCGTGCAAGCAAGTCGGTCAATTCTGTTTGACCTACACTCGGAGATCGGATTGAACTTCGGGGTGCTGTTTGCGTGGGTCGCCATCAACATTGCGCTGTTCCCTATCTGCTGCTACATCGGACGGTGGAGGCAGGAGAATGGGCAGCGGAACGGCGAGAGGGCCGCCGAGTCGTATACCGTATACGATGCCCGGGCCGAGGGCCAAAAGAAGGTCGTTCCGAAGGAGAAGGGTGCGTTACCGCCGGTCAGGAAGCGGGGGTTTATGAGAGGTGTATAAATTAGGTATCTAATTTAAGGAATATTGGAGAAGCACATAATATTGGGATGGATGGATGTATGTATGGTATGTGTTGCATTTCGAGCATAGCTAGCGGGCGTTGGATAGACAAGAAGCATGAACCAGAATAGAATAGAATTAACATTAATTAAGAATTTTGAAACCTGCGAGAGATCATATAGCCGGTATCTGTGCAGGTGGTTTTTTATATTTATGCTTTAGATTAGGTATTAACATTGAATTAAGCATTTGTTTTTTTCGCAAAATCTACCTCTTAATGAAACGGGGAATGTGACTAATATGTACAGGAAGTACAAAACTGACATGTATTCATTTAGGAGGGTAGGTAGGTGGTCATTTATCCTGTCTGTCCGATTTAAGCCGTTCGACAGCCCCAACGGTGTTCCGTAGCGTAGGCTCTAATGAACGCCCAGATGACTTCACGGGCTGCAGGGCTGGAATAGCGCAAAGTGACAATAGTGTGAAGTTTATCGCTTCGTGTTGCCCTTTTTAGGTTATTATTTGAAAATAAAGTCCATGTTTGGGGTCATGTTTCTGAGATACTAAATGAGTCTAGGTTTAGTTTTTGTTCGTAGCTCTCATATCTCATAGAGGGGGGTGGGTAGCATGGTTATGAGTCCGCGATAACGAGTCCGTGGTAATGGAATGCCCTAGATATAAAAAGTAAAATGAAAGTGCTTTGATATAACTATGTCAAGCATATTCTAATGACTCACGGGTTACGAAGGTATGACTGTATGATGTTAAAGCGATTGATCAAGTCTGATATTTAAGTCAAAAGAGTTGGTATAAGCAGGGCCTATGATCGCAATCTATTAAGCTTCACATCATTTGCTCAGTGTTATGCCAAGAACTATATAGATGACAATACATATGAGCTTTAGTTATATGCACTGAGCCTGGCTTATCCATCGGAGGAAATCATATAAATACTCATTCAAGTTTATAGGAAGACCCGATTGCGACATGATAAGATTGATGTAAGTGTATGAGTATCATTTTCGCAAGTCTTTATAATTTCCATAGCAACCTGATTTCTATGCTTGGCTCTTAGGTATATTAGGTATATTTCCTATGTCGCTAAACGTAAACACCTTATCTCAATTACCACTTTAAATCATGTCGAAGTCCGCCCTAAAGGATAGAAATATCAACTTCTAAGTGAACTAATACCAATAGTAACGAATCGCAATTAAATTACCCTATAAAGCTACCATGCGGGTCTATGAACTAGGTAGGTAATCGGCTATCCTGCGGCTTCGGCCCCTCACACCAGTATAGAAAGGCTTATCGTCTAGTCGGACCACTCCTTCGGCTGCCCCGCAGAGGTATCATAGAAGAGCTCGGTATTATATAGGTTAGGTAGGTTAGGTTAGGTAGTTATTATAAATAATAATCCGTCTCGTATCTTTGAACCAAGAGTAGCCTAATAGTAATTTATAGCTTATATGAGGAAATATTATATTATACACGCCACTCATCTATAACATACATACTACATTAGGTACCTAACCTAGTCTTTAAAGTGATGCAGTCCCAAAAGATAACCTTGCCAGTGGCCAACCCCTGCGTGTCATTCTGGCAGCAGACTACACGTTCGTTCCCCTACTTACACGTCAATCAGAACGAACCAGTTCCAGAAGGGTCTAAATACGCCATTATCGGCTCGGGCATCTCCGGTGCTCTAACTGCCTACGAGTTAATCCAGGGGGGCGTGCCGGCAGGGGATATAGTAATTTTCGAGGCGAGAGAAGCCGCCAGCGGAGCGAGTTCGAGGAATGCAGGACATGTGCGCCCAGGTCAGCTAAATATTATTATCATGGGTCTAACCTAGGTTAGATACATAATATAATTCACATTGCTAAACTACCTACCTACCGTGTATATAGACGCCTTCCGTGGATTCCAAGTCTACAAGCAGCTGCACGGCCGAGACCAAGCGCTCAAGATAATCGCCAACGAGAAGCTCGTCTTCCACCGGATCAAGGACTTCGTAGAGGAGCACGGGGTCCGGTGCGACTTCAACCCGACGACGACGTTTGACGTGTGCATGACGCGGGAGTTTGCCGATTTCAACGCCCGCAGTTTCAAAGAGTATCAAGAGGCCGGAGGCGACGTCTCCCACATCAAGTTCTACGAAGGGGAGGAAGCGCGGAAAGCGACCCGCGTGCAGAAAGCATTTGCTGCTTACGAGTGGCCGGCTGGCTCGAGTCATCCGGCGAAGCTGGCCCAGTGGCTTCTTTCGCAGTCGATAGGCAAGGGTGTCCGGTTGTTTACTCATTGTCCGGTTACTTCAGTAGCCAAGTCAGCCTCTTCGACTGGTGACCAGGTCTCTTGGGACATACTCACACCTCGAGGCACGACGAAAGCCTCTACGGTAGTCCACTGCACAAATGCCTTCGCGCCTCACCTCCTGCCCCAGCTCTCGAAGTTCATCACCCCTAACCGCGCTCAAGCACACGCCTTCGTGCCTCCGCCTTCGCTTAGCTCGTCCAGCATCCTCCCCAGCACCATGTCCCTGCGACACTCGCTCAAGCACTTCTACTCCGTAGCCCAGCGGCGACCGGACGGGATCATAATCCTCGGCTCCCCGATCGCGAACCCGAACATCAGCCCGGCGGCGGCGACCAGCCGTCTAGTCCCCGACGATAGCATCTTCAACGAGGAGGTGCGCGACGACGCCGTCAGCAATTTCGAGACTTGTTTCCCGGACTGCGAGAAAGCGAGGCTGAGCCACGGGGAGGGACTGCTGCATACGTGGACCGGTATCATTGGGATGACGACGGACTCGGTTCCGTTCGTGGGTAAGATAGAGAGTCTGCCGGGACAGTGGGTTTGTGCTGGGTTTAATGGCCACGGTAAGAATAACAGTCAAGTCGCTTTAATTTGATAAATATCTTCATAACTAATATGTGCTCCTATTCAGGTATGGCGAGGATATTCACTTGCGCACCGGGTATCGCAAAGTTGATACTCGGAGGCTCGTGGAATGACACTGGGTTACCCGAGTGCTTCGAAATAACCGAGGAACGTCTGGAAAGGCTTCAAAAGGGAGTCTCCGGGTCCGTATTTTGAGCCAGTGGTACAACTATATCGCCTCAAAAGTATATATATCAAACTATAGACTATTATTTATCTAGCTATGATATTATCTATAAAATTTCCACATTTCCTTTTTGGAAATTATATCAATAAAGGCGACTAGCTAACGTAAAACAAGTGCAATTGGACACTACCTATCTATCTTTTAATATTAACGCAAAATAGCAACAGTTGCAACAACAATCAGTATACACCGACAGTCCAGATAAACAAAATACCCCAGAGCTAAACCAGATCTAGCAGTAAGGTAATGGGTTCGAATCGTAAGACATCGCACGTAAAAACAGCTACCTATTTTAGAGACGGCCAAAAAAAAAGAGCACGTATAGAAAGTAGTCTGGGCCTGATACCATTGGGATCCGACAGGTCGCAAGAAAAAGCGACGTGCGAGTTAGATAAGGCCGTGGCGAGGTGTCAAAATCATCGGTTTCGACGTACAAAAAGAATTGGGAAGTGTCGTATAATTAGGAATATATCTGCACGATACATAGATGTGGGTGCCCCCCCTTTTTGCCACATGGTTAAACATTTTATTATCTAACTACCTAAGAATAATATAGGGGGGGGGGCGAACTTGTATTATCAATTTAAGATTATCTCGGGTACTATTCTATGGTTCTCTATAGTGGCCGCGCAGTATAAGATAGTGAGATATATAGCCAATCTCAACGGTATAATCAACTTGGTATCTCTAACAGCATCCTTTAAACAGCAGACTCATCCTGTTTCCGTATCCGTGGTCCTCTAGCAAACGAGATCTGTCTAAACCGCATAGCCCCATCCCCAACTTCACCTTCACGCTCCGAATCAGTCGTAGTCTCCCTGTCCTTGCCCACATGAGTATAAGCTAGACTCGGCGTGGGCACGTGCTTGGGCAAACCCAGGCCGGACACGGAGCTAGAAGGGATAGGGGTCCGGATTTGAGATCTATTGAGATTGATATCGAAGCTGGACACCCTCATAGGCCCAGTTCCCGACCTAGACCGCACGGCCTGGTTCTTCCCGAGGATCGTGCTGTTAGAGGTACTCCCGGCGCCGCTCCGGCTAAGCACGCTGAAGAAGTCCTGCGCGAAAGTAGTCTCGAGATCGCGAGGACGGCCGTCGGTAGTCCAGTAACGCTCGTCGCTAAGATCGGTGCTAAGATGGCGGCGGAAATACCGGTCCTGGTTAACCCACCACGCACGCCACCCGCCGACGATTAACAGCGTAAGGGGGATCGTGAAAGCCCAATAGATCCAGAAGGAGGGCATGACTATGGGATGCGGCCAGCCCTGAGGCGCGTCCTCCGATATAGCCGGGTCGCCTGCCGTGCCTGTCTCCCAGTTAAACATGGACACGCCGAATAATGTACCGATGTATTCGCCCGGTAGGAAGAGGGCGGTGATCACGGCCAACGCCTTCATCGAAGAGCTGTCCCTTGTCGACGCTACTGCCATACGCGCATTGAGGTTGTTATCCTCCTGCGCCATCTTCGAGTAGATAATATCGATCTGTGCCCGGCAGCGTAGTTCTGACATACGTCGATCTGTCTCGAGTGAAGTGCAGAGCCGCCACGTGCAGTCCAGATACTGTCTGATCTCATGCCAGTGGACGGTAAGTTCGTCATCCATTTCGTCGGCCTCATCTCTCTTAAGTTCCCCTCTTGCCACTGCCTGAACCCTCAATTCCTTTATGCGCATGTCTAGCTCGTCACCAGCTTGGATGATGAGTTTCAACGCACGTTCCATCCACCTCAGCGTGTCGAGTAACTGAATGGCTCCTTTGAGCACATCGTGGGCTTCTTTCATCAAGTGAATTGTCTGCGGCGGCACGTAGTCGGGATCGTAGTAACTAGCTACCTCTGGTGCAGTTGAAGGCGTAACGTTACGAGAGAACTCGTGGCTTCGTCGTGCACCTCCGACCTTGGACTCGACCATCTCCTTAAGATTTGATGAGAAGCGTTTCAAAGGCTTGAAATGCTGCTGCTTCTCTCCTTGGTGATTCCGCCACCAAGCTTCAGCGTTAGCCCGCCCTATTGTGCCCGTCACCGCATCGACGTGCGCCTCAAGCTCCAGCACTTCGGCATTGTTAGCGTTCACCGCCTCCTCAGTGCGAAATAGCTGTACTTGTAAGAGGACGACTGGCAATACGAGCGGGTGAGACCATCGTGCCCTACAAGAATCCAGGCGGCGCTCGTATTCATCCAACGCATCTTCGGCATGCCACCTTGTATCAAAAGACCGCCGTATGAGAGCGGTTGTCGTCCTGGTCTTCAGTCTGTACGCCATTGAGAGGAAGTCGTATGGCGGCTGTGGACTAGAGGAGAAACTTAGGATTAAATCTTGATGTATGTTAGTGCAATTTACGGAGTACACCAAGAAGAAAAAAAGGGTATAGCTTTATCCAGCCATATTAAGTAAGAGTTGTGGTGCTGTTATTCACTTACACATTGTCTCCCTTCTTGAGTCCCAGAACGACGATTCAAGGGTTACCCGTTGCAGGGTAGGCAAGGTGCCAGAATGCAACCCTAAAGATTCATAATCATCCACGGTGAGATGCAACCCATCAACTGTACTATTCGTGTTGTGTTGCTCCTCTTCCTGGCGAGCACGTCGGTGGGCAATTCTATTATAAATTCTAATTAGCCTTTGTCTTTATGAAAAGCTCATGCTCCAAGTAAAATCCGATGATTCGAACTTTGGGACTGGAAAGGGTTTAAAAAAAAAAAAAGAAAAAAGGGAAAGCCACGTATACTCACACTTGTCGCACTCTTCCCTGAAGCAAACTTTTTCCCTTAGGCACAGGAGTGAAATTTCCCTGCGTGTGAACTCCACTCAATCAGCCTACATTCTTTTATTGCTTGGATGACCGCACTCTATGTCCAAGGTACGGGTACGGGTAGCTAGCTCAACTGTCTCTAAAAGATAAGAAATGCAGTATTGTCGTAGCCATATATCATATCTCTCTCACCTCGTAATCTAATCCATGTCCATGTCTAACCGCATCTCGAAACATCCGTAGTGCGACCTCTCCTTCGGACATGATGCTTGGGGAGCGGGTCTCTTCATTTTCTTCACCGGGCCGGAAGACAGCATATTCGTGGTACGAAACGCGAGTCTCTTGGCCTGTTGGTAGGAGAATATCGCGGACGAGTTCGCGGAGGTCGAAGTTGAAGAGGTTTAGTTCATCGAGTCGGGGCCGTTGGTACTGTTTTCCCGGACTGTATGTAGCCGAAGAAAGGGCACCCATTCCGGGAACTAAGCTGCCGCGCCGGGTGCTAGATACCGTGCGGCGGGAACTTTCCTGCCGACTCGGAGGCCCGGCTACGGCGGCAGCTTGATGGCGGGACTCGCTAAGAGCCGTGTCCAGCTCGTCGAGGTTGTAATCTGTATTCATTATCGCTCACCGCAATCAATTGTGTATGGTACGTAATTCATGCCCGCTATTCTCGAAACGCTAGAAAAAAAACGCCAAATAAATCTAGATGTAAATAGAATCGTTAATAAAAGCATAAGACAAATTAGAGCATCTCAAACTATAGCCGTCTTATATAATAGCATAGTTAATTTGAATGACATAAGTTCTTTTGGTAGAGTCCTTCGTCCTTCTAACTGGAGAATGAATGTCACCGCCAAGGGTTTAGGGGGCTGTGTGCAATAAATAGCTGTCACGATGTGGAGTTGCGGTCCATTTTTTCCAGTCATAACCCTGTCGAACAACTAATCAAACGATCTTGTGGACGGTTTCTAGGGTATATATCAAGGCACTTAAGCTCGTACTGAATTTTGTCGGGACATCGTAACGTAGTGCAATAACAATAAAACAACGATGGCTCTTAAGGGAATGAGATCTAAAGCTAAGAAAAAGCCGAGATACAAGTAAGGGGTTAATCGATACCTACCTAATGCTAGCCTTTGAAATACATAGTATAATTAATTGGCTAAGCCACTAAGAGAATAGCGTGGTTAGTTTTCGTCTTGGTAGTTTCTCTTGGAAACAAATTCAATATCTTCAATTAGTAACTTGACGAATCATATTATATATTTTAAATTTTATTATCATCAACTATCAAAATCTACTTGTCCAAATCAAATGGCCATGCTCCGACTTTAATTCCTACCTACGTTCCTACTATGTACATCGCAGCTTAACCCTAACCAACACAACTATCACACTTATACACCTGACTAGCTTGAATTACTCCCATGGCTAGTATTCTAATTTCTAATGCTTATAATATCAAAGACTCTAATTAAAATATATGAATAGTATCGTAATCTCATCTAATAATCTAATATTGGCTATAAATACCAGCAATGCTACACTCAACTCTCGGCCGGTATGACAGTAACATCCACTTGATATCCCTTGAACTGCCTAGCAGGAACTTTCCTATCGAACAAAATATCCAACTCTTCGTATGTTCTCCCTTTCGTTTCGGGAATCCGAAAGTATGACCAAATAAGACAGATAATTCCCAACCCACCAAAGAAATATCCCAATTTACCCTGCATGTTCGCCTCTGCTGGATTAATCATATATGGAATGGCAACCGTCATTGCGATCCCAAACACCGCTTGTATCGCTGTGGCCACCGCAATCGTCTTAGATCGAACACGAGTGGCGGAACACTCTCCTAAAATCACGAAGGTGATAGGTCCGACTGATAGGTCGTATGCACCGTTCCAAACCAACATGAGTGAGCTTTCGGCCCAGGCCACACCCGAAGGTCGGTCAGGGATGCTGTCCAGGATACCAATTATGAACATTAGAACGATAAGAACAGATAATCCGATATTGAATATGCGTCTTCGGCCGAAGCGAGCGATGAGGAACCAGGATAACACAGTGCAAACCCAACCCACACCCAAAAATCCTATGCCCATATAAAATGCAGCCTGAGTCGGCAGTCCTGCCTGCTCAAAGAAATAAGTCCCATAGTTGATCAAGTAGATACCGCTCAGGACCTGCGTAGTATACACGCCGGTAGAGATCTCAGTCCGCCGTAGATTTATTCCTTTTATAGTGTCTAGGTAAGTACTCCCTGCTTCCATCTCTAGCTCGAGTCGATCAGTTTCGGCGATGACAGCCAATGTGGCGTCGACATTTACTTTTGAGGATGATAATCGGCGCAGTGCGTCCCTAGCATCATCCATTCTCCCTTTTCGCACCAGCCACCACGGCGACTCTGGGATGAAGAAGATCCCGGGAATGATGATCAAAACCCAGAACCATTGAAGCGCGAACGGTATACTATATGCCCAATGGTTTTCGATCGAGGCCGTTCCAGCCGTAATCCCATTTCCGAGAAGTTGTCCCGTAACGAAGCAGAGGTTGGTGTAACTGGTCAGGAATCCACGGAGTGCCATGGGACAGACCTCAGAGGCGTAAGTTGGGCCGATAACTACGAAGCATCCAGCACGAGCCCGCCCAGCAGTTCTCCTACAAGTAGAGCTTGCAGGGAGCGCGCGAAGAATTGGATGAAGACGAGACATGCCGTCAGGAGGATGCAACCGAAAAACGTCCACTTGCGGCCGAACAACTCCAAGGGGTAGGCCGAGAACAATGCGCCAACGACTTGTCCGAGGGGATTTCCCAACGATAGACCAGTTTGCCACGCGGCCGAGATGACATACTAACAGGAGAGAATATCTATATTAGTTTTACTTTTCCGTCTCACTCTTGCGGTAGGTAATGGACAATGGATAGAGCCACATACTTTACCATCAAGCTCGAACCCAAAGTCCTTTTGGAATTGGGGCATGGCGAACATATTCCCAACGATCTGAGGATCGAAAGCTAACATAATTACACCTATCGAGACGAACGCCGACCAGCCGACAGCGGTCGGGTATAGTTTCACCGCTTCCCAGAACGACAAGCCATGCTCACGTTGCACGGCTTCAGCCAACGCGACATCGGCGCCGCCCGACTTCGACGGCCCGTCGCTTTGCGCGACCATCGTAGTCGTCTTATCGATGCTTGCTACACGAGGGACATCCATAGGGCTAGAACTGTCCGCAGAGGTATTTGCGAAAGTACCGTAGTGGTGGGATCGCGTGTCCATTTTATCTACATACCAACCTACCTTACCTATGCATTCATTCATGCATCTGCTTTTTCCCTTATCGTTCACCTTCCATCCATGTTACCATACAGATTGCGACCAGCCTCGTTATCCGGAACAGGGCCAAGAATTGCAGGCTGATCCGGTAGAATGCCTCGCCTCATAGGTCGGCTGCGGAAGACTAAAATGAGGGGAAATCAGGGGTCCGGAGGAATGTGGTATGTATGTATGGAAGAAGGTTATAAAGGATCTGCGCATGCAACGTAGCAGGGGTTTACCTTATGTATAATGTATATATGTAGATTAGATATCAAACATGTGTAACTCGCACGACTAAATAAATACCTAACCCATCAGGCCCATATACCTAGTATGTATTCTCACGCCACGAAAGTGAACCAAAATCTAGCCACAAAAGACATGATAATTACCTGTTTTATATCTCTCCGTGGTTATTATACAGATTTGATAAGATTCTAAGAATCGCACGGACGATATTATCGAGATAACTAATCCGTCTAGTAATCTTCAGACGAACGTTCCTAGAATCCCGGACCTCATCAGACGAACGGGCCGCTATGCGTAACAGGCCGTTTATTTTAGATTTGTACTCACCACAACCAAGTACGAGGCTATTGTTAGGCCCGAGAAAGCTGGTTTTTATATTTCTTGAAAGCTCCCTTAAGTAATTTCCTTCGCTCTTAACTTACAGTAGGCGATGCAGCTGTGTAGTATTCGAGGCCTACCCTGGCTACATAGTGGATTGCTTGCAATATTAGTGCCAACGCCTCCCCTGCTTACAGAAGTAATCGCTTCTTTATTGCATTAACTACACCTTAAAACAGTATACGTAATCCTCTTCTAGCTATCGTTTATTCAACGTGGCAGAACTTGAAGCTGCTCTTTGTTATTGTCTATTGTGTCCCATTTGCTAGAATCCCAAATCACTGTGACATCGAAGACAAAGGGTTTTAACCATATGATAGCCCAACGTTAGGTCGTTCCCTGGTTCTTCGTATTTTAGAGTTATATTTACAATTCTTACTCGCATCCTCCGTGTCAATATCTACCACTTCGACAACCCTCAAGTCAACATGGGGTTCAACATCACTTGGCATAGGCTTGCTGCAGCGGCTATCCTCTATTATGGGATCTTATGTATTATTGCTTGTTTACTCACCCTTTGGCTTGATTCTCAGCCCTAGATGAGAATCATTTCGTGCTGGCACGAAATTCACTATGCCGTCTTCCATGCAAGTCTTATATAGACAGTCGCCAGCTTAAAATCTAGTTTAATATCATGGATCTTTACCCATTCTAATAGTATACGTACGTACCTAATGAATAGTCTTATCCAAGGCAGTAATTAATACTTAGTCGTTTATAGAAAAAGCCTCCTTAGATAATTGATTTTGGCAAGTTCTTAATGGTAGTGTCTAGTCGGTCCACTTCAAAATGTTCGCCATAGATGGCGATATTTACTCTCAATTGCACGACATTGCATTAGACGATCCGGTTGGCTGTCGGGGTCAAAATCAAGATACAATAGGAAGGTCTCGCTAGCTCAACACTTGGAGAGTGGGGAAGTATTCGGATCTTTCTTTACATCCGAACGAAGTAATAAGTGTATATAAATGTCGTGACGCTTCCTACTCTAACTTTTTCGTTAGCCGTGGTTTTGTCTCCAGCAGTCAGTAAAGATGAAAAGCATTATTCAATACTTGACCTTAGCCCTTACCGCTCTCGTCTCCGCGGGTCCGGTCATGGAGCGGCGCTCAACCTCACCGTACGTGGGTCCCGAGAACGGAACGCTTGTAATTATAGGGGGTAACGCGCAAGACGACGCGATTTACCAGCGCATCATAGATCTGGCCGGCGGACCAGATGCTCCAATTGTCACAATCCCTACTGCCGATGGGAGTGACACCTACGACGACGATGCCGCTGCGGCGGGCACGTTTCGGAGACTTGGCGCCAAGAATGTCACCGTTCTACATACATACGACCCCAAAGTCGCCGATACGGAAGAGTTCGCGGCTCCGTTGCGAGCTGCTAAAGGTGTATTCTTCGGAGGCGGTCGCCAATGGCGTCTCGTTGACGCGTACGCCGGTACCCTTACGGAACGCCTATTCCACGAGGTGCTCGACCGCGGCGGCGTCGTCAGCGGAAGCTCAGCAGGAGCATCTATCCAGGGCAGTTTTCTTGCCCGCGGTGACACGGCCAACAATCAGATCCTAGTGGGCGATCACCAAGTAGGCTTTGGATTCGTGAAAGATGTTGCCATCGACCAACACGTACTCGTACGCAACCGTCAGTTCGATATGTTCGACATCCTTAAGGTTCGACCGGAACTTTTGGGCATTGCTATCGATGAGAATACTGCACTTATTGTGTCTAAGAATGATGCTGAGGTGTACCGAGGTACCTACGTGATTATCTACGATGGGAGCTTCTGGTCGAGAGAGGGAAGTGATTTAAAGCATCTTCCAAATAGTTCATCAATATTTTATTTCCTCAAGGATGGAGATAAATATGATCTTGGAAAGCGGCAAGTGGTTGTTTAGATATAATCATTAATAAGCTGAGGGTTAAAATAGGGGGGGGGGGGGGGCCTTTACCTTTCCCTTCAATCAATAAATTACCTAGGAGGTACCTAACTTTAGGTATATTATTAGGAATAGCTTTAAGGAACTACACCTGTTTTTAGTTTAGTAGAATTCGTAATTGGTAATATTTTCCTGACATATGTGTATCTACTACCCAGTACCTTCCCTGACTGCACGATCTGGGGCTCTTACTTTTGGTGACAAAGATACGTTTCAGGCAAGGTCCCATTATTTATGTGATTCGTAAACGTTAGGTAGGTACGTTAGGTACGTGAATGCATGGTACACAAGGTACAAACTTACAGATACTTTAGAAAAGATACGATAAGCATCCTCTCTTAATCAGATTCATTCAAAGCACCCATTGTACCTTCCTTACTCCTTCGGAATTACCTACGTTAGGCACATATTGTGACTACCGCTTAGGGACGTACCTTAGGGTATCTCTTACTCACGGACCTCGCGTGCTTCGGTTATATTTTATACTTAGGTACCTGCTTCTACCCATAGTAAATCTACTTTTGTAACTTCTTGATTCTTTACATCGGATATTTTCAAATTCCTTTCAATATCCAATTGTTATCCTCAAAGATTCATCTAATCCTTCCAGCAACAATAACAAAATCACTCTCTCGAAGAATAAAGGTATTTTCTACAAAGCTCTTATACATAAAGAGACAATAGCCTTGTTTTGGTAGGTATACTCGCACCCCTTTTTATTAAATACTGAGCATGCCAATCCGATATAGAGACGGGACATTATTTTCTAACTTTACTTACAGACAAATCACGACTAGAAGGAATCATGGATAAACTTGAAGTTACACATGAAGCAACTACGATTGCTGAGCAATCATCCCAAAATGGGCTGGACATTGGCAGTGAAGCCATTGTAGAGAATGACATAACATCACTAGCACCACCAGCACCACCAGCATCCCCCCGTTTCGACCTCTTCCCTTCATTTCCAGCTGAGATTCGAGACATGATCTGGAGTTTCTCACTACCCCCCGACACCCAAGAGGTATGCTTCTTAGAGAAAGACAACAATGGTGTGGTCGATACATCTCCCGTAATCTGGACCAGATTCCCGAAAATTATGCACGTCTGCCAAGAAGCACGGAACATAGCTAAATTGTACCTCAAATTTCGCTATTGGGAAGACGGACAATGTTCGTTACCATATCGAGATTTTCGCCCTGACTTGGATGTGTACGTTCTTACGCCAGACGCCCCGTTGTCCGCCGAAATAGCAGCGGAACTGCAGTATGCGGCCCTCGATGCTAAGCCAAACAGCTATCGACAAGTCATGTTCGTAAACGCCCTTCCATACCTCAAGAATCTAAAGACGTTGTATCTCATGCACACTCTACCGCTAAGAATGGAAAGCTATCACGAAATACGAAAGCTAAGGCCACTAGTGAAGGCGACCCCATACAAACTTCCTGAGCAAATGGACCGTTCGGTTATCCGTTGGCGCGATAGTCTGAATACCCTTGCAAAGAATCTTCTATCCACGTGGGACGACGACGTCAAGGCAGCAATCTGGGATGATGAAAAGCAGGCGCTCAAACTACGTATTGAGGTTGATATCTTCGCTCATTATAAACAAGAACCTAAAACCTAATCATCACTACCCATCACTAGGGTCGACTTCACTCATACTGAATATACCTATACCCGAGGGGTTTTCCCGATCAAGGCCTGGTGGACAGAGGAATGCTGTAGACAGAAGAGGACGGAACGTTATAGGCAGAGATATATGGGCGGATGAAAAGGATTTCTTATGTCAGGGGATACCCTAATTGAGAACTTTCAAGTGTTTTATGCTCCGTAGATGAGTTCTTTCAATATACCCAAGTACATAAACCCCTAGGCGTGAATAATATCATTATGGCATAAGTGCTTCGACTTCTCCAACACTAAATTTAATTTGAGACGGGTGAATCTGGTAGAGAAATGTTTGGTGTAGAAGAGTCAGTTTTAGAGAGTATAGTAGTATATGGATGACAAGTATATTTGCTAGGCAGGTATCTAGATAATCACTAATCACAAAATTAAATTACTACCTAATTGCATATTAAAGCTATCCAAGTATATGTGTGAACATGTTTACCAACATGATGCAGTCACTAGACGTGTCTTTAAAACAACGAGTCGCTCTCCTAGACCCATCATATCCTATCCACCTTTCCTCCTTATGGAATGAGAAAACCACCACCTTCTTACACTCCGCGCGTGTGTGCTCTTGGCACATCGGTCAAAGGAATCCACTCAAAGTCATCCTCTAGTACTGGCAACCTCCTATGGTGGGGTCTTGTGGATTGAACAGGCGGCAGTAGCTTTGAGCGATGCAACGCGATAGGCAGTACGCTCGCAGCCACAATGCCTAAATTCGCCTCGACCCTGTTTGGGGAAACCTCTACGTTAGCATGCGGACGCGACCACGGTGATATAGCTGACTTACATAGAGACGATTGTGATGGCAATCAAGGGCACATATTGCTTATCGTAACGGAACCATTGGGACATCCATGCTCGTGCCCACATGAATGCACCGGTGCTGGGATATCGTTAGCAACCCGAATGTTATACTCGGATGGGGGGGGGAACACATACGTAGCAGAAGCTCCTGCGAGCACGTAAAACGGTTTTCGCATGGTGGCCCTGGTGTTAGGATTCAGAGCCATCTGCAGCGGGAAGCCCGTGAGGATTATCGGGGTGAACACCTCATAGACTAGCAAGACCGAAGTCAGCGACGGGGGATATCTTCGACACATTCTAGAGATAGATAGATAGATAGACTTACAAGACCGAGCCCAGTCGAAGAGCGCGCGGACGGTATTATTCGAGCACTGAGCGTAAGAGGCGAACATGGGATACCACGCGGACTCGCCGCACGTCGCAGGCACGACTATGATCCATAGAGGGTATACGAGGAACAGCATGGCGCCCTGGATGACGACGACGGCGTTCACGTGCCGGACGTCTTGGACGAGGGGCCACGCCGATAAACACCCGATAGCTTGCCCAGGATGGCGGAGGCGGCGAAGAGAGACTGCGTGAACTGGTCGAGTTCGGAGGGGAAGGTTGGTGGGTGTGACGGTTTGCTCTGCTATCGAGAAGATGATGCCGATGAGACTGAGGATCTGAGTTTTATATATAAGCAATTATCATCATCAGCGTCGTGTTTTCTTTTCTCTTTTTTTTCTTTTTTTTCTTTTAGAGGGGGGGCTTGGGAGGGGGGGATGGGCGAAAGTTAGCTTACCCAGGCCATTCCAACGCAGAGGTTATCCAAGTAAGAGAGCGGACGCTGGTGGGAAGACTGCAGACAGTACCGGAGGAGAGTTACCAAGAAAGCGACGAGAAGCGTGAGCGTCCCGAAGGTAGTGAGCAGGATCGCCCCGGTGTCGAAATGTCTGCTTATATCAGACATGTTTGCCGATTTGTAAAGTCAAATAGGTAGGTAGTTAACGAGTAGTTAGTTAAAATGAATAATAAAAGGTCTAATACCGAGTTATTCGTTAGATTCTTCGTTGGTTCATTTGGTGCTACTTCAGGGGAGGGGAAGAGCCTGGTATTTATATTTCTTTCTGCGGTAGGAGAAAGGCTGTCACGTTAAGTTCCAATAGCCATGTAAGTTTCTATTAAGCTGGTGATAGCGAGGAAGCGTAGTCTAAGGTTTTAGACTATACGGGGACCCAACCGTTCGAGTATAAGCTGTTAGGTATAGGCTTGATTTGAGCATGGACGTAAAGATGATTAACGTCTATGTACCTCAACATAACCTAAAGACTACCTATGTTCTGAGCAAAATCCCAACTCCTAAGATTTGTTACTGAGAGGAAATTTAGCAGACGAGAATGATATTTAGAGTGAACATACTTTAACACGAGCCAGCAAACACCTTTAAAAATTAGATTACCTAGTATGCTCAAGCATAAGTCCGAATAATATACAATATCCCATAGACCACCTACATCCGAGCCATATACTAGAAAAGATCAAAGCAAAAGAGGAAGGAAAACAGATCGCCAATCATACCCCCATCTCTCCTTAAGAAGCATAGTACAATACAAACACGGCGTTAACTAATAAGCAAAGACAAGAGAGACCTTAATATCAAGTAAAAAAGATGATAATATGGATTATGAGTAGATAGTAATAGTTCTGATGAATATAGTTTATTTCTAAGAAGGGTCAACACTGTGACCGAGCGGAGCGAAAACCCAAACGCTTCAATATTCGACATCCGACCGCAATTTATCTTTAGTTCTTTCCTATTAACCAAGACACCACTAGAGGGGTTAAGGCTCCTCAACACAAGATAAACTCAATATACCAATAAATAATCATCATCCGAATATACCACATATACCTTGCCTTAGAGATAGTTATTACATCTCGTAAATTCACACTATACCATATCATACCGTAGCTTAGGTAGGTAGATTATTACCTAAACCTTCCAGCAAGCCTTAAATCCATAAGCCCTAAAAGAGAAAACATATTTTACCCTTGGTTTTAGTCGGTGTGTAATTCCCACCAACTTACCCCTATTCCCTATAACTCAAAATCTCGCTTCGACCTTCTTCTCCGTATCCTGCAACGCCCATGCGCTCGACGCCTTCTTACTAAGCACGCTCTTGCACTGCGCAGCCGTAAACCCTTTCGCCTCAACAGCAGGATTATACCCAAGGCCATTCGCCTTAGCTATATCTGCCGAGCTTCGCTTCTGCGCCTCGCTGTGGTCCGGACGACAGTACACCGTGACGACGGCAGCGCCGCCTAGGCCTAGATTATGCTGGAGTGCATACTTCGTATGCGGAACAGCGCGGTTATTTGCCCAGCCGCGAAGATGCCAGACTAGCTCGGCGCACTGGGCTAGCCCCGTAGCGCCGAGGGGGTGGCCTTTGGAGATCAGCCCGCCGGATGGGTTGACGACGTACTTGCCGCCGTATGTAATGTCACCACGGCGTACCATCTCGTGCGCCTTGCCGGGTTCGCATAAGCCTAGCGCGTCTAACGTTACCATCTCGTTGGCAGAGAAGCAGTCATGCAGCTCGACGACCTGGACGTCGGCCGGCGAGACCTTGGCTTCAGCTAGCGCTACCTCGGCCGCGTGCTTGCTCATCTCGAAGCCGATTAGGTCGATCGCACTGCGCGAGAACAGATTCGGCGAGTCTGTTGCCATGCACTGGCCCGCGATTAGTATGGCCTGGTCCTTTAAGTGGGGCCTGGCATCGAGGAAGTCCTGCGAGACAAGGACTGCGGCGGCGCCACCGTCCGACGTGGGACAACACTGCAATTTGGTGAGAGGCTCATGGATCATGGGTGATTTGAGCATTTGCTCTAAGGTGTAGACATCCTGGAATTGGGAGTATGGGTTATTGACAGAGTGCTGATGGTTGACCCTGCCGATCTCTGCGAAATCCTCAAGTTTGGCGCCGAACCTAGGATGAGTAGTTAGTATAGTTGTCCACGACAAATGTAACTTCCCATGGTGTAGAGGTTGAAGGGCTGTGCCTACTTTTCTATGTCTGTATATAAGTGTTAGCAATAATTCGCACCTGAATTTGGTAGCTTAACTTAGGTAGACATAATGTGAGAGTTATTATGCTTAGTTGAGCTCAGATTCCTGTGTCCTAGATAGATGAAAAAAGGGGCAAAAATAGCTTAAAATCACGTACATTCCCGACCAGCATTACCAAACATCTGCGCGGCGCCGGGGGCGTTCGTGTAGCCGCGGGTCTCCGCCATCATCTTTCCCGAGGTACCAGTGGGATTTTCCCTATCATTGAAGAAACTCTGGAGACTGCCGCGCATCATCTTCTCAAAGCCGACTACGAGTATGCAGTCGGCACCGCCGTAAGCAATGGTGTTCCGAGCCATCGAAAGGCCGGTAGAACCAGTAGAACAATTGTTATTGACATTGAGGATGGGGATTTGGGTCATGCCGAACTGATAGAAGACGCGCTGGCCGCAAGTAGAGTCCCCGTAGCAGTAGCAAGCGATACCTTGCTCGACGTCGTCATAGTTGATATGAGCGTCGAGCATAGCTTTAACACCGGCTTCGAAGCCGAGCTCCGTGTAATCGACTTTACCGCGGGGCTTGATGAACTTGGTCATGCCCACGCCAAGCACATACACGGGCTGCTTCTGTTTGGCGGGCATCTTGAAATTGAAGTTTACCTTTAGAAGATTAAGTGTGTAAGTAGAATATGTACCTAACCCAGGATGTTGCGATTTGATATTTAGTAACCGGTCTCGTTGAATACGTTAGATAGCGTAACGCAGAAGGGTATATCCCGTAGGGAGGTAATACGTTAAGTGGGACGTTTCGGAAGATAAAGTTGAAATTAAAAATATACCGTCATTAAATAAAACTCGATAACTTTCTTATATACCTAACAACCAGTAACCTGGAAGCTGCACTCCTTAACGAGACATCCCCAGATGTGGGGGAGTAAGGTAAAAGACCCCGGTTACGCGGGGCCTAGGTAAACGGCTACTACCTCATGTACCTAGCCGAGGCACTACCCGAACTAGTATAGTCTATGTAGTACATAGTTCTTGAACCTTGTTATCGATTGTTTGAAGTCGGTACAATTTTTCTATTAACTACCTAACATGTATTTATTTTTTCATGTGTTAGATGACAATATTCTTTTTGTTGTTCCATTAGCCGTACATTCAATTCGCTTCTTGTATTTTTGTTTCGTTAACTCTCGCCCTTGCTGAAAGCAGTATCTGCTACGGTTATCAACTTTATCATCACGGTCATTCGCTTTCAAAAACGCTAGAGAGTAGTCATTATGATTTCAATTAGATGTGTGCCGGCTTCTCTCCGCCGGGCTTATATATATTTTCGATATAACGTGAAGTCGGACGTTAGCCATGGTTAGAAAACGCGCCAAGATGTTGACTTCGTCTTTTGCGCTAGTTGGTATTCTTGCCGTCGACAAGGGTATTAGTTCATGTTGCCAGTCGGACAGTGTACTAGCTACGCTTCAGCTCCCTACCATATATACGGGAGTTTTCGTATCAAAATAATTTCAAGCACTGGGCTTTGCGGTTCGAAGCCTAGCCATAAGAGCTCCGATGAGGGCTTCAACAAATTTGCATTACCTAGCACCTCTAACGCATTCATCGTAATAGCTTAATAGCAGACAGCTCCGGAGAAAATCGATTTAATTTAGCCATATAGTCGTAAAGCGAGCTTTTCAAGGAGGCCCGGGTTGAAGTACGGGAGTCCAGAACTCCATATCCCACATCGCAGCAAAGTCGTCCGGCAACTAAAACAATTAGACTCATGTATTCGACAGGGAGTTATGATAACTTACAGAATTAAGGGCATCCGGCGCCGTCATAAAAGGCTGCATGTGGCTCATGAAGCCCGAATCCGCTTGCATTCCATTCATTTGCATTGGTACCGTCGGCGGCATAATCTATTCAGAAAAGGTCAATAGGAGAGTGAGAATAGGTTGCTAAATATATCTTACCGGCATCGAAGCAATATTTTCCTGGTTTGCGTGTATCGCTTGTAGGCCAGCATCAAGGATTGCCTGCAAGCCGTTTGTGATAGCGTCTCGCTTCTGTTCTGGAGTTCCGCCCTGACAGGTGTTGAACACGACGGTAAGCGATACTATATCCCTCAAGTCCGTCCCGATCTCTCGTATCCTTTTAATTTGCGTATCTAACACGGTTTGTACGGCGTTCTTGAGCCGCGGAAGAGATAGCAAGAGCGAACTCTCGGAGGCAACGGCATACGCTTCCTCGATAGACTCTACCTTGGTATTTGAATCTAGATCTGACGGCGCCGGCGAAGCGGAGCTGCTGGTAGCTTGTTTGATGTAATAGCATATGCTAAAAGCAGCCTGAAGAATTTCTTGTTTAAGCACTAGTTGGTGCAGGTGCCAAATACGATGATAATCAGGGGAAGCGGGATCCAATTCGTCCAAGTACGAAAGCAATACCATTGACGATCTTAGATATCCTGTCACGATCTGCTGGGGGACATCCGTGCTTCCCAATGCGAAGGGCCGGTACAACGCTAATAGCGGTCGACGACAGTGCATATCTAAGACGACTCGTGTCATCCATCGTCGCCGAACCTCTGACATATCGTTCGAGTGTGTTGTTGGGACCATATATCTTATGTCCTCAAAGACTCGTTCAAGTTCATTACCGAGGTCCAGGACCTGCTGATAGTCCTGAAGACTATCGGTACGGTTGATTAAATCTACAACCCTAAACCGCATAGACAGGGTGTTAGCAGCGAACACCTGGACACGGGAATCGGTATCTTGGTCGATCGGCTTCGGGGGAGGGAGCTGTTCTATATCGGGATGGATATCTTCGTCATTGAGGTTTCTAGGCGGTTGGCAGGTAAAATCGTTTTCTCGTATGCAGCAAGGAAGATTACACTGCATAGACATATGCACGTCAAGCTCAAGTATCGTGTACCACAACTTTCTCCTCTGCTCAGCCCAGAAAGGCGGTTATTCTGCGAGAATTCTGACGGATCTCGATGAAAGCCCATGGTCATCGCCATCCGCACGATGAGACCAAGATGCGTCCAGGATTCCTGGTTTTTGGGATTGATCATTCTCTGAGCCATGAGTTGGAGTATCTCGGCTTGGAGTGTAGTGAATTCAACTAATTGTTTCCCCCGAAGACCGTCAAGCCAGGCTCTTACAAGACAACTAGCCGTCGGGATGTGAATTCCCTCCCGATCATGGTATTGCCCTTTGCCAACCCCAATATACCGGTACCCCACGCATAAGATCGAGAGCAGCTGTGGTAGAAAAGCATCATGTTGAGGTTTACCCTCCCAGTATTCGTCATACTGTTTCATAAAAGAGGGAATATGTAGAACACGATAGATGGTTTCGGATCCTTTTAAGTAGATACCGAGGAGAGTGTCGCAGACTGTTCTACTTGGTAAAACATCGGCCATTCGCTTCTGGATCGGCGTCATCGAGTCCACAAACACAGTAATAGGAGCAGTAACTTTTCGATGTTCATCCTGAAGAGCCTTGTGTATCTTCTGGACGTTTAGGAATAATTCCTTGATGTCGCTGGATTTATTCCTACTAAACATGAAATCCTTTGCTTCGTCAAACTAACGACGTAATTAGTTATACTGGTTGGCGCGATAATGGAGAATTTCGTCGCACAAGGAGCAACTCACCAGGTTGACAAGAACCCGTGTGCTGCTTTGGCCAAAGAACCGCGTTCGTAGACCTCCTTTCACCGTCAAGCCGCGAATCGTAAGAGACGACGCCGCGGGGCGTTGCGCCGGGATGCTACTGGACTCGGCAAGAGAGGAAGTTCTCGAAAGTAATCTCCCTTCTAGACGCTCAAGCCTTACTGCATGATCTTCGAGAACGGCTTCGTAGCTAGTATCGCGCTGGCCGGATTCCTGACTTGCTGCGGGACGGGTCCGCTTGGTATTCCTCTCGGGTGCCTCGCCATCCGAACCATCGCTTAAGCTTACTACTTCACCTTCGGCCGCATACCGACATATGCGCTGCGTCTTCTGGCACTGGGAACACGGCGAGGCTCGGTCACATCTCAACTTCCTTTTCCGACACTCCAAACAGCTCTTGACGGGACGTGGTCGTTTTACACTCCGGGATGGCGCCACGAAGCTATAAGCGGGACTCCTAGTGCCGCTCTGGACCGATGCCGGCGATTTCCCAGTATCCATCTCAATATCCATCGAGACTTGTATGTCCAGCCGATACTCAGCGGGATGCGCAAACTTAACAACAACAGGCAAGTCGATTCATGGAGGTGAATAAGATCGAACCAGACCATGACGAAGCCGGGGCGGTATCTGACGGAACATCTGACCGGACTTGACTGCCTGGAGAGCTCTCTGACCACTCTGACCACTCTGACCACCACACAAACTACGTAGACAAGTAGATCAAAGACCAATAGCAAATACGAGAAAAAGGAATAATAACATAAGATATCAATTAGGAGGATCCAAGCTAGCTAGCTCATCATCAAACTACCTAGGTAATGTCGGTGTTGGAACTTGGAAAGGCATTCCGCTATGGAGTCGTTCCGTCAGGGATTTTTTCAGCAGTTCCCACTGCTGTCGACGGCAGTATATTAATTCTACATTCCTACCTGGGACAAGTCTAGAACTTCAACCGGGAATATAAGCGCGCCACGTGATTCGATCCCAGTCTACTACTCCATCCAGTCCATCCCGGGGCTTGCCAAGAATTCGTCAAGACCAAAAAGAGCCATACAGAATCCATATAACATCCTAGTAAAAGTCTCCAGTCAAGTCAGCCCAGTCCCTCCTAGTCCCTCTTCCCGGCAGTCTTCGCTAGTCTCGGCCGATTCGAGAGTTAGCTTTAAAATACAAACCAACATCGTGGAGGCGCCAAGGCTAATCGTCATTTCCGAAACGATGGATCAACAAATGTTTTGGCCTTCAAGACGGGGCCCTACGCTGTGTTTCAGCCCATTTCCGGCAACGACAAATTTAACGACGTTACAATCTGTTCTTTGGCCGGCGTCCGAGCCGTAAGCAATGCACAGATATCTCGTTAAGCCGCAAGAGGCAATCTAAGCCGGTCATCCGTGCGACGCTCAATCTCCCCCGGTCTGCCGGGTTCACCGCGTGGCCGCTAGGATGAGGCGGACAAGGCCAGCAGAAGAGATGAATGGCAAAGGAGATTTATATTAGCGGTACATATAGGGGGGAAGAAAACGCTACCTCGAATATTGTAATTGGACATTGTAATTGGATATTACTACGCTAATCCATGCACGCGGCAATACCGGATCTGGAGTAATAGACGTAAGGCGGAATGCTTAGATGCCATAACGGAGACCTTTTCCATAAGTTTCTTCATCACGAGAAAGCTTAGCCAAGTAAGGGCTAACTTAATACTGACGTCTAACCGGCATACGAATTTCTTAATATCCTTTTATCATACCGTAGCACTAGCTGCAGATATATCTCCCTACTTTTTGGTCAAACACGTCTTGGTATTGGATCGCGAATAGCCTACATAATACTAACGTTAACCCCCATGAGGAGAAAACGGCTGCCTATCCACTCGCTGTCTGATCGCAGCAATATCAGATAAAGGCTACATACTCGTTTCGCTCAACTTAGCTAAAGTTTACAACATTTGCGTAGCTTGCGGAACTACTGGCGACGCAGCCCTTGCCGAAGACACTAGTGTAGTCGGTATAGCAAGCGGTGGCGGTGTCGGTATAACCGGTGCTCTAACGTGCGCAGGCGCAGTAAACGCGTAAACGCCAGTGGCTGTGGCCGTGATGGGACCGGGCTTCGTCTGGCTCACAGGGAGCGCGCCACTGTAAAGGGCCGGCTACAAAGATGTTAGCCTCGATATGAAACCATAAGTGCCTAATAATAGGAACATCGGATCTGACTTACGCCTGGGATCACATAAGCCGTCGGGTGCGAAAATAGGTCGAACTTGATGCCTGGGTCGTTGGCCCCGTAGAATTCGGTGGCGGGGATACCAGAGGGATTTGCAGTGCCCTTGCTATCGATGGCGAGATTGTAGCAGAACGGGTAGCTCTGGGCGCCGTTCGCGTTGCCCGCGGCGTGTAGTGCGATTATTTCGTGCCTTAAGACGTAGTTTCCAGGCGCGATGTCTTCCGGGATTCGTACGAACCAGCTATTATTGTTGTTGGCTAAGACGTTAGCCGCCCACAGGTCGCTAGCCTTGTCTACCCATCCGGCCTCGCCAATCTTGAAGAACTTGAGCTTTGTCTTATCGACAGACTCCTTTTTGAATGGTTAGTCTAGTATCAAAATTAAAGGGTTTCTCGCCGTAGGACAGAACTAGCTAGAGCAATATAAGGCCAGTTCATTCATGTGCGAATAGGAGACGTACACAGGGCCCGTTGCAGTTTGCGAGGTAGTCGAGGACCGGTCCCTTGTGCGACGCCGGCCACGGCGTCCACTGTACCTCGATTACGTCGCCTCCTTTCACGGGAGCCGCCGCACCTGCCGGCTTGGCGCCGAGGTGGCATACCATATCCGGGGTGTTGAACTGGTTGGGTGCGATGAAGGTATTTCTACATGGCTCAAATATTAGATAATGCCTCTAATGTATAGATAATTATGATCGGTATAATAGTGATTTAGACACATACTGTAAGTCATCCGGGACGGACCATCCTACCACCGTAGGAGGTGGGCTCTTCCACTGATAGCTTGGATTGTAGCCATCGTAGCTATACTCAAGGATCAGTCACACGAGTCAACCACGGGAGTATGGACTTATTTTCTTCGCTTACAAGGTGCTATCTATGACAATCGCACTAGCGATACCGTGAGCATGTACGCCAACAGCTGAAAGAAGAGCGGGAATAACGATAGAGGGTATAATATTGGAGAACGTCATCGTTATAGAGGATCGTCGCTGCGCGCTGGATGATCTACACTACGCAGCAGGAGGATGATCATACATGTACGGCTTATCCCGGGGGACTATAAGTATACCAACTTAAAAGGCAGCCAGACACCACGACCTAACCCCAGCGAAGCTTCTCGAGGTATCCCCATGATGGAGTGCTCTTCATAACGAAGAGTCCAATCATGTAAGCGCGTTCATATCCGTACCTCCGTCAGTCTATTTTCGACTTTAGAATCCGCGTCACGATGCAATATCCAAAAGTCTAAAACCAATCAGAGCCCAACATTTATATCGAAATCCCATCCTCTCGCAGCGAGAAGCTTCGTTCCCCACACAACAGATTCCAAAATTCCGGGGCTTGTCTGCCCGAATCAATAACGGGTCAGAACCCCATGGGGTTCAAAAAAATGCGGGAAAGCTGCCTAGGTAGGTTCTGGAAAATTGGTCATTGGATGATGATGATGCTGTCTTGTTGGTCCAAGCATTCCGTCTAGCCGGCGGCTATATTCGATCGACAGGGAGGCTAGCCACATGATAATTCTCAGACCAGCGGACCTATCTTTCATGATTTCTAACTACCTACCTAACCTAACCTATGTTTTTCTCTAGCTAGAGACGCTAAAAGCTAACAGCCATGAGGATTTGACGATGCAACCTAATTTGCGTATGCATTCTAAGACCTTCATAGACATGCCTCGGCTCATGTGTTAGTAATATCCACAGAAGCAGATTAGTTGGTAGGTAAATGCATGATAAGAGACATGAACGATATAGAACGATGAGATAATTCACAAGTACTTTAGATAGTTAAACAACTTCCTAAACGGGCAAGTTCACGGAAAGTTTAACCTATGAGAGAATAGGGCGGCCATGATAGGTCTACTACGATTATCAGCTCTGGTTCTGAAAAGTATTGGTGCGAGATTCGATAGACAGCGCTAATAGATTGGACATGTTGAAAATAACTACTCGTTGCCACCGCAGAAAGGAATACCTACAAAATCATAAGCATGGAAGACGATGGTAGAAGTTGATAAAAATAATGATGAAAAAAAAAAGAAATCCCCGGATATTAACGAACTTGAATAATATATAACTGATATCGTAACCCGTCAAAAAGATGCTCTCGATCGGGGAATCGAACCCCGGCCACCTGCGTACTTGTGCGGTGACAAGCAGGTATCCTTACCACTAGACCAATCGAGACGATATTTGACATTCTAAGGAATGCCGATTTTCTAGTGCGGTAGATGAAAACCGACTGCAAAGTAGCGTTTATATCGTTAGCAAAAACTAGGGCTGGTTGTGTAGCGAAAATGCCGCAACCCGGACGGGATAGGCGCTAGGGAGGTACTGAGGTACGTACATATTGTTATCGACCTAAGGTTATTAAAGCTACATACATAGAAGAGTGAATATGTCCAGTTTCAAATGGTGGGATATTTGATCAATAAGTGTAATAGGATCATTAATGTTATAAAGAAGAAGAAACTCGAATTTATTAGCCTGTAGTTACCTAACTATTAACCAAACTTAGCAATATCAAGAAATTAGCAATGAACATTCAGTTCGTTAGATATCACGGAGTAGTACATAGCAGGCTCATCATTACAGAAGCCCCAGCACCCTTCTTCGTATACACTCAAACAAAATAAACACGAAGCACATAACTAATAATAAATAATAATAACAATAGCAATCATTCATTCATAAAACCGCCTCAAAGCACGTTTCTCTATTGTCAGCACAAGTAGCGCATCGCATATGCAAGATCGATCTACGCCGGGCTTATACATGAGTCGCGAGCCTTGACTTTTTATACTATCATATGTATGTATGTAAACCCCCCACGGCCCGCCCCGGATCTATCGTCCCATCGCCTATCATACCTAATGTACCTAATGACGGAGTGCAGGTACTTCTTCAACAAAGTACAAAAGAAAGCCAGCTGCATAACACGCCTGACACCAGCAAGACCGTATCGAAGGCCTAAGCAGAAAAACATCTATTCGTCGCAAGTAGCGGGAGACTACTCCAAGCTACCCTCATCCCATTGTCGTGCCTAAATGTTGTTGTTGTTGATGTTGTTGTGGTGGTGGTGGTCTGCGATCGCTTACTCGGCCACCTCGATGCTGCGCGACTCGCCGTCGACGAAGCCCGAGTTGACCTTCTTGCCCGTCTTCTTGATGGTCTTGAGCACGGTTTCGTAGTCGAGGCCTGGCTTGGCTACGATGAGGGCTTCCTGCTTCTCGAGGGAGACTTCGTAGCTCTGAACGCCTGTTTTGTTGCGTGTTTGTTAGCCGTCTAATTCTATTTACTTATTTACTCCATTCATGTGTGTTCATATAGGTGTTAACTACTATCTTGCGCGACATAATCACCGCACGTAGGAAGTAGAAGAATAAATCATAGTTTAGGTGTAGGACTCCATTGTGATCGCGAAAGACACAAATGGGAGTAAACTCACCTTCTAGCTTGCCCAGCACGCGGTTAACGGCACCGGAGCAGCCGCAGCTCATGCTGACGTTGAACTTGTAAGTGTGCTCCTGGTCGGCCATTGCGAATAGTAAAGATTAAGTATCGGCTTTTCGAAAAAGAAAAAAGGGATGAGGGGTATCTAAGCGATGTAAATCGGCGGGGTAGTTAGAAAGTTGAAAGTTGAAAGTTGTCTGGTTGCGATTCCGAAAAGCGTAAGGATTGACTTTATCTGTCTACCTTTGGTAAGTATAAGTTGTTGCAATAGCCGGAAGAAGGACGAGCGACGGTTATTATATATGCTTCTCGGGTAGTATGGTGTATGGTGTATGGTGTATGGTGGCACGGCCGTCCGGGAGAGTTGTTTGTAAGTGTATTAATAATGTCCGTTATGCCCAAGGCAAAAAAAAGAGCAAGTACCTAATGTCGTGATTAAAAGAGAAGGCCAAGTTCCAGATTCCTTATTCCAGGTACACCAACCGCACTAATAGCTCACCGCACTAATAGCTCATGGAAGGCACTAATGCCTCAGGTAGGTTACTTCCCTAAACTGGCTGATACCATGTACTATTCGATGTGTGAATATGATTAGACCCGATTCCATCACCCCCGCCTTTTTTCAGGTGGACTCTTACGCATAAAAGACTCAGCAAAAGTATACTACAGTGCGGCGCATTGAATCTTAGACAGGTTCACACAGTACTTACATACTATACATTCTCTTATACAAATATACCATAACTCACAGTACAAGTACTGTATCAGTACATCTGACGCCTATTTCCTTACCTGTCGCGTGCTGCCGCAACAAAGAAGACAACTCGCGTAATATGAAAACCTGAGCAAGTTTCCCCATCCTCCACCCCCTATTATTATCATCTAGAGATGAAACCGGACTTGAGTTTTGATTACGAAGAAATAAAAACTTGCTCATTGCAAAATTAAAAATTAAAATATCTGAATCATAGGCAGACGGATGAAGTGTCACAGCTAGGTACTAAATATAGACATTAAGAAGCCGATTTCCACACACGTATGTATGTACATATTATAGAGTACGTTTGTACTCACACCTAAAGCCAGCAACCTATTATATGCAGTGACTGCCTCATGATCTACGTGTTCCCCGTTCCCGCATGGTTCGTCCTGCAGGAACTACAGTAATGGGTGGCACGCTAGCTCTATTTACACACATAGTCATCGAATACCGGTACTATGTTCCAGAAGCCTCTCAAGGCTATACCTATTCGTACCAATCGAACTAAGCCATACCGATTTACGCTAATCTTGGCATCTCGTCGTCCGTTCCATTACCAGTATCATCCGCTCCATTTCCAGGCCCTCTAGGATTAGTCGAGTTTCCCGGGGGTATCAAAGGAGGCATCTCGTCATCTGTTTCCTCTTCGACTGAGTCCTCATCCTGCCATGTTCCGGGCATAGTGCCAGGTATGTGCCCAAAAGGCTCGTTGGGCATATTGAAATTATCGGCAACACCTTCGTTCGTATCGAACAGGTTCATGACAGCCTGAAAGATTGTTGACCAGCGGCCAAGAGAAGCTTCGTTTTGAGATCCGCCTTCTTCAGATGCATTCTCACTAACTTCGCCATCATCATCACCACCGCCATCATCGTGATTTCCACCTCCGCCGTCAGCCTCCTCCAAGATGGCCCGTTCGAGATCCGCTTGAATATCCTCAGGTGCACCGGCCAGTCTTGCCTGGGCCAATATTCGCATAAGCTGTCGGCGATCCCCTTGCTCGAGGCCGGCCCTCAGTCGATCTTCAAGTTGCGAGGGAGTCCACGGCTGCTTCTGCGAATCATACGAGAAGACGTTTTGCTCGAGAGGGGGTGGGAGTGGGTCAAATTCCCAATTAACTGACGTATTTAGCAAGTCGCGCGGCACCAATCCTATCAAAGAGGGAATCTCTAATAGGAAGACAAATCGTGCAATATTAACTCCAACCGTAGGCGGGGACGGGAACGGGGACGGTTTGTTGACGTCCGCCCTCTTCGCCTCACCCGCTACCTCCTTCAGGAGAGATATCGCTTGAGTATTATCCCATAATGGCTTTGTCTGATGGATGTAGACGTTTGTATGAAGCTCCTCGTCTCGGTTGCGCGGCTGCGTGCCCCATATGGCTTTGGGAACATCTAAGTTGAGCGCTTTAAAGAGATAGCTATACAACCAAGGTAAGCGCTCCATGCCTTCAACCAACAATGCTTTAGCGCCAGCCGTATCCTTCTGCTGAAGTCTAGCCAGTACGAGGGTCTGTCTAATGTAATCTTGGCCATCTTGTGCCGCATGATTTACATCTAAGATCTCCGAATCGCAAAGGTCAATGAACCACTTGGATTCGCGTGCCCGTATGGCAAGTGGGTGGATAAAGTGGATAACCCCGTACGGATCGGTATGATCTATACTAAGTAAAAGCTTCGCCCATTCTAGTGCCGTTCTGTAGGTGCCCTTCATGATTAGATTCTTAAGGTAATGATATCCAGCCAACCAAAACTGGCGGTTCTCCGGGCGGTTGAACGATAATCTCGCTTTCCCCTGCTCTATCTTCTGTCGAAAAGTCGATAGCGAGACGCGGCCGAAAGTGAAAAGAGCTCGTTCGCATAAGTCTGCAGAGAGCGCCGAATTCTGGTCTTGCTTTGCGATTCTGCTAACTTGGATAAGGCTTGAAACATGATACGGGTGGATATGTAGAAAATGTACTATCTGCATAGGATCGTACATCTGTACGAGTTCAAAGAACGCATTTTCCAACCTGTTGTATATGAATCATGCGCAAAGCGGAACTCAATAGTGCCTGGCAGGCAAGCCACTCCTTCCTTTTCCTCCTTGAACTGTTCCATAGTCAGGCCCTCCGTAGAAGCACGTGGCCATGTTTCCTTGCCAGCCAAAAAGGGGTTCCGTCGCAGCGTTACTTCAGGCAAGCCCTTTCCCGGTACCCCCTTAAGGTAGGTTTCTAGGTCAACTTGCTGGGGTAACGGCTGTCTTTGTCTTCTAGTACGCGCCTGTTCTTGCTCCTCGATCTGAGCGGCAGCGATAGCTTCTCGACCAAATAGGTTGCTCATCTCATTGATTACTCTAAGGTGATACGCATTGATGCTTAGGAGTTCGCAAATTCGTTCGTAAGGTTTGACAATTTTCAGTTGAAAATCATCTTCGATTTCTTGTCCAGGGTTGGAAAGTTCGAGCTCCTTTAGTGCCTGATCGATTTCATCTGGTCCGCTTTGCGCAATGGGTTCAGTCTTGGCAGGAGTGCCATCTTGCTTCTTAGCCTTCTTCTTCTTTTTCTTATTCTTCTTCGACGAACTCTTAGGCGCATCGGTACGGTCAGGCTCGACACTTGGTTTTGTTGTAGCCTCTACTAATTCGTCTTCCTTCGCGTCATGGTCGGAATCCTCGTCCTGATCATCTTGATCCCCAAGCGCTGCGAACCCGGAAAATGCGCCTGCTCTCGGTTTCTGGACGGGTCGGTCATCATCACTCGGTTCGTCATCGTCCTCGAGAGAATTCTTCGCTTGGAGCTCTTCTAGCTCTTTCTGTTTCTGAAGTTTTCTTAGCTGTCTGCTCGACATTATGTATTCTGTATTCTCGAGATACTCGAATAGTAAGATTAGAGCTTGGATAAGGAAACAGCGTCGTAGAATAGGTAATGCGCTGGAAATATTTGAGAGGTAATGTTGAATGTTGATTGTTGACCGTTGACTCAAAGAATTACCTTTTGCTATGTAAATTGATGGTGGGGGTGGGGCCAAATAAGGTGGCGATCATAGGTGATGTAAGGTCCACTACGAATTACCTAAGGTTACCTAAGGTTAGGTAGTTAACTTCTTAAGTAAACTTCAAGGCGGGGCTACTACTTCTACATATTCATTCTTGCACGAATTACAGGCTGCCTATAACAAAGAAGGTGCTACTCCTCACCAGGTAGGTATTATTCCCTCAATTGCTCTTTTTCTTTTTGCTCTTCTACTTTGACAGTTGTTGATATACCTTGGTTTTCACATTTTATACTTTCATCATCTATCTTTAAAAAGCGAGCCGCCACCATTACACAACGCAACAATAACTATCAAGCCTCCTTTTATTCTTCTATTCTACCTACTCTAAATTATATACCTGAATCCTTTTAACCCTCTCTCTACTCTATCTATATATATATACAAAATAAATATTGGATCTATTAAATTCATGCCCAATCGTTTTCGCATGACTTCTGTTCAGTATCACACACGCAACGTTGCGCTAGGATAAAATACCGGAAATGCCAGCATCATCCGGTCCCTGGTGAAATTTGTACGACAGATGTTAATACCAAACGTATAGGTTAGGTATTCATCCTGTTTAGCATCAATATTCCGCGGTTTGTAAGAGGTTAACTACCTCCATAACCTTGGGCTTTTCTTGCTTAACTTCGGTGGTGCTCTTAGTCGCGCCCAAAAGCCTATACCAATCGTTAGTTCTTAACTGAATCACACAGAAATAGCAATAAGGGATCATACTCTCTGGATGTGGCCATAAATTCCGAACTGGACGGCCGTCATACCACCCACCATGACCAACCGAGGTCCAATACCGGCGTAGCTTCCCCGTAGGCCAAGCTGACTGACGATGTTGAAGATACGTCGTGCAGTTCCTTCACCTGGTTGCCCCTTTTCTTTGTTGATCTTACTCAACACCGTATCCGCAGGCTGCGAAACTATCGCAGCTGCCATACCCGCAATAAGACCGCAACCGAGGTTTACTCCCGAGAGTGCTGCGTTCGATGCTGTTTCTTTGTTGATCCAGGAATGCGCTACTTCGAGAGCCTTTTCATACACCACAAATGTCGCCATCGTATACGGGACCCTAAGCTAAGGTTAATTATATGACACGGCTACAAATGGTACCAAAACAGGCTTACTGTTTTAACACTATCGGCATGAACCCAGAGTAAAGGCCAGCCATTCCCTCGTGCTTGACCATCCTACCGAATGCGGATAGCATATTAGGTGCAAATGAGGGTTGGGATACTAATCTAATACGAACAGCCTCAAATGGGCAAAGCAGAATGTCGCCGAGGAATTCGGCAGCAGCAGAGGAGCCAAGGTATACGGCATTCCGGTGTGCAGCCGCTTTCTCCGGCCCTAGAAAGTCGTTCGTTTGTCTTTTGAAAAATTCGTAGCCGCCGAATTTGAATGCTCCTTGCAGGAAATATCCTGTTACCGTCGGTCCGAATCCCGTCAAGAGTGCTCCAGCACGGTCATTGACGACGATTTGGCGCATCCCGCCTGCTAGACCTCTATTATATTTAACTGGTTCGAGCTGAACCCGGGTCTTGACCCTGAGTACCTAATGCATCAGCTTTCTCGGCGCAATATATAAACATTCAATTTTTTTTCCTATTGGCAATGGCCAATATGCGAAATCATTTGGCTTACACATCGACTGGAGTCAGTAGGGCATGAGTAAATGAACAGCAGATAGCTCCCGAGAAGGCGTATCTTGCGACCTCTGAAAGTTTCATCCCTGAGCTTATCGACAGGGGAGGAATACTGGCGACGCCGTCTGCGACGTATTTTACAGGATTACTGTTGTCGAAAACACTGAGGGTAACGGGAGAGTCTGGCTTAGGCAAAAACAAACTGTGGAAGAGATGGCATAAGTATCAATCTCGTTTAGGTAAGACAATCATCGTTACTGCATGCTTGCTAAATTGAAGTCACCTTTTGACACTGAAAGCGCTGATTCCCAAGCGTCCCAAGATGGAGTCGGCCACTCCTTTCCTCGAATCCGGATCAACCTCCTTCGCGACCTCCCTAACTGCATCCAGAACCCTGAGATGTTCCTTCTTGAGTTCCTCAAACGAGTTGTCCAGCTGGATATGCCACGGGTACAGGACAAAAACCTGGAAGCCAAGCGCGGACGAAGCGACGGCGAAGTTCGTCAGGGAGATAAGACGTGTGATGATCATTTTGGCGTCGGCGAGGGCGTTAATTCTACTTCGAATATCCTTCCAGTAAGTATTGTCTGCGGGAGACCAGGTTAGAAACCAGGTTAAAAGATGAAAAGAGTGAGAAGAGGCGGCATACAGTGAACTCGGGAGGTAATGAGATCGCGATAAAGAGAGCAGTGCGCCTTTATGTAGTGCGCTTTTGGACCCGTAGGATGTCGAATCTATGAGGACTCCGTCTATTCTAATATTGTCTAGCCGATATTCTTAATTATACGGATAATCCCAGAAAATTTTACAAAGGAAACTGGAGATAAGCAGAAAAATGGGAAAAAAGAATTACGGTTTACCAAAGAGGACAGCGGCACGAGAAAAACTCGTAGAAGTTAAACCGTCGCGAACCCCTGTTCAGGATTTCATCATCCCTCGTGGAGGGTTTTCCCGAAGAATTTTTTTTTCACCTCGGTCAAATTCTGACTACGAAAGGCGAGACCGACTTCGGCAACTAGGACCGAATGTGACAGAATGTTTATTGCGATACTCTACCTGGGAGAGTGTCGTGGCTAGATTGGGAAGCTCTGGCGCCAATGGGCATAAAAGAAAGGAAGAGATTCCATTTTTAGGGGTCTTTAGGCTGACAAAGTGGCCTGACAGATCGGAAAGTCACGCCACTGGGTCCAATTCGCCCCGGTTTAAGAAAGCTTGTTTCGCCTGCATCACGTCTTATTGGCAATTTACTGCAATTTCTTCGAAGCACAAACCACGGGTATCGAGGCTTTGAAGCAGCCCTAGTAGGGAGCATGTGCAAGTGGGCAAGTGGGCAAGTGTGCAAGTGTCCAAGTGGGCCTCCCACGAAGAAGCGTGGGTTGGGTGTGGGAAGAAATGTAAGGGCAGAATACGGAATAGGAAGAATAGAAAGGATCAGCTTCAGGGGTCTTTGTTAAGTCTATTAGGTAAGACTCCGATCACCCGTAATTTGTCAATCCTAAATTGTTTCATTCATAAGTCTAGACAAATAAAGTGGGTTCGGCTCAAGTTAAAGCACCGGGTACCCACAAACTCCCGTTCCGCCCCGACTTATTTTCGGCATGAAGCCGGCTCTAATCTAGACCGAGACGGAAGACCTAGTTAGGAATGTTGCTAGTCAGGCTAAATTGCCAAGAACTTGGGTATAAGTCACCTGGATGAATCATTCAACCGAACAGGCAGACAGGTAGGTCTTACTAGTTGGCCGCACTCGGTCATGGGGACTGGGGAAGTTTTTTTTTTTTTTTTTTTTTTTTTTTTTTTTTCCTTTGCTTATCTTTACTATCATCCACTATTTAAATGGTACCAACTAGCGAGTCACCAGTCCAGTCTCAACCGGAGCCAAACGCGGCGCGAGCGCTATCGTGACTACCGAGATATGAAGATTACGAACTCCTGTCTCCTGCTTAGCCCCGCAACGAAACGTTGTAGATCTTTCGTGGGCGATAAATACAAATAGGTCCGAAGGTGGTGTTGGAGCACATTTTAATTAAAGGCCCCCGGGGTGGATCAAACATGAACGCGACGTGGCCCGAATTGGGAATTGCTATGGCATATTTTTTCGTCTGGATTCGAAAATAATTAGAGACTCTTGAACCTTCTCAGTCCGTATGTCTGTCAATCAGGCTTTCTTCAAACCTAAAGGAGTTGAAATCCATCTCCGCAAAGGAGCAGCGTCACGTCAGCCACGGGTCTATGTTCCAGTTGATATCATGCGCCTCTCGGAGCGGTACGGTTTCAGTTACGTTACGAGTCGCAAAACGACAAATGTTGTCGCAAAATGTATGACACGCTCAGACTTTCTAACATAGGGTACGATGTCGCTACTTGGACATCGTGGCAATTTTAGAGTGGTAACTACATAGGAAACACTGGTTGCTCTTCATTATTTGGTTTAAATTCTACCAAAAGAAGATTACCCGTGTTACTACTCGTCCATCAGGTAGGTCTAGAGTCTTTTCGGTGGAGGCGCTACGTCACAAATAACCCTTCTGTCGGTAGTCTAGCTAAAAAGATGAAGTTAATTTTATGGGATCAATGATTGAAAATATCCATAAATTCATGAACGTGTCTCGAGAATCCCTACTTTATTTTTTTGTCTACCAATAAGAAGAGATTTTTTTTTTGTATTATTTTTGTTGGCACGCGTAAATATTCATGCTTCTCGTAATGTTACTCCAGTAACACCCGCCAGGCGATCCCGAACTACCTCCATCCGATATCGTCGGCCCCAGCGATTTGGATTTGGCCAGACGCGGTCGGAAACTTATGTAGGTATGCAGCGGTATGCATTAGCTAGTTTCGGTCCACTCGCCACGTGCTGTCTGGGGGAGGAAGAATAAATGCTCCCCGATAGGCATCTTTTGCTCTTTTTTTCTTTTTTTTTTTGTTGCTTTCTTTTCGGACGTACATATATGTTGTGGCTCCCATGCGTGCGGGCCGCTATCCATCCCCAACTTACATGGCTTCCTTTAGAGGTGGATACTAACGTGGGCATGGGCCGTAGGCGGACCTTGTAGACTAATGTGTGGGTGAAGCTTCTGGAACGACATGTGACGGCCCCCTTTTTACGGGGTCGAGCTGCACTAACCTAGTAGGTTAGGTTAGTATGTATGTAGGCCGGTGAGTTGGGGTGTAGTGTATGTATGTATGTAAATGCGGTCAGTTCTCCCCTCTCTCCTCCCCAGGTTGACTTCGGTTCCGTTTTCGCTTCACCTTGGAGAGAGAGGTGTGTTGGGTTGACCGCGTTTGCGAACTCGTGGGGTTGGGGGGGTTGCTGTTAGGTAAATGTATAGGTAATGAAATGTGTGTGTGTGTCTGCGGGTACCTACTAATTGAGCCGCGTTATCGTGGCTGTTAGCTTGGTGTTGTATGTATAAGATGGAAGTGGCTCTGCTTTAGTTCAGTCTGCTTTCTTTCTCTGCTGGATTGGACATGCGTTTGTGATGCTGGCTAGTGTCACCGCATACTACTCACCGACTCTAGTTACGATACTGACTTACCTTATGTTGCTATGTCGAGTTGTTATTGGGGCGTTACTAGTGTAAATGCATTAATACGGCACTCTACGAAGGACATAAGAGTTGGTTATATCGTATGAAGGCAGGACACCAGGAATGAGGTCAACAACCGTGCCTTGATAAGAGCGGGGCCTAGTAGAGGGCCATAGTGATGCTCGGTCACCGCTTGGAATCCGGTTAAGGGAACGAGAAGCTATTCCCGGGCGAAGTAAAATCGTAACTCATTATCACGGGAGATACTTGAGTAGGTTGCGCTGTGCGAGCATACGAGCATACGAGCAAGGAATGAAAACACAACTCTGTGGAAATGCGAGGAACTATGTACCTCACCGGAACCCGATTACTTGCACAGCTAAAAGCTCTCAGTCTTAGCTGGTTGATGTAGCCTAGCCGGGTTAACGCCTAGCCTCGTGGGAGTAAGTATCAAAAATGCCTAGAATATATGAGCGAGCGTTTCTTTGACTATCTATTAACTAGCCCCAAGAAAGTATTTAAGAAGCATTAACTACCTACGTATTTATAACCGTGCCAGCCAAGACAAGTATGACTATGCGACGGAATGCGAATTTCGGGCATAGGGGAACCCTATACAGTACCCAACCAAACATCTTTAGATCAATCTTGCCTCTATTCAACATTTCTATCACGGCGAAACACTAGGTCAACTCGCTTTTCTCATGTAATAGGTTCGTCCATAGTATTCTAGATAGCTGCCAGTTCTAGGAAATGAATAATCTTAACTTTGGGGGTGGCAAATAGTGCCGAAGACGGGAATGCTAGAAATACTAAACAGATATAGATATAGACTAGTTTCGTATATCCTAATCCTCTATACTCTTAGTTAGTAGTAAACCACTATCCCTTTTCTATACCTAGACCAATATAGTACATCATGATTTTCTAAGGGGCTCGTATAGTGTAAGATCCTAAAATAACATAGTTATTGTTTTTGTTTATTAAAATTCACTACCAAGCCTATTGCAATTCTGAAGGGTAATAAACCACACTTAACTATAAGGATGTAAGTATGCCGTAAATAGCTATTGGACGTAGGATCACGGCAGCAAAGGTCTAGCAAAGCAAAGAGTGATATTGGGAACTTCGCAATGCGGCATATAATAGAAATTTATAGGGTTTCGCTCTTTCAAGGAGTTGAAATTTATAGTGATCTTATCCTCAACCAGCTGAAGGTATTAAGAGGAAATGTATCAAGCCCCTAATTTCGTACCAAGATATAGGCAATGTTAATGAAACTACTAGAGAGAGTGCATATCAAAGGTGTATGACTTCTAGCTTCTACTCCTATACTCATAGACACACCTCTTCTTGCAGGGTAAAGCTATAGTTTGGTCTTTTACTCACGTATCCCGATAATATAATATCTCAACTAAAGGGTAGTTTGCATATATAATACAACTACCTCCAAGACCTACATTCCCGTACCTAGTTAAGAACCTATACTAGACCTACTCACATCGTTGTCATCACGGAACATACCTCCAGGAACCTTCGGTCATCAATATCTCACGCACTGCCAATATATACCCACCAGAGAGACGGGATTAACACGGAATATGCCTACGGCTTTATCTACTTTGCTGACTTAAACCCAAGGAACATGGCTTAGTCAAGGAAGTAAAAGTTTTAACGATAAGCCAACAGTATAAGCAGAAGAATATTGATCAGACGGCTGTCAGCAGTTAACCCTCATAATCAGTACCCGTCTACTTTAGCCCCCGTGTCCTAGACGCACCTCAGACGATGGGTATTCGGGGCGTACTTCAACAAGTGCTACAAACATGCGGCTCTATTTCATGTAGTTCATCGACTTACTATGATGCGTACCTATTTCACACAACTCTAATTCATCGCTACCGGCGAATTGCTTGCAGCACAGTAATACGCATCGAGGCTTATTACCGCCAACCCTCAAACAAGCATCTGTAAACTACACCATGAGGCCTCCCTTAGACATATCCATAACATACCCATAGGTAGGTAGCAGCTATGAGTCTTCAAGCTTCGGTGACGTCTGAGTAAGAAATGCGCTCCAATAGCCGTCCAACGTACTGTATCATCTCTCCTATTGGCGACAAACAGCCCAACCAATCAACAACAACACTTGCCTGCCGAATAGAATAAAGTCGCAGGTCGGTAGAGTACCTAATGTACATGCATACATCCCTATGGCGCTGTCATATGGACTTTGTAGCAGATACTTCGAGGCAGGACAATAGATGTATAGGTAGGTATATATATATACACACACCTCACGATGCATGGAACCCAGCAACCACCTAGTCCGATCCCGAATCAACCGATCGTTACTATGTAGATAGACGAACACGTTGGAGCCGCATGGCGTCTATGGTTCGGGGTACGTCATTATCGACTCCTCCCTACCTGTACGTGAACGTCGCGTCACCCGCGCAATATGTAAACACGAACAAACTAAGCTGTCACACCTGGGAACCGAGCGCCCCGAACCCACGACACAAGGACAGCAGCAATGAAGTTTATAGTAGAGAGGTAGAGTAGTAGGTGTAGGTATATACCTTTATCTGGCTCTGACGCAAGGAGCACGGCACGGCTACCGATGATGATCCCGGTATAAGAGCGAAGGTTGTCGTCGCACGAAGCAACACGTGGCCCGAATCCCATGTCCTCTCCGCTACATAGTAAACACCTGTTTGCCTGCCTACTTACTTATCTACTTACTACCTACCTACCTAATCTATCTACCTATCCATCTTTCCCATCTTTCCCCTCAATACATACCTACACAAACAAAAAGACGCTAGGAAATTAAGTTGGTAGGTTGGTTGGTTAGTTGGTACATATATAGGGAGGGAGGATGTACAAACTTTTCCCAATCTATCTCTCTCTCCCCCAGAAGATCCGACGGCATGGCTCAGGACCCGTGGAGACGTACATACGCACATACGTTGCTGCAGGGACGGCTGCGAGAGACCACGTTGCAACGTGGGCAGGACAGGACAGATGCGCGCGCATGCATCGCCGCTCGCGTGGAAACCGTCGTATCCAATCGGTCGGGATTTCGGCGCGCAGTCGGGAAAAGGAGGGCTGAGCTGGGGGGGAGGGGGGGACGTGGGAGTCACGTATGTATGTATGTATGTATGTATGTCTACTTACCTGTGCTGCTACATAAGTATATATTGGGGGCGCCGTAGCATCGCATCACATCGCATCGCATCTTTCCGCCAGTATATTACGCGCAGTTACACGTGCCGTCGTACCCAAGCCTAACCCTCCGCCTCTTTCAGCCTACCTACCTACCTACCTAACCTATGAGGTATATATACTACATATGTATGTATTAATATACGCATGTACCTGTGTATGTAACCGTAACTCTCGGCGGGAGCCCGGTCTGGGAAGCGTTTGCAGAAATCAGAAAAGGGAAGGGAAAAATTAAAAAAAAAAGCCCACCACGAAATTTCTGCGTTTGTGCAAATTTCCCACCCCTTGTTCTTATTTCCCATCCTTCGAGCGCCCGCCGCCCTCCTGCCTGCCTAGTAGGGTACCACAGGGGGCCAACGAGTTCTGTAAGAGGAAATTTCCCTCACGAATTGGTCGCGTTGGGAAGCCTCTCCGCCCGCCCCCCCTTCTGAAGAAATAAAATAAAATTATCCAGCCTGCCTATTCGCACGAATACTATAATAATATAGCTGTGTAGGTATGTAGGTATGTATGTATGTCTGCTGCATATTGCCTCGGTGGCGCGGCCGCGTCGGAACGGCACGCACGGGTCACACGTGGTGGTCATCATCATTATCATCATCAGATGACCCGGCAAATGTGTGTGTAGTAATAGTATAATCCCGTTGGGGCTGCAGAAGGTAAGGCAAAGTAAAAAATAAAAAATAAAAATGAAAGGGGGATGAAGAAGCAGGCGTCTAAAATAAGACTTGTCATGACACGAAGTTGCTGCGGGATGCTTACGTAGAAGAAGAAAAAGAGAAAAGAAAAAAAAAGGCATCAGCCTGGCGCAGCAACGTAGGTATGTAGAAAGCAAGAACCGAAAAGAAGTTCATAGTAATCTCGCTCGTCTAGATCCTAGAAGGACGGGCGAGCCGCAAAATCACGAAAAGGCTCATTTCCCGGCTCGCATTCGGAAGGTGAGGATCGCAACGCTGTTTGTACATATAGACAATACAATACATAGAATACGATATGTACACGGGTGCCTTGCAAGCCCGAAAAGCCGCACCCGGCGACTAACATCGCTCTCGTGAGTGAGGATCGATCGATCCTCAGGAAGCCAGCCTGGACGGGCGGATGACCACCACCACCCCCCAAATCTCCCTTCCTCCCTCTGGTGGTGGTGGTGGCTTCCCCCTTCCCCCCACGGCGGAAGATGGGACGGCATCCGAAAATGGGAAGCTGGATTGGCCTATTTCTGGAATTCGCGCGGGCTGTGTGAATTGAACAATCAGATTACACAAGATATCTCGGTTTTTATTTTATTTTACGAGTATGTGTGTGTGTGTGAGTGAGCGTATGAGTGTGAGTGTACGGCGTAATGATCAACCATCCCTGAAGGCAGGGGACCTCAAGCCATGGCATTTGGCCATGGGATAATGATGCGTTATGCATTTCTCAACGTCGCAGCTAGCGGAATTCGCATAGCATAGCATACGACATACAGCATACAGCATACAGCAGCAGCCGCAGCAACCTTGAACGGGTCCAGGGATCTTTTTTTTTTTTTTTTTTTTTTTCCTTCGAAATTTCCCGTCCTAGACTACTGCAGGGGAAAAGCGGCCTTTCGAACGCGGGAAGGGTGCAGTACCGTGTACGGGGAACGCGCCCTGATTGCATTGTACCCTATGTCATATTGACGCAAGCCACTGGGCATCCATGTACCGAATGGTACATACACACATAGTGTACCTACATGTACGCATATAGATACGTATATGTAGAGTAAATATAGGAATTGTGTGTTCCCGTGCCGAGAACTTTTCTTTCTTTCTTTCTTCTTTTTAACAAGACCGAGACCCGAATGGAATGCGACGAGATAGTGTTTCTATATAGTGTTATTTACTACGGCCTCGGTACTTTCTTCTTCTTCTTTTCTTCTTCTTCTGCGCAAAAAAAAAAAAAAACCTCGGCCGTATTCTAGATATTCCGCCCACGAAGTCGCCGAACGTAAAGTAAAACCCGGTGTAAGTCAAGCTACATATGTATGTAGGTAGTTAACGGTTGTCGAGGCGTAGCCTGGATCAATGTAATCTCACGGAATGAGATAGATTGTTCGGCGAGAGAAAATTTTTTTTTGAAATGAGACGGGTCAGGAACAGCAATAATACATAAAGAAAAGAAATATGATAAAAAGACGAAAAAAAAAAAAAAGAATAAGCCGAGCCTGCCTCTAAGGTTAAGGTTAGTAAATAGGTACCGTGGAATTTTAGGGCGGCGGTCGTTCCCGAACGGGGGAAGGGGGGGGGAAGTCTCCACTTCCCCTTATCATTTCCACCAAGCTAACTGGACGACCCGACGAACGGTCGCTGGGAACACTTTGAGGGCGTAACCTCCCTTTAAGCTTGCATTAGCTTCGCAGCTCGTTGTGCCCCAGGCAGCTGCAGTGACTGGTAAATGTTTCTAAAAAAAAAAAGCAAAAATAAGAAAGGAAAATATGTACCTACCTACATACATCGAGACCCCTATGTATGTATGTGCAGCCAGCAGCAGAGTGAGGTCATTGAGCACAGAGCTTTTTCAACTTTCGCCCCTCCTCCCCGGTTCCCTTTCTGGAATGTCATCGATTTGATTACATTATCTATCATACTACTTAAAATCTTATAGGAGGAAATATGTATATAGGTAGGTACCTATCTGCCTAGACGAGAAAAGAAAGTCACGATACGGGATGAAAGATCTCACTTAAAATGGGGTAATATAAGGTTGTACGCGACCCGACGCTTCGGGAAAGGAGGGAGGAGGGAGGGAGGGGGTCTAAACGTGTGATTCGGAGATCTGATTGCTGGAAAGCCTTAGTGACGTTTTCTGTTTGCCTGTTTGTTTGTTTGCTTGTCTTGCCTTGCCTTGCCTTGCCTTACTGCCAGGTGAATTGTCGGTTAAAATGAATATAGGAGGTCCGAGGGTGAAGTGTTTGCGCGGGCAGATCCCGCTACGAGAGATACCAGGACTCGTAAGTGGCCTACGTAAGGCAGACAGGCAGGTAGGTACCTAAGGTAGGGTACAGGTAAGGTATGTCGCGGTTGAATACAGAGTGACTTCGGGACGGTGGGATGTACAATAGATCTTGCATAGTTGCATGACGAGATGAGACACATGGGCATTGTGCGCCCGCATCGAAGCTGCGGCTGGGAATGGGAAGGAGAAGAAAAAGGAAAAAAAAGAAATATCTCCGTTCCGAATGACAGGTATCCGTCCCTACTAGACTAGAGACTATTGATCCCAACGAGTATCGGATGGGTATGAAACAGAAAACATCGAACATATCGAAATGACAGGTCTCTTATGATATCGAAGTCCACCATCTAAGACAACCTTCTATTTTCAGGTGCAATCTCTCTAGCTCAGTAATCACAAATCATTTCACACCATTTTATGATTCACAGTTATCAAACAAAAAGCCAAACGAAGTAGTAAAAAGAATCAGATCCATCATTTCGAAAAGATTCATGCCGGCGCTGTGTAGCTATCGTGTCTCTCTGTACTGTACAGTCTAAGCAGGGGGGTATCTATCAACCTGGTTCCAGCCCAGCGCGCCCAATGATATGGCTTAACAACCCTCAAACAGAACAAATGTGTAATGGTCCCAAGCATCCCTTGGGAGCTGCCCAATACACTGTACATTTTCCGAAAGACCAAACCGAACCCGATCAGAGTACATGATCTCAACACCTCAGGCAGGCCGAAGTCCTTGCGAACAACCGAGCCGGGTGAGTAGAGAAACAAAAGAAATTTCAAAGGGGAAACCAAAGTCTATATGCAGGCCGCTCTTTTCCATCTCAAACCCAAAACTTTTTGTATTCCATCCCTAAAACCTTTTCAGAATTACCCCTGGATAAACCATTTGCTGCTTGAACCAATGACTCCGAATAGAAATATTAGAACGGATATTTGAGAAGCAGCAGCAATAAGCGGTTGTCGACGGGGTTTCGGAACAAATGTGTTCCAAGACACAAGGGATAGGATCTGGGTTCCTGGTAATGCATGCCACAAAAGGTCCAAGTCTAGCGGCCCGAATCATCCACAATGCAACACTAGTCTGAACAAGTGATTGTTCTCAGAAATGTCTAGTGTGCCATCTCGCAACTGAAGCTTGAGCTAAGTCCGATGCGAAGTGCTCGAAAAAACAATGACTTCCGATAATAAAAATCCGAAATCTTGAAAATCCCACGAGAACCCCAATTCCGTCTAATGTTAACGCCGTTTGAAGATAGTTGAAATACCCATAATGCCACATAAAACCGTGCTGATGCTCCTTTTCCCAATCAGCTGGGAATTAGAGTGGCGATGAGCCTAAGATTTTACTAGATCGGAATGCAATGTATTAAAATGCGTATCGGAATGCGTCGCCCGTAAATCAAGCGTAAGACGCGCAAAAAAGTTGGTGTACAGATCGAAGTAGAAAAGGCATTAAACGGTCGTAGTCGGAATCGCGCGATCAAATGATCGCGTAAACTCACTATCGCGACTAATAATAGCTTTGTAGCTTATAAGTCGCGATAGTGGGCGGCATGTGAAGAGCCAAAAATCGGAGTCGATATTTGTAAGTTGCTCGTAAAGATCCGAATGGATGCGATTTATCGAGGCTTTGGCCTCGGGGGAGGCTTGGGGACACCAGTTGTGTCGTATGCTCCACGTCCCATGTTGGCCATTTCGAATTCACTGTTGATCATTACGGGTACCGAGAACAAAATTTAAATCTAAGAGAACGAAGTCAGCACATATTTATAAACGCAATGGGTAAGATACGTATTCCGGAATAAGCCACCACCGCCGCCATGATTCGCAAAAGGGTCACATTATCCCAGTTTGCGCAGCTCAAGGCAGAGGAAATAGAAACCAACGGAAGTAATAAATGGAATTATGGGCTGCGCGTCTGACTCACATTTTCAGGTGTCGTTGCGCAACGACTGTGGGAATTCCGAAGGTACAGAGCGATAATTAGATGCAATAAGATTGGCGAAGACGTAGGGGCGGGTGATGCAACAGGTGCTGGGATGGTTGCCGAATAAAAGGAGACTTCAAGGTTGTTCAAGAAATAAGGCAAAGGTACGTCTTTCGTATGGATGGTTCGCAATTAATTATCTGAGGTCAGCACCGGGAGCGTCAACGGGGATGACGGCAGGATTTATATATTGGTATGTAGTTCCCAATATAGCACAGTCCAGACCAATATCGGCTGTGTATGTTGCAAATGGGATATTATGTTGGAAGCTGAAGCTATCGATGGCTTATGAAGCTGAGACAAGCAGAGAATACTGCGTAGAAGCCTAGTCCTTTGTAAGGGTTGCTTTGTTCGAAAAAAGCAAAGTGACGCAGGTTTCGGGAGAGTTATGGTATTATAGGATTTTTGTCGTGTTATTGTCTTTGTCCCATGGGGCTCTAGTATAAACCAGAAGCAGGGCGTATGTCAGGTACCTTGCAGGTCGCGTTAAGCTGAATACCTTCAAGGCTTAAAACCGTTGTAGCTACGCAGGGTGTCGATCGATCGGCTTAAAGCAGCACAACGAATAGCACTGGAACAAGTTGTACAAATAGTAACGGTGCAAGCGGAGGTGTTCGCCGAATTATGTAGGTACGCAAGGACGTGGTTCGGATGGGTCGTATGTAGTCTGAGGTTTTCCCTTTTTTTTCTCCTTATGGTCCCAAAACAAGACGTTTTATTTAGGACTAAGTAATGAAAGTGGATGATGAGATGTTGATTTTGAGGGAGAGAACGAGGAGTTATTAGTTGTATAAAGGAAAGAATTCAGATGGTTAGAGGATTCTCATCTTAAGAAATTTTGGGAACGGTAGGAAGGGTCATTTCATCTTATAAGTATTCCCGTTCCTAAAGCTGGGGGTACTACTAGACCTGTGCTGAGTCCCAGCCCGAGTAGGTACCGTACTTCTTTTTTTTTTTTTTTTTTCTGTGTTAATTCCTTTTCCAAGGGGAAGGGTCGAAAATGTGGTTCATTTACCAGTTCCCAAACTTGCAATACAAAATAATGACAGGGGTTGCTATGGTACTTGGTACATGAATACATTCTGTTACGCTTTTACGCTTTTACGGAAATGGGTGAGCAGGGAAGCACTCTGACGGTCTTTGCCAAGCCGCGTGCTTGAGTGCAGGGGGGGAGGAGGTATGGGTACAAATACATGTGTACATGCATACCTCCCGATGTGCCTATGTATCCTGGTACCTCATCTCTCAAGCAGGATGACCTAAACAACCAGAAAGAGAACCAGGATGTACTTAATATTACAGTGGGTAATATTTGTAGATTTCAGCGAGGAACAAAAAAGAAAGTAATGGTGAAAAATTAAAACAACGTAAATTACAAGATACGAAGAAAAGCCAACGGGAAAAATTAAAAGAAAAAGAAAAAAAAAATGAAACGATGAGTAAAAAATAGTACCATATGTACAGGCTAGCCTCCCCGTACATTGATGTAATGCAATGACTTGCTGTCAATGATACTTTGCAGTAATTAAGCCTGTTTCTTAATTCTTTTCCCTTTCCCATTACTCCCATTGCTCCCATCCGCTCTTCATCACTATAAGCTATTACTTAGATAGGTTTAGGTGACGAGGAACTTGCTGAAGTGTTCCCGGAATTTTGCACTAAACAGGGCGATTCTCGTCGTAGGCTCGTCCGTAGGCAATGAAGTGGACCAGCCAGCTCACCACAAACCAACTCCATACCTACATGCACATTACATATTAGGTAGGTATGTAGAGTTGCAGGTCCTCTTGGGTCCATCTAATGATGTGTTCAGTATTCTCTGGACATGGTGTGATGTTGCTGGCCGTAGAAGCGAATTTGACTGGTCGTACACCTCCGAAAGTATTGGGTACCCGTTGTCCGAGACGCACCAAGCTGGAGTCTTGGTCTCTGCTGACCACTGGTAAACCCACTGGTACACCACTGAGTCCTTACACTGATGCTGCAACTGAATGAACAGCAATGCAGACTGGGGGCCAAGCTCCAAAATTCTTTTTTTTTTCCTTTGGAGTACTACTACTAGAGTATGTAGGATTGTTTTTTTCTTTCTTTCTTCTTCTTTTCTTCTTTTGCCCAACAGGGGGTCATTGTTCAAGGGGAGATCCTCTTATCGTTTGGGATAACATGATCCACACCGGTAATATTCCCCTTACGCTAAGCAGGGCCCAACCTGGCTCTTCTTTTTTTCGAATCTTTCTCGAATGCTTTCCTGCTTTTGGCACTAGGAATCGACCCGGCCGCAAGTCTGGGGTCTGCTTGAAACTTGGCAAGCACTTGAGCCGCGGTGGGAAACATTAGTTTTTCCTTCCGTGTTGAGATTGAGAGACGGGCGAGATTCATCCAAGCGAGATGTCATATATCGTGTCTGAGAGCCGCCTTGTTTGTTTCTTTTGTCTGAGTTACCTTACCTTACCTTGCTTTGCCTTGCCTTAGGTAGGTGACAGGTATGTTAAGTACATACATACATACATACATGCTACTCCCTAAAGTACATTTCATGTAGTTAGTGAAATAATATCATAATATTATTTTCATCATAGTACCATAGTACATAATATAATAGTTAACTAGGTAATACATAATACATAATGTAGTATGTACCTTAGCGCATCTTACCTAGTGGCATGTCGCACTTACTTAGGTATTCCGCATCTAACTTTAGGCCATGGGTACATTTTAAGGTCAGGACCCTTTTCTTCTGCGGTGTAACGCAACTATGACAGTTCAACCCGACCTTAAAGAGCTTGCATTAGGTAAGCCTTGGTCGCTACATACCAACATACATATTCGCATACATAAATATACATAGATACATGATGGAGGTAATGCTTTTATTGGTTTTTAATGGTCCCTGTTCCAATTACTTTAACACAATACATAGTGTCTTTCCGTTCGGATTATGCACAGTAGCCTAAAGACAACGGGGGAAACTTGGGTGTTTTGACGGATTGTCAGCTCCATAAGCGGGTCGGCGGAACTAGGGGAAGACGGAACGAGCAATAATTTGACAAAGATGGCTTCGAAATTAGGGGCAACACGAGCCACCGCGCCACGCCTCGCTGACGGCTATCGAGCCACAAGATTTACACGATTCACACGATTCAAGCATGTTAGGTATGTATGTATGTGTGTATGTATGTATGTACAAGCTGCTGCTGCTGCTGCTGCTGACCCACGCTTTTCTAGAATTCGCCGAAAAGGAAAATGCAAATAAAAATAAAAGCTCGTGCGAAACCCGCACTATATGCTAAACCTAGTACAATCGACCAGTAGCGGGCTATGCGACGGTAAGGCTGACGATGGCATTGCATATGGAATTTCGACCTTTCATGACTCGGGCTTGTTTAACCAATTATGTACAATTATGTAGAAGCCTTGACTCACACGGCTTAGGCCGTTAGATCAGACCAGAGATAGGGTAATAACCCTGTCGTTGCAGCTATACATGTATGTATTATGTAGGAGTGGCTTTGAAATCCTGCCGATATCTCAAATACTACGTACGTTTTTTTATGCGGCGCCACGAAGGCGTCCAGTTAGGGCTGCGGTCGACGAGAAGGGTGACTCTTAAACAAATACGACGCATCAAACTAATAGACGGCTGCTAATAAAAGTTTGCGTTGGGCTGCAAATTACTTAATTAGTTTAGCCGTATTAATTTTCGAATAGTATATTAGGTATTAGTCAATTATCATAAAGCCTCCGTAGTAATATACGCATATTATCGCATATCCCAAGGCAATGGATCCAGATTTGTTGAACCGAGATTCGCCTGTTGCGAGATACTTAATAACCCTAAGACAGTAATTTGGAGATTCTATTGTGCGGGCTTGTGACGCGCCTTGCGCAAAGGCTACCATAACCACGGCACAAGTGCGGGTGTAGCCGCTCGCACAGCACGAGAACGTGCTGCCGAGAATCTAGTTGGTCAAAGATGCTCTGCACGACACGAGACGGCCAATGTATGTAGCTAATGCCATGCAATATTGTCTGCTATGAGAACGGGGTGCCCATGCGGTCAGCTAGCTAGCAGATGTACGGAACGGCTGCACGACTGGGGATAACCGTTCCGTAAGCTCGAGTTACGCGTAATATCGACGTAGCCTCGCATTCTAATACGCGGTTGATGTTGTACGGTACTTGTAGACGTCTGATGATATGCGTCTCTGCGTCTGAATCATCAATTGGCGATGATGTAGTGATAGTATGTCAGCGAGCACCCGTAGGCGGTACTTAAGATATGTGGGAGTGCGGTCATTAGCTCATATCCCCGATCGAAAATCCCCCACGGTATGTTGGGGTGAATCAAAATGGTCACCGTTGATCGTACCGCTATCTGGACCTGTTTCAAGTCTTTAAGCGACTAGGATGTAGGATAGGTCAAAATAGACGAATCATCCATCTATTCACTTCTCGAAAGGGAAGGTTTCATGCGACCTTCTTCCTTCGGTGACTTGAATCCAGCGCGGAAACGGTCCTGTACTTCGTCCGATACCATTGCTACTTGGGGGACGGGAGCAACCTAGCTTACTAGCATGATAGGTCACTGGTAAAAAAGATGCTAACAGGGGGTGAGGGGACATTTCCATGTCACCCAGGAGTAAGGTAAACAACTTTGTAAGTTGATACTTACGTAGACGCATTAGAACATAGTCCTTGCAACGCATCACAACCCGATTAATGTAATGTAGTGAACTAACTTGGAAATGGCACCCGAGGGCTGGCAATATCTGGTGAGGCTGAAGAATCAAGAATACCCCATAGATGGTGCAGCAGTTGAGCACCATTACACAATGCATGGCCTTGTCATACCCACGAGTTTCAAGCGGATCGCTAATGTGGCTCGTTGATGACGAGTTTGCCATGTTACGAATTCCGATGGTATCGACGAACGTAGTCACCGAGGCGTAGTAGCTGAGCACCGGTCCGATTGGTGTTGACAATAGCCAGCTGGAGACGTGCGAGCCTCAGCGCTTATGTTGATACCACAGTACTGCCACAGGTAAGTTTTTGCGATATGACACCTAGCGTAAGTTGACCAACTGATTTTCAGTTTAGGTGTGGCAGAAAAGGAGACTCAAAATCGACAAACATAATCTCCAAACTTCTCGTTTCCCGAAACAACTCCAATATAACGGGCTTACGTAGGCATTCGTTTGCTCACTCAGGAGGTGTGACATGAAATGATGAATAGAAAGCCAAGCACGGCGATAATGACGACGTAGCATTTTTTTACTAGAAAGGAAGCAATATGTCATAAAGCGTGAGAAATGGAGATGACCATTTCCATTCCGTACGTCGTACGGCACACCAGAAGCGAATCAATTCTCGTGTGCGACTCAAGCCCTCGACTGAATTGGTCGTTAGAATAAGTGATAGCGAGAAGAGGAAACGGTGAAAGGTGAATTTCGTCTGATTTCGAATCAATCCGAATAGTCGGGCGGCGACCTGCATAGGCAGATAGGGTTGCTCTCGCCTTACCGGTATGTAGGTACGATCTAACCATTGGCGTACTCTATTCAGCGGGTACAACAGACATCTCCATTTCCATTTCCAGCGTCGCTGGTATTCGGTACTAGGTAGGTAGGTATTATTCTCTTTTTGGGTGTGCAGGGGATGTGAGCCGGGGTTTAAAGGGGCGCATGAAGCAATGCGGATGGGTCTTCCATTAGAACTTCTAGAAAGATGTTGATGGAGAATTATATATGGGTCCCCGATAGAAAACCCGTCTAGCCGTGGACACATTTCCATATCCGCGGGCTATTGCGTAGCACTTCCTTCTTAACTGCTTAACTGGGTAAGGTAGGTAGCTATCTCCTTACCTACCTCCTAACCTAAGGTATAACCGTAATAACCAATTTACATAATGTTACTGTTAGGTCGGTTGACCTTTCTCCACAAACTTGTAACATAACTAGCGTAACTGTAATAGGAATTATCGATATGTACCTCCTTCCAGTAAATACATACGTGGTGCGTATGGACATTACACGTAGGTACAGGTATCATTTATGTATACTTGAACTCAAATAACGAAAGATTATAAGGAAGTTCATAGCGATATTATGAACACATAAGGTCAAGTAACAGCTTCTAGATCATTCACGTACAATTTTATCTCAACATCGTACCACATCCGCATTTACAAAAACCAATGTCCATCCTCCACATCACCTCAACCATACTTATAATCGAAATGTATCCTAACAAAGATGAAATTGGAAATTTAATCATACCAACTGTAAATGATATGTACCTACGAAAGATAAGATGCGGAATGTACCGCTCACATCCGACGTCGACCTCACCGAGCCGACCTTCTAGAATCTATGGGGTGAAGCACCCACGCCAAGAAGTAGGGGTGGTTCTCTGACTATGTATGTTAGGTACTTAGGCAACCGGACCACTTGTTTCAGTAAATTCTACGCGGTGGCTCGAGTCTTTTACTCACTTGTACACCTTCTGCTATAATAGCCATTTATTGGTCGTAAGAGATTTGTACATTAGGTACATTAGGTAGATATATAATACTTTCGAGTTCTTACTCGATTACCTACATATTTCATCTCTATTAAACTAACATATCTAAATAGAGAGACATAAGCACAACATCAAAGTTTGGTTTAAAAAAGGGATACTGTCAAATCAATAAGACCGACATAATGCCATCATGTTTTTTCAGGGGGTCTATCGGCAATACAAACGTACTCGATACAACCTACGGCTACTGGCTTGTCCCACTGAAGAATCAAAGAGAGCCTGCCTGCCACATGGCTAGCTACATGTATCCACTCATTTCGCCGTTCCTGCATTAGCCAGGCAACCTAGCTCGTTAGCTCGTTCTTGTACCTTGATACTTACCAGATAAGAATACCAAACCGAATCCATTGCGATTTTGGGCCTTCAATCTTGTGATACCCTGTCGGAATCTTAAGGGTGTTCCTCTTAAGCGTGCTCTTTAAATCCACCGAGTGGATAATACGCTAGACCGTCGGAGTTCTCTTTGATTTCATTTGACTAGAATATTTACACTAACTAGTTATTTCTAAACTACTAACTAATAAGGGAGCACCAGAGAAGGTTAGAATACATATATGAAATACATTGATCGACATTCATAGAAATTCGTCATTACCTGTACGAAACCCCGTATTCCTCCGCGGTAAACAATCAATACAAGACGCAGTGTTTTATCGTCATGTGACTTCTCTACCAAGCGGACAATGGGAATGTAGCACCACTTTAACTATCTAAATCATAATTAGGTAGCAAGGCGTAAGAATGAACTAATAAATATACGAAGCGCTACTTTAAACACCGATTCATCGAAATGTTGCTACTGTTTTAGGAATAAGAGCATAGATAAGGGATATTTTCTATCAATTTTCTATCAATAGGTCCTTTGATAGAAACATCAAGGCTTTTTCTAAAATAAAATAAAATAAAAATCTCTATTAACACGTCACCGAATTAAAATTTTCAGTATCCTTGACTTCTACATACATAAGAGAACCTGTAAGAGAACCTGCAAGAGAAAGACCCACGTTCACCACGGCACTTAACGTCTCCATATGTACGCGGCAGCCCATTAGCCAAGGGTCTCTACCTGCATATCTTTGTACTAATGGTTCCATCATGACGGTCTCGTCAGATTCTTATTATACTACCTACATATTCTGCTATTCCTAAATAGGCTGATTGCTTCCAATCCGTACGGGACGTAAGGCATACTCTTGCAACCCTAATCCACGTACTCTTGACTACAAGACAAAAGCCTTATTGAGATTTTAGCTAGACCCGAAAGTAAGTTCGACGGCGGCATGGGTACTCCCGAGGTCTATAGTGGGAACCTCTATCTATCCGGCGCCAGTAGGTATGACTAGAACCTCCAAGTCGACTATTGCTAGTTACCTCTATTAAGGATAAAACACTACTCTGAAGGCACATCTAGATTAACTCGAAGGGATAATATACATATGAGATAACATTCTGTATTAAGATTTTCATACGAGGTAACGTTGTTACCGGTGTACTGGAGGTTGGGAATTTGATACCGTGATGTCGGGTCGCCGATTCGATTAAACATCCCCTTCAAGTATATATACATATAAGAAGTAATGGACCCGTTAAATTGGGCATATGTCTCCATGTACCACTTAGAGAAGAGGTCGGGCAGCTAAAGGCACTAGAAGCTTTCCACCGAATTTTACGTATAAGTGGAATACTTCTAATAGACTCACCTATAACTTTGGGACTGCCAAGGGTTAAGGTGAGAATCCCCAGCATGTTAGAAGTTGCTAGCGATTTTCTCGCCTTACCATCCCAGCGCCACGGGCACCTTTACGTCCTTAAATGAGGTACGCGATGTGGATCCCAAGGGGACGGGACACATCCGAAATAGCATCATGCTACATATCCAGCTGTACGTTTCGAGACCCACGCTGCATGACAGCACCTCGTAGACCCACTAGATCAACTTCTGAAGAGACTACCTAGCCATTTCAAACATTACCCCGGTCATTTCCTAACTAGAGTCCACTCTTCTAGCATCTTATCTGACATGGATGGAATTGAACGTCAAAGCTATGAAACTTCTTATTACTTAAAAAAGATAATTATGACACCGGTCCTTGGCATTGTATTAACTACCCAACCTAGGTACTGTTGAAATCGGAAGCCCTCATCCGTAGGAATCCAATTTATGGCTCGCAAAGGGTATCCGTCTTAGCGGCAGGATGTGGTCCCGGCAGTTCCAATATTCGTCGGGATTTGGGGAACCTGTCATGTTCGATTTCGGACAAGGATCAAGGACGTTACCCTGTCCGACTCGTCCAACAAAACCCGTGGTACCGGGGAAGCTTTCCGTCGCGGCGGATTAACCATGCGTTCGCCTTGGATTGACGTGCTTGTCAAATTACGGAGGAAAGAAAAAAAAAATTTTAACCCATACCCAGCCATCTTGAGCTTTGACGGATAGGAAGCATTATTTTTCAAAACCACCCGCACCGACTCCGAGTACCTTCGATTTCGGCAATGCCGTCACCGGCAGCCCTGTTCGAAGCGAAGAACTGACCGCCGCTTGGTCAAAGTCCTATCGGCTATAACCCGCACAGACGGAACACTTATAATATATAGAGAAGGGATCAACACAAGTCCTAGACGTATGTACACTACATACCTCCTAGGATGTTAACTACATGCTTACCGAGGTATGTAAATAAAGACTTCTGACAGGTAAACTTCTTTATGCTATGATATCAGAGCCCTGAGAGACGCGTCTTCTTATTGATTAGGTAACTACACGAAATATGCAGGGGTTCCAGTCGTCCCGAAGGATATGTGATTCTGAGGACCTATCCGAGAGTGAAAATGAGGCTGATAGATTTTATTGGTACCTCTAATGAATTTTGTGGCGCGTCCTTGACCCTTATTAGCGGACCCTCGCGCATCAACTGGGTCGATCCCCTCGATTGGGTCAACCCTTTTTCCTTTGGACCAAGATACAAAGTCAAATGTCTACAGGGCCAGCCGCTCCGCCGGTCCCCGTCTTACCTATTAAAATCCTTACTATTTAATGACTCGTGTAGTTGAATAAAAATAGGGGTGAGTAAGCTCGGCTTTACTTCTACGGGCAAGCGGGTTGGAGTTGGAGGCTCGAGCATTGCCGTAGGCAAAAGATAGGAAAAAGGTCCATCGCCCGGCCAACCCGTCGTTTGTACATACCTACCTCATATGTAGCTCCCGCGGTCTTATTTGTTCCAGGAGCTCGGCGCTTTTCTGACCGTCTGTGCCACTCGGTAGATGCAATATCTCATTATTCTCTGGATCCGTGCCGTACGTATGGGTAGATAGTTCACCAGGGTGGCCGGACGCAATACACAGTATAATATCAAAGCTTTCCCCCCCTAAATAAAACTCATTCCCATCCCACGGGCTCGGTCTGCGCACAGAGATATTCTATGTATTATCACCGCTATTAAGATGGGACACATGCACGTAATAACTCGGTGGTAAATTAATTCCAGTTGCAGAGCCTTTCCTTTTTTCCTATATGGTACGATGGTATTCAAGCAGGGGTGGGCTACTTGAAACGGTTATTGCTGGTTTTGGATGAAGACACTGCTCGCTGAAGGCATGTACCAGCTACGAGCCCAAAACACAACCGAGCATGTTTCTCTAGGATATGGCTTCATCGGTATGAAACCATTCGCATTTACGAGCGTACATCTATCGTATGTTGCATCCATGTGAGAAGCAGGCGGTTCTAAAGATAGGGGGCCAAGCATAGAATCAGGGGGCGTACAACAGACGAATTCGTAATGAACTAACTGAGAACTTGGAACACGACATCAGCCAAAATCGACAACGACAACGAGATTGTAATTCCCGAACGGCTCGAGCCCAATCAGATAATATTGGGCTTTTCAAATCTGAACAATTCATCGATCACGTTGGCCGTTTCCGACCCTCCCGTCGTGTGACTTGGATGCTGAAGATAGACATGAAAATTATTACTTGGAGTAGATTGGCCTCCAAGAATATCTAAGAATATCCAGGTGATCTATTACTCATAGGATAGTATATCTTGAAAGAGGAGGAAGGGGGGGGAATAAAGTGGTAACTTAATTACTATTGGTAGCCCCATATGCAATCTGGTTTTTATCTTGACATGTTTATTATAGATGCTGCATAGTAGTAGCAGTGACGTATAAAGTTATAGGCGCGCGGGTGTAGAGGTGTAGATATAGCTGAGCCACTGTGATGATGAATTTAATGGGTTGTCGTCGCATACCGCGTTTTTAGTACCTAGAACAATTGAAATTTAAAGGTAAGGCAGCTAAAAGGGCTAAAAGGTTAGGTGCCTTTAAGGTGCTATTCCTCTATTCTAAGCCACAAGTTGCAGCCTCAGAGTTGCCCCACCACACCTCCCCCCCATAACCTCTTGCAGCTTCCAGTCCACCAGCAGAAAGCAACGTCAATCCTCGGGGCCCCCACCATTTGCCTCCATCTCTCTCTCTCTCCCAACGTCCACCGACCCCAAACCAGATTCAGAGCCTCAATTAATCCACAAACGATCTAGACCTCCTATGTACACGTAGCAGTAGGCAGAAACGGGCAACTCTTCCTAATTTAGGCATCAAGAGTTATAGGAGTTTCTCTAGATCAGTTGGGCAGCTCTTGTCTGCTAGGAAGCGCCAACCAGCCAGCATGTCCATCATTCAGCAGCACACCTCGGCCTCGCTCGGCGACGCCTGGCGAACCATCAACATCGATGCCCTAGACCCCGACTCCTCGCAGAATTTTGACACCTCGACCTTACACCCGCCACTCCCCGAGATCAGCGAGGCTGACGTCCGGCAGCTTAACGGCCAAATACGCCAGCTGCTTCGTGGCGGTGACGCTGAAGGTGCTCTGAGAGGCAGCCTCGAGAGCCCGGTGTACAATGGCAGTGATTCAGCTAAGGTAGGCTATAGCCTTGGACACCCGTAATAGAAACATGGATTAGGAAGCTTGGGATAAGGAGAACATAGGTGTTGATTACGAGGCTGGTAATAGGATTCCCACCTGCAGACCGTGGTAGAGGTCCTGCAATCGATCAAGGCGAGCGAGATGACACCGATGTTACAGCGAATCTATGGCACAGAAGGCGGAAGCGAATTGTTGGATGTATTGATGAAGTACCTGTATGTCTGGCCCCTTATAACCCCTATATCCGAATTCGTCACCACCAGTAGTCTAACCCCTATATTCAGATACAAAGGTATGTCAGGCGGTGGATCAGCGAGCAGCGGACCTCGGACCGCGGCCCGGATCTTGACGCCGCAGCCCACGGGATTCAGCCAGATCGGCTCAAGACCCGGGACTACAAACGAGTCTACGGGTACGGCCATGAGCGTGCTGCTAAGCTGGCACGAGAAGGTTGTCGATGTTGCGGGCTTGGGTAGCATAGAGCGATGTATGACAGACTGGCGAAAGGTTTAGAGCCAGAACCGATTACTGCTATTATAAATGGGATCACGATTTTTATATATATATCTTCTTGCCTTAGGTACCTCGTGTAAGGTAGTTGCAAAATGCCCTCATCTGGTACACTTTTCTAAGTACCTAATATCTACCTCGTACTTGCCCACATTTTAAAGTCCTCGTTGCCGTAGTTACATTTCATGTGCATGCCGCTTGAAGACGTGCCTTCCTGTTATTATGCCATCTAAGTATGCTAATTCACTGGGTCTTAGGGGTGAAGACAACTACATGTAATAAGAAAACATGGTGCATCTACAGCGCAATTATTATATGCTGTGTGTTTAGGCAACTACGTATGTACTTGCATGTACTCAGCAAAGGAAAGAGCGTTGCGATTCCCTTCCCCTGCCGCGTTTTGGTCTTCTTGTTGTTTGGCATCTCTCGCTTTTCTTCTATCTTCTTCTCTTGCACTTAATTGAAACAACATGGAGGCAACGTTCAATACATATTCTTACTATCGCCAACTCAACAGGGGAGATATTTGGATCATTCTATCATGCGAATGCACTTAGCAAAGCAAAGGAATGAACGCCAGTCTTACAAACTTCCTTCTGCAACAAGTTTCCCTCCTCGTTATTCCCTTGTTGCCTAACCTCTCATCATTCTTCTATCCTCCACTTGTTTTTCAGCCAGCTTTCAAACAAGTTTCAACACATCATCTTACTCAAAGCTATCAATTTGGTCTTGTTGAACCTTCCTTGATACATGTATAAGCTTTGTGTCTTCCTCTGCAAATCCCGCCACTATGCATTTCTGCAAACCTTGTGGCCGAGAGTTTGTAACTTGGGAATCCATACAACAACATTGGAGAGATAGTTTTCTCCATGATGGAGAGCGTCGGTTTTGCAAGTCATGCAATTACTGGTGGCCTAATCTAGATAGATTCACATCCCACCTAAAGAACAAAAACTTCCACAACCCCTGCTTCATATGCAACTCTGACTTCTTAGGAGATGAGGCAGCATTGGCGTCACATATAGCACAACATGGCATATGTCCCATTAAAGGGTGTGGCAAGACTTTCAAGTGGCAACAACTAGATGACCACCTGCACCACGCCCATAGCTATTGCCAACGATGCCAAAAAACATTCTCATCTAAAGATGAACTCCGGGACCATAGGGAAACGAGCACCCTGCACTTGTAGTGCAATGCATGTGGTGTCGATTTCCTTTCTCAGGCGGAATTAAAAGATCATTGCAAGGCAAGTCATTTCTTCTGCGCGAAGTGCAACATCGGGTTCACTACCACCCAAGCGCAGGCTCGTCACTTCAGCACCAGCATTAATCACTTCTTCTGTATAAAGTGTTCTCGAGAATTCCCCAGCCCTGGAGAGTTTATAAAGCACTATACCACATCTGCAACTTGGACTCCTGGAATAGTCCATCACTACTGCCAAGTATGCTGTTCGGACTTTGCCGACATTGAACGTTTGAAAAATCATTATTTCTCTTCCGACGTTCATCATTACTGTTACTTGTGTAATAAACACTTGGCCTCCAAAGTGGTACTACGTCAGCATTATTTGGATCGGATGGTAACACACGGCTACTGCGAGCCTTGTGCTATTCCCTTCAGGAGTAAGGAAGAATATATCCAGCATGTGGTACAGAATCCCAACTCCCATGCATATTGCCAGCAATGTCGCGAGGTATTTCCAAATAAGGCTGCTCTGAATACCCACAAGCGTGTGAGTGTGGCTCATCATTATTGCGAAAAGTGCAATATGGACTTCGAGAATCACCAGTCACTAGATCTGCACTTGGAAAGGAAACACCATTACTGTAAGGCTTGCGATGAGCATTTCGAGGCACCTACAGATTTACACAACCACAAACGACTCAGCAAAACGCATCATTACTGTCAGGAGTGTGATGAAGAATATATAAATACCGAGACACTAACATCCCACCAACGAGCGAAGCATCCCTATTGCAACATCTGTGCCGAGGTTTTCCACTCCTCATATAACCTCAATGAGCATAACCGCTTTCAGCACGCGTACAACTCTGTTGTGTATGTTCCAAGTACTATCCTGATGTTGAATCATTGAAAGAGCATATGCAAACGAGCCATCATTATTGCCAGCGATGCGATCTGGCTTTCGAGACACCTGCTTGTCTTGAGTCTCATATTATGGAAAGTGACCAACATCATGTCTGCCTTCTCTGTGATTTTGATTCTAAGGATATTGAATCTCTTGGGCATCACGAGCAGTCCGCGCACCACTACTGCGACGCATGCGAGCAAGCTTTCGTGTCATCGACTGCGCTCCAGGAGCATATGGCCCAAAGCAACGAACACCACTACTGCCCGCAATGCGAGTGTGATTATGAAGACACTCGAGCCTTAGATATCCACAATGAGATCCAACACCACTACTGCAAGCTTTGCTGTATCTACTTTGATACTAATGAAGCTTTTGAAGCCCACAGGATTGAGAGCAGCGCTCATCATTACTGCGATATATGTGTCGTAGAGTTTCGCGAGCAGGAAACCCTAAACACTCACATTCAAAGCTGGCATGCCATTACCACCCAGCCAGATGAGGAAGTAATTGAAGGAGTAGCAACAAGCGGAGAAATACCGAATAAGGAAGTACCGAACGAAGAGCGCAAAGATGAATTGTCTAAGGACGAAGCGGCTACAGGTGAAGAGCTTCATGACGAAGAACTTAACGGCAAGGAGCACAAGGGTGAAGAATCTAGGGATGAAGAGATTATTAGTGATTCTCAATCAGGAGAGGTGAGCTGGCGCCAAAATTTCAAACCCACGGGATTATATCCTAAGGTCAGATTTTTACTAATACTAAATACCGTTAGGATCAACCGATAATCAGCGGAACGAAGTGTCCTGCCTGTCCAAAGATGTTTCCCTCAACCCTTTCAATGATTAATCATTGCGAAGAAGGCGACTGTTGGAAAGAACTCTATCGCGTCTTGCGTCGTGAGGACAAAAGTAACGAATTTACTATTGACTCGGTCGAGAAGGTAGGGGCTCATGATACGAAGCATTTTCAATGCCCCCAGCCGTACTGCGGCGATCTGTTCGCAAGATTCGGTGGTTTGATGAACCACCTCGAGGTTATGGAATGTGGCATCTGGGTAGAAGAGCGAGGGGGGGATGAACTCAACTTTCTAAAAAGCTACCTGTCTTAAGAGGGATTCTATTCAATGTCGATGAAACTGCTTTGTTATAGAAAGCATTGAGGGTGCTTTTGTTGATGCCAAGGGCTTCGTTTTACCACAAACCGCCTCATATAGAGATGGATATGTGTTTGGCGAGAGAGCATTAGCAGGTCTTGTTTACTCTGTTCCTTTGGAGCTATATTGGCTCGCATGTTGTTTCAGTTTAGGGGTTGCCAGGGTGGACGCGGATATGTATGTGTTTACTAATTGCCAATAAGTCACTGCGAGGCACAGAACTAGATGTAAGAGACATTAATGATACGAGTTCAGATAATATTTATTTCTTCTCGAAAACATCCTTTAAACTAATCTCTCCACTACCTCGAGGTAATGGCTGACGTTGATCTTTCGATTCTTTCCATCCAATCATATAAATCATCCGGAAAGTAGCAGGTATTGATCCATCCTCATTGCCATGAAGCTCTCGGTAGATAGCGTCGTTGGCTAGGAGTACATCCCGCTGGATACCCCTCATCTCGCGACCAAGGACAGCATTGCTCTCGCCCATAGCCTGTATATCTTGCATGAGCGCAAATGTATCTGGGTAATCGACGATGATATCATCAACGTCGACAGTCAGCATCTTGAAACCAGCGCGTTGTAGTAGACCGCCCACGTCGCGCACGTCCGCTAGCGGCGATACATGCGGCGAGATACCGCCACGACGCTCCTGTTCGGCTAGCTGTAGCGACGTACGCAGCTCAAAGAGGGTATCACCACCAAACATGGCGCCTACGAAGGCACAGTCTGGCTTTAGGATATTATTGATTTGCGCTAGGACGCCTGGCAGGTCGTTGATCCAATGCATGCTCAGCGAGCTCAACACCAGATCAAAGGTATTGGCCTCGAAAGGTAGCGTCTCCTCGTCAGATAGGACTTGCCGTGTCATGTTGATTTCCGAGTTGAAGGACTGGTCGGCATCCCGGTACAGCAAGGTCTCGGACGAGTCTACGGCAAGCAAGTGCCCGATGCGGGAGACAAGTGGCTCGGTCACGGGCGCTTCGGGATTAGGGTCCGGGTCGGGCCGTGTTAGGGCCCGCGCGATGTTACAGGAGTTTGCGCCGAGGTCGAGGACCGAGGGGTAGTTACGTTTGATGTCCTACAGGTTTTCTGTATTAGTCCCTTATACCGTAGGGAAGATATTTGTATAGGTATATTATAAGAGCGCACCAATAATCTGTCGCACAATCGGATGGCTACTTCATCTTTCAGATAGTCGGCCACTCGACTGTTCTCGGCGTGGGCGGCTGCGCGCTCCTTTTGTAGCCATTTTGTGTGACGGTTGAAGACTTGGTGGACGGGAGGTGCGGCGGCTTGGATGGCGTAGAAACGCCTGGGTATTAAGCTTCTCGACGATGCTGTTGCTATTGCTGCTGTTTTTACCTTCGAAACCCGTGTTGGCGGTATTGTCGACCTCCAGAGACCGTAATTCATCGTCAATTGGTTGTTATTTACATCCTGAAATCTGAAGCTTGGGAAGCTCTAAATAATTTATTGGCTCTGACGTCGGAGATGCGTTAAAGAGGAGGAGCTGTTGTAATATCGATAAGTAAGATAAGTGTAGGTACATCGATATTTAAAATCAAGCCACACTTTATGTATTCCGTAAGAAGGTAAGGTTCCATTCAAATGTATGGTCGAGGCGCAAATCATGTGCCCCACAAACGGTGACATTACACAACGGGTATCCGACTAATAAATAGACTTGGCTGACTGGATTAAATAGAAGGTGTGGTGCAGGTAGTACAGGTAATAAGTAGTGCAGGTGCTCTCCTCTTTCGCCGCTCGGGGTTTAAGACTGTCAATTCCATTTACAGATTTATTCCAAATGTGTCCCTGAACTCAACACCGTAGATAATCGTCCAATGTTGTGCCGCCAACTACGATATTATAAATTTCGACAAAACATTTCATCCTAAATTATCAATCGACGACCGACTCTCGGACCTCGATACGAACCGAACCCTACTTGTTTCCGCGTCGCTGTCCCTCTACCCCCTGTCTCCCGCTTGCCCTGGTCACGCTCGACCATGTTCATAGACTGACCTAGTCTATCATGAGAGCCGCATTTTCAAGCGTGCTTCCTCTCGGCATTGGACCTAAACATTTGGATTCGACTTCTTTCTATATAAACTAATTTTACGTTTCGCCGTTGTGTATACAAGCGGATGCGACGGAGATAGCGGGTGTCGTGTAAGAATAGGGGGAATCGTTGTTGCGACTACACCATGGCTTCCTCCGCGGCGGCCGGCTTTCTTGGCCGGTCGAGCAGCAGTAACTCAAACATGCGTGGTCTTGTTCAGTTTATCGCGGACTTGAGAAATGCGAGAGCTAGGGACCTGGAAGAGAAAAGGATCAACAAGGAGTTGGCAAATATTCGGTTCGTGGAAACAAATCTTCCAATTGCCATTGAGGATAGGGGTGCTAACCTATAGTTTCTTCGTTACAGACAAAAGTTTAAGGGTATGCTATACTTCTAATCTGGGCGAACACGAAAGCTTCGCGCGACGCTGGAATATCAACATAGGACTCTTGGACTAATGAAATATAGATGGTAATTTGAGCGGCTACCACAAGAAAAAATACGTTTGCAAAGTACGATGAAGCCACTTTCTACGCGAATCACGAACGGATCTGACGTTGGGCAATAGTTGTTGTATATTTATCCTAGGTTGGAATGTCGACTTCGGACACCTCGAGGCTGTCAACCTAATTTCGGCGAACAAGTATTCCGAGAAGCAAATTGGATATCTAGCTATGACGCTCTTCCTGCACGAGAAGCACGAGCTATTACACCTAGTTGTAAACAGCATACGGAAGGACCTCCTCGACCACAACGAGCTCTTCAACTGCTTAGCTTTACACGCGATTGCGAATGTAGGAGGCCGTGAGATGGGAGAAGCTCTGAGTGCAGAGGTTCACAGACTTCTGATTTCGCCGTATGTGATCCCTCGGTGAAACTAGCTGTGGTATCTAACAGTGAGTACAGGACTTCGAAGGCGTTCGTGAAGAAGAAGGCAGCCCTTACCCTCCTACGTCTATACCGCAAGCACCCGGATATAATCCAACCGCAATGGGCAGAACGGATAATTTCCCTTATGGATGATCTCGATCTCGGAGTGGCCCTCTCAGTCACGTCACTCGTCATGGCCGTCGCGCAGGATAACTCGGAGCAGTATAAGGGTGCCTACGTTAAAGCTGCGTCACGGATGAAGCGAATATTGATCGATGGGGATTATACTGCTGACTACTTATACTACAAAGTTCCATGCCCTTGGATACAAGTCAAACTACTACGGTTACTGCAATATTTCCCGCCCTCAGGTATGAATTAGTCCCGTGGTGAAGCTTTCTGATCCGGAAACTGATAAACCAAATAGAGGATAGCCATGTTCGAGAAATGATTCGAGAGTCGCTACAGAAGATCCTGAATCTAGCAATGGAGACGAATAAGAACGTCCAACAAAACAATGCTCAGAATGCTGTGTTGTTCGAGGCTATTAACCTCATCATCCATCTAGACACGGAGCATGCGTTAATGAAGCAGATATCTACCCGCCTGGGCCGTTTCATTACGTCTAGGGAGACAAATGTGCGGTACCTGGGACTGGAAGCCATGACGCATTTGGCGGCTCGAGCTGAGAATCTCGATCCTATCAAGCAGCACCAAGAAGTGATCCTCGGATCTCTTAAGGACCGCGATATTAGCGTCCGCAGAAAGGGTCTCGATTTGCTATATAGTATGTGCGATTCGACCAATTCTGTGCCGATAGTATCGGAATTACTTCACTATCTACAGAACGCCGACTTTGCGATCCGAGAAGAGATGGCTTTGAAGATTGCAATCTTGACGGAGAAATATGCTACCGACATCCAATGGTATATTAACGTCTCTCTTCGCCTGGTAGCCATCGCAGGTGACCATCTCAGCGACGAGGTCTGGCAGCGAGTGATCCAGATTGTGACGAACAATGAGGAGCTACAAGTCTATGCGGCGCATAATACGTTACAGCATGTCAAGCAAGACCACTGCCACGAGACTTTAGTGAAAATTGGAGCCTATATCCTCGGAGAGTTTGGCCACTTGATTGCAGAAGAGGCTGGCTGTAGTCCCATCGAACAATTTATGGCCTTGTCGAGAAAGCTACCTGCTTGTTCCTCGAGTACCCGCGCCATGATTCTCTCTTCGTTCGTCAAATTTGTCAATTTGTTCCCTGAGATCAAGCCGCAACTACTGCACGTCTTCGAGCTATATAGCCATACATTAGACCCGGAGTTGCAACAACGAGCTTTTGAGTACTTAACTCTTGCGAGCCTTCCGACAGACGACTTACTTCGAACGGTCTGCGATGAAATGCCGCCATTCCCCGAGCGACAGTCTGCACTCTTGTCAAGACTCCACCAGAAGCACGCTGGTACTAGTGATAAGCGAACCTGGGTGGTTGGCGGCAAGGATGCAAACAGCGATGCCGTGGAGTTGAATATGGCCAAGAACCCTGGTCTTAGGAGGACTTTCAGTTCTAACGGCCCAGTGAATGGTAACGGCTCAGCTAATGGCGCGGCAAACGGTTCCAATGGCCATTCTAACGATCTTGCTGGTCTTGACATGAACGCGGGGCCTGTTCCCGAGAAGCTGCTTAAGGTGCCAAACTTGGCCAGCGCCGCGCATCTGTCACCAGGCTGGGAATCGGGATACAATAAGTTGCTGCTTAAAGCTGACGGTGTACTCTTCGAAGATGGACAGCTTCAGGTTGGCATCCGCTCCGAATACAGAGGACAGATGGCATGTCTCATCTTATATTTCACGAACAAGACTCCGGCTACTGTGAGCTCTTTTACAACAACGCTGGACTTGGACGAGAGCGAGAAAGAAAATCTTACATGGGATGTTAAGTCTATGCCTGAGAGTTCTATCATGCAAGGCGCGCAATCACGATTGATCATCATGTTCGAGGCGAAGAAAGTGTTCACGAAGAGCCCTACTATTAGGATAAGTTACCTCGCGGGAGCCTTACAAGCCCTTACACTGAAGCTTCCGCTCACGGCCCATAAGTTTATGGATCCTGCGGATCTCATAGCAGATGACTTCTTTAAGAGATGGAAGCAGATCGGCGGTCCACCGCGCGAAGCCCAGCAAATTATCGGCCTTGCTCCTGGTAAATCTAAGTCGCGAGAAATAACGGAAGACTTCGTTCGCAAGACGATCCAGGGGTTCCGCTGGGGTATACTTAACAACGTTGACCCAAATAGCAAGAACTTTGTCGGAGCCAGCGTGCTCCACACTGCTGAAGGAGGCAAGTTTGGCTGTCTAATGAGACTGGAGCCAAATTATGCTTCACAGGTAAGACAGTTCCGGTATTATTACAACATCGAGGTAACTCGGCTAACAGGCAATAGATGGTTCGACTTACGGTCCGTGCTACGGATGAGAGTGTACCCCCTGTACTCCTGAAGCTGATGGAGGAAAGGCTATCAGTAGGAGTTTCTACAGCACCGGAATTTCGCGAAGCACCAACGCGTCAAGAGATATCGGATACCTTTGCTAATGTAATGGTTCAATAAGGTACTACCGGCAAGAGAGGAGATGAGAGGGGAAGAGAAAGAGGGTGGTAATTGGCCGGAAGGGGGACTCGAGATAAGGAGGTATGATACCGTTGGGAAACTAAGTTAAGCAATTATGCGGTTTTTATGCATTTCCAGCCCGAGCGAAAAAAGGAGTTCGTAGGTAACACGTGATCTTATATGTGTCAAGCAAAGACGGGCTGTGTTACTAGAAGTAAACGATTACCCCTTTATCTACCCCCTTATACGATGATGGATAGCCTTTAGCCTTTGTACGTAGGTAGTTGTTGTGTTGTGTTATTATTCGCTTATGGAGGTGAAGCCCTCATAAGATTAGACTGTTTTAGTCCCCATTGTAATGTTCACATAAGTTCACATAAGTTGATTACTTGCAGTGTAGAAGGGAGTATTTCTCATCATAACTTCCTGCTTCTGTAATTAGTTGTCTCTTATGGCTTCTTATCTAGGGGTTTATGAGGATTGTGACTGCGTTTATAGCGGATACATGTTACTATAGTTTCTGCAGTATCAGCCCCGGTGTATTACCCCTATCGCCCCCGGCGATGATGCGCTTAGTAACTTAAGTGCCTACCTCTTGTTATGTACCTGTTGCTTTCATGTTTATCTTAGGTTAGGTGCCTACATGTATGTGACTACCTGTTTTCTCATACAACTAGGATTTATCCTGGCTCGTTTTCCTATCACACATAGGATGCAAGTTGAGGATTCAAGCCTGTAATCCACCTACTTTCTTCCCCTAATTCTTGAGATAACCTCCGTGACACGCATCTACTTATCTATTTGCCCATCCAATACGCTTCCAATAATACTCTTCTCTGTACCTAAACCACTTACATTCCCATCGTCACTCGTTGCCGCAGTCATGGCAGTAGAAAAAGACAGCCTCGAGATTAGCCGACTTCCACCGGTGGTAGTACCGGGACCGGGACCGGACCACTCGCACGATGTGCAGGACAACAAGCTAGAGCCTCACCCGGATTCCATCGATCCAGTTATGCCAGGTAGACGGGTCCTGCTCCAACACCAGCGTGTGCTACTCGCGCCTGTGACCCCAGCCCCGGCTATGGTTGCTGCGACTCAGTCCAGTGAGAAGAGTCAGGCGAATGGGCGCTCACCCGCGGGAAGTAGGATGTCGTTGAAGATAGAGCGCATGAGGGATGTATGGGCTGGTATGTATTAATTCTCCCAATCGCTTTTTCTCATTCTAATTTCGTTATGATGGAATAATTGCAAGAAGGCGAGAAAAATAAACATACATAGGTAGCGAGGAATGCAATACAATGCTAACACATCTTCCTCCTATCACCAGATCTCAAGCGTAGAGTCACTCCACAGCAGTACCCCCACGCGTGGCTCCTCTTCCTGGCCATTATTACGATCGCGGCCGGTGCTATCATCGGTGAGTACGAAGTTATATCTTCCCCTATACTTAGAGTCCTTGGAAAGGCCTAACGGGTTGGGCTGATGAATAGTGGTTCTGCGTGTAGCTGGATGGTGCGGTCTCGCCGTGGAGACGATGCACCACTTGGAGCTGGCGAAAGAAGCGATGGCCGCTTCTACGACTGGACTACCTGCGGCCCCGAATTTGGAGGCTGCTGGAGGGTTTGATGCTACTGGCACGGAGGGCAATCTGCTGGGTCTTGAACCCACGACGTTTGACGCGGGGATGATGGTGGGAGGTAAGCTTATTTCAGACAGGATACTAGAACACTCCTATTTGCATGAGTCCTTGTGGTTAACGAGTTCTTAGCTGTGGCTTCGGGAGCAGGCGGACGAGACGTCGTATCGGATCTTTCTACAGGTTCAACGCCTACTTATGAACTTACAGCGAAGACCGCCGTGGCGAAGGACTTGGCTACTACGGTCTATATCACTGTCACAGCGCCCCCTGAGTCGACTTCTACTACGTCGACGATCCCTACCTCCCCTTCCACGTCGAGCGAGGGTATGGATACAAGCGCAAGTTCAATTCCGAGCCACGGTACAGCCCCCGCAACTTCCACGACCGCAGCACCTATGTCCGCATCATCGGCAACTACTACGTCTACGAGCACGGAGGAACCCCACATCTACTGTCCCCATTCCGAGCGCCCTCTGGTCTGGACGCCTTGCGTCGATCACCCGACTTCAGATGCTTCCCACAGAGTAGCGAATCCCTTTTCAACCGTACGCCGTGTTCTGGCGGCCCTGTGGAAGACGGCTACGGGTTATGGAAGCAAGAAACCGGTGTGATATGCTTGCCCTCGCGGTTATTAGGAGGTATATGTAGACTAGGAGGTTAGGGTTTCTGATGAGATATTTCTTATTCTCTGATCTCGTTGATTACAGATGCGATGAGAGCAGGACTGGATACGGTGTGCGCAAGGAGGAGGCCTGGTTATTGATTCTGCATGTCTCTTTTCAGTGCGGTGAGAGTAAGACATGAGTTAGGTTAATGCTGATGATTCGTGAGTGTCCTTGAGACTTATATGTATACCAAGCTTCCCTTAATTAGCTAGCTTATAGCTCGAGTAGTTGCCCATACCCCGTGCTGGTTCATGCACTACATTATAGATTAATATTTGTGTCTGCTTTACTTATCTCAAGGCCTTTCATTAGTAATAACACTATTAGTTAGGTAACTTTGCTAATATACTCTACTCTCCTATATCTCCATTGTGTGTGGACGAGAAGTGTAAAAAGTACAGCGCCTTTTTATAACTCTTTAAGGATTATAGGAGCTTGAGCGATGTAATGCTACTATAACTAACCCTTTCCCGTAACTACAGTCCTAGCCAATGATAGGGGTTAGGCGATAGGAGCACACTAACTTACCTGAGGTAACAAGCGCACTTTTCTCCGCTGCAAAGGAGAGTTGCCGTGTCTGGTACCTACTACCTCCCTATGCGGATCATTATGTATAGATATGCCCGCTGGGATCTGATGCGCCAATAGACGATGTTGCCGCGTTTCTTTTTTTTTTTTTTTTGGTCGTCTCCGCATCTATATGCATTATGCTATGTGTGGACAGCTAGTCATACATTGGTGCCCGTCTTACCGCTGGTTGTTGATGTTTTGATTTTAGTTATATGAATATGGCTTTTTGGTTGTTGGAATTGTTGAGAATATTGGTGGTAAGTTGTATTACCTGATAGATGATAGGTATAACTATGTGTAAAAGGTAGAATAGTGAATAGTGAATAGTTTGGGTAGGGAATAACTATGTGATAACTTACATAATACTGCTTATATATCATCCCCTCCTAGACCGGAACAAACCGAGACTCTTAAACAGAGCTCGGCCTACGTCGGAGCTCCGGATAGATAGGTAGGTTAGGTACGTTTTGAATTATGCCGGAATGCATACTTGAACCAATGCGGGGGCTCAGTCCAACCACGCCTTATGCTCTCGATGGCGTCAGAGGCTAAGGTAAAGCTAAGGTAAGGATCGATCTACACTTAATGTACTTAATGTATCTATCTAAGCCTAGTTTCATGCAGGTAGGGACGGCAGGGGCATTACATATGTATTTCTTAGGTTAGGTAGGTACATACCTAGTTATAGTCTTACCTTCCTATCTTTTCATCGCCGAGGTTTGTCCATTGTTACTGTGTGTTTAGTACCTTTTATAGGGTGATTAATGTTATTAGTAGTTCTTTATATTATTAATCTTAAACTTCTCCCCTTCCCACTATCTTACTTAGATATGTACCTACATCATGTAGTATGTAGGTGCTATGCCGTATGGAGGTAAGCTAAACTACGCGCGCGATTTGCGTCCCGAGTCCGTCTGTGGGTTATACATAAGGTGAGGGAGATACGAGGTGGGATAGGATATAGGCGTAATACATCTTTTTTTTTCTTTTTATCTTTTTTTTTATCTTGTCTCCTTCGTTGCCTATCTGTGCTCCCCGCTCCCCTCTTTCTGTATTTGCTTTTCCCTCTCCTCTATAAAACTTGTCAAGTCATAGACAAAAGAGAGACGATAGACAGAATACAATGGCGAGCAACGGTATTACAAACGGCCATAATGGCGTCAAGAACGGCGATAGCGAGAACGGCTGGTATGATCCGACTAAGATCTGGACGACGCTGTTGACAAACCGCGGCTATTTCGGTGGTCTATTGGTGCTTCACCACTCTTTGCGCCGACATCGCAGCAAGTACCGTCTCGTCGTTATGGTGACTCGCGCAGTCGAAGAGGACACAGAGTATATGGATGCTTTCGCTGCTGCTGGTATTTCCACTATCGTCGTCGATAAGATCGAGCCGGCGCCTCGCGATGGCAAGATTAATAAGGGGACGTGGGAGAAGTTGGCCCCGTGGTCGTTTACACAGTACAAGGTAATTATCTAGTACCCGGCATATTTATAATACACACACATATATACATCTATATATTGGATTTATATAAGAACAGAAGAGCAAAAGGCTGACTAAAATTGTGTCTTATCAACAGCGTGTCGTCCTCCTTGACAGCGACCAAGTCATTCTACAGAACATCGACGAGATGATGGAGGTCGAAATCCCTGAGGGTTGGATCGCGAGCACTCACGCTTGCACCTGCAACCCGCGGAAGCTCCCGCACTACAGCAAGGACTGGGTCCCCGCCAACTGCGCCTTCACGGCCGCGGACCAAGAGACTGGCCAACCAGCTCTTATCACGCCCCAGAGCCCGAATAACCACCACTTGCTGAATAGCGGTACAGTCATCCTCGAGCCGTCCAAGGCGCAGTTCGACGCGCTGATCGATGCTATGAACACTCATCCCGACGTCCCCAACATGATCTTCTTCGACCAGGATTTACTGGCTATCGTGTACCGCGGCCGGTGGAAGCCCTTACCGTACCACTATAACGCCCTAAAACCCATGCGTGCTTGCCACGACGGTCTCTGGAATGATAAGCATGTTAAGATTCTGCATTATATCTTAAATAAGCCCTGGAAGAGCCGCAGCTACGATGCTAAAGATACTATCGAGTCGACGCATAAGCTGTGGTGGGACGAGTATGCGCAGGTGGAGAAGGAGTGGACGGAGAGTAAGGACGAGAAGAAGAGGGAGTTGTGGAGGAATGTTGTTGTGCCTGTTGTTGCGCAGGAATGATTTCTCTGTTTCCCTTGATGTTGTTATGTCTAGGTTTAGGGGGCGGATGAGAGTGATTACGTGTATACCATTGGGTTTAATCAGGGACATGGTAGAGACATGAGATATCTAACTTTGTTTGGAACTTGTGCGCGAGCATGTAGGCGTGGGCGTGGAGTAGGGGTTAATATGGGATAGATAGTAAGCAGGCAAACAGCTTAGAGCATCATGAGCATTTAACGATGATCCACGACGGATGGTTATTACCATGACTAAGGTTCAGTATGTTTGATAGTGTGTTATTTCATTCTTTGTGGGTTTAATGATCTGGGTCAGGTAATCCTCGTAAACGCCCCTGGCCGGATCCTATGCTAGATATACGTTTAGGCCAGAGGTCTGTTTATACCTAGGCACATACCACTACCACATGTCAAGGCAAATACTATAAGTTACACCTTAATCTTAGCCTCGCTCCTCGGCCCCCGCGCGCCAAACAACGTGCTCCCAACACGCACCTCGCTGCTCCCCGCGACAATAGCCCCTTCGTAGTCCTCGCTCATACCCATGCTCAGCTCCAGGTCCTCGGGCGCCAAGCCCAGCTCGGCGGCGACCAGGTCGCGCTGCTCGCGCAGGCACAGGAAGTCGTCGTTTTCGGTCTCGGGAGTCGTGGCGACGCTGCGGGCGATGGCGCCGATGGTCATCAGCCCGAGCAGATGCAGGTTCGGGAGGGCGGCGACGGCGCGGCAGAGAGAGAGGGTGGAGGCGCCGGGGGTGCAGCCGGATTTGCTGGGTTCGTTGGAGGTGTTGACTTGGATGTGGATGTTGATTTTGCCGGGGAGGGGGGTTGGTTGGGGGGGAGGGGGATGGGGATGAGAGGGACGAGAGGTATTCGCCGCGGTATTTGTCTAGGAGTTGGGCTTTCTTCTCGGTGTCGATGCTCGAGACGCTGAAGAGGTTGGGGATTTTGGCGAGGGATTTGCAGTGGCCTGGGTGTGTTAGTAAAGGGGGTTTTTATATAAGTGAGTTACAGTAAAAGGAATAGGGGTAGTGTATCTGAGAAGATTTTATATCTTTAGGATGCCATGCAGATTCCTAACATTCTTATAGCTTATCTTCTTATTGTTATAATATACCATGATATTTATTATCATGCCTTTAAACGGTGGTAATATGTGAGAAAGGAGACTATAGTGAGTGTCTTACCAGACTGTAGGCCGCCGATGAAGTGCCACTGTATACTTCGTGGTAGCAGCTCGGCTTTCTGGCTCAGCTCCTGGGCATAGTTTTCGCCGAAGTGAAGTTGCGGCGGTGAAGCCTGCTCTAGCAACGCGAGAATGTCGTTGGCTGGCTTCAACTTCGAGACGGCGACTAAGCGGACCTATAAATAATAGAATTAGCTATCTGGATATACATGAAGTCAAGAAACTCATGAAAGTGGGAGAAGCGGTGTAGCATATAATATGAGGTTCTCACAAGGGAACGGAGAGAGTTAGAACCAAAGCAATGTATTAAAATGAGTATGTTCGAATATACTCGATTCCTTAACATGGTAAAGCTACCGAGGGACGGTTGTGACTTACATCGCGGCCGTTGGCCACAGCAGCGATGCGCTCACGCACGGTTTTGATCTGCGATACTAGAGCAGCAGCTCTCTGCGGGTCGATTTTCATATCTGTATCCGTCATTGTAGAGCCATGAGCTAATTTTATGAATTTATTGTTAATGGAATAGTTGGAAGTAAGAAGATAGCGTTGTTGGAATTTGACCACGCGACTACTTCTTTGAGAGTCATACACATTAAGTTCGATTAAGGGAAAAAATATCAACTAAGATAATTGATACAGTATATACACTGTCTAATACACTTATAGAATCTTGATTGTAACTATTAGTTGTGTTAAAAAGAAATGTAATAAAATAAGACTTGGATTTTGAAAATAAATTAGAAGTTGGATATATAAGAAATATACATCTTTTATAAACAATTTTAAAATAAAAGATAAATAGTATAAGTGACGACGAACAAGGTGAGAGTTGTTGGTGTTAAACACCTCTATGTCTTCGTAACACAATATCTCGCATAATATCGGCACTATCTCGTCACGGTCGGATTAAACCTAAGATATAGGGTCCAGTAATTCCTTCGAGTAGGAGTTTATTCTATTCGCTGCAGCATTGTAACTTATATCAAGATCCAATATGCATAGGTAGATGTATGCAAGAAGCTAGAGATGCGGTTAGGAGATTTCGCACATGGCTACCGGGAATGACGGGGCTGCGTTGCTAGGTAGCTCGATATTGATAAGGGATGCAGACGGTTAGATATCGATAAGATAAGATAATTTCGAAGCTTAAGTCTGCATGTATTAGCGTTTAATGATCGCAACGGTGCTAAGAAGTAAATATTTCATTCATTTACATTATCTATACCTTAAATCCTTCCAATGGCAGACCCCTTACTGACATCGCTCTGCACCATCTGCCATATACAAACTCCTAAATACAAATGTCCTCGATGCGGAACCCGAACATGTTCCTTAGCCTGTGTGAAGAAGCATAAGAAATGGTCATCATGCAACGGAGAACGAGATCCAACAGTATATATGCCGCGGGAGAAGTTGAAGACGGATGCCGGAATCGACCACGACTACAACTTTTTAACCAAAATCGAAAGATCCGTCGAACGAGTTGAGAAGATACTCAAAGAAGAAAAGGACATACTACCACAAGATGACACCGCATCGCGACCGCCACCCAGCAAAAGAGCACGTCTCCATAAGGGCCAAAGTCGCGGAAGGGTTACATTTGAACAGAATTCGCGGAGATGGGACAAGAATTCGATGCAGCGGATGCGGCAGCTGGGCATCCGTGTTGCGTCTGTTCCCTACGGCATGACTCGGGCAAAAGAGAACAAAACGAGCTGGAACAAGCGCACGAGAACTATGAATTGGCAAGTCGAATGGCTTGAGTGGAAATCTATTGGCTCTGCTGAGGAAAGTCCCGATACGGACCCTCGAAAATTTTACATAAGATACTGGATGAAGTTCCTCTCTACGTTGGATTCGCAGAGAGTTTGGAATATCATCGCCAGCGCCATCTTAGCAACCAGGAACGTACGCAGGAAAAAGCAAAGATCCCTGGAGGACAAGAAAATAATTACTGGGGGTGGCCAAGAACTGGCTACGACGGCTTGGAGTGGCGGGGATTATGTTATGCAAGACTCGAAAACGGCTGCGTGGAACAACGAAATTTCAGGGTCACAAATAATCGAGGGGCTGAAGGATAAATACCGTTTCTTCTACCTTAAGCCAAGGACACCTTCTAGGGAAGCACAAAGGCTCATACCACTACGGCCAACCGACAACTTGGCTACCATTCTACCTGGGCTCGACATTGTCGAATTCCCCACCATATATGTATTACCAGCTAACTCCACGGCCGTTCCTGAAGGATGTGTTGTTGAGAGTAGACTGGGAAAATCCAGGAAGCGGCAAGGTTCTGGTTTGGTTGGATACTTGAGTGAAGAGGAGGGAGAGGCTATGGATGAACAATTGGATGGACAGGATGATGATACTACGAGTAGTTCAGGGTCAGATTCTTTTGACATGTCAGAGTAATGTGTGTTAATGATAATCCCTCAATGGGCATGTCTTCTCGTATTGTGAATTAAATTAATGGTGACTGGTTTGAGTTTGTTACCTATTGAATACCACAGCCACTTTACAGCTCAATATTTTTACATTCAAAAGTAAGCGATAGAGTACCGTAGGCGTTTCCATAGGTGTATTGGTAGATAGTACCTAATTGGGTAGAAAAATAATATATCCTAGGCATCTTGCTCGTGGATCTTAGGCAAACAACAGTTAGTCTATTTAGTTAATGTAAATAAAGAAAGTAAGCCTGTTGGATTAATAGTAATAAGTAAAGGTTAATTGTTGGCAGTTAGTTCTCAAATGTATTAATACAGCAAACAAGCTGTGGCTGTGGCTTAGTAAGTAGATGGACCTATGAGGTAGGAATAGACGTAAAAGAAAAGTGGAGAATCTTATATTGACATTCAACTGACAAGTGAATACACCTGCTTACACCTGCCACGGAACGGAACCCACCTAACATCAAAAGGAAGAAAATCCTTACAACCTCATTTTAACGGGGCTGGTGCTAACGGTGCGGTTTGTTGAAATTTTAATTCTTCGCACCGGGAAATTCAGCCTCCTCTTCTCTTCCTTTCAACCCTATCTCATCCAACCTCCTCCTCCACCTTCAACGGTAAATTGCATTTATTTTTTCGTAATTTCGTACTTTTCCAAACGTTGTTACTGCAATTTATTTCTACTTACCACTTTTACCTTGATTGCATTTACTTCTTCCTCCTGTGCGCGGATCGCGCACACCTCACACCTTTTAACACAACACCATGTCTGAATTTCTTGGGTATGCATCTTCACCTCATCTCCATCCTCGTCTTCCTCCTCATCCTCCCCATGTTGTCTAGCTATAGCAAGATTCTGAATGATCTAGTCCGCTAACTCCAATGTAAATTTAGCTCTCGCATATCCCTCATCTCGAAGAGTGATATCCGGTAAACCTCCCCCCAAGCCAACGGTGCTACATTGGAGCCCCGCCTCTAATCTTAATAGCTATTCGGGTGTATTGCACGAGATCAATTCAGAAGAGTCGACAGTCTCTCTAGAAAATGTCAGATCGTTCGGTACCGAGGGCCGTAAAGGTAGCCCAGAAGAAGAGATAGCACCTTCTGACCAAGTCTACGAATACATCGTCTTTCGCGGTAGTGACGTGAAAGACTTGCGAATCGAGCAAGCTCCTATTCCTCCCAAAGAGAACCAACCTCCTAAGGTTCCAGATGATCCTGCTATCGTTGGAGTAAGTTGTCCATCTCCACTCGATTCTACAAAAAAAACCATGTCCATTGCTATGACGAAACATTTCGGATGTAAAGTATTACTTGTCTGAAAAGCGCAAAAACCCCGTGTTGATATTTCCGTTGCCTTCCTTCTGAGCTATCATGGCATTAAAATATTTTTATTTATTCTTAACTATGGAGTTGTTATACTATGAAGCATCGATGCTAACTATATGCTCTCCACTATAGGCTCGTACTCGTCCCGGTCCTGGTCCTGGTCCTGGTCCTGCAGGTGCTATTCCAGCAGGTGCTATTCCACCTGGTCCAGGAGCTCCAGGCTACGGCCAAAGTCCGTATCAACCCAACCCGTTCTATCCTCCGCCTCCTGGACAATGGGGACGTGGTGGCCCTGGTCCCGTTCCGGGTCAAGGCTTTCATGGAATGCCCTACCCACCCCCCCTGGCTGGTTTCCTCCCGGCCAAGGTTTCCCGGCTGGTGGACCTGGAGGACCCGGTCCGTGGAATAGCTTTGGATACCCGCCTGGACCTGGTCCTCAAGGGCCTCAAGGACCTCAAGGACCCCCTGGCGTGCCTGGTCAAGGGATGAGGGGAACACCCCAGCAGGAGAACAATAATAACAGGCCTGCTCCTATCGGTGCAGGCGTCGACAAACAAAGACTGGTTGGTAGCCCCGCGGTTGAATTACCTACGGAGCCTAAGTCACTTGCACAGCAACCTATTCAACCCACCTCAACTGGCGCCGCCCCGACCCCCCGGTCGAGTCGAAACCTACCGCGGCGGAAGTCAAAGCTACTGTAGAATCTCTATCGACAACGAACGCCCCTCCGACTAATGTCGCTGAGAAGAAGGCTGTTCCAACCGGCCCTAAGAACAATCGAGTCCTCCCTGCTGTGCCGATTCAGGCCGCAGTTACTCCGAAAATCGCCCCCCAAGTTACTGCCGCCGCTTCTACAGTTAAACCTGTAGGAGGGCAAGCTGCTACTCAGGCTGCACTTAAAGATGCCACTCAAGCCGCAAAAGAAGCAGTTGCTGTTGCGATGGCGAAGCTCAACAACGCCGCTGCTGAACCCCCTACACAGAATGGTAGCGCAATGGATAACCTAACAAAGAAGGTCAATGAGATGAGGATGAACGCCCCCAGGTCCTCAGCAAGCGGTAGGGGACGTGGTCGAGGTGGACGTTCCGGCGGGCCAAGCAAGGTCAACGTTCCGGATTCCGACTTCGACTTTGAAGCCGGCAATGCAAAATTCAACAAGCAAGATCTCGTAAAAGAGGCTATCGCGGGCCCGCCTCTTGCTGAGATCATTCCCAATACTTCAGTCCCAGAGCAAGTACAGACCGATGATTCTGTACCTCCTGTTGCCTATAACAAGACCACATCATTTTTCGACAACATCTCCAGTGAGGCTAAGGATCGTGCCGAGAACGGCGGCCAGAAGCCTGGCGGACGAGAATGGCGTGGCGAAGAGCAGCGCAAGAACATGGAGACGTTTGGCCAGGGAAGCGTTGATGGTGGCTACCGTGGTGGGTACCGCGGCCGGGGTCGTGGTGGACGTGGCGGCCCTCGCGGCCGTGGCTTTGCCCCTCGAGGAAGAGGGAATGCATACCGCCAACCCGCAGCTCAATGATTTACGTCGGCACATTACAGCATATGTAGATGTTGCACAGCCGACTGATCGTTTTTTACATTCATGACTTCCTACTGGTACCTTCAAACGCAACATCATTTAGCAGTGTATTAATACGGCAGTTGCATGATCTGGTTTTTCTTTTTTCCACGCGCAGGAACTTGGTGGATAATGACGCGGTTTTGCCATGCTCCAGAGCTCGATAGGCATGATTTCAGTTGAGGCTCCTAGCAATGGCGTAAGGGTGGTTTGGCAAGGGGGCAGGTACAATTCTTGCATTCGCATCACGAGCACGATCAGACGATTTTACGTTCGAGACGAAAAAAAGAGGGCCTGATAGTTTTGGCTCGAACGCAGGAAAGGTTTCTTGCGGGAGGGTAGGCGTTGATACATACAAATAATTCTTGAGGTATTACCGTTTAGGTAGGGCACTCGAGAAAAGATAAAACAACTGCAACCGCAGGCTTGATGTTTGTAGATGGCTTTGGCCTTTTGAGTCGGTACATAAGCTGAGCTACAAAGGTTAATACAGAACCATCAAGTCGCTCTATCTATGTGTTATGCAGTGACTTGTGACCTGTCGTAGTAATTCGTGCCGTAATGCCTATATTTTCTATATTCCCCCTAACTGCTTTATACTTCTGGGTAAACGTCCCTATAAGAAATATTAGCTAGTAAACAGACGGAACGAGGATAAGTTAACTTGGTATAAGTAGATATATCACGTATAAGGGAAGAAGGGGGGTAAGGCAACATACGTCCTCCTCACAAGCGGCATCTGCTCGCGAATCTTCTCCCACAGGCCCAAATCCACATCTACTAGTCCTAACTCCCCCACGGCCCCCTCCTCAACCTCGTACCCACCACCACCACCACCACCCCCGTTCTCGCCTTCTTTCTTCTCCCGCACGCCTCTCAGCGAAAGCATGACGCGCCCCCAGGGATCGACTACGAGGCTCCGGCCGTAGCTCATGCGGGGCGACAGGCCCGGGTTATGCGTGCCGACCTGGGCGGCGGCTATGACCCAGGATTGGGTCTCGATGGCGCGGGCGCGGAGCAGGGGTTCCCAGTGGGCGAGGCCGGTGGGGATGGTGAATGCGCTGGGGTAGAGGAGGATTTGTGGGGAGGGGGTGGATGGTGGTGGTGGTTCTTGTCAGGTGCAAGGCGGGCTCCGGGAAGCGTAGGTCGAAACAGATTAGGCTGCCGATGCGGCCGACGGGGGTGTCGAAGGGGGGCGTGAATGCTGTTCCGGCTTGGGTGGTGGTGGATTCGCGGAGGGAGGCGTCGGGGTAGTCGAAGAGGTGGAGCTTGTTGTAGGAGGCGGTGGGGTGGAGGGTGCCGTCGGGGTTGATGAGGATGGTGCGGTTGTAGAGTTTGGTTTGGGGGGAGGGGTTTGGTTCTGGTTCTGGTTCTGGTTCTTTTTCTCCCCCTTTGGTAGTTGGTTGTTCTGATGTTGGAGGAGTAGTAGAAGTAGAAACAGTAGTAGAAGAAGGAAGGGGAGGAGGAATAGAATCCGGGTCCTCGGAGTGCGGAACAGAAGATAGGACTGGGTTGCTAGGGGAGAGAGACGGCTTCACGGAGACGGGCACGTGGATGCCGACGTGTACGGCGAGGTTGTGCTTTGCGGCGGCGGAGCGCAGGCCCGATACGAAGGGCGAGGTGGCGAGGGGTTTGGCGAGGGAGAGGGATTCTTGGGCCGAGGAGCCGATGTAGTCGGATGCTTCGGGGAGGAAGAGGATCTGGGGGAGGTCAGTTGGGGTTTGTGTTGATGGATAGGGGGTATGATGGGATAGATGAGTTGAAGGCTTGGGATATGATATGCGGTCCTTCGTTTCTAAGTTGAGAGTGTATATATCTCCCTATGATATAACAGACCCAAGCATAGCTTCAACCAACCTCTCAACCTCGCGGGATAGAAAGTGAAAATTTAAACTTATTCCCTTTTACATACTTTCGCTCCAGCAGCCGCAGCTTGGCCCACGAGCTTGACGCATTGCTCGAGATTATGCGCCATCGAGTTGGACGAGCATATCTGCCCTATCGCCTATAGAATAGTTAGTCAGTCATGCACGTATATATATATATCTATATTCCCTTTTATAAACACCAAAATGGGATATAATTCATCTTACCGCCTTGGCCATCTCGACGTTATATATATACCACTCTTAGTATATATAGATATGCACTTTTCCTCGTCTTGTAAAACAGCGCACGTGAATCTGAATCTAACTAACAATCTATAAATAATGTGATAATAAAATTCCTCCGATGAAACACACCAAATAACCAACCCTGCCGTCTAATTTTCTAAATTTACGACGTGTCGAAAGTGCTAGGTTAGAAGGGAAAAAAAGGAATAAGACCGGAAAATAAAATATATCAAGCCATTCGGGGGTTTCTTGACGTGATGTCAAATAAATCGGGGAAGGTTAGAGCTACTAGTTCCCCACTTCCGTCCGATGTCTTGGGAAAGGGGGCCGAATTACGGCGGTACATAAATAAATATTTACACTCATAGATCAAAGTATTACGGGAATCCTAGGTACATATAGGGTTACATATATATATATATCATTTCATTTATACGCTTAGGTACACATCACCCGCTCCTTTAAAAAAAACCTTCATCGCACATGCGCTCGCGCGTATTTCACTGGCCATTCTCGCGAACCATCTAACCTAGCTAGATATCTACGCAGCCCACCAAGCCAAACAACCGAATGTTATCCATCCGTCCATCCATCCATCTTGACTACTAGGCATAGCCTTATGATCAGCTAGCCAGCCTTGGCCTACTAGTAGGTAGAAACGCAAAATTAAGCCTAGTAGGCTCCGTCTTATACCACATCAATACCAACACACACTGTCGAGGTCGTTCCTTCACGAACCTCTCATTCGGATCGTCTGTTCTTTTCCTCGTCCGCTAGAGGCTGGTTGTCCTATCGGCGGAAGTAGGTCGAAAACAAAACCAGAGAAAAAAAAAAATGCAAAAGCCAACCGTGCCCCCCCTGTTATGCCCTCTGATGCCAACGCCTGGCTGTGAAATGTAGAAATATGTATACCAATACAACGCGAAGTGTCTAGAGGGTATAATATCCCTCCCCGGAAAAGTAAACTTAACCCCTTTTTATTTCATTACTCGGCCGTTTTTAGGTCGCGCTCGTTTCGGAAGACCCCTGTTGTTTTATACTGTCAATTCCTTAAAAGTCTCGAGGCCGACTGCCTACCATCACGACGTGTTCTCTACCGTGCCCTTGGCAGACCTATCCAAGATGTCATAAGCCTGCTGTAGAGCCTTCATGTCGAAGCCGCGTTCTTCTATAACGACGACCCAGTCACGAAGTTGGATATTCTTTCCTTTATCCGAATCCTCGCGGAACTGCCCGAGGTGAGTGACGCCCGCCTTCGTCAGGGGTCCACGAGGAGCCTTGTTGCTAGCTGCGGCTGTGGAACCTGGCGTGCCCGGTGCGCCCGCAGCTTGAGGTCGAGGAGTACTTGCCCCACTGCCTGGGCCGCCTGAATTCGTCATCCACGAATATTCTTCTTCTTGCCACCTGCAAACAGACCTAACGTTTGGTTCACAGTCGTACTGCTTGCCTCTGCGAGTTTCGCTGCCTTCTTGCTCTCCTTCTTCGTAGGAGCTTTCACCTCACCTGAATCCGGTGCCGTTGATCCAGGTGTGCCTGGCGCCACGGACCCGGCTCGCGACGTACTATCACCGCCTTCCTTGTCCTTGTCGGTGCTTTTCTCTATGCGCTTCAGCCGTTTTCTAAGCCGAGCCTCTTCGGCGTTGCGCGCATCCTTTACGGTTCCTGTCATGGCTTCTACTATAGGGTTAATAGGAGAGGCTTCCGACACTGGCGTCGGCAGTCCATTACTAAGCTCATTCCGCCGAGCCTATAAACACAGTTAGTTATACGAGATACGAACAGAAGCTTTACGGTTGAGAAGTCCATACGTTTGAGTGGGTTTGTGCGGGGGCTAACCGCGCTCTCCGCACCCGTCCGCGGGCCCTCACCCTGGGCCCCGTTCGCGTCGGCCGATGGTATAACGGCTGCATCAAGCCATTCGGAAGGTATAGCGCCATGAGAGGTCTTCTGTCGCGTAGTGGAAACCCGATTTGCATCACCAACCAGTTCTCGCAAGTGCTGTTTCGTACTTATCGACAGCAGCGCGATTTGGTCGACGAGAAAAGCATCGTGAGGGATAAACGAGCCGAGCGTCTGCACCACTGTGCCATCCGGAGACTTTTGGTACATAACCTTGATCTCCGGTTTGGCGCCGGCAGGACTTGCCATTTTCCCCATAAACCGTCCCCCATCCGGCTTTAGGTCCACATTCAAGTTGAGACCATACTTGGCAGCTGTGTCCGCCATTCGCTTGTGCACCACGCCCGGTTCTAACAGGTAGTTGGCTATTTCCTGACTTCTAGTCCGGGCAAGCCGTGCCGCTGCGTCGTTCCAGGCTCTATCTGCACTCTCCGCAGCAAGCTCCTCCTGCGTTTTCGCATTGGTAGGTTGAGCAGGTTGATTGGCAGGTCCAGCTCCATACAAAGTCTCCGGCCCACCAGGTGGGTAATTAGGGAATCCACGAGACTCTAAATTATTCAAGTACTCTGCCTCCTCTTCTAGATCGATACCGGTGCCTACAAGCATATCATCCACGTCGTATGTGACGTCTGCCTTGGTCGATGCAGGCTTGAGGCCTTGTCTTGTCGCATCGATGGACGAGAAAGACGCCGCGGGGTTCATAGTCGGTGGTCCCATGTTGGTGATAACCGGATGTGCCGAAGAAGTGAATGAGGTACTGGTAGGAACTGGCGCAAGCTTCGCGTTAGAATAAGGCGCGTGGCTAATATTGGGAGTCTGCGGTTGAGGCGATGCTAGAGGTGGTGTTGATACCGCTGTTGGCATCGTAAGTGTCATGCCAACAGATGCAGATCGGCCATTCGGTTGTTGGTAAGGGGTGTTGTAAGCGGCTGCCGCAGGAACTTGATTAATGTTGTGGTTAGGAGCAGGAGCCGGTGAGGGTAGGGTCATCGGTGTAGTCGCCGGAGTAGTAGCTCTGGGACTTGGGGCATAGTTCGGATAGGGCGAACCTGGATTTGACGGGGGGCCAGGAGATAATCTAGCTCGTTTATTGGGAGGAAGCTGATAAGGTTGATTCGGAGAATGCTGCTGAGGCGAGAACTGCCTCGGGGGCATCGTAGGTTGTGGATGCGACATGACGATAATGTGACAATGTATCGAGCCGGGAAAGTACGGGCGGGTTATAGGGATATGATGTAATTAGTTATAATATGAAGAAGAGTCCTCGGTCTGAAACAATGAACAACAGTAAATAGCAACCCTTCAACACGCTCTCTGAACCTGGACAGGCACAGAGCCTGTCACAATCAACCGGGTGAAACCCATCCGACGGTGTAAGAAGTAAGGTGAGAGGATATGTATTGAAAAGGCGATCTGAAGGCGACAAATGCGATACCGAATAAGGTCGAAACCAATGAGAGAGGCGAGGGGCGCGTCGGGACGGTAGTGGTTGGTGATGGGATAGTTATGTTTGGGATGGATGAGGAGGCGATCTTAGACTTCAGCAACACAAGAAAAGCTGCTGTTTCCCCATTGGAAAGATTTCGTGTAGTACCAACGCACGGTCCTCATAGGCTTCCCTTTAGTGACTGAATTGACTGAAAGATTTTAGATACGTAGGTACCTACATAATATCGGGTACCTAACTCAAATACTTAAGTACATCTAGTCTACCTAAACCTTAGGTAATTTCGCTTGGCCTTAACTTCCCTCTGTATGCTTGATCGGATCAACTAGAAGCCGTTTGATGAGCCGCAATGGAAAGAGGGTTTCCCTACTAACATTACCTAACCTAAGGTAACAAGGTACCTCTACCTAATACAGATCAGATTGGAAAGTACGCGCGACGCGCTAAAGTTTAGGTACTAAGTACGTACCTACTCCAATTCCATTGCTGCTTCTATTGTTGCTGCCACATTACGTACCTGCCGCGCCAATAATACAAGCCATACAATCCACATATTGATCCTTACATAACATCTAAACTTCTCTTTTCATTATTGGTTCAAGTGCTAAAGTTATTTGATCTTAATTAACTGCACGCGATCATTCCGCGTAATGCTCTCATCTTGAGATGACATCAATTGTGTGCTGGTTTATTAACAAACTTAGTGCGCTACTACGCTAGATCGCATTCCTTTCTTCCCCTAACTATCTAGCAACAAATACATTTTGGTTCAGGACCAAACAGCGCAACTCCAACAACCCTATCACGCAGCTCTGAAAGCTCTGTTAGCCATGGCATCTAAGCGCAAGGCTTCGGTAATGGCTGCGGCTTCGGCTGTTGATGAGGAGCCAGTAGATCCAGCAGATGAACTGATGTTTCTATGTCTAGGAGGTGGAAACGAAGTCGGCCGATCATGCCATATCATCCAGTACAAAGGAAAAACAGTCATGGTTAGTTGGTTTAAACTTGATTCCCTCCAGGTTATAATAGTCCCTAGCTAACAATATATCTCTGTATAGCTTGATGCTGGCCAACATCCTGCTTACGATGGCCTCGCCGCTCTCCCCTTCTTTGACGACTTCGACTTAAGCACTGTCGATGTTCTCCTTATTAGCCAGTAAGTTTATCCTTCCGATCCTCGTTATACAATACAGCTGTGGATGATCAAAGGGCTTCGTATCAGTTGGGATGGAAGGTGACGTGGTCCCGCTACTATAAGCAGAGGCTATTATCTGAGTGCTCTGCCATGATATTACGCCTACGGACTTGGTGGATGTTCATGACTTTGCTCTCATGTATTCAACTATCAATAAAATATATTGCCCTGTCACCCAGCTGGTAGCCCCCTTTTGACTGCCGTGATACCCATTGCGATAGCTGGGCCTCCTTTAGCTCTTAGTTCCGGTATTCTATACACTCCAAGAAGTATGCTAACATTGGCCAAGTTTCCATATAGACCACGCCGCATCTCTTCCCTATGTTCTAGCGAAGACCAATTTCAGAGGCAGAGTCTTTATGACGCATCCAACCAAGGCTATCTATAAATGGCTTATCCAAGACAGTGTCCGAGTCGGCAACACTTCGTCGAATCTTACATCACAACCCGTATACACAGAACAGGACCATCTGAATACCTTCTCTCAGATCGAGGCAATCGATTACCACACAACTCACACTATCTCTTCTATTAGGATTACTCCTTATCCCGCTGGTCATGTACTAGGTGCTGCGATGTTCCTCATAGAGATAGCTGGACTGAACATATTCTTCACGGGAGATTATTCTCGAGAGCAAGACAGACATTTAGTATCTGCAGAGGTCCCTAGAGGCGTTAAAATCGATGTGCTTATCACTGAATCGACTTATGGAGTATCAACCCATGTCCCAAGACTGGAGAGGGAGCAGGCATTAATGAAATCGATCACGGGTATCCTCAACCGAGGTGGACGAGTCCTAATGCCCGTGTTCGCTTTAGGCAGAGCTCAGGAGCTTTTACTAATCTTAGATGAGTACTGGGGTAAGCACCAGGAATTCCAAAAGATTCCCATCTACTACGCTAGCAATCTAGCACGAAAGTGTATGGTTGTGTACCAGACATACATTGGGGCTATGAACGACAATATTAAGCGTTTGTTTCGAGAACGAATGGCAGAGGCTGAGGCTGCAGGAGATGGTGCGGGTAAAGGCGGTCCTTGGGACTTCAAGTATATTAGGTCTCTCAAAAGCCTTGATAGGTTTGACGACGTTGGCGGCTGCGTCATGCTTGCAAGCCCTGGAATGTTGCAGAACGGTATTAGCAGAGAGCTACTGGAGAGATGGTCACCGAACGAGAAGAACGGAGTTATTATCACAGGTTACAGTGTCGAAGGCACCATGGCCAAGTATATCGTCCAGGAGCCAGATCAGATTCAGGCCGTCATGTCAAGGAGTGTCAATGCCGTGCGGAGGGCCCCTGGTGGCGATAGCGAGAAAGTTATGATACCTCGAAGATGTAGCGTTGCCGAATATTCTTTTGCCGCGCATGTCGACGGCCAAGAAAATAAGGACTTTATCGAAGAAGTGGGAGCTCCTGTGGTGGTGAGTAGTTTTGTTATTGTAGTGCATACTCCTTTACTAATCCCATTAGATTTTGGTGCATGGCGAGCAGCACAATATGATGCGTTTGAAGTCCAAGCTATTATCATTGAACGCGGGGAAAACAGATAAGGTCAAAGTGTTTAGTCCTAGGAATTGTGAAGAACTACGCATCCCATTCAAAACCGATAAGGTTGCTAAGGTAGTCGGCAAACTTGCGTCGATACCCCTCCCAAAGCATTTACCTTCGCCTGACGACCAAAACACCGAACTAGTAACCGGAGTTATCGTTCAGAACGACTTCAAGATGTCCCTAATGGATCCTGAGGATTTGCGCGAATACGCAGGTCTTACGACTTCTACGATCGCGTGTCGACAGCGATTTACCTTGACCGCAGCTGGTATCGACCTCATCAAATGGGGTCTCGAGGGCACGTTTGGCAGCATCGAGGAACTTCCGGAGACTAAGAATCGAAAGGAGACCTCCGAGAACGAGGAGACAAACGGGGATGACAAGAAGACCGAAGCAGACGAAGAGATCGCCCAGCTTGTTGCGGCATACCTGGTCATGGGTTGCGTCACGGTACGATATCGCAACAACGGCGAGGTAGAATTGGAATGGGAAGGTAATATGCTGAACGATGGCATTGCCGACGCCGTCATGGCGGTTCTACTGTCTGTCGAGAGCAGCCCTGCTGCTGTGAAGCGTAAGCAAAATGCCCCCTAGTCAGCCTAACGCAAACTATTTCCTCTACTAACAAACACATTTGATTAGGATCCGCGAACAAGGATTCCCACTCCCACCAGTTGCCGGCCCGCAACCCTCACGCCAATCTCACGCCGGAGGAGCGGTTGGAGCGCCTGTTCATGTTCCTCGAGGCGCAGTTCGGCGCCGACGCGCTTACTCCCATCACGGTGCCCAAACTACCGCCTCTAGTCAAGGACAAGAAGCCTAAAAATCCCGATGGCGACAACGAAGACGCTGCTTCCGATGCGTCTATGGAGCTGTCAGATGACGGTGACGAAGAGGAGCGGCTCCTAGAGCTGCGGCAGAAGACGGAGCTCGAGCGTCTTCACAAGATCGGTATTCCCGTGCCGGGCATTACTATCAAGGTGGACAAGATGGTAGCTACGGTCTGGCTCGAGGATATCGAGGTGGAGTGCCAGCATAAGGCATTCGCTGACCGGGTCAAGGCTGTCGTCGAACGGGCTGTCGAGATCACGGCGCCGCTGTGGGGCTGATATCATCATATCATCGTATCATCGTCGTCTTCTCCTATCCTAAGATGACTGAGACGAGATCACGGAGATAAGAGATTAGGCCATCACGCACGTATGTACTATTACTAAGGTTAGGAATTCTAAGGCTACGTAGGTAGTGGAGTGGATTTTGCGCGATAAGGGAGGATATGATATGACACGACATAGCCGTGCCGGGTCCAAGATGTGGTCATGAGATAGGCGCGCGCGAGAGGTCTTATGAGATTACGGATGAGGCTCTGCAATACCTGCATATCATGCATTAGGTACATTTTCCCATCTATGGCAGATGTAGTGTCGAAACATCGCCATCCTTCAATAGCCGGGTTAATGTCCTTGATGAGTAAAAAAAGAAAAAAGAAGAAAGAAAAAAACAAAGAACTATTCCTCCATGAGTAATATGATTCTTGACACTTCTATGTGACTAACTCAGAGGCTCAGGTATGGGGAGATCCGTCTGAATCCTATTCCGTTGTCATGCGTGAATTATGTATGCATGTGCCGGTTTGTTTTATGCCTTGCGTGGAAATCGGGATGTAAGTCGGCATATTATATTTTGACACTGCCAACAAGGTGAAAATTGATCATCGTGGTTAGGATATAGTCTAAGAATTGTATATTATATAACTAAGAGATTTGTAGTATAGTTTATTCCAAATAGTGCTGAGGGTAGGTAGGCAGTACAGTTCGTTATGCCTACTAGGTATAGATATAAGTGAGTGTGGCACTAGTGTGGCACTCCTGTGTAATTACTAGCCACCTCCACCGTACCATAGGTTTGGTACCTAGCGCGATAACTTATTCAGCCAATGACAGAATAGAAATGATTTTATTGGTCCCGTGATTGTTGTAAGTTGCCAGTATGCCTTGAGCCAGCCTCACTTTCACTTCCACACCGGAGGCTATGAATTAGAAATCATTCTAGTATCAACACTTTAGTGTAACTTAGTACTCAACATAGCCTCCAAATGTATCGAATTTGGACACATGCAATTTTGAAAAGGGTATCAGCTTTGAAACATGATAGAAACTCTAAAGGGAAAAAGGAACCTTCCTTTCCTCTTATTGTTATAGTCGCCCCTTAATTCGGCTATGAAGGGGGGCGGCAAGGCAGAGAGGTAGGCAATATCTTAGATGGTATATAATTATAAGGAAGTGAGTGATTATATGTTGATATGTGTTGTATAGAAGATTCGAATAGTAGAATCTAATCAATCCAACAAGCAAGCAAACAAACAAACAAACTGAGTCAATACATCTAATTGGAAATTATAACTAACTAATTGAACATTCCAAACAAACACTTGAATATCAAGTCACTTACATGTCACGAGCAAACAATTATAGTATCAAGACCTAACGAATTATACTATAAAAAAAGAGAAAGAACAAAGACATTCGTCACTCCCTTTATTTAAACTTTCAGTCTACCGAGTCTAGTTTAGAGACAAAACCTTGACTCAGTTCCATTTACTCCCCCCCCCCGTGTGAAGGAACTAACCACAAACACATCTGCGTGCCAACAACAACAAGAACAACACACTTGTTCGACAATGCAAGCCATTTCTACCAGCCCATCTCCTTTTCCCTTAGGATTCGTACAATCATACTCGACACACTCGTCGTCCTTCTTAAAAACTCCCAGCTGCTCCAACAGGTGCAGGAATATTCAGTGCAGACACGAGGAGTTTTATCAACAACAACGACTGAACTTAAACACCATGGGTAACCCTTTCGAGGCCAACGGCAACAATAACAAAAACCTGAGCCCCAATGCCCAGGCTAATAATCGGGGCCGTGCGCCATCGGGCTTTTCCTTGCGCAGGTCGTTCAGTGGCCGCAGCCAGCGCGGCGGCGACGACTCCGGTGAGCGTCGCGGTTTATCCGCCATCTTCAGCAGCAACCCGTTCTCATCGAGTTCGCGTTCCCAACGAGACCGGGGACGTGCAGAGAGCCCTCCTCCTCCATACTCACCAACTCTCGCCGAGGCCCCTGGTTCAAGTAAGTTCCCCTTCCCCCCTATCCACTCCTACCCCTATCCCCAACCCTGACCCCAACTAACCGCAACAACCCCCAGTCCCCGCCCCCACCGGCGAGCTCCCAGACGACCAATACGCCTTCCTACGAGAATTCAACACCATATTCCTAATCGACGACTCCCTCTCCATGAAAGTCGAGCGGCGCTGGGCCGAGACGCAAGCCGCCGTCGCCGCCATCGTGCCCATCTGCGTCGAGCGCGACGAAGACGGCGTGGACGTCTACTTCCTCAACCACAAGACGTCGGACCGGGGCGACGCATCCCGCGGCGCCGCAGGCACGGGCTACCGCTCGCTGCGCGACGCCAAGCTCGTGACGGACCTGTTCGGGGTCGTGCGGCCCAGCCAGGCGACGCCGACGGGCATCCGGCTCGACCACATCCTGCGGGCGTACCTCTCGCACTACGAGGCGCGCGTGCGCGCCACCGCCGGCGACGTCTACAGCGTGCGTCCCATCAACGTGATCGTCATCACCGACGGGCAGCCGACCGACGAGCCCGCCGAGACCATCGCCGCCGCCGCCCGCCGCCTCGACGCCATCGGCGCGCCTCCCCACCAGGTCGGCATCCAGTTCTTCCAGGTCGGCCGCGACCCCGCCGCCACCCGCGCCCTGCGCGACCTCGACGACGACTTGTGCCGCCGCGAGAGCATCCGCGACATGGTAGACACGGCCACGTTTAACGCCGCGGGGCCGGCTGATGCCCCCTCGCTTACCGCCGACGGCATATTGAAGGTGGTGCTCGGTGCTGTCAAGAGGAAGTTGGACCGCAAGGTTTTGGTTAGGGTTGATGGGCCTGTGCGGTGAACCTCTTAGGACGGACGAAATGGATAGTTCCTCCACTTACTTATTCTACGGGGTTGATTATTAAAGACCCAGGGATACCCTCTTTCCCTCCCTCCCCTTTTTTATATATCATCTTCTCTTCTCTTCTCACCTCTCACTTTAGCGATACCCCTTTTTAGTTAGAGGATACGGCGGTTTTCTTCTTCTTCTTCTTCTGTCACTGGGGAAAGAAGGGCGGGAGCGGAACAGCTTATCAGGGGATTAGAGAAAAGGATTATCAAAATATGATGCCTCGTTGTACTTTTTAGCTTTACTTAACTAACTACCCAGAAGCCTCTTATTATAAGGTAGAGTCGTAGATAGCGGTGTGTGCTCGCGCATTCAAGGTAGCGTGGGCCGAAAAATAGAGAATCACTATTATAGACTGAAAATATGTCTTCAAAAACTTTCGCTCTCAGTCTCTTTTAACTTGTATCTGTCCATGTTCACTTCATCTACAATGGTATGTCTAGGAAACTCATATGGACTCCTTATACCTCGTATTTCTGGAGTTAGGTTAATTTACTCATACCATCGGGATTACAATTCCCCATCATAGGAATACTACGACAATGACCACATTTAATCAATAAAATCACCAAGCAATTGATTAATCAATCAAGAGAGGCAAAGCGCAAGGAAATAACATCTTAAATTCAGTAAGGCCAAGTAGGCCATCAAACTATGAAACAGCAAATGCAGTGACCAATTTTGGCAAAACCAACTATGAACTATCGCCAGAGTATGATTAGGGATCCCGTCGGGTCCATATCCCTATAATTCAACTATCACCCCAGCTGTCCAACAGTCGATATCTGCTAAGATCATCCTAGAAGATCTGAGAATCCTTACTCCTGTCGTGACTGTGGCGGGTCATCATAAAACCTTGTAAAGGAAAAAAAGACCCGAGGAGAAGAGACCAAAGAAATTCGTCTAATAGCAATGTTGGCAACATCTCAACTGCCTTGTTGAAAAGACTAGTTGTTCCGTGCCGTTATGCTTCTCTATCCGTGCCAAGTCATGGAATAGAGGAGACATAACGCATTAGTTGGCGAATGTGTCGTACCGTCAGAGCAAAAGTGATAGTGTCCTTTGAAGCAATCCATGACGTCTGAGACAAGAAAGGCCTCGCCTACCAGGCCAATATGATAGCACCTTTTCTTTCTCCTTCCGTGACCTTCCTTCCTTCCTTCCTCCTACCAAACCCCAGAGCAGAACCAAAGACCATACTCAAAGGGTAGACCGTATGGATTTTTGTGTTTTGCAAATACCGCCATGCTCGCATTGCTACCACTACTGGCATGAGCCGTAGAGACCAGGAACACGACTCTCGGAAAATGCCGAGCCACAAATAAAGGACAACCGTCGGTCGTACTGGATATCGGAGAGTGTGTGACATTATGATTTTAGTAACCTCCTGATTCCATGAAGTTTGTCCTCATAAAGATGAAAGGACGGGCCAACGAGAATGAAATGACCAGATACTAAAGGACACCACAGAAGAAAAGCCTATGGTCCCGCCTGATGCAGATATCTGTGGCAATGACTCGTCATAGGCCAAGATGTAATGCGTCCCGGCATATTATGCGTAAAAAAGAAAATTGCTTAGAAAAGTAGTATCATGGTGGGCACTGTAGTCCGAAGGCTACCCCAAAAGAACTCCTATACCAAGGGTATTAATAGGAGGAATGTTTGCGTATATGTGTTTATTTCATAACTAGAACTTGTGCCTTCTTGATACCGTGGTATTCAAGCTCGTTCTCGTTACGTTCGTCGCGGACGGACAGCACCGGAGAAACGACAAACGAGACCCGAGTCTGAGACATTTGCAACTCGGAAGGGGTAAGGCCCAATGCTGGAGCATTCACCGGCTCCATAGTGCCTTCGGCAAATTTGCATGCGCACTCGGGGAATGTATAGTGCAGTGTCATGCCGGACACCCACACCTTGGCGCTGACCTCCCACGTTGCTGATACCATGACTCGCAGCGGCTTAATGGCATCCTTGTCCGTCACCGATATGGATCGAAGTGGTTGCATAATGATAGCCATCATGTGAGCATGTCGCTCGATGCTCTCCTTCTTGAAAAACTCGATCCTCTTGTCCTTTAGGGCGTGGGTGACGATACGGGCATGCTCATCAATAACGCGCTGTCGATCTCGGGGATTAGCTCGCCCGCCCGCCCGATGGAAGGTTGTGATCTTTTCTTGCAGAGCGACAAGGTGGCTATCTAGGTTGCGATCGATGCCTAGGAAGATATCGGGGGAGATGACCTTCTTGAAGAGATAATCCAGTGCAACACGCATGATGATATACGGCCTGTAGGATGGGACACCGAGGAGGTAAAGCATATGGTTCTTCGCCTGGGAACGGTTCGAGTAGACCAGGCTAAGAAGGTAGTTCCATGTAGTTGCCTCTCTTTTCTCCAACATCATATCAGCTACTTTGGGCTGTTCTCCCGGCTTCGAATGGCATCTGACGATATATCCTTTAGTAAGCCCGAATATATGATCGAGCCCGTTCTGGATGTCGGCCATAGACCATTCGTCCTTATGGCGAGGAAATGCAGCAAAGGAGACCTGTTTTTCACCACTGGGAGGGCGTACGAGTTGCTTTTGAGAAGCGCCATTGTTAGATCCGCTTCCTGAACCATTGGAGTTTATAAGGGCAGGCCAGTTAGAAGGACCACCAACGGGAGAGCCCTTTCGAGCAGTAGCGGAGGTCGCAGACGGAACGTTTAGATAACCATGAGATTCGGTCGATTTGCCACGAGGATCCCACGATGGTGCCGTAGGGTTCGGTTTGAAACTCGACTGGCCTGTAGCATCATCACCATCTGTCTGTGTTCCATGCTTTTCAATCAGCATCTTCTGCAGCTCCGCATATGTGTTTTTATCCAAACCACTCTTGCGCTCGTCATCTGGAGTAGATCGCGGCGAGCTTTTCACAAGAGCCAAACCCTGCTCAGACTTGACTTTACCGGCTTGGGCAAGCTGGGTGTTTCGAGATTGCAAGTCTTTGACCTGTTCTTGATAACCCTATAGAGACAAACAATCAGCTATCTATATATATATATATTCCCGATTTTCTCGTATGGAAACTTACCTGCAGTATCTTTCCTTGCTTCTCCTCAAGAGCAGACCATTTATCAATCATCATAGAATAGTGATCATGAACGGTCTTGAGTTTGGTCTTGAGCTCGGCATTTTCAGTCTCTAACTTATCAACACAAGCCCTCAAATCCTTTAGCTCTTTAGTGAAAGAATCTTCTTTGCTAAGGGCTTGCCCTAGCTCCCTTTGCAATTGCCTAATATTGTTCGTAGCCGCAGTCTTGTCACGAATGGCTTGTGTGTAGGTGTCGTGGTTCTTTCGGTAGTCGTTACGGCCTGATCTCGCTCCGTGCGTAATTTATGGACTGTTGAATTGACAAGCTGTCCGATCTCGTTTAACATCTCCCTGTGTCTGTTGGATCGATCGGCTGGTATTCCAGGGGCGCGGCTGATCCATGTAGTGCAGGATGCAATACGATGAGAAATGAGTCGGCACATGTGGATAGAGTCCTATGACTCGTAGTTAGTATAGAAGAACTAAACAGCTAAACGTGATTTTTGTAAGCTTCCAAAAACTCACATCTTCGTCTGCGACTCTAGCATCGCCCGATTGAAACGCGGCACTGCTAGCAAAGGCACTAGAAGTATTGCTCGAGAACGAATCTCGATAGCGACTCACTGGCTGAGTGCCTGTGGATTGTTTCTGTGCGCCCGTGGGCGGGAACGCAACACCTCCACCGTAACGGTAGCTCATAGGCGGCACAGACTGTGGGATCGGAGGCTGCGGGCCGGCATTTGCGGCGAACGAGTTGGAAGCACTGAGTAGCTGCGATTCCTCCTCGCTGATAGATGCGGAGCTTTTACCTTCTTCGCTAGATTCATTAGAGTCCTCGGCCGGCTTGGCATGGAGCGGCACGCCTCCACCCGGCTTCCTACTATATGACGAGTTAGTGGACATTGTCGCTAGAGCATAGAGGTATCTAATGAATAGAAGAGATATGGTAACTAGTAATGACTGATCCCAAATATTCATTCTCAAAAGAAACTAGAAGGATGGTGAGGTAGGGTAGGTTTATATAGGAGAGAATAGAGATGATGGGAAAAAGGGGCCAAGAGGCTTAAAGATTGGAAGGAGTGACGCAAAATGTTGACAAGGCAGGAAGCATCAATGCACTTTCCAAAATGGAGTTTCCAAAGAGAAATATAAGTGGCCAGACTAGAGTAGCTACACGGAGATAACCTCACTAGTAGGTACTCTAGAAGGTACAAATATCCCTCTTGCCGCCGTTGAATTGTTGTGACTCATTGAGTTACTAGATTTTGCCAATGTCAAGTGCAATGTCGAGTGCAATGTCGAGTGTTTTTTGTTGATGTCTGACGGTTATGCAAATAATCTGACCTCCTTTATTTGCAAAGATGCTGACTAGGAGCTGGCAAGAGGCAAGAGCCGGGACGCAAAGTGTTCCTTCCAATTAGCCTCTGAGTCTGTTGTGGGGTGGCTAGAGATAGGTTGTTGCAGTTGTTGTGATGTTTATCGTCGCTATGGAAGCGTTCTGTTGCTAGGGCATTGGCCTACACGGGCGCAAGGAGGCCCGGCCATCCAAGTTCCAGTTATGATCCAAACTAGAAAAGAGTGTCTTTCGTATGGACCGAATCCCAGGAAGCATAGAATATCTCAATTCGTAGCCGAATATGTAATGCCTTGGTATTGGCCTCTCGCCTCCGTAGAATCCGGTAAAACAAAAACAAGCGCATTATCTCGAAGAAGAAAATAGAGAATACTTACTCCATAGAAGGGGTACTAGGCAGCTGTTCGGGTACGGGCGTGCCCGACGGGTGAATGGTTTCGGTTGACGACATAGCTCCTAACCGATCTAATATACAATGTTAGCTCTAGAAGATATGTTCAATGATGAAGATCGTAATGAGTCGATATATCAAATAATATCCACGTAGGTGAACAAGTACTGGATTAGGAGCGAAGAAAGGGGCTTACATACCTGCGGAGCCGTCCCAGGAGCCGATAAGCAGCCTACACAGATAGTAATTGTATTGTTAGCAGTAGTAAATGAGGACGAGAGACAGGAGGCTTCGTATATATTCGCATTCAGGTCAACGAATGGTATCTAGACCGAGGTGTGGTGGAGTCATATTCAGAGTAACTCCCCGGGGAGCTGCTCTGCTGAGCATTCCCTGCTCAGGTAGGAATAAGAGATTTACGTACCCAGATAGAAATTAATGTGTTCAAGTTTTCTAAGAGTTAGAGTTGATATAAGCAGTGCCACGTTCCAGGTATAATCTCTGAGATGGAAGGTGATGATGTGTACCTGGAAATGCGATTGAAGTGGTGGCTGATGATAAGGTGTGGTAGGTTCCTAGTTAATAATCGTGTTGTGTGTGTGTACTTGTTTAGAGGACGTAAATAAAATAATGAAATACGTCCGGGAAATTAAGAAAGTCCTCAGAAGCTGACAAGAGAGTCAGCTGCATGGGAATAGATTGTTTGTTGTAGAAAGATGATGGGGGTAGGTGAACAAAACTTGAGAGAAATTATGTATTGACAGGTAGGGTTTGTAACAAGTAAAGAAGGAAGTAAGGGTGGAAATAAAATAGGCAAGCATGAAAAATAAAAATCGTGGGTCTAGTGAACCTGGAGGGGGAACTTCATGCCCTAGTGACGCCGCGGAAACAAGGAGGAGGCCTGGTCCGCTTTATAGAGCGTATCTGGTGACGATGGTGGGATGGGTAGTGACCTCAGCTGTTACCATAACCAGCGGCGATGCTGAGCCTTAAAACGAACGACCTTTGGGGACGGTTATGCCGTGTGACTACAGCTTCAATACGCATCTCTTCGTCTTTGGTTAATATTACGTCGAACGAAGGGGTATTTGTATATATAACGTCTGTACTGTCAAATCTGATTAACGTGGAGGGCGAGTATTAAGATTGGACCAGTAGCTAGATACATATCGTAAGGAATCGGATACTACCCTTTATAAATCGTGTTAAAGGTTAGCCAGTGGCCAACTTGCCTAAGTCGAAGACGGACTTAAAGAATAAGCTTACACCTTCGTTCTTAAGGAGATGGAGACTTCTCATTAACCATGAATAACGGCATACTATATGATAAGTCGAAAAAAAACTTGAGATTGCTACAAAGAGCTAAGAGTTGGGTCTTTATGTTCTTTAACGGGACTCCCATACTAAAATCCGGGGTGATTAGTAGGGTGGCATGCCAGTATATAAGCATTACTAGCATCTAATCAGCAAATTTTCGTTATATTTGTAACCGATTTTGTTCAGCCCAGGGGGCTGGAGGAAGCTAGTTGGGTTGTAGACGTAGTACCATAATGCTGGGGGACCGGCGAAGACGTTAGTTATCCTTCATAAGCCTGTTAAGTCGACCGAGTTGTATAACATAAGTAAATTTATCGGGATATTGCTGAACTGAACCTTCAAGACTATTAGTAAGTTAGAATAAAGACGCTGCATGAATAACAAGGGATATTATACCATACCTAGATATTCTGCTTAGTTATAACTCGACATATCCTCCTAAAACGCCATAATAAGTCATTGGCAGTGGTCACAGCCACTAGACATTGTGTATTCCCTTACGTTGATATCGAAAGAACTAAATTGTTGAAGAACCCTAGTTGAGACAGTAAATCTTTTCATGATTTGAGAGGACGCAATAGTAAGCCTTAAATTATCTTAGCGTTTGAAATATATTAGGAGTGAGGTAGACGCCACTTACAATAAGCATTTGGCTGGTTATCTTCTCTCATGCTTGTAGCATCTGCTGTTGGTTAGTATATTGATGTGAGAACGGCAGCTTCCTTAGGCATGCTCTTTGCACTTAAACTGGCTTATTAAGGAAGACAATTCAGCTAAGTAGCTTTGTATGGCGAAATCGATAAAGAAAACCTGAATCTAGAAGTTGAAAATTTCAGAATGACCATCATTTCTAGTCTGTAAAGTAGGGTGCCTGTTGGGACGTCAGTGTAGATGCCGTTACCTAAATATTAAGTGTATCTCGTCCGAGAAGCGACGAAAGAGGAAAATAGACATGAGTAGTCTACTCAGACCTCAGATTGTAAGGCCTGGTTTAAGTCAAGACGCGGGTTAATTTTGGTATTCACAGATGCTACTTGAGAACGAATCATGAATCTAAGAGAATTTACTAGGAGGATACTGATGGAATGAGCTGACTAGTAATATTATCAATATCTGGGAACTGGGCAGAAATATGTTTTATGGGAGGAATTAGACCAGCCAGGAAGTTACTACATATATTACATAATCATGGAGCAATATCTATCTATCTTAATATGCCTAGGAAGCGACGTTAACTTGTAATACTAGACCCAAACCTTATTATATTGTGCTATTGGAGAGCCGGTATACATTAATTTTCATCCTTAGAATCGTATTATAAGTGTTTGCTCCTTTCCTATTTATAGGGGGGGCATATGTGTCTTACTATCAGGATATCGGTCATACTAGATGCTATAATAACTTTAGAGTTGATTATATTAAACACCGCCAAGTCCTTTAACATAATAAGAATACAAGCATAAGTATCGCTCAGAGTACGACTAGAATAGCAAAGCTATCTATTGCTGATATAATCATGTCATCAAAGTGTTGGAAAAGTCAGATCACACATTAGTTAAGACGATCCCCATGTAATTTAATTTTATATTCAAGTATTTCTAGTAGAATACAGAGGATAGATCAAGCATACACAGAAATAGCGTCGTAATATGGCCTACCTTTAGAGAATCTCTATATATGTTCTTGATTAATATATACCAACGGGGGTTTTCCCACCCGACCTGTACCCTTTATTGTCGGCATATAAACAACATTGAATGTTCTTATAAATAGCATCGACCGCAAGACTCCCATTGGTAAAATAAGTCATGTTTCGTAAATGTGCCGCAATATTCTTCGTTAAGAGATAAATATGGCGTGTAGAAAGAGTCTAATGTGTAGCAGTCAGTGTCTTACGGACCTTGGTATACCTAGCCGTCGAAGCAAAGCACATTAAATTGATGAAGAATCTACGGTCTAAGGTTAGTACGTTAACCTTCATGGGTTGGGTAGAATGATTATAAGGCGGCCGTCGTTTCGTATTGATGAGAAAGGTTTCTCGAGTGTTCGTCCAGCGTCTCGGCTGTGTCCGTCCTTGAATGGGATAAATAATCTGGTCTCGCGTTGCTGCGTGGCACTGGCCACCCGCAAATGTTTGTATTACAAGTACCTAGCTGCTTAGAATGTAAACATCCTGACTCGTACAACGGTTTAGAGCAAGCTACCTGGATAAATACCCAGGTCATACCTACACAAATAATCAACGGGGCATGTTATTACCTATTACCAAGAAAACTGCAACGAATCAGCTTCTGGTGTCTTTCGTGACACAAACGGGAGTCGACCTGGATGGAAGACTAAAACGCATTCAGCGGTGCGGAGAATGCCACGAGGAATCTACAGGTGGCGTCAGAGCTGACATGATCACAATCTTCCGGGAGTTTCCATACCAATATCACCGAAACAAGATAATTATCATAATCTAAAATCAAATGCTTTAGTACTACCAACGCCTAAATACCTAGCTTGGTCCTATGGCCTGCAGGCCAACGAATATTCTCCGACTCGGCGATAATGGTCGAAAATAACGTTCGGCTTGACACGGACGTCAGCAGACAAGAGCTGACGCACGGGGATGCATGTTCCTTTGAAAAGGGGGCTTCTATTGTAAAATCAGCGCGAAAAGTATGGATTTTATGGTACGACTGGGAGAGTATGTCGTTTGATCTCGGAGAACATGCTGCGCTGAATGTCGTTTACCAAATTGACAGGCGAATGGAACGAAATGCGGTCTTGGCCAACGTCCGTATAAAGAAATGGTAGTGAGGACGGAATCTGTTTTTTCGAATTAGTACAAGACACTTTGGAATATGGCTGTGCCTGAGACTTACGGGGAAAAGTTCCTAGAACGGGAGAGTCCCGGCCAACAATTAGCATCTTAAATAGCCTTGGTACGAGAGAACAAACTGCTGTAGACGGCGTCCACAACAGGCGCAGCGCTGATCATCCGTCCACCAAAATAACGACCGTTGAGCCCCTTGATGGCGTTCTCGCCTCCTTGAACCTTGTCGAATTTGAGGAAGATATCGCCCGGCGAATTCGGATCGAGGGAAATATGGACTACGTGGCCATATTTCTCTTCGGCTTCCTGTCGAACGTCATCCTCCAATTCCTTAATCCAACTTTCACCTTCTTCTCTGTAGCCGCTAGTTAGTATCGGTATAAGATAACATCTTAAACGAAGAGGACATACTCAGCTGGGTCGAACATGTTGTGAAGAACAACACAGCGACTGGCCATGTTAACATTCATGGGGAGCGGCTTAGTCTCTGTCTTGGGCTTGAGAATCTGTCTCTCATCGCGACTTCCGTTGGAAGCATCATCGGTTCGGGCAAGCTTTCTCATTAGGGCATCGCGACTATAGTTGTTAAAATTGACTCCCGCAACATCAGTGTCATCTAGGGCGCTTGCGCCCGTCGCCTTGTCATTGTCACGACCTCCTGCTCGGTCGAATCCGGAAGCTTGAGGTCCTCGTCCACCAGCACCGGAGAATGCAGATCCCTGGTATGGTTGGTTTTGACCCTGGAACCTCTGTAGGATATTGGCAGTTGATTCGGGGGTAAACTTATCATTACCAAGACCAACCCGGATTGGACGACCAGCGAGGTCAAACCCATTCATTTTCTCAAGCGCCTCACGAGCCTGGTCGGCTTCACGGAACCTAACAAATTTGGGTCAGTAAAGTTCGCCATTCGAAACAAGCATCCGAAAACGTACTGTACAAATCCATAACCACGGCTACGACCTGTATCATCTTTTTGAAGCTGGACAAATTCGAGCTCGCCGAAGGGTTCGAAGACGTTTTGCAAGTCTTGTTCGGTAATACTAAAGTGAATATGCCTACGTAGAGTCGATGGAAGGGGATTGAATTGGCGTGAGAGCCTGAGCCTTCGGTGGTACGAACTTGGCGATTTTTCTCAGCCTCGGTAAGCTGGACGATGACTGGGATACCTAGGAGTTGGTGACCTGTGAGCTGAAGAGCAGCAGTAACGGATTCTTCGTTTTTAAATTCAACGTAGCCAACACTGTAATGATAGTTAGCAAACTGGGGTTTGGATAACCATGTTTGGGTATGAAAACTGACCCTTTAGACCTGCCGCTTATACGGTCTTTAACGATCTGAGCCTCGTTGACAGGACCAACTTTCTCGAAAAATTCTTTTAGCTCCTTAGTACGAAGACGAGCAGCTAGCTGCTGGACAAATACGGTACGACGATCTCGCTCGTCTTCAGTTAGTTGGGGAGTCGGATCACGCTTCGGCGTACGACCTCCTCTGGGTCTGTCTTCATCCCTGCCTCGAAAGTTACCGCGTTCATCACGCTCACGATCACGGTCGCGATGGTCGTCCCTTGGGCGGTAGTGCCGACGAGGAGATCGCGAGCGAGTGCGATCCCGGCCGCGTCCGCCGCTGCGGTAGTAATCTCCGTCGCCTCCTCTGTGACGACGTGAGTGTCGACGGTCATCATCACGGCTCCGACTTCTGCGCCTACTTTTGTGGCTACCTGCGTCACTACGAGGTGTAGCTTCCCTCTCATCACCCCGGTCACGTCGTACGCGGTCGTTGCTACGATCGCGTCTTCGGCCAGGGCTGCGGTCGCGGTCTCTACGTTCGTTTCGGTCGGATTTTACGCGATCATCAGAATCTTTAGGTCCCGTCTCCTTGGTATCATTTTTATTGCTAGCAGTAGCATCAAGTAAAGCCTCGACATCAAGGGTGGCCATCTTGAATGAAACCTTTAGATAGGTCAAGCAGAGCAGACTAGAAGTTTAGGAATCGACGACTTCCTCTGGCGTAATTACGGTTGCTAATCAAGTATTTCTTTGTCGGCGAGATAAAAGTTGGATATGTAATTTTGATATGTAGTACTGTTAAAAAATAACAAAGGTACTTACGAACTGTCGGCGAGATTGAATGGGTCCTAGGTGGACATTAACTTGGGAAGTAAAAGATGAGAGGGGTGGCAGGAGAAGATGCCTGCAGAAAAAGCTGACATGTCGGTCTTTCCGGATAAAAATACCATGAATGTGACAAAGGTACCTAACCTAACCTTATAAATTATGTCCGTGCACTTTGCTTACTTAATAGAGGTTGTTGGTGAGGCCAATTGGGAATTGCCTGAATTTATGTAATAAGTGAGGCGAACCCAACATATGAAACGTAGCGTTTAATGCAATGCTTTACACATTCTAGGTATTGCACTTACGGTCAATACACAAGGGGCATATCTCTAAGTCATTTCTTTTAAGCAAGTCAGGAACCAATTAATATAAACACAAATCATTAATTATTAAAGGTATGAGTCAAGTGCGGATTAAGCTGAATATTTTCATACTTCCCGGTCATACTAGGTACCAAACGCCAAAATCTGCCCACCGTATACCTAGAATCTCACTCCCCAGTTCCATTTTCACATTATGCCCATTCAATACATATCGCCATGCCCATGTATGTAGAATGGGTCTCTTATGAAGCAGCGGTCAAGGCCTAGGCCGTCTTAACCACAGTGACTAGCTCGGTACCGAACACCTGATCCCAGAATCGGCTAGTTACGCCGAAGCCCAGTTCATAATCTAGGAAGTGATGAGCAAGGTGATACTTCTTGAGGTCCTTGTACCAGAGAGGGAGATTTTGGTGGTGTAGGAAGTAGTGAGTCAGATCGTAGCAGACATATCCGAAGATACCGCCGCAGTATACGGCTGTGGCAAGATGCCAGTCCCAGAAGAATATTGAGTGTGCAAGCTTCCAGAAGGGGGTTGCAAGAACCACAAAGAGCGTCGGGGGCATCACTAGACGGTACTTGTCCATCGGGAGGTAGTGATGTACGCCATGAAGTAGAAAGTGTAACGTGATTCCGACTCTGTTATCCGGTAGATATCTATAATATTTATTAGCAAAATGATTATAATGGATACTGATGGTAGAACATACTCGTCGAGATGGAAAAGACATCGGTGCAAAACATATTCTATAAGAGTCCACAAGAGCACACCACTGCCGAAGCTAGTAGCTAATCTTAGGTTGCTGTCGTATCCTTGAGAGGCCAGGTGGACGCCATAGGCAATCGCGGGAAGCCAAATCATAGGGACAACCCACCAAGGGGTCAGACTGAGGGGCTCGAGGAAATTTCCGAACAAAGGTGCGGAAGCGCCGCCCTTGTAGTGTCTTGGTCGATGGACCTGGTCAAGATAGAACCTCTTGCTGAAGCCACCATACCATACTTGCATCAAGAGGGGTTTATTCAAGTCAAGGAACTTGTGTTGCTTGTAGTCTGTGGTGTAGTCTGTGTCCTTGCTTAGGTCTTCCTCGCAGGACATACCCGTTCGCGGGTGAACAGAAGGGGTGAGTTGGTCATTGGTCTGGGGGTCGGCGATCTTCTTCTGTACGTCTCCGTTGGGCGCGAGTTTATCCGTCACCAAAAAGGCGGTCTGATACTCCTCCAAGATCTCGTATGCTGAATCCGAGTGCGTATGGGAGATTTCGTCCTTAAGAATCGCAGTGATATCTTTTCCAGCGTAATCGAGAATCAGGTCGGGGCCACCGGGGTGGGATTCGACAAAGTCAGTCACATCGTAAACGTTGGTACCGATTGTGACGTAGCAAGACTTATTGCTGTTGTGCGACTCAACCTCAGCTTTCGTGAGGGTCGGTAGCGTTCGACCAGGCATCTTTGCGTATGCGAAATTTATAACTTATTTTAAGGAGTGACAAGATATTAGAGAATAAAAGAAATCCGGCAACTCGGAGGAATAATTAAAATCCTCACGTAGAAGGGAGACTTGCGAAAGGATAGAAAAGAGAACGAGGATATTCGAAAAGGAAGAGTTAGAACAAAGTCAGGGGACTCGGATAGGTATAATAAAGTATTAGGTTAAAGATCTACGAATTTTTAGGGGGTCCAATCGTTTTTTTTTTAGCTTTAGGATTAGCGTTCGGAGGAAATGAGCTTCGTCTGACCTAACCTGACCGAGCATTCCGCGGTCACTCTTGCAGTAACTTGACAGCCTGACAGTGGCGTTATCGCCTATCACTTATCGTATGATACCCTACCGCATAGTATGTTCCAGCGATGTGTAGCCTACTATTTTCAGCTAGACTTTAAGTTTATTGACAATTCAAAGCCCGATGCAATTTAAGTCACGGGGGAACGTAGCTTGTTTTTATTTCAGAAAATTCATCATTATTCTTCGTTAGTACCTCATGCACCTAAATTAAAACGTGTACATGCATGTATATGTGTAACTGTTAAGGACCAGGGACTCGGGAAGTCAAATCTTATCGATCAATTTTGGTACCAAGGTACTTCTTCCCCTTACTCTCCCAAGACTCCGAATGATGCTCAGGTATCTCCCTTCAAAGTCCTACGTATGTATGCTGCCCGCGGAAACCGAAAACCGAAAACTCCTAACTATGCCCCATGCAATCATGTTATTCCACCTTTTATTCTACGTAATACAAGTGTGAACGCTATACCATGCCATATCATAAATACCATTAATCCAAACTTTCCAACTTGTACCATGCAATCCCATTTTTATATGGTACATTTCTTAGCTCCAAGCTCGCCATCATTCCTATAAGAAGACATGCACCATGTGATGAACGAACACAGTTGCAATATGAGCACTTCCATATGTACTCCAGGGAGATTTGGTTCCAATTCCTGACCAAATACTCCACGCAAGGATGAGTGACGATATTACCTGCGCCAACCCCAAATTCGCCCATGACAGAGAAAACATTGGAGGCTGTTTCCCTTCTCTAAGCTGAATATCAACTTGTAGATCGGCAGCAAGTCGAATAGAGACGATAAGACAGGCAATGATTGAAGTTAGAGCGAGGCTAAGGCCATAGGGTTCATCCGTTTTCAAAGCCGAAACCCACGCGTAGAGCGCCCCGGCGAGCACGAATAGCTCCACGAAACGCGTGACACGGTGATTTTGTCTATCTGTTGTACCATGGGTGCCCTGGCGAATGCCGAAGACAGAATTTGTAGCCGCACGCCTAGGGTTTCGATACCTCTCTTCATCTGGATCTGGACTAATGCTGAACGAACTCGCAAACATCCTCGAGAGATTATCTCGTGGATCGTCTTTATCTTCGGGCGCAAAGAATTTCGGTTCGGCAAACTTGATATCTGACAAGCTGCCTTGAACCGACGATCCCAAATCCAGAGGTCCCCTGGCTGTGCTCTGGAAGAAGTTCTCCTTTACCTCCTTTGGGCTTTCTCTAATAATCGGGCGCATAGGAGGGTTGCGTAGCTTCTGTGCGGGAGTAGTAGGCGCTGGAGGTACTTTGTACCAGATGGGCCCAGATCTAGCCTCTATAGGGATATCGTTAAAGCGTGGGTTGGTGTTCTTCACCTTATACGGATTGTATGAGCTGAACGCTCGGTGCTGTGAAGCGGATGGCGTCCAATCCATTTCTTCTTCGTAGTGAACTGTCTTAGGCTCTGGCTTTTTGACTATGACTGGGTCAGATAGACGCATAGAACTAAAAGACGGTCCAGAAGCCCCATTTTCGTGCGATCTACTAAAAGAACTACTAAAGGAGCCACTGAAGGGCACATTATCCGCGGTTGGTTTGATAAGTGTTTGGACTCTGAGGAGAATATGGTGTAGGCTCAACACGTGATTGGGATATTTCATCGAGTATGCTCCCAAGGTCGTTTTGATCCCTATGCGGTTTTGACGCAACTGGGGACTGTTGCGAACTATTTACCTTCTGACGAGGTCGAAAGAGAGGTGTTGTATCTGTATGAATAGACTTCCGAGATGCGTGATAGATCTAGACTTTGTCTTAGCGCAAATCCACATGTAAGAGTTCACCTAGTTATACTTACAAAGGTCATCAATAAAGCTATGGCGAGTTGTGCGCCTAGTTGTGCCGGTATTTGCAGCCCTTCCGAGGAGCTGTACTGTGACATCGAGAGGCCGGCATATCGTACTAATAATATAAGAAACTGGTACGTGTACCAATGCTTAAATCCGAGATAATGCGACGTGAAGCCCCGTATCGTCTGTTTGAAGCGCGGATTCCACGGAAGTGAACATAATCCGAAACCAATCGCCCATTGCATGAGTTGATCTGTACGAGGTAATCGATCGCTGCCGTACTGATGTACGCCCTTTAAAATCCTAGTCATCCACGAATCTGTTCCGCTTAGACCATATAGTCCTATGACAAGAGACCAAAGCATAGCGATGTGCCATATGAACTGGAGTGCGAAGCCAAGATTCCATACCCATCTTCCTGCCCAGTCGACTGCGTCTAGCATTCCTCGCCTCTTCACATCCTGTCGACTCGACCGCGTACGGTCCATCATTCGGCGTAGGTGGTCGGTTTGCGCCGTGTAGCTTGCTTCGTGCAGCTTCTTTTCTACCTTTGGTTCACAAACAGCACACATCTGAGGGTATCTTTTCTCAAGATCCTTTCGAAGGGCCCAATATCTCTTCTCTCGGGCGGCATATTCGGCACTGTTATGGTCATCCGGCCACTCAAATTGCGCAAGCGAACTGGTGAGCATTGTTGGTTCCTTAAGCATGTACCGCAAAAGATCGAATCCTCAGAGCCTACGCCATTCGGGGATATTGATCGCGTTGGCGAGCGGGGTACTGATGAACGAGGAATAGCGAACTGGACCTGAGGGCGCTCGACGGACGACGACGTAGGAGGATCGGTAATACTTCCATACTGCCATCTGATTAGCCATGCACGAAGATGTTATTTGTATCTCGACGTGGCCTCGAGAACCCGATGAACTTACTTCGTCTAACCAATTTGTCGCATCGCAGTTCAGACAGAGAAATGATTTCTGGCCTTCGAATCGTAATCTAGACCTTCTACCGCAATAGAAGCAACTTAGAAACTTCCTCGACCGCAAGGTCGCCATGTTTGCAAAACCACAAGAACCACAAGCAGTACTGGCCTAAGGGAAAATGTGTAATTAAGGACAAGCGGGTTGTTTTGGTTGTGGATACTAGGAGGTTCGATAAATATGAAAAAAGCCGAGGTGATGCTTTGACTTTTTTTCCCTTCTTTTCGCGTTATAGTGGATAATTTGTCTATTTAGTTCTGCCTGAGCGTGTTTTTGCCTAAGGGTTGCGACGCGATAAGGTGTTACCCCTGTTCCCAATAAAATTTGATATCGGCAACTACCGTAGTAACGCGTTATCGCAGTACCTCAGGGCGCTAGTGACGTAGTACGTAATACTAAAATAGATCTCATCTGAACCTTAGGACGATCCACAGTTCGTGCTAATGTAAGGTACCGTCTACATCTTTCGAACACCTATTCTACAATTCATCAACTCACATACGCGATAATTCTGGACACCTCTAGGACTAACAAGGAGTTATGCGCAATCCTTAGACCAACAAAAAGTCTGACAAAGGGATAAATACCAAGCAATTGTTTTCTAGGAATCACGGAGGCTCTAGTGGTTCAGAGGTGATTTTATCACGTTTCTCCGGAAAACGTTTAGATCCTGCACCGGGACGGTATCCCAGCTGCCACGTGCACTACCGTGCCTGCCGTGCCTGCAATTACTGCCACCGACCGCCCACGCCGTACTTAACAAAAGATCACCGCCTAGGTGACCACCGAAGAAAAAGTTATTGTAACAAATCGTAACCTCAGCCACCAATATAGGCATAACCCTAGTTTAAATTATTAACTTTTTAAGGCGCCTCATTCCCGCAGATACGAAGAACTTCTACATAGGGAATTCATTACCGCAAATTTACTAACAGACTTTCTCTGACGAACGGCGCAAATCTAAAAAAATAAATCGACACAAATAGTCTGTCGCGCACACATAACAGGCTTAACAGTTTACGATTAGCTTCATATTACATGCTATTGTAACTGTCCTATTAATGCATCATAACTTACGCCTACACACTAATAACCGTTCGTCTCTTACATTAAACTTCTTTTTTTTACAAATATCAACTACATGTTTATCTTAGGACTAATAACTTCGAGGCCAGCTAAACATTTATATATGTTAACTTAATAAGGCCAATAAGGGGAAGTGATCGGTTTCTCATGTATAAAACCTCTACCGTTCTTTTCTCGGCATAATAATTATATATTATCCAGAGAACAGTCGGCGTCTACTCTAGTCCATAGATTAAAACCCCGGCAGGGCCCCTTCAGTCTACTACTAGTACTGCCGTCACCAATAGATCCCGTGTGACGCTCCGTCCAGCCAGCCTTAAGCCTTCCCGAGCCCTGCAAGAATAAGACGGGCCCTCCGTTCCGTCGCAGCACCTCCACCGGCTACGGGTCCGAGCCGGGGCACCGGCGTTGCGGCTTGTGGCACTACTAAGCCACTAAAGACCACATCGTCGCCGAGGACTAGGGCAAGGTTTACTCCTCCGCCGCTGAACATAACCAGCCGCATATCCAGCCGCATAATCAGCCAAACACAATATGGCGTCCGGGGCAACAGTAACCCTTACAATGAGGGAGGTGCTTTCTCCTCAGGGACTTCCAACTTTACTACTAATTCTCACAATTCGAACAATTCGACAACCACACAACCTAACTCCTCCGCGCACTCCTTCCCCAACAGTGTGAGAGGCACCCCTCATCTACAGCTGATGACCCTACTATCCTATCTAACATTAACACTTCTAATTCATTAAATCAAGAGCATCGGCAGTGCATCCGCAACATGGAAGCACTTGATGGTATTGTTCTCAACCCACCCGTCATCAACGCTTTCGATATCATCCGCTCTATCCTGCAAGCCCTCGCATTTGTCTTCTCCCACAACATCACTCGCGTTTACATCGTCATCTGCGCAGTTCTGTTGGTCGTCTCTCTCAAGGTTCTCATGATGTTTCTCATTCTAACCATCGTGATCTTCCTCTCCTTCTACATCCCAGTAAGTGTTGATCTCAAATATTTCGCTCTCTATCCGCTAACGTAAAATAGCACCGTCACTATACTATCGTCGCTCATCGCAAGGACCCTAAGAACTATGGCCGCGCAAGAGTAACTCTGAGATGCCGTTCTATGTCATCCTAGTCTGTGGTTCCGGTGGCCACACCACCGAGATGATTAAGATGGTCGAGCGCAGCATTCGATCCGAAGGCCCGCACTCGCACCGCCGCTGGGCTATCGGATATGGCGATGTCCTAAGCTTCAAGAAGGTAATGGAATTCGAGCGCCGCCTGAACCGCCGCTTCACCCCCGCGCACCGCCTCAACGCTGGTACCTACGATATCAAGTTCTTCCACCGCAGCCGCGCCGTGCACCAGAGCTGGTGGACGACCCCCATCAGCGTGTGCAACTGCGTCAACGACGTCCTTGACATCCTAACCATCCCGGCCCCCAACCCCACCATCCACAAGTTTAAGCTGCCCGGTGTGATTGTGACGGACGGCCCTGGTACCGGCTTCGTGTTTCTCCTGTGCGCCTACATAATGAAGTTCTACGGCGTCGCGCATGAAGACTCCATGAAGTGCGTGTTCGTCGAGAGCTGGGCTCGAGTTAACTCCTTGAGCTTCTCGGGCGAGTTGATCAAGCGCCTCCAGTTGGCCGATGTGTTTATCGTACAGCATCGCCCGCTTCATCGACGTCATGGCCGTCAGACGTACACTGGCAATATGGTCGTGATGCCGACTATTCCTAGCGTGCCTACCGAATAATTCTACCGAGGTTATATAAAGTATGTTGCCAGACAATTTCACTATTCAATACCTGCTTCCCTTGCTAACTATAAGTTCCATCTAGAAAATCTCGAGTTCAATACCACAAAGCATAATAGCTTTCTTCGTTCGGTAGCATGGTTGAATGATTTTTTTTTCTATTCAAAGTACATTCTCGTATGGACTAAAGAGCCTACGACGATCAAAAGAACAGTTGCATTTCATTGAGCAGAGGGGAATTTCGTACGGAAGGAAAATCAAATTAGGGTTGATTAAGGACTGGAATCGTTGCATTTTCACTGCTGGCTAAGGAACGCTTTACTGTTGCATCAAATTTCACATAGAAAAAGGGCACGATCCATAATGGCATATAAATGCCGGCTTAGGACTGCCGATGATCATGACCGGTATTAGCAATCACAATTCAATTTTGGCAATTTTCTCGTGCTGTTTGTACTTAATAATTCGCGACAAGCTTTTTCTCTGTTCTGAATTGCTAGTTATTCTATTCTGCCGAACCACTTCATGTATGGGAGTGTTCATCTTTCAATAACTCTAACACTACCGAGTAATAAATCCCCTTCATAGGAGTATGGTACCTACATTATCTCCTATGTCTAAGTGATAATAATTACAAGGGAATAGTAATATCCTCGAGTAGCGTGACACCCCTCTAATGCCAGTCTAGTTTTTACTCAGGTACTCTCTTCAAAGAAGTCACCCCCAAACGCTGACGACAACAATCCACCTCTAATTCTATGCTTCCTCGACCGTCTCTCTAGATATAGTCCATGATCATCATAACATAACCCCTTTATTCCGATATCAAGGGGTCCTAAAAGGTAGTCTTCGATGCAACCGCATGCTCAACTCAATAAAATCCTTCCCATTATCAGCCGTAATAACACCATGTCTGATGAAGAAGTCAATAAGCACAGCCGCCGAATCAGGTTTGAACTCTCCATTCAGCAGGCCCTTCTGCACTTCCTCAACAGTCATAGAATAGAACGTTTCAACCTCGTCATCATTTGGCTTCGGAACGACATCGCTAGGAAGCTCGAGGTCGTGGACGTATATGATATCGGGAATGATAAGCCCCTTTTCACCGGGAAATCAGCGCCGGTTGCGGTTATGTACGTTGCACACCGACGGAGCGCACACGCTCACGCACTAGTTTCTCCGGAAGAGAGGCCTCCTCGTCTTCTTCGTGGATGATGGTCTCGAGGGGACTGGAGCCCGCTTTGATGCCCCCTGCTACGGTCCCGTCTAGCATCCCGGGACTCGTATAAAATGAGCCGCGCGACGGCCGATCCAGAGCTTCATCTCTCCCTCGGGGGGGTTGGTGTACGCCGTAATATATGCGCCCCGGCTAGTAATACCAAACAGCGCGCTGCGAAGCGCTCCATGTGGGCGGGGTATTTTGCGCTTACGATGGCGAACGGTTCGCTGTGTTTGCCATCTAGAATGTGGAAGAGGTTCTGCTCGATGCAGATGTTGATTAGTTCTGAGAAGGCCGCATTGACTGCGCCAACTGTGTCTTTCCCGTTAGAGGAGTCTAGCACTGAGACGGTCCGCGGCGTGCTGTGATGGACTTGGAAGTGAGAGGTCCATGGCATTTTCTGGACGATCTCGGGACGTAGATACCCATGTGGTTGGTCATCATTGGGCAGTAATAACAGGTAATATGTGTCTGAGGGCACGATGTCATATGGGAAGCTTTGGGAGTATTAGATATAATACCAAATATTATTATTACTAGGATACTTACTTGTCACACGTTGGAGCAGAGAGGTATGTCCTCCCATTAGCCTCACTGGTCATTGTTCTGGCGTTTGGCTCGTGGGACGAGACTTATTGGTGAACCTTGCCAAATGTTTGCTCAAAAACTGACCGTAGAACTCTAATGTAAGGGAAGTTCCTGTTAGATTAAGTAGGTAATGGTCTTGCTACAAGTATAGTATGATTCTAGTGTAACATGAGTTATGTATCAAAAATAACCCTGTACATGTATGTAGATGGTGATGGACCCTGCAGATTATTGGAGTAAGGGAATGCGGCGCTATATTGAAGCATCAAAGAGCCAGCCGAGTTTAAGCGATATGCAAGTACCCCCCGCACCCCCTTGTATCAGATCATCGTCCCATCTCCTCTCATAATTGTGATACTGGCACCCAATGAGTTTCATCTTTTTATAAATATCATCAACAGCTTCTTCCTCTAAAAAAACAAAGTCAAGTAAAATAAAAATAACTAAATAAAAAGAATACTACAAAAATTTTACTAAGATGCCATCGTCAAAGGCAATGCTAGCTACGGCACTAGCTAAGGCAATACCGCCGTTCAGCTCGATAATACCCAATCACATGCTTTCGCTCGAAAGTACTATCAAGAAGCATGTGCTCTTCTCTCACAGCTCGTTCATAGAGCGTCGAATGAGGAAGACCGACAAAGTTGAGAGCAATTGTAAGTCTCAAACCGTCCAACTATACAACCGTTTACTGATACACTTGACATAGAGGCAAACCTACTTGCTTCGGATAGAACAGTTGGAGAATTCGATACCTGAGGAGTCATAGCGCAAAAGTGTGAAAATATACCCATTGTTAATTTCGGCGAGCATCATTCATGGAGGATCATAGGACTTGTAATGTAATTACCTCATTCACTGACTCGGGAAGTCGTGAGGTCGACTAAGAGGGGGCTTAGTGGTGGTATATGTGTAGGATTTGTACAGTTGTGGTACATTTAATAATTGAGGCATTCTGCCGGGCCTATTTCTGTACTGGAACAGCCTCTTCTGTTTCTGCTGCGAGCTCGTCCACGTCAATACTATCGGGATCAACTTCATCCCCGAAGCTTGTGTAAGCCGAATCACGTTCCGCCTTAACTGCTTCGATCTGCTTTCCAGCCCACTTCTTCCATTGCTCATACTCCCTATCTTCGAGCTCCATACCTACTTGTATGTAGGACTTGCCGAAATATGCGCCCACCATCTGAGCTTCTTCCCTGGCTATCCTGCGCTCGACTTCCTCTTGCTGTCGCAATGCGTAAAACTCCCTCCCTCCGCACTGTGTCGTATGCTTGATCTTTTGTTATGCCTGGGACGTTGTGCATCATCCATAACTGACGTTGAACAACACTGTAAGGGTGTTAACCTATATTCTATCCGACTTCGTAATGCGCAAGTACAAGACGCTTACCATTCACCGCACAAAGGCATACCCGGCTGTATTAATCCCTTAGACCAGTCGTATCTCCGCGCATCTTTCCCGTCCATTTCGATTATCATCCTCGGCCTTGCTAGCTCCCAGGGATGATCTTTGTAAAAGGTCCTCCGTAGCTCGTCCTCTTCGTATACTAATTCTTGCGGTTGGAATAACCTGCTTGGTTTTCGTACCTTGGGGTTCTGTTTCTTGTGTTGAGGTGGAAATGGCCTCGTGAGCATTTCCGAGGGGGGTATCGATTCAACCACCTTGTACCATAACGGCTGCTGAACCTGAACATTTGGGAAAATGCGATTGGTTCATTAATGTCGTGACTGTCTGGTAGACCTACCGGGCAAGATCTGTCTTTGACCACCCATGGCGCATTACACAGAAGTCAACACCCCTATCCTCCCTTATACCGTATAGAAGAGGGCGAGACCTAGGCAATTGATGCTGCGTCGGGGGTATAACAGTCGAATCCAATTGTTCAGAGATGGTTTAGACAATGGAAGTTTAGAAAATTGGTTCAAAAGTCGCATAATTGAATGCTTAGGTGGACCTCGATTGACGATTGGCGGGGATAATCGATTTTCCTAGGTGTTGCTTATAGTTTATTATGTATATGTACATCTACCGAAAGCTAGCCTATGTACCTAAAACTCTTATTTCATATTAAAATCATGGAGGAAAGACATGGAGTACCTTTTATAATACTAGCTTAGTCCCAAAGAAAGTACCCAACTACAAAATCTATCATAATATTGCAGGAAGCTAGAAACCCTGCAGTTCTTATCAGTGGCATTTTTCTTTAAATGTTGCGATAACGCGATCCAAAGTCCGACGGCCCGCCATCATTTAGAAAAGTTGAAATCACAAAAATTTCTTGAATTCTTTACGTCACCATCACACCTATGTCGTCGAGTCCATAGAGGTCCATAGAGAAGCTGTGATGACTGGACCAACATGCGGGACAGCTCATGAGAATCTTTACTCGAATTTACGGGTCGATTTACGGCGCGATACTCTCCCGTCGACCCTCGCCAAGCTCAAGCTCAGTACCCTCATTATATACCACGAAAATACATGATGGGCATAGGAAAGCTAGCGCGAGGGTTTACTTACCGTCCCCGGCTGCTCCTCCTCGGTACGACCTAGGAAGAAGCTTAAAACATCTTGCACTTTTACGTCTACAAGGTACATCAACTCGGCGATAACAACACCAGGCCATCGACCTTCAAGTCCTGGCTATTTCAGCTCGAATTTCCATTGTAGTCGCAAATGGAATCATGCATCCTCGGGCACAGACGATACTCCTTCCCCGTCGCGAGGAGTTACGTCCAGACCTGAGCTCCTTGAAATTGTTGACCAGTACGACGATACCTCTATAAATGAGCACCTTGAATTCTTAAGAGACCCTTACCTACGAAGATATGCTCCCGCAGACGGTCCATATCTTACGGTCTCGGACAGAAGAGAAGATGTCAACCTCCAATCTATTGACGCTAGGCAAAGACTAGACCCCGAAGAATCTGAGGCAGTTCGAAAGCTACGAGAGATTGTACTTCTTAAACTTAGGCGTCCGGCAACGATAGACTTAGATGAGGTATATGACCGATACTTGTCGCTTCCCGGGCCCCGTGCATCACATATTACGGCTCGATTGAGGCATCAGTTGCTTGCGGTCCTAGGAATGACTGAACGGAAAAACTCCAAGTCTATGTTGCGGTACTTTTCTGTGGTGACAGACGTAAAGAACAGCGGTTTTCCCCTAACTAGGCTTGAATGGAATACCGCCATGTCATTTGCTAGTCGGTATGTCGGAAGATCAACAGAAGTAGAGGTTGAGGCTGCGCTTCATCTCTGGCGTGAGATGGAACAGGTTGCAGGTATTCGTGCCTCTGATGTGACTTTCAACATCCTTTTCGACGTTGCATCGAAAGCTGGCAAATTTAATCTTGCCGAGATGATATATCAGGAGATGATGACCCGCGGTTTTCAGTTCAACCGATATCACCATGTCAGTCTGATTCACTACTTTGGTCTCAAACAGGACACCAGCGGGATGAGAGCAGCCTATAGAGAGATGGTGGAGTCGGGTGAAGTAATTGACTCAATCGTACTCAATAGTGTCATATCTGGATTTCTGACAGCTGGGGAAGAAGATTCCGCAGAGAAAGTCTACGAGAAAATGAAACTTTCAGCTCGAGGAACCAGGGTGCTGCCAGATCGTAACTACTCGATGCAGAAGAATATTACCAAGGTACTTATGATGTTTGCAAGAGTAGCCAAAAAACATCCTGAAATGCGTCCGAATTTTCAGCAAACCGCACTGATCTCGCCGGACCTACAAACCTACCGCCTCCTCATCAACCACTATGGCCCGAGATTAGGCAATCTCTCTAAAGTTGCACAGTTCCTCGATGAGATGAAGCTTTTCGAAGTTCAACTCCACGGCGCTATCTTCCTTGCACTTTTCAAGGCATTTGGTAGGCATGGGAGTACCGGATCGGACTGGTCAGCAGAGAGGTTAGTTAGTGTATGGAACGCCTTCTTAGATGCCCTCGACTCTGGGACCGAGGGGTTTTACATCAGTACATGGGCTATGGCTGTTTTGAGAGCCTTCTCCAGATTTTCGACTCGAGATCAGATGTTGGATATATACGAAAGTCTGAGGTCTAGATGGGATCTGGACACAGGAAATTCGCAATTCATGATGGATTTCCTGACAAGGATTATGCAACAAGATAATTTCCTTGCACAATCCAGAGGCATATCATTTTGACGTGGGGAATCAAAACGGGACATATATAGGTGTAAAATAATGGGCAGGGGCAATGGCTGCGGATGGATGATACCACTTATATGTATATATGATGATAAAAATAGACTCGCTTGTAAATACATATCAAGATGTTACGATCTGAATATCAATTGAGGAATCTCACTCCCCAAGAATATCCAAGGTCTTCATAGACGAAATCTTCATTAGAAATCAAGTAAGATATTGCACTAAACGCAGCCGTTCATGTACATACTATAAGTTCTAATAAAGATGAAACTTCATGTTAGGTAGTTCTGGGATTAGATGATAAATTTACGAGCTGGGCTGTTGAAGCTGTGATTCAAACACTAAGCATCATGGTTTAAAAACGTCAAGTTGACTGAAACATATGAGATTGTGCTTGGTGATGGCCTCAATGTCTATTGTCAAGTGTATGTACAACTTGCATCGTGCTCTTTGTCGTCCCCGCCTAGGTGATACTCTATCTCGGCCTGCTTCCCGTAGCTTTACTCTCAACCAATCGCCATAACTTAAGCCTTGGGCTTCTTGGTTTGCCAGACTATATTGCACACGTTAGTATATGATATCATGACCGTCTAAGCAGTCGGGTGAAAGGAAATAACGCACCGGCAATGCCAACGGGCGCGAAGAAACCGGTGAACATGTAGCCCCAGTATCGCAGAGCGAAGAACCGGGTCTTGGTGTTGAAGGGCAAGTTCGAGCGGGGGCCCTCGGAGTAGTGGTACGGAGAGAGAGACGGGTGCGGGTTGCGTGGAAGGCCCGGCGGGTGATCATTGAGGTGATGCGCGGGGCGGCACGAACGGCGGGTTGGGCGACCATCTGAGCGTATCAATTAGCTTTTTAGAGATTCGTATATGAGGTTAGTAGTATATAATTTACCTTGACTATAGAGATTGTGTCGGTTTTGAGGAGTGGAGAGAATGTTTCTTTTATGTACTACAAAGCTTCGAGCCTTTGATTAAAACTTGGAATCATCGGACGATTCCCGTAGCTGCGGCCTTGACCCGAATCACGGTTAATCCTCGGCCCGTGTAACAATAGCGCAAGCTGCAGCTGCCGCTAGGTACTAGGGTACACAACTGCACTAAAGGTAGGTCCTCCACTTGACCGCCTGCCTTTTTCTTTTATCATTTCTGCTGTCCCACTCCTTGCTTGATTTTTCTGCCACGGCCCGGTTTTTTTGTTTTCTGCTGCTATCTCCAGAAAAGTTCACGTTCTCTTTTACAAAAGTACCCATCAAACTCTTTACAGTTTGGGACATTATTTAATCCTTAATACTGGTTGGAACCGTAAGGATTCCTTTAATTTTGTCGGGAAACCTAGCGCTATAAACCTTCACGAGCGTTTCTCTCAATTCTCGCCATTAATTGCACCATTATTGATTGAGTGACGATCTAGTACTCGTTCACAATGGACGAGCTCTTCGACGTTTTCGAGGACCAGCCCGCCAGCAAGGTCAACTCGGAACCTCAACCTTCTTCGGTCGCGAAACCACATAAATCCAAGAAGAAGAGCAAGAAGCGGAAGGCCGACGGTGGCATGAAAAATGGATCTACTGCTGCTGTATCTGTTCCATCCGTGCCAGAAGTCGACATGACGGATATTGCGCCTACGTCGCCAGAGGAAGACGATGCTGAAGATGCCGCGTCCGATAACCAAGGAGATAGCAAGCGAAGACGTAAGAACGACGTCGCCGAACCCGTACTAACAGATACATTTGAGACGGCAGAATCAAGAGAAGTCGCGGCGGCAGCTGGATTTGCCCCGACTAAAGACGAGGCGTCGCTAGTTCTGTCACACAATATTCAACATCAAGTCGCACTTCCCCCGGATCTCGATTACGAATATGTCCCACTATCTGAACACAAACCGCCCGAGAACCCTGCACGAACCTGGCCATTCACACTTGATCCCTTCCAGCGCCTCTCGATCTCCTCTATTGAACGAGATGAGAGTGTCCTAGTGTCGGCGCATACGAGTGCTGGAAAGACTGTCGTAGCCGAGTATGCCATTGCACATTGTCTCAAGCAGAACCAGCGTGTCATCTATACTAGTCCGATCAAGGCATTGAGTAACCAAAAATACCGAGAATTCAACGAAGCTTTTGGCGATGTTGGTCTCATGACTGGTGATGTTACCATCAATCCTACTGCCAGTTGTCTCGTCATGACAACTGAAATTTTGCGGTCGATGTTGTATCGAGGGTCCGAAATAATGCGAGAGGTTGCCTGGGTCGTTTTCGATGAAATCCACTACATGCGAGATAAATCGCGTGGTGTAGTATGGGAAGAGACGATCATTCTCCTTCCCGATAAGGTCCGATATGTGTTCCTATCTGCCACCATTCCTAACGCCTTCCAATTCGCCGAATGGATTGCAAAGATCCATCGACAAGCCTGTCATGTCGTCTATACCGATTTCAGACCGACACCTCTGCAAAACTACTTCTTCCCGGCTGGCGGATCAGGCATATTCCTGGTTGTGGATGAGAAGGGCGTATTCCGAGAGCATAACTTCAACAAGACCATGCAGCTAATAGAAGAGCGCAAGGCCGCTGATGCTAATGATCCCGATGGCAGGCAGAAGGGGAAGGGAAAGCATAAGAAGAACTTTAAGGGCAACAACTCTGATAGTCAAGCCGACATTCAGAAGATCGTGAAGATGATCATGAACAAGAATTTCAACCCCGTGATTGTTTTTAACTTCAGCAAGAGGGAGTGTGAGATGATGGCCTTGACAACTTCGAAATTTGCTTTCAACGACGATAGCGAGAAGGCTATGGTACGAAAAGTATTTGTGAGTGCCATTGAGTCCCTATCAGAGGAAGACCGCGAACTCCCACAAATCCAAAACATTCTTCCTCTCTTAGAAAAGGGAATCGGCGTCCATCATTCCGGTCTTCTGCCCATCCTCAAGGAAACCATCGAAATCCTGTTCCAGGAGGGTTTAATCAAAGTTCTCTTCGCAACTGAGACTTTCTCTATCGGTTTGAACATGCCGGCGAAGACGGTCGTCTTCACAAAAGTCTCGAAATGGGATGGCGTTTCTACACGACCCCTAACTCCGTCCGAGTATATTCAAATGTCTGGACGTGCGGGTCGTAGAGGTCTCGACGAGCGTGGTATCGTCATCATGATGATTGATGACAAGATGGAACCGGAAACGGCCAAGAACATCGTTGTTGGTCAACAGGATAGACTCAATTCCGCCTTTTACCTAGGTTATAACATGGTTCTGAACTTACTAAGAATCGATGCCATCAACCCCGAGTTCATGCTGGAGAACTGTTTCTTCCAGTTCCAGAACACAGCTAGTGTCGCTGGCCTAGAACATGAGTTGATGAAACTACAGAAAACGCGAGACGAGATGGTAATTCCGGACGAGGCTACCGTCAAGGATTATTACGGGTTACGTCAGCAAATTACACAGTACACCAAGGACATGCTAGCCGTCATCCAGCATCCCAATTATTGTATTGAATATCTTCAACCAGGAAGACTCGTGCAAATCGCTAATCCAAAGACGGGCAAGGATTTTGGCTGGGGTGTCGTTGTTAACGTCACGAAGCGCAAGGACCCGAAATTTGGCGAGAAGGAATACCCTCCCCAAGAGTCTTATTTCATAGATGTCTTCCTTCGCCTCGACCCGGCTTGCGATCCTTTTGGACCTGCTAACCCCTCGACTGAGATGCCAGAAGGTGCTCGAGCTAGTGATCCTAACCAAGACAGCATCTTTGAAGTCGTACCCTGCATGCTCACGTGTATCAAAGCTCTAAGCCAGATCCGAGTGTTCATGCCTAAGGATGTGACCAGCCGGGAGGATATAGAAGCGGTTCGTAAGCAGACTCTCAAAGCGCTTAAGGAAGTCGAGCGACGGTTTCCCGACGGATTACCTATATTGGACCCCATTGAGAATATGAACATCACGGACGACTCGTTCAAGAAGCTTCTTCGCAAGATCGAAGTTCTAGAGTCGCGATTACTAGCTAACCCACTTCACGGTTCACCTATGTTGCCTAGTCTTTGGGAGCAGTATTCGGCAAAGATTGCCCGCAACGAGGAGATCAAGGCTCTCAAGAAGAAGATCGCCAAGGCGCATTCCATTGCGCAGCTAGACGAACTCAAGTCGAGGAAGCGAGTCCTCCGTCGTCTCGGTTTTATCAATGAATCCGAAATTGTTCAGATGAAGGCTCGTGTAGCTTGTGAGATTTCCTCGACAGATGGTCACGAGCTACTATTGTCTGAGCTACTTTTCAATCGATTCTTTAACGAGCTCTCCCCCGAGCTATGCGCCGCTATTCTTAGTGTATTCATTTTCGAGGAGAAGGTCGAAGCACAGGCTCTGCCCGACGAGCTGATGAAGCCATATACGCAAGTGCAGGCCCAGGCCCGTATCATTGCCAAAGTCAGTCAAGAGAGCAAACTAGAAGTAAATGAGGAGGAGTACGCCCAGAGCTTAAAATGGCAACTTATGGAGACTGTCTATGCTTGGGCGAACGGAAAATCATTTGCCGAAGTCTGGTAAGTAGACTTGATAATGTAATATGTCTTATAAGCTGACAAATACTCTAGCAAAATGACCAACGCCTACGAGGGTTCCCTGATCCGTCTATTCCGCCGACTCGAGGAGCTCCTTCGCCAGATGGCACAAGCAGGAAAGGTTATGGGTAGCGAAGATCTAACAACCAAGTTTGAGGAGAGTTTGGCGAAGATCCGTCGCGATATCGTAGCCGCCCAATCCCTCTACTTGTAACATGGTTCTACCAACAGGCTTTCTTCAACGATTTTCTTCGACGCATAATCATGCAAGGGTAAGTGGATGGATGAGGATTTGATACTCAACTACTTGGAACCTACAATTATGATTCATGGAGTTTAGGGGGAGGGATACCACTTGTTTCGAGATCAATGACAGAGATCAGCCCTAATAGGGTTTCGTTACGCTTCTTCTAAGGCGTAACCATCTCTTGAGACCTTAGATTCTTTAGTGTGTGCTTAGATAGTGAATGGGGGTGTCGTCATTGTTGGCGATACCCAACCCGCTTGCTTGTCTTCTTGTCTTTTGCCAACGTGATGCAGTTTGTCCATTCATCTTCATAATGTAACTGCTCTAAAACGCCCTACCATGATATAATTGCAAATGCAACGCCTTTCTCATGCTTACTCGTAGATCTATCAGTCCCAATCCAGTGTAATAGTTTTAATGCCAGTTTGTCGAGTAATCATTTCTCGCCGGAAATACTCCTAATAATCCCGATCAAAACACTAAACATAACACCCACGCCAACCATAAACCTCCACCGTCCACTCGCCATACCTTCCTCTCGTACGAGCCATCCCGCGCTACCCAATGGCCACATAAACCCCGTCACCACACCGCGAATCATCACATCAACCAAGGCCACCAACCCAACCTCATCGCTATCCGTCCCATTACTCAACCCTCCCGCTCCCCCACCGCTCCCAAGCGCACCCGTAGCCGGCATCGAAGCCCCATTATCATCGATCCACGCATCCTCCATCCTGCGGAACGAATCCGGTGACGGCAACGTGTCCGGCGTAAAACGCGACGCATGGATACTGCGGAACTGCAGGCGCAGCTGGTTTACCTCCGCGGTGGTAAATCCCGCCGACAGCAACCGGTCGAAACCGCGCGGCGCGGCGGACGTGCTGGGGAGAGGCGTCGGAGCGCGCGATAGCGGCGACGAGGAGCCGCCGGATGGGGCCGGCCTGGGCTGCGGCGGCGGCGGCTTCGGACTCGAGTTCCGCGGTCGTGAGACTATCGCCGATGGAGCAGTTTACGTAGATGCGCTGGGGGGGCTCGGGGCGGCCGGGGATGGATTTGCCTTTGGCTTTGCTGGTGCTGTTTCCATCGTAGTCGAGTCGGGATGATGGTGGTGGTGGTGGTAACGGGGCGCGTAACACGGAGCTTAGCGCGGCGGGGTCGGGCAGGATCTTGCCGCCGTGGATGAAGCGTAGGCGGCGCTGGGAGTTGGGCTCTTGTAGGCGTTGGCGGATTAGGTGTTTGAGGGATATTACGGTGGTGAGGGAGGGGTGCGGGATGTCGAGTTCGAGGTCTGGGATGGAGGCGCTGAAGCGGATTGTTAGGAGGAGGGGGGGTTGGTTTGGGGGGAGGAGAGGCGAGGAGGGGGGTTTGAGGTGTGGTTGGGGGGCGGGTGGTGAGGTTGTCATTTTGAGGGTTGTTGGAGGTGGGATGACATTATTTTTTTTATTTTTTATTTTTATTTTTGCCCGACTTTTTAATGTGAGGTCGATTGAGTGTGTGGTTGTAGAAAGGTAAGGTAGTAGAAAGTCGTTGTAATAGTTGCGATGTGATGCGAGGATATCCGACGGGTTGGGTCGGGTTAGGTTGGATTGGTATCCCTGCTAATTGAACTTTATTTGGGCATTAGACTACCTGAATGCTACTAGCGTATTAAGCTTGTTTAGTGGATACCTACCTGTCATTAGAGCCTCAATGGAAAAGCCTATCCTCCAATACAGGTTAGCTACCTACGCAAGCAATCCCGTTATTTTTTTTTTTTTTTAGGAAATATCGTCAGAGCCCATGAGGGGCTTTTCTCCCTAATTAACTTGGATTGATTAATAGTCATAATCGTGGCTACTGTAACGGCCATAACGGACAGTTGGCGTTGCACTATAGGAATCGTGACTACTTATACTTATAGCAATGGGTTTTATAACACGATAAGCGCCAGCTTACCGTGTCTCACGGTGATAGGCCACAAGGGTCGTATAGGGTTAATTTCAGCTATATGCAGCCAGCCCAATATTATATGCAGGTGACAACTGAGATTTCGTATTACGGATATTCTAGTTGCCACGAGATTACCTACCTGACATAGGATTTTTACGATTGGAGTATACATATATATATACCTCCCTACCTAGGTAGGCAATTAATACATTCCTCTTCCTTTCTACTTGTACCTTTGCAGAGTATCTGAACACATGGTTCTTTTGACCCAACAAGAACTTTTATGATTAGACATACATAAAATTGGCCCTCATAGTACCAATTAGTGTCTAGAGCCATACAATTACCAATCATTCCCTAGTATATATTGTGTGAATCGAGAGAGGCGATTTGGGGGCGAAACGAATCGTCCCGATATCTAAATTGTGCCATTATGCCCAAGCCTTTCGCCCTCTTCACCCGCTTCTTCCGCAGGAATAATGAGAAAGGAAAGAAAAAGGAGAAAGCTCAGGCTGCGGATGTGGGGAACATTAATGAACTTTTGAACGCCGAACAACCGTTGAGTATATCACCTAGTGATGATATTGGGGCGCTAGAATTATTTGACTATTGTGAAGCGCCTGACCGCGGAATCGATCTCATCTTCGTTCATGGACTTCATGGATTCCGAGTGAAAACATGGTCTAAGGATGATATCTTCTGGCCAAGAGATCTACTCAAGGATGATTTGAGAAATACTCGTGTGATCACATGGGGCTACGATGCAAATATTGCCAATGCCTCCTCCTATGCAAGCAAAGAGAGCCTCTCCGGTCATTCCAATGCATTACTAAATGACTTGGCTAGGTTAAGGCGAGGAATTGTAAGACTCTACCACAATCGTTCAAATATCATACCATAAGACTAATCGCAAATAAACAGACCAGGAACATCATATTTATCTGCCATAGCCTTGGAGGTCTTGTTGTCAAGATGGCCTTGAATTCCTCTGCTACTTATTTAAGCCCATAAAAGGCATCATACGCTCGCCCAAATCTACGCCGGAACCATTGGTGTGATGTTTATGGGAACACCACATCGAGGTAGCTCTAAAGCAGCCTATGGTGAAATTGTGGCGGGCGTTGCGCGCTTTTCATTCCGCCAACCGAATAAACAGCTTCTCCAGGCTCTGAAGCCTGACCAGGAAGTCCTTGAGAGACTTCGCGATGACTTCACCACAGTCTCGAACAATATGTATATTGTTTGTATTAGAGAGGAGATCCCAACTACACTAGGCATGGTATAACTTCCCCATAAGTGTAACCGCATTTTATTTACTAAAATCAACCCGGATCAGATCGTTCCAGAATCCTCTGCGTCCTATGATGGGTTCAATGTAATTCGAGATTCAATCCATGCAAATCATATGGATATGGTCAAGTTTTCATCAAAAGACGAGGGCTATAGACGAGTACTTGGTCATATTCAAGATATTCTTGATGCTGAGAGCTCTGAGGCTGGACAAGGTATGTCATACAAAAGCTTTCCTTGATCTTGACGAATAACAATTATAAGTTCCAACTACCATCTCTGCTATCTCTTCAACTGGAACTACTTAGTTCTTCAAGGGGCATTCGAATTTTGGTATCTCTCCGCAGAATCCATATGTGATATAAATTTAATCAGCATTTTTTCGTGGAGAAATTTATATAAATGTGACTGTGATGTGGAATTACAATAGTTTCCTATTTATTTATGACCATATGATAGTACGAAAGCTGACATTCACAAGACAGTAAAATACTTGAATCTCGGAAAGACGGTATGTCTATTCATACTCTTTATATGATTTAGGTTTTTTCTAATACGCGACAGCTATACTAGAAGAATTGCGATTCGATGCGATCGATGCTCGAGAATACGGTATAGAAGATGCTTATGAAGACACTTGTTCCTGGATTCTAGATGGCGAATCGGACGAAAACAAAGCATCCGCCAACCCATGTAAATTCTTGTCATGGCTTCAAAGCGACGAGACTTTCCATTGGATTAGTGGTAAAGCTGGGTGCGGGAAATCTACTGTGATGAAGTACGCATATCATGATAAAAGAACTAAAGCGGCGCTCCAAAACTCTCAATGGGCCAAAGACAAGAACTTGATCCTAATGGGACATTTCTTTTTTGAGCTCGGCGACATGAACCAAAGCTCCAGGGAAGGGATGCTTCGAACTATTCTGTACCAAGAGCTGAAAAGCCGACGTGAACTTATTCCGAAAGTCTTCTCCAAACTTGATCTATCTAGACCTGGAGAGTGCCGATTGCCAAAGGATTTTCTCAATTGGAACAATCTTAGAAGAGCGTTTATTTCCATGTTAAACCATCTGCAAGACTCCAGGATTTGCCTTTTTCTGGATGGTTTGGACGAATATCGTATGGCAGACAGAAAAAACGATTACACCGAAGAAGAACTTGATTTAATTTACGAAGACAACGAACAGGATGAATCGTGGGGCCGGAGCAAGTGGATAACCGATGGTCATAAGGAGATCGCCGAATTTATTCATAGTCTCCGGACTGTCAAGAACGTGAAGGTGTGCATTTCCAGCAGGGAGTTGAACGTGTTCGAACAGGAGTTTAGAGACTTCCCCAGAATAAAGGTTCACGAGTACACAGCCGACTCCATTGCTCAATATTGCAAGGGCTTCTTGACCGATAAGGTACCACAACTTTCAAATATTCCAAAACTCGCATCCGAGGTCACCGAAAAGTCGTGTGGGGTATTTATTTGGGTTCGCCTGGTTATTGGAATCCTAATTGACAAATTCAACGACGGTGGCCACGAGCATGAGCTCCATAAAGCCATAGACAGTCTTCCTGAGGGACTTGGTGGGAAAGCCGGTCTTTATATGCGCATGATGGAGAACGTTAGGCGAGAATATCTACCAGAATCGAAAAGACTATTCGATCTGGTTTTAAGATGGTCTGAAAGACTTGGAAGGGAACTCGACATCATAACTTTATTCTCAGCAGAACCTTGGCATTTCGAAGGCTATAGCCAGGATGAATATCCAAGAAAAACTTGGGAAGAATTACGACCAGAGTGTGAAAGGTTGCAGAGACGCTTAAAGGCACGATGCGCTGGTCTCTTAGAAGGGACAACCAGCGTGCAATTCATGCACCAGACGGCAAAGCAATTCCTGTCCCGAAAGTATGTGCAAAATAAATTCTTCTTGGACACCGCTGGGTATGCTATACCTGATGTAGACCTAGCTCTCATGAGCGGGCTTATTCAACGTCTGAAACACTGTTCCGAAGCTGTAATCAACTTCGACAGTTCCATCGATCTTCCTAATCGTAAGGTCGACGACGTCTACGTTCCTAATATTACTAGGGACCTACTCAATTCTATACTTGACTGCGCTAAAATAGAATCTTTCAAAGCACACAATCTCACGAGTGATACCCGCTACTCTTATATAGAGCTTCTTGACGAACTAGATGACGTCGGGGGTAAACTCATAAGGAACAATATTGATAGTTTGGAAGTCTATTGGGCTGAATTCTTTTTTCATGGAACTGATTCTGACAATAACCCAGCGAGGATAGAAAATTTTTGGCAACTTGCATTCTTGAAAGGACTATTTCTATATATGGCAACCAAAATAAAAGATGAAACTTCTAAAGACCGATTGGAATCTTACCTATCACAGTTCCATCGGTACAAGTACATGAAAGATAGGAGTGGCTACTCATGGGTAGATACGTACACTCTCGACCACCTACCAGCCATTTATGAGATGATATTCGAAAAAGGTATTGACCCAAATTGCTTGGACACTGAACGTCCGCCTCCCACAGGCTCATTAAATCGCTACACTGTTTGGGAAATACATCTCCTACGGACCCGAGAAAGTATTGATTATGAAGATGGCGAATATGGCGAATATGGCGTGTGGGCCGCTTTAACAAAGGTTTTCCTCAAGTACGGGGCCGATCCAACGATAAATAGGGCAGAATGGGAGCATCATATGGTTGAGGATATCATTAAATATTTTTGTTCGGATATTCCTGAGTTAGAAAAAGAGAAGGGCGAGCTATTGAGGCTATTAGATGAAGCGAAGGAAAGATGGAAAGCTAAGTAGCTCTGTGTCCGAGTTTTACGAGGCTACTTATATCAACCCCTTTTCTTTGAAAGGTCTTGTTCTTAGTCATGATAAGAAAGGCAATCGTAATCCGTTATAAAACCTGTGTAGCTATTTGTAAGAGGGTTTAGCTTGTAAAAAACGATGAGGTGCAAGGTGTGGGAGTTGAACGTACGGTTAATAAAAAGATGGGTAAAACTCGGGGTATTGTGTTACTCTAGTTATATGTAGGCGCTAAGGTTTGAAGTGCTCGGCGCGGAAATGACGTGACGCTTTAGCTGCAGCTGCTCAAACCAATTTGGAGTACATAATCGCAGTTCCAATTACAAGACGCCGATTACGGAACAGTCAATTATGAACTCTCTGTAAGGGAAGAAGAGTTATCATAGAATAAAGTAAAAATACACTAGAGAAATACCCTTCTACTTTTAATATTACTACCTAATTGACAAATCAAAATTATTTACTTTGGGGAGGCATAAATGTGCACGTGAGATATTTGATATACCGGCGCACGTTTGCATACATGCATTGCTTCACCCGCCTAAGATCTTGTCCTAGATTATTCTACCCAAAGATACCCTACATCAGCAGCGCAAATCAGGGATTCGCTACCAGAAACCGGGGGTTTCATTCAACAACTATGTCAGCACAACTCCCACCTAAGCTTAAGCCTGCCGCTCGGGTTGCAGGTCAAAGACAAGATGTCTGGTCTATCGTTAACGAGGCGGCGGCGGCCTCTCCAAAGCAGCCTATCGTGAACATGGGACAGGGCTTCTTCGGCTATAACCCGCCGCCTTTCATTATCAATGCTGCCAAGTCGGCTTTGGATCGAGTAGACTGTAACCAGTACAGTCCTACGAAGGGTAGGCCGCGACTAAAGAAGGCTATCGCAGATGCCTACGAACCCTTCTGGGGACGGAAGCTCAACCCGGAGACTGAAGTTACTATCACCACTGGAGCGAATGAAGGCATGTTGAGTGCATTCATGGCTTTCATTGAACCTGGAGATGAGGTCATTATTTTTGAGCCGTTCTTTGACCAGTGAGTCATTTTCCCTATATCAGGACATTCCGTTTGCCAACTATGGTCTAGATACATCAGCAACATTGAGATGCCCGGTGGGAAGATTGTATACGTCCCTCTACACCCGCCAAAAGATGGAGCGACACGTACTTCGTCGTCTGCTGAGTGGGCCGTCGACTTTGAAGAGCTTGAGAAGGCTATTACGCCCAAGACGAAAATGATTGTCATCAATACGCCTCGTTAGTATCTCACCATTTGAAGTTAGTAAAATGAAATAGCTAACTCACAACTATCCTAGATAACCCTGTTGGCAAAGTCTTCTCAAAGGAGGAACTTCAGAGAATAGGAGACATCTGCGTCAAGAACGAGATTATCATTCTCTCCGACGAAGTGTATGACCGCCTTTACTACACACCCTTTACGAGGATTGCAACACTCTCGCCTGAGATCGAGAACTTAACACTGACCGTCGGCTCGGCTGGTAAAAACTTCTATGCCACCGGATGGCGAGTGGGTACGTTAGATATACAATTTCTGCTCAAAACCTATCACTAACAACACATAGGCTGGCTCATGGGTCCCGAACACCTGATCCGCTACGTCTCCGCGGCACACACGCGCATCTGCTACTCGTCTGTTTCGCCATTACAAGAAGCCTGCGCAGTTGGTACGTCCAACCCACTCCCCTATATTTAAACACGTGACATGTGTATTAACCCACTCTAGGCTTCGAACAAGCCGAAGCCGAAGGATTCTGGGAAGAGACGGTCCGGGACATGAAGAGCAAGATGAAGCTATTCAACGAAGTATGGGACGAGCTAGGCCTGTCGTACACAGACCCCGAGGGCGGGTATTTCGTGATGGTGAACATGCAGAAGGTCAAGTTGCCAGAGGATTACCCGTTCCCGCCACACGTAGCAAGTCGACCCCGCGACTTCAAGCTCTCCTGGTTTCTGATCCAGGAGGTTGGTGTGGCTGCTATCCCGCCTACGGAGTTTTACACCGATTCCAACGCGCATATTGCGCAGGATTATATCCGTTTTGCGGTGTGCAAGGAGGATCATATTTTAGAGACGGCGAAAGAACGGCTTAGGGGATTGAAGAAGTACATAGAGGGTTAGAGGGTGGAGTTTGCCAGGAGATGCGATAGATTTGCAAGGCGATAGATTTATCAAGACACGTTAAAGTTAAAGTATGGCTATGAGTGTTTAGGTGCTGAGTGAACCCTGCGTTTATAATATTCGATCGACTAGTTACCTTAGGTAGGTAGTCATGCTCATACACCTGGTACTCATTCGGCACCAACAACTACGAGAGTATGGCACTAATAACTGTAATCACGAATGATTCATATGTACCTATATGTGTATATATATCCCTCTACAGTATACTATACCACAAATATTTACAGAAACTCTAGCCCGCTCTATACGTAACAAAGAAACCTTCTTCCTCTCCCCATTCTTCACTCCCCAATACAGACCACCTACTTACTCCCCTCTACCAACCGCCTACTTAGCGATCTGCAAACTCTGCGTATGGCAATAATGCAGCAGCCCCTGCTTTCCGAGCTCTCCACCAAAACCGCTAAGCTTCCAGCCGCCGAAGAAACCGGCGTGGTGAGGCCGCTCGAACTGGTTGATCCACACGGTTCCCGACTCGAGCTGTCGCGCGATGCGCTGCGCGCGGTCGAGGTCGGGCGTGTATACTGATGCGCCGAGCCCGGCGTTGTCTAGGTTTGCGCGGGCGATTACGTCGTCTTCTGAGGACCAGGACATTACGGGGACGATGGGGGCTGGGGAGGGTTAGGGTTAGTTGAGTGTGTTTCTTGGATGTGGAGGATAATGAAAAAAAAAAGGGGGTATGGGAATGCATGAGTAAAATCTCATAGCTTACCGAATTGTTCCTCCCTAACAATCAAGGAGTCCTCAGGTGGTTTCGAGACAATAGTCGGGGGCAGCCAGAACCCCTTCTTAGTCGGCCGGACCTCGCCGCCCGTAACGATCTTATACCCGTTCTTCTTGCAGTCCTCAATGATTCCCACCGCACGCTCGTAATTAGCGCGGTTCGACAGCGGGCCAAAAGCAACGGACTCGTCGTCTTCCACGGCGAATTTCTTCGACTCCTCGACGAGCTTCTCCAGGAAGCGGTCGTACAGGGACTCGTGGACGTAGATGCGCTTGGACGCAACGCACACCTGGCCGGCGTGGAACAGAGCGCCGGTAGTAACCTGGGGCACGACCTTATCGAGGTCGACGTCGTCGCACACGATGCACGCGTTGTTGCCCGCGAGCTCGAGAATCACTTTCTTTAGGGTGCCGGCGCAGTTGCGCAGAATGCGCTGGCCGACGGCGATGGTGCCCGTGAAGCTGATGTGGTGGATGCCCGGGTGCAGGGTCATCAGCTCGCCGAGATCGGCGCCGCCGTTGATGGCTTGGAAGACGCCTGGGGGCAGGACCGACTGCGCTAGCTCGCAGAACTTGAGCAGCGAGTATGGCGTGAAGGGGGATGGCTTGATGATGCAGCAGTTGCCCGTGGCGAGCGCGGAGACGATCTTCACCGTGGAGAGGATTAGTGGGAAGTTCCACGGGGAGATGGCGCCGAGCACGCCGATGGGCGCGTGGGTTGCGATGATCCGGATTGTGTCGTCTTCGTATTGGAGCTCATCTTCGAGGGTTACGCTTTCTTGATGGGTGTGTAAGTCAGTGCACGATAAAGGGGGAGCGGGCGGTGCATACTGTAATACTCGAAATGCCATGCCGCCCTCTCAACATCAAATTTCGACATGAGCCTAGACTTGCCAGTTTCTTTCATCTGGACCTCGGTTAAGATATCTAGGTTTTCTAGAATGATGTTGGCTACATCGTGAACGGCCTTCTGGCGCTCGGCCACGGTGCTCTTCTTCCATGTCTTGAAAGCCCGGTTGGCCGCCTCGACGGCATCGTCCAGGTCCTTTGACGATGCGATGGGAGCGTCCCAGAGAGGCTCTTCTGTGCGGGGATCGATAACCTGGTGATGATCCTTGGAGGTGCGGGGCTTTCCGTCGATGATGTTGTAGAATTGGAAGGCGGATTGCCCATTCGAGCCGTTTGTCTCAAGAGAAGGCATCTTGGCTTATAACGGCAACAGTAGCTGTACAAGGCGCGTGTTCCGTATATCGAATAAATAACCTGATCACCACATGCAGCGAGTAGAGAACACAATAATACAGAGTCGTAAGGAAAGGATAAAAGTATCTCTACTTTAGCCACGTGGGCAAAGCAGACAGATTGCCATCTATCCGCATGGCTATTTTGCCCATATATACTACCGGTATGCAGTAAGGTAGGATGAGGGGTTAATAATGTTTGAATGAATTGCCGGTTTTTAGGGCTGGTACACTCTTCCACATGAGGGTAAGACCCCGGGAAAAGTCCCCAAAAGCTCTCTAGGGTAGGATGATCTCGACAATATTTGGGGTTCTTCTGGGCTCGAGTTAGCGATAGCTTGTGATATACTCGGTAATACTAATGTTACAACATCACGAAAATAATAATAGTGATCCGAGGTAATAGTTCAAATTAACTAGTTAGATCTTAAAAGTAATATTCAATTGTTTATAAAAGTATGCTATGCGGTGTCTGTCATGCTGATCTATACTGTATTAGTTGACGAAAATAGTTGAACTTGACTATAAAATCAGTCAAGACCGAGAAAATTAGTCGAAACGTGATCAACAGTTAGAAGTTCGGCAACTGTTTGGCGCGCTCTTGGCTTCTGTCTAATCAGATCCAGACCCTTTAGTTTGCGGGGTGACTAGGAATGTCCCCTGTGAGGTGGAAGCGGCTTAGTTATAGTTGAAGTTGTATAACTTTGTAGGAAACGAAGGATCTTATAGTTTCCCTTTAGACTAAGTTGGGTAACAAGCTATAATACAATGACGTACTAAACTAGTCGTGACCTCCGAGTATTTCGAGAGTGAAGCTAGAAAGAAAATATCGCGGAAGTCGGAGTCAGCCGAAGTTGTGGATACGTAGCTGGATCCTTAGATAAGGCTAACGACGCTACGTAATACGTACATGTAGCTCTACAGCGATAAGCTAGTACCCCGCAGCTGACCGGTTTTAGTTAGACCCTAGGAAATCTCGGGTTTATACTCTCCTAAGTTGCATATCTCAAACCCGTTGTGACTTCTTCATCATATCTGATTCGATCGATTCGATATGACTTTCTTCTAATTCGCCCCTCCATGTCATATGTATCAAATGGCGGCTCAGCTATCAGCTTTCCGTTTGTCATTACTGGTTCACCGAACCTCTAGATTGGGTACCGGCGAATGAAAGACGAGTCGGACTTTACATAAGTCACGATAAACGTAGATTGCCACCCAACTAAGGTATAGAACTTTAGAAGTGCAACACTTGTTCTACTTGTTCGCAACATAGTTTAAACTATCGTATTCTCTTCTCACTGTCGTCCCGGTAATTTACTCAAGCTAAAAACTTGAAGACTTATTATTTCTCTTTCCCGACCTCGGTAGTCCAATTGGTAATAACCAATAACCAAGTCGACATATAGCAATATCCATCATTGTCTCAGATACCCATGTGAAATATCAACTTTGCGGTATCATCAGTTAAAGCTACGGAATTAAGGGGGGAGTTTTGACATCATGGCTCCAATTGCCATCTCCCCCGAAAGAGACCCGGCACTACCAGGTGGGGAATCCGGACTAACTGGGTGTACGATGATACTATTCGTTTCTTCCTTAACGGTACTCGAGTGGTTCTCGACGAGATCGACCCGGAAGTTACCCTGCTTGAATACTTAAGAGGAATAGGTTTAACTGGAACAAAACTGTAAGTCCGGACTACGTTTGACTATGTCAGATTAACCAATGCTGATAGCTAGAGCGCAGGGGTTGCGGTGAAGGCGGGTGCGGCGCCTGTACAGTCGTAGTGAGCCAATATAACCCGACAACCAAGCAGATATACCATGCTAGTGTTAACGCCTGTTTGGCACCACTCGCCAGTGTAGACGGCAAGCATGTTATCACAATTGAGGGCATAGGAAACGTTAAGCAACCCCATCCGGCACAGGAACGTATTGCCAAGGGCAATGGAAGCCAATGCGGATTTTGCACCCCGGGAATTGTTATGAGTTTGTATGCTCTGTTGAGAAATAACGAGAGCCCTACAGAACATGACATCGAAGAAGCTTTCGACGGTAACCTCTGCCGATGTACTGGCTATCGCCCAATCTTAGACGCCGCTCAGACCTTTAGCGCCGGAAATGCGTGTGGTAAAAGCACTGCGAATGGCGGCTCGGGTTGTTGCATGGAAAACGGCGACGGTGCGAATGGAGGTTGCTGTAAGAGCAAGGATCTCAGCGATGGACAGCCCATCAAAAAATTCACGCCGCCAGGATTTATCGAATACAAGCCAGACACCGAACTCATCTTCCCTCCATCACTGAAGAAACACGTATTTAAGCCTCTGTCCTTTGGAAATAAAAGGAAGAGGTGGTATCGACCCGTTACGGTAGAGCAGTTGCTGGAGATAAAAAGCGTCTATCCCAATGCGAAGATCATCGCGGGAGCACGGAAACGCAAATTGAGATCAAGTTTAAGGCTTTGCAATATCCAGTTTCGGTATTCGTCGGAGATATCCCCGAGCTGCGGCAGTATTCTTTCAAGGACGACCATCTTGAGATCGGCGGGAACGTCGTACTCACTGACCTTGAGAATATCTGCCAGGAAGCCATTAATCATTATGGAGAAGCAAAAGGCCAAGTGTTTCAAGCCGTGTACAAGCAACTCAAGTACTTCGCTGGACGGCAAATCAGAAATGTCGGTACCCCTGCTGGGAATTTAGTTACAGCTTCGCCCATCTCTGATTTAAATCCCGTATTTATGGCAGCAGACTGCGTTCTAGTCGCTAAATCTTTGAATAAAGAGATTGAACTACCTATGGCATCATTTTTCAAGGGTTATCGCAGGACAGTCCTAGAACAAGACGCAATTCTTGCATCTATCCGTATTCCCGTAACCCGCGAGAAGGGAGAATATTTCAGAGCCTACAAGCAGGCAAAACGCAAGGATGATGATATTGCTATTGTTACAGGAGCGTTACATGCCAGGCTAGACCAGAAAGGTGTCGTTGAACATTGCAATCTGGTTTATGGCGGCATGGCGCCCTCTACTGTCGCAGCAAAGAAAGCTAATGAGTACCTCAGGGGCAAATTATTTGCCCATCCCGATACGCTGGAAGGTGTTATGAATGCGCTCGAGTCCGATTTTGATCTCGTGTTCAGTGTTCCTGGAGGCATGGCTTCGTATCGGAAGTCACTAGCACTTGGTTTCTTTTACCGGTTCTATCACGATGTGTTGTCAGGTATTAGCATAGAAAGCGAACACGGTGATAGCCAAGCCGTTGAGGAGCTTGAAAGAGCTTTATCATCTGGCTGGAAGGACCACGAGGCAACTTCCGATTACATTAAGGGGCCCTTAGGGAAAGCCGATAGCCACGTGGCGGCTCTGAAACAGAGTACAGGGGAAGCGCAGTATACAGACGATATCCCGCCGCTCAAGAACGAACTACACGCATCTATAGTGTTGTCTACGAGGGCGCACGCAAAGATCAAATCAATTGATTATTCCGCGGCGTTAGATATCCCAGGTGTAATAGATATCGTCGATAAGGATGACTTGCACAATCCTGAACACAACAAATGGGGTGCGCCTAATTTTGACGACCTGTTCTTTGTCGAAGATGAGGTTTTCACTGCCGGCCAGCCAATTGCCGTTGTTTTGGCTACCTCTCAGGCAAGAGCAGCACAGGGAGTCAGGGCCGTGAAGATCGAGTATGAAGATCTCCCTTCCATTTTCACTATTGAAGAGGCAATCGAAAAGGAAAGTTTTCATAAATACTTTCGGTATATCAAGAAGGGAGACCCGGAAGAGGCTTTTGAACATTGTGACTATACCTTCACAGGTGTCGCGCGAATGGGAGGTCAAGAACACTTCTACCTCGAAACAAATGCGTGCCTAGCTATACCCAAACCTGAAGATGGTGAGATGGAAATTTGGACCAGCAGTCAAAATCCCACTGAAAGGTATGTTTTCTCATGATATTTAACATTAGGGGTCTGATAAGCTAACTTCCGCCTAGCCAAGCGTACGCATCTAAGATTCTTGGTGTACAGTCAAATAAAGTGGTAGCTCGCGTCAAGCGTCTTGGTGGCGGCTTCGGCGGGAAGGAAACCAGATGTGTCCATCTCAGCACTATTTGCGCGCTAGCTGCACAAAAGACTAAACGGCCTGTCAGATGTATGCTCAACCGAGATGAAGATATGGCATTATCTGGTCAGCGGCACCCTTTCCTCGCCAAGTGGAAAGTGGGTGTGAATAAAGACGGCAAACTCCAAGCTCTTGACATGGACGTCTTCGCTAATGCTGGCTGGTCATTCGACTTGAGTCCCGCCGTGTGCGAACGCTCCTTAAGCCATAGCGATGGCTGCTACAAGGTCCCAAATGTTCACGTTCGCGGGCGGCTGTGCAAGACCAACACTATGTCTAATACGGCCTTCCGTGGCTTTGGGGGGCCTCAAGGCTTATTCTTTGCCGAGTGCTACATGTCTGAAGTTGCTGACCGCCTCGGTATACCAGTTGAGAGGTTCCGGGAAATCAATTTCTACAAAGCTAACGAGGAGACTCACTTCAATCAGCCCCTTCAAGACTGGCACGTACCTCTGATGTATAAGCAGGTTCAGGATGAATCGGACTACGCCGCCCGCCGCAAAGCCGTTGAGGTATTCAATACGGAACACAAGTGGCGTAAACGGGGTTTGGCGCTGATTCCCACAAAATTTGGTATATCCTTTACCGCTCTTTGGCTAAACCAGGCCGGGGCCTTGGTGCATATCTATCACGATGGATCGGTTCTAGTCGCGCACGGCGGTACAGAGATGGGTCAGGGGTTGCATACTAAGATCATCACAATTGCAGCGCAAGCGCTTCAGGTACCGAAAGAGGACGTGCACATTTCGGAGACATCCACTATGACGGTGGCAAATACGTCCCCTACCGCCGCCTCGGCGTCGTCCGATCTAAATGGCTACGCCGTCTGGAATGCCTGCGAACAGATCAACGAACGGCTTGCGCCGTACAGGAAGAAGTTGGGACCTCAAGCTACCATGAAGGAGCTTGCCCACGCAGCCTATTTTGACCGTGTGAACCTAAGCGCCAATGGATATTACAAGACACCGGAAATTGGGTACACGTGGGGTGAGAATACCGGAAAGATGTTCTTCTACTTTACTCAAGGCGTTACGGCGGCCGAGGTTGAGGTTGACTGTCTGACTGGTACTTGGACGTGCTTGCGCGCCGATATCAAGATGGATGTAGGACGGTCGATCAACCCCTCAATCGATTACGGTCAGATCGAGGGTGCGTTCACCCAAGGTCTTGGTTTGTTCACCATGGAGGAGAGTCTATGGCTTCGTAATGGTCCGATGGCGGGTAACTTATTTACGAAGGGTCCGGGTTCATATAAGATCCCAGGATTCCGCGACATACCTCAGGTCTTCAACGTCAGTTTGCTCAAGGGCGTGACATGGGAGAACCTGCGCACCATCCAGCGTAGCAGAGGTGTTGGCGAACCACCCCTATTCATGGGCAGTGCGGTATTCTTTGCGATCCGTGACGCACTCAAGGCAGCGCGTGCGGACTACGGAGTGAAGGCTAAGTTGTTTGCACAAGGGGGCGAGGATGATGGATTGTTAAGGCTCGAGAGCCCAGCTACTCCCGAGAGGATCAGACTTTCGTGTGTTGATCCTATAATGGAGCGGGCTAGAGTGATGCCGAAGGAGGGTGAGAAGAGCTTCTTCGTTGCTATTTAGGCGTGTAAAGGTATTCGAGATTGCAGGTCTTTAGACGAGCATAATGAGATGAACGTATATAGCGTTATTAGCTTGCGTTTTTATTCTGCGGGCCAAGTATTGAGCTTTAGCATAGTTGACACGAGCAATAAATCGACGAATTAGAACGTCTTCTCCTTGATTTATATAGTTTCTGACTGTCCCTTTTCAGTATTCTATTGTTTTGCCGTATGATTATAAAGTAAAAACTTAACAATCGACAGAAATGTTTCTTCAGTCAATACTACTAGAACTAGAGTTCTCAAGACAGTCTTAGTCCTATACGACCCACACTTGGAATTAAAGCCGAAAATGAAACTACCGATTATAAATAATAAACGATCTCGGTTAGTTTCCATGACGTTTTGATATCATTTAGATATGTTAAATATGCATCCGCCATAGCTTATAAATGCCCCGAATACACATTTCGATTTGTAACCAAATATAGAATATAAATATTCTCCTCGCCAGTACCTTTACAGATTTGCAATATAATATAAAATAAAAATAAATAACACCATCATCATCATGCCCACGATAGCAATAGCAGGCGCATCCGGCAAACTCGGCGGCGCAACGCTCTCCGCGCTGCTCGCGCACAACCTCATCCCCGCATCCTCCATCATCGCACTAACTTCCTCCCACCCCGGCTCATCTACATTCACCGCCCTAGCCGCCACCGCCCCGGGGCTCCAAGTCCGCCACGCCAGCTTCGAGGACCCCGCGTCGTTCGAGCAGGCGCTCCGCGGCGTAGATCGGTTTTTCTTAGTGTCGACGCCGCATATACAACTAGACTTCGACCGCGAAGTTCAGGGGGAGGAGAAGACGACAACGACGACGGCAGTGGCAAGAATAAGAAGAGAAAGAAGTGGGTAGAGGTATCTGACGGCGACGGCCGCGAGCGCCACCACCGCGTTGCTATCAATGCGGCCGTGAAAGCTGGTGTTAGGTGTATATACTACTCAAGCCTAGCATTCGCGTATTCGCCACAGACCAGATCCGGCACGAGCACCAGCAAAGCGGCCGTTATGCGCGCGCATCTGCGCACGGAGGCGTATCTGACGCGGCTGCGCGACGGGAAACAACTCGACAGCGTGACGGTTCTGCGCGAGGGCTTGTACGCCGAGTCCTGGCCGCTGTATCTGGGGTACTTTGCGGCGGACGGCGCGGACCCCCGGCGCGAGGTGCTGCTCGCGGGCGACGGGAAGGTCAGTTGGACGGCGATCCGGGATTTGGGGATCGCGAGCGCGGTGGTTCTTGCGGCGGAGGGGGGGTCTGAGTTTGATAATGGCTTGTTTTACTTGTCTACGCGGGCTAGGACGGCGATGGATATGGCTGAGGTGGCGGGGCTGGTGGGTGCAGCGAGGGGGGGGAAGGAGGAGGAGGAGGTAGTAAGTGAGGGTTGTGGGGAGGGACGAGCACGAGAGGTATTATGTGGAGGAGAAGGGGTTGGATGAGGCGGCGGTTCGGTGGTGGGCTAGTACGTATGAGGCGTTGGAGGAGGGGGAGTGCGAGGTTGATGATGGGATGTTGGAGGAGCTGTTGGGGCGGGTGGGGGTGAAGCCGGAGGGGATGGAGGAGGTTGTTAGGAGGATGGTTAAGGGGTAGGGGAAAGGGGAAAGGAGGTTAACGTAGAGAGAGAGAAAAGGAGAGAGAGGGACAGGACGAGAGGGTTGGTGTTATTGCCGAGCATGATTCTAGATGATGGTTAAGTTTAGGGGACAAGATAAAAATCGGTGTCGAAGAGACTATCGGATTATCTCGAGGTAAATAGGGGGCAATATATCTTGGATAGAACTACATGCAACACCCTCCAAGTCTACCCGGCAGTAAGATTCTACTCAAGTCGAAAAGTAAAGTCGACAACAACAACAACAACAACATCATCATCATCACCTCTAGTCTAAAACTCTCGTCTCTTCATACAATTTATTCACTACATAGCAAACAACACCAAACCAAACCAAACCAATTAAGTGCGGATCCACTCCCAGCCAATAAACCCACCATCCACCCGCCCACAACCCGCCGCCGCTAATATAAAAAACACCATAAGTCACGACAACGGTCAGTCCGGTATAGTGTAACGGCTAACATACCTCGTTTTCACCGAGGAGCTCGGGGTTCGATTCCCCGTACCGGAGACATTTATTTTTGCAATTGTTTTATTTTATATCTTTTATTTTTTTTCATCCTAGGCAAACCCTCCTCCTCCCTCATAGGATCATGTCCCCAATTCTTCAAGCTCCTATCACTCTTACTCCCCGGATCCCGTTTCGCCATGTCCTCCTGCGCAAGATGCCGCTTACAGTACGCGACGACGCGGCGCATGTGGTCGATGTCGTCCTGTCCGTATTTCTGCGGATCTTTATCTGGATTCTTCTGTAAAATATCGATGATCTTACGTCCGCTTTCTTTCGGTCAGTTATGATTTCTTGAGGTGGGTTTATATGTCTGCGTGAGACGGGTCGAACAGGAGAAGAGACATAGGTAGCATGTTGTAGTGGCAGTAAAGGAGAGTGAGAGAAGGACTACCTCTCGTGCCCGATTGTCTCTCCCGAGCCGTCATCCTTGTCCCAGCCCGCTGACTCAGATGACTCCTCTTTGAGCCATGTCTCGAGGTCCGAGGCCGACATGTTGACGAGGTCCCTAACCATGAAATCCCTTATTAGTACTATGAAGGTTCCAGGAAAGATTAACTAAGACTTACTCTATAACAGTCTGCTTGTCTTTCACCATTTTAGTTGTGTTAAGTTAAATCCCTAAGAATTTAGATGGTAAATTCGATGTTAGTGATGTCGAAAGATAGATGCGACGAGGATTTTGCCTGTTGTTGTTGATGCGGAATACTCTTAAGCCACGGCCTAAGGTCAAACTATGTCGAAGACGTCATGACTACGCTCCATTAACTATCGCGATACAGTACTTCTTAAATATGTGTACTCGTGCAGCTCTAGAAGAAAAAGAAAGGAGAAAAGATGGTTATATCAAGAACAATGGCAACATTATGCAGACCAATCGGCAAGTATCAATTATATTTGGGCGATTGATTTACGCCACATCTCTATAGAGAAATGACGTTATAATTATATCAAAAGATTATAAATTTATATAGCTACCTTACGTAGAAATATGAACCGTCACTGCATAGGTCCCAATATGTCTAAGTCAAATAAGCTAGGTAGATATTTGCCTGTTGTCATTTTTAAAACTTACATTTTAATAAGTTGACTTAGCTAGATTCAATCAGCTATTAAAGCTACCTAGGTACCCAGCACGCTTAATGCTATCGACATATTTATGTCCATGGAATAGGAGAACCTTACATAGGTTTTTTGGTGTTATCCACCGTGGAGTTAATTACAGAAGGTCAAGGGACATAGCTAGTTAGGTAGCTGCAGGATATGGCAACGAATATTATGAAGCATCATGAATCCCATTTGAGACTGATTTGCCTCTTTTGAAGCTCTCGTTCCAGGTCGCCCCCATCTTCATGGTAATGTGCCAATGTGAGCGCGTGCGTGATCCACTGCTTACTGAGCTCGTCTTCCTTGGCCCCGTATAGGTCGACACCGTGGTTGAATGCCGTCGTCGTAAACCATTCAACCTCGAGAGACGGGATGGGCTTTTCGCTCTATGGCCATCTTTAGTAAAAATCACTTACCTTCTGTAACACTGTGACCAGAAGGATAACGTACGCCTGCGCATTGCTTCACAAGCCTACATATGTCCTCCATAATCTTTAGGGGGTATTCCGGTTCTGAAGCGAGAGTAACCTTGAGTAAACATCGCAGGTATTTCGCGAGCTTCTCGTTATCGAAATTTTCAAGCGAAAATATTTGGTTTATAATCTTGCGCAGAGTAGAATATAGTACTAGCATCGGTCAGAAAAAGCAGTGCCTCTGCCGTAGCAAATCCGTACCTTGTCCAGGAACAGACTGGGCTCGGAGGACACAATCTGCCATCGCTTGAAATATGGATAGATTATGGCAAGTTTTAGCTTTTAATATGATCTCTGACAAGTCATCCTATGCCTTAAGACAGATAGCCCCTTCAAAGTCGAAGACGAGAAGGGTTGAAAGCTTTATTTGTAGGTCGTTCTTGGACACTTCATCTAAACCGTTTAGCCGAGCCTCTAGTTCTCCGTCAAACCCTTTGACATGATTGCGCATCAAGAGGTAGTTTTGGAGCTGCGTTTCGATTCTGTCTTCAGATCGGGCTAAGGCAATATGTGCTGATGCCATTAGAAAATGACAGAACATCGCGCGTAGTGACAGATCCCCAGCTGCTTGAATTGGTATGTCCTGAGGATATTGAGATATGATTGAAAGGCAGCATTGAAAGATGCGAATACTTTGCCTCGGCTGCCAAATAGTGATGTTTTTGACAGCCAGATTATAGGCATTTTTACTAAACCAATCTAGTTCTTCTACCGTAAATATTTTATCGCCGTTACTATTCCGCGGGTCTCGCTGTATGGCTGGTACGACTAGGCAATTTAGTATAACCCGATAGATCCATGCAGAGAAACTCACCCCCTTCGAAGACTTGGCAGATATCATCTATTAACAAGCTACAGTCAGCATCCTTGCAGTCTTTTTCGTTCATAAGTGATGTCTCGAGACGTATAACAACCCGAAGCAGCGCCGGTAGATGAACAGCATCCGACGAGCTGTATTCGGACTTCTGTATCAAATACTTTAACGCCTCGATCGCGCACATTTTGTCTTCCGCTTCCTGCGCGTCTATGCAGCACGCGTACAGGTATTGAGGATCTTTTGACGAGGCTTCGCTAATGTGTCTTAAACAGTCAGAGGCCATTCCCCGGTCTCCGCACCTTAGAGCTAATTTGTACGCGAGGTATAACGTCATTGGCTCACGTTTAGTTGAATCACTCATAGATTGGAAGATCTCTGCGGCATTCTCCAAGTTGTTTCTCTGAAGGGCGCAACACACCAATTTCCTATTTTCGTCAGACAGAACATATTATTACACACCTAGGCAGGTAAAGCTTACCTAGTGATCTTTGCTGTATTCGCCGGACCCGAATTACGAAGAGCTGGATGCATGGCTACGTAGCACCATTTCTCTGCAATATCCAGCTCCCCTTGATTGAATGAGGCATCAACCCTTTTCCATATAAGCTATTAATAATTAGCGCATGTCCAAAAGGGATGAAGATGTGTTGGGTGGCTGGCTGACCATTTGTATGGCGAGAACAGCAGCAGCTGATAATGAGTTTTTTAGGTTGGCCTCGATATTATCAAATATGGTTCCGAGTTCTTGTATTGTTTCGTGAGTGTCCCGATGCGTTGTTGCTATCTGCGTGTAAAGCACGATGGCTCGTTCAACCCAGGTGTCCTGTTGGGTGGGCAATACTCCCAATGTTATAAATTCGCCGAGAACGGAGGAGGCCAGGCTCGGGCTCTTGTCGTTTAGCTTACGTATATGGTGTATCATAAGATTGAGACTTGATTCTGAGACTTCAGTGCTCCTGATCATCCGCCGAAGGATGCCAGCATATGCATTGCTATCGAATACTTCGGCTGGTGAGCTGAGTAGGAGTTCCAGTCTAAGTAGAAGGACAACAAGTTTATCACCGAGCTCGGATTCAACGTAACAAACATGATTTTCAGCCTTTTTGAAGCCTTCAGTCGTATCTAATTTTAAATAGGCGCGAATGAGCGCCTGGGACACTGCTAGTCTCAACTCGATAACCTCTCTTGGTAGATGCTCGAGGTCTTGGCTGTTGATGAATTCGTAAGCCCGCTCTAACCACTTTACTGCCAGCGAGAAGTTCTGCTTCGCTGTTAAGTCTTTCCCAATCTCAAAAAATGAGTCGGCAAAATTCTCTGCCGATGCTGGGTTTGTAGTATGTTTACAGTCTTGTACCTTTTCGTACAGATGGTCTGCTACGTCAAGGCGGTCTTCTTTCCAGGCCTTCTAGGGTTGTCAGCAGCTGAACGAGGGGTAAATAGTAATATGCGGCTTACCAACACTATACGAAGTGTAAAATACTCTGTCTCTAGCTTCCTACAGGCGTCGGACTCCTCGTCCGGCAGCTTCGCCTGCAGATTCTGCAACAACCCGTTATATTCCGCGGCCTTCTGCAGAACCATGAGCGCAAACTTGAGCTCGCCGTCCACTAGCCAGTGTCAGTAAATCATGCAGCTCTGCAACTGTGGTGGGACAAAGATGCAATATACCAATACAAGATCTGCCGGTTTTGATTGCCAATTTTTCCAAGCGGAGGAGATCACCCGGTGTGTTATGATCACCCCATTGCGCCAGCGCCAGAATTAGGAACGAGAATACCCGGCAGAAAGTTAGGAGCCTCTTTCTCACTGATGATACTTCACTTCCATCTTCGCGTTTAATCTGAACACACCAGTTCCAAAGATCGGTGCCGGCGCTATCTAGTTGTGCATGACGATGCGAGCCGGGAGATTTAAGAGTAGGACTTGATAGCGTTGATCTGATTCTCTAACTCGTCAACTTGACTATTTAGCGCTCGTTCATCATTCTTGCTAGGCAACTGCTTCTGAAGATCATGACAGAAAGCTTAGGGAGTCAGTATACATCCCTAAACGGCACGGAGAATACGGACATATGATAGACTTGATACGCTTATCTCGGGCAGAATGTGACGAATTCACAGAGGTGTCCATGCTGACACACTGGGAACCCGAGGGTCCGATATAGAGAGGCCGACCAATATATTGAGATGTGCTGCAATGTGGCTTTGTTTGATGCAGTTTTGGTGGGTATAGATACTACCTACTAAACCCTCTTGGGGGTTGGTCAAGAAAGATGGTGACGATGACTACATTCGGATCAGTGCGTAAGCGGCGGGTAGATCGGTTAGCGACAAGAAAAAGTCACCTTGAAAGAGTTTCGGATCTCGATAGCTTGCCTACCTAACCTAGGGAGTTTGCTAAAGGGGTATTCACCATGGAAAAAACGGGAGATCTTGAGTCGATTGGTAAAGGGTAAAGGTGGGAAAAAGTATGAAAGCTATTTGGTGGAATTCTATTTGTCTTTGCTCCAAAAGTCTATGGTCAGGTACGAAAAGGTAGTGTTGTACTTTACTTTCCAATCAGGGGAAGTCGTAGCAGAAAGATCCAATAGCACCTTCCAAACCTAGTGGGATACCATCGTTGCTTCCATCTCTCCCTCTTAGTGCCCCGAAACAAATATCTGCACGATAGTACCGCTAATACCGCTAGTAGACATGACGTATCCCCTGAAGCTCTTGGATAAGAATACATCTATCATATCTTGAAATAGCCAACAACGTTTGTAGATTACCTATCACTATGCCATTGATATAACGTATAAGAGGTAATTAATGCGGAAATAATACCTGCTTTGATGCCCAAATAGAAGTTATTCGAATGCCGACCAACATCCTATACCTATAAAGATACGATATGCTTCTAAGAATGCGAAGGGTCATGCGGAAGGAAATTGCCAACGATGAGGCTGGGTCTGTAGAAGTAGAAATGGCAGTTAGCAGTATTCCTATATCTAAACTACTTTGCCTAGGCTGAGGCTCGCTACTCACATCTTGTGATCGTCCCTACGTATCATAAATGAAAAACAGCAGTTAATGATCGGATCGTTCGATCGGTCATCTGGGGTCTTCAAAGCACACGCCGTTAGAAGCGTGTCGTGCGCCGCGTCAAACGCGATAGTGCCAAATTCTTCCCAATACCGTACGAGCGACTCTTCTGTCAGTATTTCGTGCAGCGAAATTTTACCCTATACGTAAAGTTGATTAGCAGACTTCTCGGTTATTACTATTTCAATACTTACATCTCGTAGCTTATCCACTGGAACGTGAATAAGTTCAGCCATCTCCTTGTTGCCCCTAAAGATCTCCCCGGTGCGTCTCCAGCAGCAAGCTGGGACCGCCATAGCTGCGAAGACTCGGTCATATTCTAGTAGGGTCTTCTCGAACCACATCTCTACGTAGACAAGCTCGATGTCTGTAAGTCCCTGCACCTTCTCTCGGAACTTGGGTCGAAAGCGGTCCAGTTGTCGTAGGATCTTCTGCTTCGATGCGGGAGCAATATGGCTATCCATGTACGACGACAACCGAGCGTAGCCTTTGATGTAATTGAACGGCTTCAGAAGGCCCGCATTATATTTGGCCTTCATCACACTATGCATGCGCGCCTCTGGCGTGTCGTTGCCTGATGGATCCGCCGCTTGGAGATAGAATTCACGCGTCTTATCTGCTGAGATGGCACTGGGGCCGGCCTGCTCCGTGCTTGGCGGAGGCATGGAACCTGCCTGCATCGAATTCGTAGATAGAATGTTGCTATTGCTGCCAGCCACGAAGCTTGCCATTTCGGACGGATTAGGTTGCGATTGGTTATTCCTGAAGAGCAGATTCTGGTCTTCTGGCAGGTTCCCCGCGTCATCGAGGAGACTAGTGTTCAGAAAATCATTGAGCAGATTAAATTCGTGGGAGACTTCTGGGGCAAGCATATATTGAGGATGGTAGTGATGCATATCGTGGAATTGATTTTGGGCGGATAGCCAGGCATCAGAGAACCCACCGACTACGAGATCAATTCAGCTTTTTTTCCCCTAGCCAGCACGACGTTCACAAGGGTTTTACAAAACCTACATTGGTTCATATTGCTGCCAGAGCCATTGGCCTGCATGCTGGAGACCGGATTCGGTGACACAAGCTGTAGGGGGTTTGCCTGACCTAGTGCAGCTGCACCAAAACCTTGCTTAGGTCTTTGAGCTGCTCCAGTTCCGTCGAATGACGGTGGTGCCATGGCAGCGGCGCTCTGATCTATTGAATTCTGCGGTAGCTCGGGCTGGATCTCCGACTCTTCGTGTCCAGCCGCACCGGGTGTGCCTTTGAGCTTCTTTGAATCCGGATCCCGGGGCTCATCATGGCATAGATGGCCAATATTTCGCTTGATACATCTCGTGCATGGTCTCTCCTGTTCAATAGGGGTAAGGCCCCGGTTAATCTTGGCTCATGCAAACCTAGGTAGGCAACGCCCCCCAAGCCATAGATACAGAAAAGTAGGAACAGATCTTACATACGAGATCGCAAGTCATATGCTATAAGCCCGGAAATATTGGTATTAGCCAAGTACTTTGTGAAGCCCAACAACACGCACGAACGCGCGCACGCGCACAGATACGCACGCACAAATACTAGAAAAGACTCGGGCGCATCGCCCGTGACATCAGCAACCTAGGCGGTTGCAGTTGGGAAAAAAATAACCCATCCGTATAAACAAGGGGGGAGGGGGCGCCAGCATTTCTACATGCGTAGATACGCAGACGTGGAACCAATGAATTAGAGCGTCTGACAAACTTGCTAAATGAGGACTTACAGATCGACGGCAGTATACACAAGCTGTAGGAACGCGCGACCAAAATTAGCCCACAGGACAGATAGATACGACGAGGACGACATCGAGGTGAGTTAGGGTAATATTGGAATATTTAGAAGAATGGTACGGCATACCATGGTTTACCTTGCGCCTCTTCTTGGGGCTCTTATTGGTATTGTCAGGGGGGGTGGTGGTGGTTGAGGTCGTAGGGGTGTCGTCCTTAGACCTGGCGTCGCTGTCGGGCCTCTTGTCCTTGGCGTGGCTGCCATTGCTTTCCATGACTGCGTCCTACTTGAGATGTTATCGGGACTGGTATATGCGAGAGGCTCCCATTGGGTCCTCGGGTTACGCAATGGACATGTAGTTCGCGGACAATCGAGTTAGCTGCCGGCGGCTTTGTGCAGGACCAAGAGATGATTTGTTCAAGGGGTTCCGAAGAGAGGGCTGCTGGTCGGCGATAGACACTGCTAAGAGGGCGTCTGGGAATGACGGGCAAGATTTGGGGGGTGCGTATCGCGATCGACAAAGAGGAAATCTTGCCGGACCGAAGAGCTGTCGGCGTCCACGTGTGATCCAAGACCGGACACAATCAGGTACTAGATTGATTACCTTTCCTCCTTATCCAAACAAGACAAAGTCTCGGTTGCGATCGCGGCAGAGAACGAGACTTGAGTTGAGAGGTGTGTGTTGAACGTAGACGTGGGTCAAGCTTCAAAGCTAACTTAGAAGGTAAAGCTCAAAAAAATTGTTGCCAAAGTACAAATTTCAAATGTTTTTCTACTAAAATAAATTTCCTCCAACGTTGGCCCAACTTTATCCTCAACGCTCCTCCTTCCTTTGTTTTTTCCCGTTTTGAGTACTGGAAAAGGAAGGAATGAATGACATGACATGAATGGCCTCGACGTTGATTCGGGCAATCACGCTTCAGGCGCAAGACCAACGAGGCCAATAGCGAGGGTCACAAGAACCCGGGTCCATCTTAATCCAGTAGGATGAAGCCATGAGAGCCGAGGGGTTTAGAATTTTACAGGGGCCGAGGGGACTCGATTAGGAGCCGATTAGGAGCTAGAGGGGCGCTTTCGGCATGGTTTATAGTGGGGTTCTGGCCCTTAAGACCGTTGGTTTCCCCCTGAACGCCTTAGCGAATTATAAAGGGAAGGGACTTTTTTTTTTATAGCTACCTAACCTAGACCGTTATAGAACGAATGGAAGCTACAGGTGGAGGTAAAGCACCTGCAAGTAAGGTACCGATCTCTAAGTGGTAACCTTCCGTGCTTTACTCGCCGCTATCATGTCATGTCTAATATCATGTCTAGTGCGGGTTACTACCGGTGACGTCGTGGTTGTGGGTAATAAGAGGTATGTTAGGTACCTAAGTATCGGACTATATAACAGAAGAGGTAGCTACAACTGCAGTCAGCGTCACTTGACCTATTAAGCTTTTTATCTACCTCTTAAATAATTAATCACCTTTAGACAAGTCTAGATTATCATACCCAAGCACACCACCAAGCACACCATCCCTAGGTAAGTAATCAACTTCTCGTGACATTGCACATATGCCAAGCGCCTTTGGTGCGAGACAGTTTCTAAAGCCAAGCCTACGTACACCCCTTGATGAGCTTGGCTCGCATTGACGTTTGTCATTGTTTGGTGGTGAGATATACGACCTTGAACTTACAAGTTTCATTGCCAAGTCTGTTTCCAGAGCATCGGGTGCTTGAATCTGCAAAGCATATGCATCTACCACAGCCAACCTCCATCTCAGGCCAAGCCGACAAACGCATAATGACAACACCTCGACGGCCGAAAGCCGTTTGCATCTGCACGGCTACAGTGTTAGGCACCTGAGCGGTAGACGTCGCCTCCTTGCAGGGCTCGATCGACTTTTTAGAATACTAGCGCCATGTAAAAGTCGATGCTAGGATAACCCATGCCGATGATCAATCCTTTTGATCTCACCTCACGTACAGAAAGAAGTACAACCCACATAGCCGTGTATAACGTGGTACAACTACTTGTTATCCGGTGGAAATACCTTTAGAAACCAGCCAGCGCATTCTTCATTATGGTAACATCAATGCCGCGGATGGGAATACGCCGGAGTAAACGGTTTTAATTTATACGCCCTTGGGGTATTGTAATTCTCCCTGACTGTTTGGGTACTGATATATCGGTAGCCTTCTATCCGAAAGAGAAAGCTCCGCGATGGGCGTCACGCGAGCTCAAGGATTCGCTCACAACTATGCAACTAGTATATGATGCGTCGGCTGATCTTGTTGGATCGCTTTTTAATGTTTTTTTTTCTTTCTCCTGCTGTGTCTCCGATGCTACTATTAAGTTCATCCTGTCAGGGCTGACCACGAGGGTCAAGTTACACCAGATAATTACAATACGACGAGACCATTCTATTCCCCGTTAAGGTACCGGTCCGGTCGTCGATCTACCCGCTTCACCCGAAGCGCCTACCGACTCCGTGGTGCGGTTGTTTATCCCTTAGATACGTATTAACATCCTATTAGATTTAGAGGTACCCCACAACACATCAAAATCCTGCCGTCTGAATTATATCCGTAGCGCATCCTTTATTTCGGCAAATACCTACACAAGATCAGACATAGTTGTATCAAAGTTCAACCATACCGAGTGAGAGACATTCGCGATCCTTTCAATATCTCAGCTACGCTTTTAATAACGAATACTTGTTTATGGTTATTTCGGCATTTAGTGTCTAGGCTTTCAATATCTACAATAAGCCAAAGGACCAATGGTGTCAGTTAATTAGAATGGCTGCTATTAGCCCTAACGTACGCGTCACCAGCTGCACCGTTATTGTACGACATAACTTACCAATTACCGTTTGAGTCGGGTACTTAAGTTTACTTTCCTAACTTAAAGTAGAGATGGCTAAGTTGTCGATCATATTATATAAGTGGCAATACTATAGCGCTTATGAGCAAGTTGTTTTGTAGTACAACGGTGTGTTTTGGGCATACTTAACTAATAGTGCTTACTATTTTTTATACATCTATTACCTAAGCCTTTTGTTTTATTTTATTTTATTTTTCTATTGCTAACCTAAACAATGGCCTGGCAACAAATCAAATCATAACAGATTTACTGCAAAAAGAGATAGCCAATGATTTAGTTTCCGTCCACCAGAATTAATCCATACTTCGTACCACATATAGGCAGTCAGCTTGAACCTGAATTCGGTTCTGTTTACGAAATCCTCTATCCTGTTCAACTATATACGTTTAGCCACGTTGGTCGGCATGAACCTTCTACAATTGTATGCGGTGCATATTACCCCTGATGTAGTGCATAATCGGTTTCCATCCAGATCGTCCTTATTTGTGTCTTTAAAGCTTAGCACTGGCCAGGAGTTCCATGGAACCTCATGACGCGGCATTTGACGTCGTTTCGGCCCTGGTCTCCAGGCCATTCAGCTTTCTAATAGATGCCCTATTTCCCCGAAGTAGCCGAGTCTCTGACCGCTCAATAACAATATCGATACCTGTATGACAGCTAACCTGAGTCATCGCTGTTCTATTAGGTAGCTCGAAGATTTTAGATTTGTAAGATCTCCCGGCCAGGTACCATAATGTTCAGGCAGCCTCTAAGCAGGAGATCTGACCTATTCTACAAGAGAGCTCATGCATGGCTATGATATGCAGTCATCAGCCAGAAGGTCGATATACGTAGGAGGCGCTGGATACTTCTAAATACGGAATACGTCAACGCTGTGATTAATACGAGGTACCTGCAGCAAAATGTAAGCGATTTATCGTACAGCAACCGGGGAAACGAGGTTCTACCATGAAGAGGCGTCCTTTGAATCACCATCCAACACGGTCTTCATTAGCCAATCTTATTTCAGCTACCCACAGCACAGCGAGTAGAATACGATAGCGAGCATCGACGTGGAGCTACTTATTAGAAGTATAGATATCGTGCGTACTTCTAGTCTCTCATCATTGTTAAGTTGGCATTTCACTTGACTTAAAATAATATACTAGGTCCTAAATTTGCACAGATGAGGGATCGAGCCGATCTTACTTATGCCGAACCGACGACCGGGAGATCAAGATGCTTTTAGCCTAATGGAGGTCTTACCTCCGGCTCTAGAATAGGAGCGGTCGTGTTACATGTAAGGTACGCGTGATCCGTGATTGGCTAGTAGCTTTTGTAAAGGGATAAAATAAGGCTGGAGCTACTATTCTGAAGTCAATTAGTCGAGTGCTATCTACGTATACTCTAGAATCTAACGGATATGTTGGTAAACAGATATGCTTCCTATGCTATCGAATGCAGTAAGGATGAACGTTAAAACCGTCGTGTCAATGCAAGGAGTATCGTATCCCACCGTAGGAAATCTAGTCGCAAAAAGTAAAGATTTGAAACCGATTAGACTTGGTATGGAATAGTATATCACACGAGGAACGAAAGTATCATGAGTATATCACCGCTATATTAAGACGATAGAGGGGGACAACGGATCCAGGATATACGCAAAGAGGCTTTCCTTATGTAGAGACATGAGAGATACCTGCCGCTGAGAAAACAGCCTCAACTAAGAAAAGCAATGAAAGATACCGGAATACCATATAACTCACCAAATAGTTTGATTCACATCTACTTAGATTATAAAATCCTATTGTATTTTATTAATCATTACAAGACTCGGACATACAACCATACACCCTCTAACTCAGGTATCTCATCTCATTTTATCATATATCTACCTCTTACCAACTTAACTTTACTTGACCTTACCCATAATAGTCTCAGCGCCCCTCACAACATCCATCTGCGCCGCGCGCGCCTTAACCGCGTTCAACATGCCCCTCTCAAAGTCGTCGCGGGACCTAAGCACCGCTTCCACCCACGTGATCTGGAGGTCCCAATACTTGGTCTTGAAGTCCTGGAACACGTCCGGCACGCTCTCCTTCGGGGCGGTGAGCAGGCCCAAGAAGTCCTCGGTTACGCGCCAGCTCTGCGTGATGTCGTTGCTCAGGTCCGCGTTGGGGAGGGAGCGGAAGTACTCGAAGGCCGTGGACACGTCGTTGAAGATCTTGTCTTGGAAGGGGTCTGTTCGTCGGAATTTGGCGCCTTTGTTGCGCACGCTCATTAGGTACTGTGCTAGGAGCTCGTCGGCGAGGATCTGGATGAAGACGTCGACGAGGGAGTGGTGCAGCACTTGTTGGTAGTCGCCGATGTACTCTTCGATTGTGATTATCATCTGTTTCATCGCGGTCGTCTCGTACCATCGCGGCGTGAAGAATGTCGGCATCACGGCCTTGAAGTCGACTGATATAACGAGCTGGGCAAATTTATTGAGACACCAGGTACTCAGATCGATGTAGCTCTCGCTAAGCGAAGCGATCTCGTTCTCGGCACGCTCCATGTATTGCGGCGTGACTAGCGGTTCAAACTTCTGCTTGAAGCTCGAAAGGTAAGCAAACCGGCCCTCTTCTTCGTTGTCGTCGATGCACGCCATCTGGTCGTTGGCAGTCGCAATGAGCCAATCTTGCAATGCCTGGAAACCCTCTAACTCGGACATCTTGTCTGCCTCGAATATTGCCGCTTCTTCCTCGAGCATCTTCTGGAAAGACTGCTGGCGGCCGCGCAGCCGGAGGAACATGGCGTCAATAACACCCTCGGCGACATCAGTTCTCTGCGAATTCGCAGCCGCGTCGACCTGTTCTCGTAACATGCGCCACATGTCGACCAGATTCTTGGTTCGGAAATAGCCATACTCATCCGTATCCAAATTCGAGCCCTCCACGTTTCGGTCCGCAAAGTCGCGCCTCTCCTGCGCGAAAATCCTCTCGATCCACTCGTCGAGGAATTTGATGATGAGCTGCCGGAAGTCCTTAACCAACTCTTGCTCCCGGTTATCGATCACGTGGGGTCTGAGATCGCTCTCCGAGAAACCGAGTTTCCGCATCTTCTTGTAGTACTTCTCGGGCCAGTTGATGATCTCGAGAGTGTTTGCCGAGCTCGAATCGGGGTCGTCTATCATGCCAACCAGGAAGTCATGCATTAATTGGTGGTATATATCGCCAAATGTCTTGAGTATTTTCCACTTCTTGGGCATCAAGGGTACCATCCCTTGCTTGACGGCGTTAAGATCGTTGAAAAACCACTTCATTATTTTGTCTAGCTTCGTAGGATCGTCCAGGAACTCGCCCCTAGCTTCAGCAAATTGTCCTTCGCAATTGACAGAAATTGCCTTTAGGAATTTCTCCTTATATCCTCTGACCTTCTTGGCACCGTCCGTAATACTTTGGAATCGTGTTGCCATTTCCTTGTGGTCCTTTAATGCTTCCTGTAGAGCTTCGACTCTTTGATCGCTTTTCTCCTCGGCCTCGACGATGATTGCTAGACGGACCACGAGGCTATTGTTATCGGCTATCAAGAGGTTGATCATGTTTAATGCAATGAGACCGACGTGTTCGTCGAACCAGTCTATTGCATCGTCTAACCTCGAAAAGTAGTTTTCTAGTGTGGATTGTAGGCTCGGATCGTCGGCTCGTTGTATCTGTTCCATAGCATCGTCTCGAATATTTCGTAGCTGCGTTAATTCGTAATGAACTGAAAGAAGATTCGCATGTTCTCCTTGTCCTCTTCATCTTCTCTCAACATACTCTCAACCCTATTAAGGCGATCGTTAAATGTCTGGAGATTTTCTACCATGAGTTCTACAGCACCAAAATTCCTGTGGGCCTGTGATACTAAATTTATGCTAGTAAAGTCTTTAATCATATCCTGCGACTCGGAGCAAAGCTTGTCGATCTTCATCATCTCGTCCCTAATCGCTTGTAACGTCTTTTGGCCATCGGTAATACCACTCATACCAGTCTGTGTCATCTCTAACTGATCCCTCAAACCTCCCCTTAGCTGCGAGTCGACGGCAGCTTTCTTGCGCGTGAATTCCAGCTTCAGCGCGGGGATCTTGTCGAGGTCATCTGGATGTCGGAGGAGCTCCGAGAGCTTGACTGGCGGCGCGTCCATGGTGAAGTCGGCGGGGCACCGCTGCGACCGTCATGCGGGTTTTCGTATTTCAGATCATTCCGTAGTAAATCTATGGATGCGCCGCGTTAAGAAAATCAGTTGCGTTCGCTGTTGCTGTCGTCGCTTGTAGTATAGAAGGATTCGTTGGATTACGTGGAAAGTGATGTCTAATTGGCTATGATGCGCCCTCAGCCTGCGAATTGACGTTAAGGTAAACCCTGATATTTCATCTGATAAGCGCATATATATTTATAATATGCAACAATGCAGCCTATTCGGGTAACCACCACTCGTCATAACGTTTGTCTCTCCCTTCCCCCTATTCACAAAGTATAGCAAAGCCAACATTGCTCTTAGATATATCCTACTGAACTGGGTTTTCTCATTACCTATATAGAATATGTTATAACAGGTACACATGTTATATCCTATCTCGGTTGATAATAGCTTCGTTCCATTAAACCCCCAAATATCCTACTTCGACTAAAAGAATCAAGGCCATAATCAAACAGAATATCCATTCCGAAATTATCACACTACAATTTTAAACGCTTTACAAAACAAATATGGCAATATATCATCATTTTAAATATCATCAAATTAGACGGAGCTATTTTTCGAACGCCGTAACCAACCCACGTCACGCACATCACTACCGCTCTTCCGTGAAGAGTTGCTAAGAGCCGGCCTTTCCGTTATATTCCTCAGCTCATCGCGGTGCGGCATCAGCGCCTCGTTAAATGCTTTCGTATTCTCCTTCCCATCCTCTATACGGTGTTTGACTTCCGTCGTTACCGTTATAGCACCTGTCTGATCGCTCTTATGCGGGAATATCTCGTCCTGGCTGCCGTTTTCGCTGATCGCGTCCATCACCGTGGCCGTCACTCGGCTTGTCGTCCCAAACGCGCTCGACATATGTTGATTTCTCATCTTCGACTTCTGTGATTGTATGTACTCTTTGCGGCTCCAACTCTTGAGTGGTATCGAGAGGTTTTTAAGTCCAGAGTGGCCATACGAGCCCCCGCCGGATGAGAGCCCGAGGGCGCTGTTGAGCCCAGGGATAAATGCTGCGACTTGTCTGAGCGAGGGGATGCAAGAGCATATGATAAGCGCGCATATCTCTACCATTGACCATACAAGGGGTTCTGCAAGTTGGTCTGTTATATTGTTACTAACCGACCATCTGCTATAACCATCGAGGTACTTACATGTATCATCATGGCCTATGGACGTAACGTAGAAAATGCGAATTACGGATATAGATGTTACACTAGGCCTATATTTAGCAGAGTTTTATGAGCGCTCTAGGTTAGGATACTCACAGCAAGCCTAGCGAAAGCATGCAGATCAGTCCTAGTCTTTTGGCAAGAGGTAGTTGAAGCCTCCACGTCGAGGGTATAGGTTCAAGAAACAGGGCGAGATCGGTGATTAGGTTGAAGATGAACTGATCGGCCAAAGGCATACCTCTTAGCACTCTCAACACAGCGAGTCAGATTTGAATCACTTACAGTAGAATACCAAAGCGGATGAAGATCGAAGCACGAGCCCTCCAGCTTGAAGTCCCACGATTTTCGAATAGGTTTACATTTAAATAAACAACACACGTTTCCTCGGTGGCCTGCGCAAAGAGAAACGCGATTAAAAACTTGTTAGCAACCCTGAATCCGCCGTCAGGGAATATTCTGAGGTATAGCACTGCAAAGCTGGCTTTTGCTGCTACAACACCCCAGCTATACGTAATTGAGCTGGCGATTTGAAGCTGGAAAAAGTCAGGTTAGGTGTGGGTAACAGAATCATCAATTGGCCTTCTACCTGTAGGTATTTGTTATAGTCGTCATCATCGACTTCATCACGATGGTCCCCGAGTCCGTGTTGTGTAGCTTTGTTCCGGTTAGCCTGAAGCTATATAGAGGAAAGACACATATACATACCGAGCATTACGCAAGAACATATCCCTATTGATAACATCTATAATGATTAGTGGTCTATTAAAGAATCTCATGTATGTTTTAGATCCCCGCGAAGCGACATACCCAACTCAGGAAAATTAGAACTGCAAGAGGTAAGTAGATATCCTTTAGAAGGTATAGAAAAGCTAACCATCATCCACACCCATAGTCTTATGAAGCAATCGAGCCGTAATCCTCGAAGCCATAGATACCGCCGTAATCGCAACTAACACCGCTCCGGCGCAGACGACCGAATGTGCCTTGGAAGCGGCCATTATCGCCGATATCAAACGTGGGTCGTTACCACGGAAGGTATCTTCGACCCAGAGTCGTGGATCGACGGAGTGGATGCCATACTTATTATACATAGTAGGCGAAGCCGAAATATTCCTAGGTAAATACACTACTTAAAGCACATTCTATTCTCTGTAATAATTCTTCTCTATTATGCGAGCTAAGTACATGGGAGCACACACTAGACCCTTGGTTGGACTTTTTGTTCCGGAAGCTTGGGACTGGGGTTGGGGCCTGAGGCCTGGATTATGCTAATATGCCAGGTACCATGAACAATCTTGTCGGTATGCCAGTGCCAAGTTATAGCTGAAGACAAGCATTTGTTCAAGGCATAGGGTTACTCCTGGGGAAACTTGTTCTTCCATGTAAATCGGGGGTGTCTAAATTACTATGTAGGTGAGCTCGACTTGGTGGACTCCCTATTTAACATAACGGCGTTCCCACATAACTGCGCACTTATATGGGGGACTACCGCCTCTGTTTTGGCGATGCCTTTAGAGTGAACTCTATCTATTCAGGTTAAGATGGTAATGAGATACACATTAGATTGTTCGGCATCTAAACTAGACTAGGGCGCCTTAGATGGGTTATTTCCCAGCTTATTACCTACAGTGGGTTACAAAGTAGAACACGTGAGTAGCACGTTTATCATGGATGGTCCTCGGGGAAAGATCTCTAGATTAAGCTGTTCAGGTTACTGCCCACGTGTACAAACCCAAGAGTATGGTCAAACTAAGAAGACTCGATCTACATAGACGAGATCGAGGAACAACCAACTGATAAATTCTAAAGTTTTACCTACATATCTGACAACACACCATTCCAAACCCCACAATCTGTCTTCCTCCGAAGGCAACCATATCGTGCATGCAGCCGATGCACCGCAACCTCAATCATATCATCGGGACCCAGAGCCATAGTAGGCGAGAACAAGGATACACTAACTGACCAGGGATAAACCGGGGAAGCGTTTAGTCGCTACGCTAGTCTGCTGGATGGCCTGACTGGATTCAACTAAGAGCTGGGGTAAGGAAATTATGCGGACATGCTACCGGCAACCCCGACATATATACCAGCCTACACTGCAGTTGATGTAGTTTCGTCATTAATGGATGATGACTACCTACCTATCTTATGACTCGGGTTTTGTTGTATGGGAGATTTGGTTATAATATAGGTACTTTTTTATGGCCCATTAGCAACAACATAAGGAACCTATTCGCAATTCTACGATATAGTCCAACACGTGCAATTACTCTCGTGTATAATACAGCTTCATATAGATCCCATGTGGGCCTCATATGCACGTCGTATAGATAGACAGCCCTAGTAATAATCTGTTATACATACTAGTGGAAAAAGAAAGAAACCCGAGACTACTACATAAACTATGAACGGCTTCAAGCCAAGAATAGAGAGGTAATCTAACTAACCTAGACGTTAACAGATACCTTACCCATCTCCATAAACCAAGCCACCAACACACCCAAAAAAGAACCAACTGTCTTCACCCTTGCTTATATATCTCCAAGCACCATACATAAATACGTCCATAGCAGCTGAACACACTACCTAGCTAAACTCCAAAGCGCCTAGGCTAGGCACTTCCATCCTGACGAACCGGCTGTTCTTCCGTACGTCTGAGCGCCCCTCCCCAAGGCGAAACTTGTTTGATGTCAGTGTTCATTCGTATCGGCATGGAGAACGTAACGCTCGCTTCGTTTTCCGGGGTAGATGCCACACGAACGCGAACTACATACACTAGCAGAAGCGAATTTCGGGGTGTGTCGAAGGAGGTCTTGTTTTAGGTACCAAGTAGCTAAGGTCAAATTCAGAATCACGGCACTTGAACTCGTAATGTAGGAGTACAGGTCTATTGTCCATTTTCAAACGATAGTGTCAAGTGTCCTCCCATGTTATTGAACCCAAATACTAGGCTTGGCCAATCCCTGTACGGTCATCAATATCATCTCGTCATTATGCTATAAGTTGCTTCAAGCTGGATCTATATAGGTACCTAGGTAGGTATACCACCGCAAGCCAGACATCATATTCTACACATCCACATCCACCTCCTAATCAGCCTCCAGCCTCGCAACCGGAGCGTTATCATTAACTTGAATGCCACCACGCTTCTTCTCATCCGAGTCCCAAAACGGCAACCTCCACCCGCCCTCGTCCTGCGGCACCGCCAACCACAGCCTTAGCAGATGCCGTCTCGGCTTGCCGCTATCGGGCCCGAAGTCGCGGTACGCCGTCCGCGCGTGCAGCGTATGCGAGTTAGCCACGAACTGGATATCGCCGACGTCCAGTATCATGTGCAGCTTCACCCTCTCGCACGTCTCCTCGAATCCGCGTGGCTTCCTGCTGCGCGGGCGACAGCGCCGGGATGATGCCCTGGTCCGAGAACCGCGTTAGGCTGCGCACGTAGTACGGATCCCACTTGCAGTAGACGCGCTGCTCGCGCGCGGGCTGCGCCGGGTCCGCCGTCTCGAGGTAGAACACCGAGGTCCGGATATACGGCTCCTCGCCCTCGGAGACCTCGCCTTTGCGGTCGAAGTACCAGATCGGCTGCGTGAGCAGCTCGGCCACGTCGGGACGCTCGGCTTGCAGGATGTTCCAGACGTTGTGGATGGACGCTACGTCGGACTCGCCGCCAAACTCGGCTTTGGAGAGGCATAGCAAGCCTACGATGTCGCAGTCGTCGGCGTGGAAGAACTGCCGCGCGTTGGTCCGGTATATCCGCACTTTGTCGATCTGTGTGCTGTCCTCGCCGAGGTCCTTGACGTGGCCTAGGATGTGGCCGTGGCCGTTTTGCGATACCGGGTAGCCGATGTAGACGCCTAGGCCCATGTAGGCGACGGCTGATTTGGGGATACCCCATTCGTCGACGGGGAAGCCTTTGTATAGGATGAATCCCTTTCCGTTTAGGAGCTCTCGACGCATAGTTTCTAATGCTGGTTCTAAACCTGGAAGTCGGAAGTTTTCTTTCGAGATTCCAGTTAAGGGTAGACCTAATTGGATGAAACTATCCGCCGCCTTGGATATCCCATCAAGTTCATCTTCGGAGAATTGGTGAACCCATCTCTCTGGGTTGCTGGAGTAGTCCTCTGCCTTCCATTCTGTAGGTCCCTCAATGTGCTTGGGAAAAGCACTGTAGGGGTAGAGCTTATCATATAGCGGCGGATGTTGACCTATATAGCAATGAGTAACTACTCGGTATAGAGATCTTATAAATAGGGATTTTTCTAACCTGTTGTCTTTAATCCATCTGGGAAGATCGAGTGATCAATTTGCTTAGCTTTGGCCTTCAGGCCCTGAATGACATCAGCCGGTGTCTCAATATCTACGGCGGGAGCCATGACTAGGGAGTCTTTCTCTGGTCTATCCCGATATGTCTAAGGGGGTGAGATAGGTTAGGGTATCTGAGTTGAAGGATGAAGGAGGGTAACTGATTAAGAGATAAGGTATAAATTCATTTGATGTGGTTAAATAGCTACCTTATTGTACTACTATCACCTTTATCATCTATAACATAGCCGAATAATGGCATCATATATTATCTCTTACCGCCGTCTTAGGCCGTAAAGGGGAACCAAGATTAGGTTAAAGGCACTGTAACCTTTCCCTTTCTCCCTATCTTCCCCTCTACGGTCTACCTATCGCGGGGCTTCGATCACGCAATACCTAGCACGCAATCCTAGACTGGGTTGCACCATTGTGTATCATTCATATGTGTTTACTATACACAAGATACAGCAGCGATTGGCCAATTCCTCCTACTTTTGTGTATGTATTCCGAAGTCTAAGCATCGAAGCATCCATCTACATGCGTGTCGTCGGCCTTGGCGTCATCATGTTGAAGAAGATTTGAATTTCTCGGGGCGATCCGAGTTATAAAACAAGCAATTTTATTGTTGCCTCGAATTATTAGAGTGATATGTGGCCCGATTGTTTCTAGAAGTCGTCTTGAAACAATAGAATTCTCCAGCACGCCATAGCGGGCCAAGATAGCAGAAATGCATTAGTAGGAGAATATCGCGATGAAGTTCGACGACATCGGAGTGAGGGGATAATCGGTTACAATACCCTTTTTAGTTCAAGGTGCTCATAACTTATATTTAAATATCATTGGATGGATGAGACTTAGTTAAGTGCTATGAAAGATTTCCCACGATAGCTTCCTAATTCGTAAATCTATATCTGACTATAAATAGGAAGTTGATTATTATTCCGCAACAATATCTCCGATAACACTATACAGGTTAGGTAGCCTCAGGCACATAAATTCAATTCGCTTATTAGAGTCCACTTGATCCGACGCTGCCTTTGAAGTCAAACTAAGTGATATCGTGTAAAGTACTGTAACTAACATTACATTCTTCAAAGCTAGAGATAACTATTTAATAACTATAACAAGTTAAAGAGATTCATAAGTCTTCCCTCCAACATGTGCTGTGATACATAAGGATATAGTATGTCACTTGACAAGTAAGTAAATATAAATATAAAATATTGTTATTAGATATAAGTCGCAGGGTCATCACTCAAAACGGCCTATAAAAGACAAGAAATATAAAAGGGAAAAAAGCGATATTATCTATTCATTCGCGCGCGTAAGGGGGTATCTCTCTCATCTAGCTCATCAAGCGTCAAAAATCATATGCCAATATTCTCATACTCCATTCTCTTCTTCTTTTCTTTCCCTCCCTTTTCCCTTTCAATGATTCTTCTCCTCCCCTCCCCTCCCATTCCTCCTACTTCTTATGCAAAAGACTCGACACCGACCCCGAAAGCGGACTGGGCTGGAACCCCGGGCGTTCCTGTGTCTGCAAATCCGACCTTAACTCCTGCGTCTCCCCTTGCTCCTCCTCCCCCAACAACCGACCCTTCCCTTCATCATCCCCCTCGCTCTCCGGCGGCGCGCACTTGATCTCGCCCCTGAGGATCTCGACGACGGTCGCCAGCGGCAAGAGCAACATGCCCACCGAAAGCAGCTGTCCAAAACTCCACTCCCGCTCGCCGCTGTCGCTTAGCCGGATAGGCGTCGAGTGCGCGAACGCGTCGGCGAGGTACGCCACGCGGACCGTCGCTCCGACCGCAAACGCCGCCATGAGGACCAACCCGACAGCCTGGACGGCAACATAAAAACGCCGCGCGCGCGCGTGCAGATACCATATCGCCAGCGCGAAGATCGCCACGTTCCCCGCGATCACGGCGCCGGTGCCTACGTACGAGACCGCCGCGTTGCCGGCGGCCGGCCCGTCCTGCGTCTCCGGGCGCCACGCGCATTCGACGGGGAACGTAGCGTCGTTGATGCCGCGCTGGACGGCGCGCAGGATAAATATCCCGTACGTGCACGACAGGACGAGGTTTACGAGCATGAGCAGCTCGCGCATCCAGCGAAGCACCCAGTCGCGGCGGAAGTCGCGGGCGAGGGCGAGCAAGGTGGCGTTGTGCACGGCCATAGACAAGAGAGAAAGCATCCACACGAGGAAGAAGTGGTACGGGACCAGGCTCGTTCGTTTGGCCAGGCCGACGGATTGGATGCCGATGCCCGTGAGGATCTGCTGGTCCGAGTACGAGTTGAGCAGCCTGCGGCGCAGGATCGAGGGTTTCTGGACGTTGCGCATTTCCTGGAAGACTAGGGAGGCGCTGATGAGGAGGGCTATGGCGGCCGTGACTATGAAGGAGAGCAGTACGCCGATGCCTGCGATGCCGGCGTCGCTGGGGACGGCGGCGGGCGCGTTGGTGCAGTTCATTGTTTTTTTTGTGAATATCGAAGTGGACGATTACGAGATGATGTACTACGGATTTTTTATCGAATCGTCGAAACTAGGTCAAAGAGAAATAAAAAGAAAAAAGGATGACAAAAAAAAAATAATAAACTTCAAAATCGTAGTTACGTTTCCTCCTCGCAACGCAGCGAATTTCGCGGGTGGTGGGTAATATATCAACACCAAACCTGTGAACAATACCCACGTTTCAGAAAGAATCTACAAGAAAGCGAGCAAACAATGATTTCCATTAACTTACTTAATTGTTCTGGAATCCAGCCCGCCCTTTGTAGATATGTAAATAATGACTTACGCCCTCCTCCTTTAGAATGTGCAAGCCTCCCCCTCCCCTTGTCTTACACAGTGACGTCGCCCTTGATGCCAAATGCCAATAAGCGCCCCGGATGAAACGTCGCGCAGATCGCCTGGACCCCTGTTGTTTGGGTAATCTACTGGCTGGGAGAAACTCGTCGACATGTCTAAGTGCGGCTGTGCTTTCAGGCTTCAGTTTCTAGGCGCTGCGATTCGATAGTAGCGAGTTAATGTCGCATCAATTTAAAGAGACTCTGCGGCTATGTATTTGTTAAGACAATTATTTTTTTATTTTATTTTTCTAATTAATTTTATATTTAACGTTCTGACCACCATCATCACCTTATCTACGTGACACAAGTGAGTTGAGTCAAGACTCAAGAGTACCTTAGGTACACAACGAATATCAGGTACGCATCAGATATCAAGCGACGAGAACTCATATGAAGAAAACAAGTCATTGATTCAACCTCCAAGTTGAAATCTGTCCAATACATCAACATAACTACTAAACTACCTAACCCTCCTAGGAAAAAATCGCGAGCCCGCGAGTCTAAAATCTATCAAAAGGTCATAGCTTAACTCGTGTCATCAATTTCTCCGCCGTATGTGTTCCTCGTATCGACGAGGCCTTTTGTCTTTACTAGCAGGAAAAAGGGAAAGACCCGTTGGGATATCAATGAAATAAACGATTGCTGCCTCCAACTCCGTCCAACTCCGACGCCCTCGCGGCGCTGAGACCTCGCTTTAAGCAGTAAGGGCGTGCCCTCAAACCTCCGTCCATGTTAAGCCTTCCGAAGAGCTGGCTCTGATAGAGCGTTTTGCTAAAGATGTAAATACTCTAATGCGCCCCCTTTTTCATTTTTCACTTGGTTAGACTTTTGTGAATTCGTAACGTGCCATTTGTCCGCCAATGTAATATTATGCCTTTCTTTGCCTTTTGGTAGCTCGGCTGGGGCTATCGTCTAAATCATTTCGTAATATCTCCTCAGTAACGCTCGGACTTGGCGACTTGTGGCTTGGCGTATTTGTCTCTACGATCCGTCCTGTGTTTAGACCATCGGTGGCAGCAAACTCACTGCCGTCGGCATTCCAGTCAAAATTGGTGCCGTCGTTGAAGGTTGTGGTATCAAAGTTGAAGTCGTTTCCGGATGTGTCAGCGGTATATGCATTTGGGTCTAGGTATTGGTTCAAGTCGATGTTATCATCAAAATAGGCACTCGAATCATCTAGGCCAGGTATTCGGCCTGATGGACTTAGGGGACCTAGCAGGTGGTTGAGATCATCCAGCTTCTGGGCCTGTTCACTTTGCAGGCGTTGAAGCTGTTCGAGCTCTTCCTCCGTTTGCGATATTCGTTGGATCGACGGTGGGGGGATTGATGATAAGATAGGGGACAGTGAATTGCGCCCGCCCACGGCAGGTATACCTCCAGTTAATGGAATTCCTATGGAGGATGGACTTGTTGTTGTCGGTATTGGGGGCGAAGAGGCCGAGGAGAGAGGAGTGGGGGTAGCGCTGCTATGGCCCCCAGACATGATGCTTAACATGCGGTTCCGCTGGTCATTTGTCAGAGTTGCTGACGTATGAGCAGCAACATTGGGTAGGTCAACGGAATGATTCCCCGCATTCGTGTTCGCGTCTTGAATAATCTTCATCATGCCCTCCTGAGGATTCGACTCGAGTTCTTGTTTGAGGTAAGCAGGAGTCGGCGACTCTATTGGGGTGTCAATGACTTCTGTGACATGCCCCATCTGTGGTGATTGCTGCTGATTCGAATAGTTTGAAAATGACGCGGGAGTACCGGTAGTAGATGCCATCACTGGAGGTGTTTTAATGCTTTGATTCTGAGGAATAGGAGGCAAAAGGCGATGCTGTCTCTTCGGTGTACCCACCGGCGCCGAGGTATTGGGCACCTGCTGTTGCACCCAATCCCCTAGATCAACCACACTACCTTGGCCTTGCGCCGTTGGCATCTGTACATTGGGTATGATGCTAGCTAGTAGGTCATTCACATTCTGCACGCCTCCTTGCTCCTCGAGCGACTTTCTAAAGACGTTCGCTAGGAAATTTAGGATGGCATTGATAGAGTTCTCATGACGGTCATGCATATTCTGGAACATGATTGCTTGCTGATAAAGTTGGTTATGTTCTTGCCGGAGCCGCTGGATGGCTTCGCTGATTTGTTTCTGCCGCGTCTGCAGCGCCGCCATTTGATCTCTGACGACTGCCAATTCCTTCTTTTGGAGTGGCCCTGTCTCTGGTGCTGGTAGTGCTCGATTCTGCGTAGTTGGTTGAGGGAAAGGGTGACCGATGGCTTCATCTGCCACGATAACATCCTCGTCGCTCTCACCCTCACCTTCTTCTCGTTTCTTGATAGGCTTTTTAGGGCCACCACTTTTCGGCTTGTTGATTAGCCAAAGCAGATTCGGGTGACCACGCTTGAAGTAAGGGTTGTAGTATTCGCTTGGGCTCTTGTTTTTACGTTCGCTAGCCTTCATAGAATTATCTGAAAGGCCAACTTTCTTGTGGAATCCGTACATGTTGAGTTGCCGAACAAAGGACGCGTAGTTATTGTGCTTGAAGAGCTCAGGAATTAAGGACTTGGCAAACTCATCTTCATCGAGAACAATAAAAGAGTCACCCTTCTCTGACCACCTAATTAGATCCGTATTCTTCGACTCTTCCAGAAAACTATTGAGGATGTTAGCAGTGTAAGCATGGCGTTAGAAAGGCATCACGCGTACCTATTCAACTTTTGTACGAAAGGAGGGATCTGCTTCCGCTTCGCCTGGGCCTCCCTCTTTGCCCTCTGAGCCTTCTCCTCAAGTAACTCTATGTTGTCATGCTCGTCGACAGTCCCACTGGGCTGACTTGCAATCAGATTCTCCTCAAAGCCCGGCCATGTGTCGTTCTGTTGCGGGGTGAATGCGCGATTAGTGGCAACGAGAGCATTGTTCATGCCTCGCCTCGCAACGACGTTCGAAGGGGTAGCTTGAGGGTACTGTGATGGTGCCGAGGGCGGCATAACGCCGTAAGAGTTTACTCCATTCGAAGCGTTATCAACGAAGGTCCCTGGGTTATTCCCATTCCACCTCAGCAATTGGTCTGGTGTACTATACGGTGCCGCCATTGGATGCTGTATCGGTATACTACCGGGTGCTGGCCTTTTTCGAGGATTCGGTGATGACATAGGGTGGTAGTAACTGTACATGAACCACGACCAAGGGAAGTGGTTCTGTGAGCGCGGATAAGTGTAGCTACCGGTCTACTTCGCCAGAAGACGACTATCAGTACCGTATATCCCGTAGCGAGTAGCTCGTAGTATTATATGCTGCTGGATCTAATGATATTGGAATGCAACTATGGCGGGGATGGTCGACGTGGGCCAAAGTTGGGTGTCAAAGAGGGGAAATCGTAGGAGCGGGGAGTTGGAAGTTGGAAGGGAGCGAAGATTGGGAGAGCTGTGGTAGGACCGTGTATGAAGCCGCAAGGCTATCGAGAGATGGTAGGCGGTCGGTTTAGGCGACTAGGCTAGGCGCGCAGGTTTTTTTCTGCCGAATAGTCGTCGCGGCGCAAGGCTATGATATCGTTTCGGTGAGAAGAATCGCGATGATTAGGTATGGATCAAGGCGACCAATCAGACGTGAATAGATTATGCGCGCAGATTTTCAAATTTCGCTGCAGATTTCGTAGGGAATGTCAGGTTCTGGCAGATTTCAATTCCGATGGAGTAAAATGGTGGGTTCCAGGCTTTCCTGCGCATTCATAGCTCTGCCTATATACCGGCCGAGCTTCATAAAGAGCTTGAACGACAACAGAAGGAATTGAGACAGCACTAGAAGCTGTAAAGAGCCTTCAAGACCCCCGATTAAGCTGTCTCTAGTAGTTGCGACAACAATCAAGTGAACAGCCTGAGATATGGGAGTCAGTCAAGGGTAGAAAACAAGGGTAGAAGGTAAAGCCCGTTGTTCTCGAAGTCGCAAAAGAACAGTTCGATGTCCTAGATTGTCTAAGGTGGATTAAATAAATTGTCGGCATGTATCTAGCCTAACATTTTAGAGACGTATATTCAAGGTGACGTAGCTGCGCAAAGTTGAGTTAAGTTGAATGTGCGGACGCCAGCGTGGTCAAGGGGACGGGAATGTAAATGGGAATGCAAAATGGGAATGTAAGCTTTTGATGGGATTTTTAGAATTGACCGGCCTTCCGGCTCACACGCCGTGACACACCCAAGCAGAAGAATTCGTTCTTTTCCGTTCTTGGCTTAGTTCTTTCTTAGGTACTGTGCGCACTGGCACCGAACCGAACCGAGAATTGAGGAAACGACCTCCTAAAAAATAAGTAGCCGTATAAGCGTATAAGCGGGACAAGGGAGCAATCTGGAGAAGCTTCAAAACAATTTAAGCTAAGCTTCAATTATAGTAGCTGGTATCAATGTTCATTGTAGATGCTCAAGTATAACACAAATATAACATGAACTGTAGGTAAGTATATATTTATGAAATCTAGATATAGCGTCAGCTTACATAGCATAGGTATACCTACATCAGGTACCTAATGGACTGATAAGACTGATAACGAGATGAATTGCGCTAAGTACCGTACCTATGCTAAAATTTTGATAGATGCGTTGTTGTTTATTGCCTGCAACCTTACGGCGAAACGGGTTTAACAGAATTAACATGGCCCACTAGCATGTACCTGGTTAGTAAGTCTATGGCACATGCGCTACAAGCTTACAAGCCTACAGCATGGTCTACAAATTGTTACTACATAGTACATACATATAGCTATCTGGCCAATCATTAGTAAAAATGTTAAGATATTCTTATAAGATTATTATCGTCATTCATACGATCAGATGATTATCTCGTCATAAAATGTCTAGCTTATACACTATACATGTTCTATGAATTCATCTCATTGGATATCAAGACCCTCGGCTCTCTATGCTTGTGTACTGTCACCATATCTATCGTCTTACGATCTTCAAATTTATTGATGCTGTTAAGACTGCGGAGAAAAATATACAAGGATGCCATACATACATATGTACATATGGTACGGAGCATTATGAGCGAAGCCATACTCAAAGCTGTCAAGCTGTGGAGTTATTAATAAGAACCATGTTCCGAACACCTACAGGTCCGGACCATCATCTCCAGTCGATGCAACGCTAAGCCGAAGTGCTGGAGACTTGTAAGATCCAATCTGACCAATTACAAGTGTCCAGATGTATCATAGCTTTCCCCATAGTCTACCCAAGTAGGATGAAACTTCGATTCTCAGCGTTATGCACGATTGTATCGCAATATCGAAAAAGCATAGCAAAACATAGACCTTCACATTTTTTACATGTGTTTGCAGGACCCACGTAGCTTGTCAAAATGCAAACCTCCTTTTATAAACGAAGACCAAGGGGAAAATACCCATGCCAGCTTCAACCTGGGAAGGCGATAGAACTTTCTAAAATCAAGGGGTATCAATGGTCATTTCAAGCCTCAAGAAATACGGGGAAAAGGCTCCTACGGTGAACGTGTTACTTAGCCCCTCTACCGGCCAGAGCTGATGCTCTCGCCAATTTGGCATTCCTCGCTTGGTCCCATTCCCTTCCGGAGTTTCCAGCCTGTGCCTCTCTTTGCGCCCTCTTCTCCTCCTTAAGCGTCCGGGCTTTTTCTCTCGGATCAATGACAACCAATTCATCTTCGGCCTTCTTCCGGTATGACAAGTCTTTACCGAGCTTGTCGGCTGCAAAGCTCAAGGCATGGGACATCCAGCCCTCATCGTCGCTCTCTTCCTTTTCAGCCTTGTCCCACGAGTTGCAGCTTTGGCAGTTGGCAATAAAGTGTAGATCGCATAGTTCCGCCTCGTCGTCTTGCTCGCCCGAACCTTGTTCAGCACCACCCTCCTCGGTAGGTACGTTTAGTTGTTCTTTCTCAGGTCCTGCTTGGCTGAGCTTGGAACGAAAGGCTTGAAGCTTTAGTAAATCTTCGTTTACAGCAGGGCCCTCGCCTCCTCTTCTCCTTTTCCGGCCCCGCGTAGAATTCTCCGGTATTAATTGCTCCAGTGCCGTTTTCTTAACCTCTTTGACCGGCTCAGAATGAATAGTCCGTTTCATAGATGCCTTCAAGGCTGCGATCTCTTCATTTGCTTGCTGTAGTGCGGATTTCTTTGGTAGCTCTGGCTCTGGAGATGATTCATCCTCAATTGGGATAAGTATGCTCTTCGTAGGTTTGTGGGGTGGGTTCGTCTCCAATTTCGAGTCAGTCCGAAGCTCACGAACCGGTATAGAAGACCCGGTCGCCTTAGCCTCCTTATTACTACTACTTTTTGGCGGCTTGGCAGTAGGTGTTGGCTCTTCATCTACATCCATGACAATACGCGAGTCGAATTTTGCTTTTTTTTAGGACCGGCGCGTCATCGTCGCCTTCTTCGTCTCCAAAACTCAATAACTTCTTCCCCCCTTAGATTTGGGTTTCTTCTTCTTCTCAGTAGCAGGCGCCTCGTGAGTTCGTTTGGCAATCCTTTCTCGCTTTTTCATATCATCAAAAGGATTAACAAGAATCTCTACATTCGTAATCCTTATAGGGTAGAGAGGCCGTTCGGTTCCTTCTGCTATTTCTGCCTCACCCATGCGGGCCAAGTTGTAAATTGTATCGCCCACCACTCTCCCAAACACAGTATTCTTGTTGTTCAGCTCCTCAGCTTTTTCCAGTGTAAAGAAAAATTGGCTGGCGTTTTGTATCCGGTTTGCTCTCGTTGGCCATACCCAACAGTCCCCTTCGGTTGAATTTTAGTCGCGAATGAAACTCATCTTTGAAGTTTACACCCGTAGGTCCAGCATTCTTCCCACGGCGCTGGTCCATGGGCCACGGATCCAGATCGCCGCTATATGCGCCGCCATCGTAAATGGATTCTCCCCCATTTCCTGTCCCAGTGGGATCACCTCCTTGTATGATAAAACCGGGAACTAGGCGATGGAATATCGTATTGTCGTAATAACCATCGAGGCATAGCTGGAGGAAGTTTCGCGATGCAGCGGTGTTTGTTTTGCGAATAGCTCGACAGATAAGTCGCCCAGTGTCGTATGGAGAATCAGCGAAGCGGTAGGCTGAGGCTCGAGATTGTAGATGGAGGACATATTGCGCAGCGATCTCAATCTCAAATAACGGTCAATGGAAAATTCGAGCTAGAGGAAAAGCAGACTTTTGATTTTGCGATACTGTTTTTAACGTTGAAATAAAAACATGAAGTCTAGAAGTTGATTAACCTAGATGCAGCCGACGTGCGAGTAACTTCCTCAATACAGCGCGTTTCTGTACCTGGAAGGTAAGTTCCTTAGCACTTAAGCTCCTAACCGCTATGGACCCCATTTGGCACATACCCACTTTGTGGGACACTTCCCACCAAAACACTACCTTTTCAACCTTAAATAATATTATATATTGATGATATTTACTTGAGGCTAGTATTAGCTAATAGGTAATTAATTTATATTTATAACTATATATATAATATTAAAATTAAAATGGTGGTTATAATAAAATTAATATTTTAATATATTATATAAATATTACATATAAATTAAATATAAAAAAATATTACAATTATTTATTTAAAACGTTTTATTTAAAACTATTATCATTAAAAAGTTAATATTGTTAATTTTAAACTATATATAAGTTTTATAACTATAATTAAATTAAATGGTTTAATATAAGTTGAAAATTTTGCTTATATAAATAATATAATTTAATATAAGTTATTTTTAAATTTAAATATTTTAATAATAAAAAATACTAATAACCAATTATATATTATATATAAAGAATTTAAAATATTATATTACTAGATTTAAATTTAAAATATAAAGTTTTATTATTATAATATTTTAATTTCCCATATATTAAAAATATTTATTTTTATATTTAATTTATCTAAAACAATGTATTTTTTATATTATATAATTATAACAATTATGTTATAATTAAATTTTTTATTTTATTAAAGTATATTATTAGTAATAGGGCCTTATAAGGTATTAATAAATCTAATCTTAAATTTATATCATTAATATATATAATGTTATTCAAGGTTGAAAAAGTAGTAGTTTAGGTGTAAACCTATGCCACAAAGTGGGTATGTGCCAAATGGGATCGCTAGCGGTTAGGTTAGTCTGCTGCCGACAAAATAAACCTTATCTTATCGGGTTCTTGCCTACAATCTACAAGGTACATGTACATAGGTACTCGTGCAAAAATTTCCCACTCTCCACCCGTAGGGCAATCAAGCAGGGGTTCTATCATGTACCTATTCGCCTCAACGTGCCATCGAAAAGGTTTTTATATGCTAACATAAATAGGTACAAACATCGGCCGTATGGCCCAAATTTATAATAAGTCGTCAAGGGGGAATTATATTTCATTGCATATCAGGCGATTTTATCTAAAGTTTATTACTGAGTCGTGAGAGTTAACTACCTGGTACTCAATACTCTGAATAACTTACACCCACAAACTGGTCGGGCTTGGTGTATACCTAGATAATTGTCACTAAACCCTCTAAAAATTAAAAGCTTTCTACTACACAAAGAATACGTGAAAGCGCCATTTAATACCATGGCGGCGCAGGAGCTAAACCCGAATTTACCGCCTTCGGAGGCAACAAACGCTGTTCTTGTTCCGTCCGATGAACTACCAGAAGGAGCTCAGAAAGTTGAGGAGATCGATTTTAATGCTTTCAAGGGGCGACCGATTACTGTGGATGATGTGCTTGGAGGCATGAAACATATGGGCTTCCAGGCATCTTCTATGGCCGAAGCAGTACGGATTATCAATGACATGGTTAGTAAAGGGAAAGTATTCATCTCCTAGCATTTAACTGACAAATCCTGAAGCGAGCATGGCGTGACCCGGAGACGGGCGACAAGACGACGATATTTCTTGGCTATACATCTAATATGATTTCATCTGGACTAAGAGGCATATTTCGATACCTAGTAGAGAACAAGCACGTCTCGTGCATAGTCACATCTGCAGGTGGTATTGAAGAAGACTTCATCAAATGCCTCGGCGACACATACATGTCTTCCTTCAGCGCTAGAGGGGCCGAGTTAAGAGCTAAAGGTCTCAACCGAATAGGCAATCTGATGGTTCCCAATGCGAACTATTGTGCATTTGAAGACTGGGTTGTGCCTATTCTAGACAAGATGCTCGAAGAGCAAGAAGCAAGCAAAGGAACTGAAGAGGAAATCAACTGGACCCCATCCAAGGTTATTCACCGGCTCGGAAAGGAGATCAACGACGAGAGATCAGTATATTACTGGGCATACAAGAATGATATCCCCGTGTTCTGTCCAGCTCTGACAGATGGTAGTTTAGGTGATATGCTATATTTCCACACGTTTAAAGCCTCACCATTGCAGTTGAAGATCGATATAGTGGAAGACATTCGACGCATCAACACCATATCCGTACGGGCAAAACGAGCCGGTATGATTATATTGGGCGGTGGAGTTATCAAGCATCATATCGCAAATGCCTGCTTGATGAGAAACGGAGCCGAGTCTGCCGTTTATATCAACACTGCCCAGGAGTTTGATGGTAGTGATGCTGGCGCCCGGCCAGATGAAGCGGTTTCCTGGGGAAAGATTAAAGTGGGAGCAGATCACGTAAAGGTAAGGAACTAAATTCCTTAGAAGGCTTGTTTCTGGATTCACCCGATCTAATATTTATCCTAGGTCTACCTCGAGGCTTCCGCGTGTTTCCCTTTCATTGTAGCCAGCACGTTTGCCAAGGATGGGTAGGTAGAATATGTGTTACAAGGAGTCAATGATATTAGCATACAGCTAAGAAAGCCCAAATTTATCTAACAATCACATGGCTCGTATCTTCTCGACTTCTATACCTAAGTACCTAAACTATCTGAGCAGTAAAGTTTACTGCTAAAAGCAGCCATTAGTAAGAGCCTCCCAATTTAAGTGTCTGAGGGGGTGTCTTTGCGGACCAAAAAAAAAACTAAAAAAAACCTAGGTTAGTTAAAACATTCTTGTTTCTACTCAATGGGATCGTTCGCGTCTAGGATTACCACCAGATCGGAGTCAAACCTCAACTTTCAACAGATAGTTAGTACAGACTCGATATACTAAGTAACGCCTATAGCCCAAGCTCCCTCACCATTTTAAAAGACGACCGTGGGTTTACATGATTATAAAAAGATGTCCTGCTGTGATAATCAGTTCGACTTGAATTTCAAAGCGGATGATATTGACCACTTTGAAAATATTAATAAGATCCCCGGACGAGCCCCTTTTCATCACTAGGCCTCGCAAGGACATACTTTAGGCGCCTTTCTTTACTACTCTTATTCAACCCGCCCCTTATAATATCATCCTACACTAGAAGAAATTCTTGACAATTCTCTACTGGCCATCTAGAGGTTTCTAATAAGGATCTCTACAGAACCTCTCTGTACGCGATTACCTTTTTTATAAAAAAAAAAAAAAAAAAAAAAAAAAAACCCGTCTAACAACATTCTATCTAATGATATTTCAACATGCTTCCTCCTTTTGATACGATCCTACGGATGAAAAGGATGAATTAGGTATAGAATTAAGTATAATACCAACTTTGTCAAGACATGCACCAGACTTTACAACTATCACTCCTGGGTTAACTCGTCCCGAGTCACCAAATAATCGCATGCACATCCCATACCAATCTATGAAATCAAATAGCAACCCCGACGCGTCTCGTGCAACAACATCAACACCTAGGTTATCATCTACGCGGCGTGTTTGTCGGGCCCAATTTCGAGCAGCAAAAACTCTCCTTCGCTTAAAACATGCAAAAACCGAGGAAGGTGCTCAGGCGTTAACGCCCTGCTTGGAAAGCGCAGCCAATATTAACTTAGCTGTGAATGGCAATATCAACCCGGCTCTTTCCTCTTCATCAGTGAACAACGTCTCTCAGTAAGTGTTTTACTGCTGTCATTGATTTCCTTAAACTTCATATTGTGATTAAGCTTGACGATAACTATCGCATTGTTCAACTAAACTGAATAAAATCCACAGAACTCTCGGCTTTGTTCCTATTGTTAAGAAAACAAGCTCACTTCGTCGGCAAGCAGATGGACGGAGTAGACAGAAATACGCTGCAGGCTTGAAATCTGAAGCCTCGATAGTCACAATGAGTCAGCGCAATGACCAAGTAGACTTACCAAAGCCGAGAGCTAGAAAAAGGAGCGATGCTAGGTCATCAGTAAATAGACTTATGAACGAAGTTAACGATACGGTGGGAGGCGAGCCAGCCGACGATGCTACGAAGGAGGAATGGGATCGCTACTTGGGCATTTACATAAAGGAACTGGATCGGGTCTCCGGGTCGAGCTCATGGCCTCAACTTGAAAAGGCTGAACGGTATGTCAAGAAAATGGGGCAAGCACCTTTAAAAAGGGTAGACTATAGCAGTGACGAGGACGTCACGCCCAAAGCTAGCGGATCGACAGCACTAGGTCAACAGAAAGTTCAGACCGGAAAAAGCCATAATAACAATAAGGCCACCGCTACGAATGGCAAGCCTCGAGGAAGACGTCGTGAGACGACAGAGCCGAGAAAGAACGAAGTGCGGACAGCTTCCGTTGAAAAGCAAGCGGCAAATAATCTTCAGGAAGAAGACGCAGAACGGTCAAGTAGCGGCAATGGAGTGAAAGCTTCCACATCCAACATTATTCCACCAGGCCCGAGCCCGACGACGGATCGAGATAGTCCGCCGCATAAAAAGAGATGCCGGAGAGCAGTAGAATCCCTAATGTCGGAATTGGGCAAGAACTGGCAACCTCATGCTGACGAACAAGGACGAAGGCTAGTCAGGGGGGGAACTAACAAAAATTGATTGGCAACCTACTTACCTAAATACCTATGCTCATGAACTACATTTATATGATCTGGCAGAGCTCTAGGGTACAGGACCTATCATGACGGGGAAAGGTGTATTCTATGATATCGAAGGTTGTCTTTAGTTATTCTATTAGGCTACTGAGATATATATTCATGCACGTTCGAGCAGCTATGTATTTCTAGCAACTATTTCTAGTAATAACATGGAAAAAGTTCGGAGTTACTAGAATTTTGATATTATTTCAGCATCTGGTTGGACGGCGGCATTGAGGATTGCATTTCTCGAAAAAGTTAGCGCAAAAATTATTTACGGGCTTAGTCTTGTTTTGTATTACAACGATTCTACATGTAAATACTAAAATACAAACACAAAATTATGTATATGCCCTAAGGTTTCAAACTGTATTATCCATAAAAGCACCCTTAGAGATCCGTTAATTAGGTACTAATAGGTACCTTTGAATTATAGAATTTGCTGCACGTTGTACTATGTATATTAACCTCAGTATAGGTACATTAGGTAGCCTTCTGCACATAGTACAAGGACAATTAAAATTTTTGTTTATTGAATAGTGCGTCTTAACTGTTTGTATACGAGAGTTACACGCGGAGGATCTTCGTGCTACATATATACATGTACATAGGTAGTACATACAGATAAACTTCCATGATCATGCATGTCTGTGGTTGGCTAACTTGGCAGTCTCAAAATGCGCGGGCAGTTATGATGGGAACAGGTGATTGGACATTTAAGACAGGCAGGTGCAAGGCTTGGGACAAATTGTAGATTGAAGATGGAGCCCGATTGGGTCTTCATGGGGGGGCTAGCATCTTTAATGCTAAATGCTTAATAGTCGTTGCAAGCCTACATTAACTAGCGGCTTATGGGTTCCGGGCGTCCTGCATCCCTGCTCGGGGTTCGGTTTAGTCTAACCTGTCTTGGATTTCTCTGGTCATCGTCCCAGCAGGTGCCACGCGAAGTTTGTGTTTTCGAGGGTCTCCAATTTCAGCCTCTTCAACCCTTCTCGTTTTCAACCTTCCTATCGAATACAGCGTTTTAACTCATCTATCATCTTAAGCATTCGACAGGTGTCTTATCGCATAGCAACATCCGAGTTTACAGGGCTCTAAACAACCAATCAAATTTAAGTTGAGAGCACAAGGGAGGGGCTGTGGTTGTAGCGTCTTCTAATTCAGTGCACCGTCTGTCCGCAATCCTACCGTCGCCAAAACTCCAACCGTATTGAAACCCCGTGCTTGCTAAGCTCTTATGATCATCCGAGTCAATTTCTAGCCTGCGAATCTATGAGAAATTCATAGACTACTTAAAGGCGGGCCTGTTCTTGCCTCGTGCTAGACATGTAAGTTAAATTTCTCTTTCGGGCGACCTGTTGGATTTTCGATAGCGACACAATTTTTGTTAAGCATTCATCTTGCACCGAATACTAAGCTACCACCTCTGCTTTATACGGCACGAAAAATACGGCAGAAGTGCCGCGAGATTACAAAATGTTCAAAATGATATGCACTTTCATTCTAGACCCAAGAGTGATAGAGAAGGTTGTCCTAAACCTAGGGCGACCTCTAAATTTTTTGATAATCATCTAATTCCTTCGCGTAGGGCTTCCCGCTATAATGGATCGCGGTATGATGGCGATTCGCGCCGCTCTAGGTCTCGAGATCGCTCGCCAGATCGGAGATCGCTGTATAGTGACGGCGGACCGCGACGTTCTTCTGCTGAATCTCGAGTGAATACCTCTGCGTTTCAGACCAACCGGGATAACTTTCGCGATGCCCCCCTTTCAAGAGACCCCCCTCGGGGCCCAAAAGCCTTACTCGATGCGCCTAGCGGGCCTCGCGGAGGAGGATATTCCGGAGATTTCCGCGGTAGGGGTCGCGGAAGGGGTAGAGGTTGGCGAGATGATAGCCGGGACCGCGGGAGGGATAGGGATATCGATTTCAGAGATCGGAGAGACAACTCTTACCGCGATGAACGCAGCCGAGAACGTGATCGTGGTGATTGGCGGGACCGTGATCGAGATAGCTTCAGAGGACGGCGACCATCACCCCGTGGACGATCGCCCCCCGGCAGGGATTTTCGGGATTCGAGAGACTTGAGAGATGCTCCACTAGGCGTCGATGCGGAGCGCGCTCGACGTGGATCAAGGGACGGACCACTTTCGGCCGGATCATCTTCATCTGATCCTCCTTTTGGGCCTTCGTCCTATCGCGGTGGGTATAGTGGTCGGGGTCGCGGGAGAGGACGTGGCGACTGGGATAGAGGCCGCGGACGGGGATTTTACGATGATCGTGATAGATACGGCCCGGCTTTTAGATCGCGTTCTCAAGAGGGACGATACCGAGATCGAGACGACCGCGATCGCGACAATAGATATCTCGATCCCGACTTGCGCCCACGCGATCATCGAGATGATCGCGATGTGCGAGACCGCGAAGTTCGGCCCAAACTCGAGAGAGCATCGCACGAACCGCCCCCATTACCGCCAAAAGACGTTTCGCCCCCTCCAGTCGCTCCAGCTGCGCCATCCTTTGGATCGGTACCGAACAGAACTGCCTCAACGTCTGAGGCCGGACCGGCCATGGGCAAGGCGCCGCCAACAGGACCAAGGGCACTCAAAGAAGAGCGACCAACGGCGCCTGGCCCTGCGCCTAATACAGATCCAAGACTGCCACCTATCGGTCCATCTAGATCGTCCTTCCTGGAAATGAGCCCTACCACTATTCCTTCTGGTCCACGCTCCCAAACACGGCCAGGCCCCTCGAGCAAGCAATGGATCAATCCTAATATTAAGAATCGGGTCCCCGAATCACCTAAGCTAAGTAGATCTCAGAGTCTAGCCCAACCGCGACCTGTCGGATTCCGTCCCGACGGAACGCATTCAGATCAGCCGGTGGATAACGACCAACGACCGCCTAGTGGCGATGCAAAAGTAGACCTACAGCCAGCTTCGGTAGATAAACATGTTCATGACTCCCATACCGCAGATCTAGGTGAGGCGGCTGTTAGACATGATCAGCCACCTCAGTCTGATAGGTCGTCTTTGGATCGAGAACGTCAGCCTCAGGAGCGACCTGGTAGCAGAGGTAAGAATGAAGACGGCGAGATAGACGAGAGCGGTCGCTCTGTGGAAGAGATGCCCACTGTGGAACTGAAGACCATACCAGTGACGGACGCGGCAAAGCCAAAACCAGAGCGAAAGCCTATCCTCAAAGTATCCTTGCGACACGTTTCCTTGCCTCAGAAGGAAGTGAAATTGCCTATTTTGGATCAGTCATCGGAGTCAGACGATGAGGAATTTGGTGATGTCATTGAATCGCAAATGGCTGAAGTAGAGGCAAAGTTAAAGCGGCTTGAGGGGATTGAGGAAGCCGTACCAACGGATGCTATAATGCGACACGCGGTGGTGTCACTCGAGGCTATTACGAAAATTCTGAACGAGCCTGAAAATTTAGGAGAGATGGTTGGTCGTGTTCCGGACGATGTTTCTCCGCCTGGTAAAATACCTACGGAACCAGAACCCCAGGTTGAGGAGGCTCCGGTAGTCGAAGATACTAAGGAGGTTAGTGATACTACAGAAGTCGTTAAGGAGAAGACCCCTCAGCCGGCAGTGGAAGAACCGACCCCAGCGGTTGCAGCTCCAAGTGCAGAGCTTCCCCAGCCATCTATCGAGCACGACATCGATGTACCCCACGACTCAGGAGGCGCCTCTCGACGAACAACACAGACCAAAGAATGACGACGGAGATGTACCTATGGAAGATGTATCAGACGCTGCCCAGGTCGATTCTGAATTACAGGCCCCACTCCGAACTCAACTATCAGCTCCTCATAAGCAATCTATTGAACCGCCGTTTGAGGAAGCTCAGATACAATCGCAAGAAATCAGTAAAAGGGGCTCAAGCACGCCATCTCCAGGGGAAGATGAAGACGAAACGGATATCGAGGATGTTGACCTTCAGACGATCGAGATTGTCCGTGAGCATATGGCAACTCCTCCAATTGAGAGTCTACCCTACTTTGATGAGAAACCATGGTTTAAGGACGCGGCTTTCCTAAAGTCGATAGACGCTCAGCAGCCGAGCCTCAATTCATTCATCTTGGAAAGGCTAAAAGACGAAGCACAGCACCGGTTCGTAGAGGAGACGCGGATGAAGTCGATCTACGACGTGAACTATAATAACTATCTACGATTCACTATGTCTAACGATCCTGTTGCTGTTAAGAGCCGGGAGAAGTTTACTTGCATCGCTGGAGTGGAGAGCAATGGCCACAAGCCTGGTTTCCACGAGTCGAAGCCTGAAGGGACAAGGCGTAGCAGATACGCATCAGAACGTGATCTGGAACGAATCTTGGAGGAGTCGCGACGCGTAGAGGATGAGAAAAGGGAGCGGCAAATGCAGGCAGAAAGAGAAAGATACAGGACTGAGAAGGAAGCAGTATTACCTCGTCAGTATCAGGAACCTACGGAGCGAGAGAATGATTTCTATCGAGATGTGACTGGGTTTATTCAACCCGAGAAAATTGTAGCAGCTTGGCAAACTTTACCCCCCGTGGATAATTTTACCGAGGAAGAAACCGCAATATTCGAAAAGGCTTATCTCGAATTTCCTAAGCAGTGGGGTCGTGTCTCCGACCCGTTAGCGAATAGGGACTTTGGAACCAGTATCCAGTTCTATTACCTTAAGAAAGAGAAGAATGAACTCAACCTAAAGGAGAAGTTGAAGAAGCGTCCGAGGCAGCGTAAGAAGGGCGGACGCGGCAAACAACGGTCTAGTGCACTGGTCTCCGAACTTGGTAATGGGGATAACGAGAACGAAGAAAACCAGGAGACGGGCGAAAATGGAGAGCGGCGCCGACCTAGGCGTGCGGCCGCTCCTACTTTTAACTCAGAGGCCACACCGGCCACGGACGGCGAAGGAACACCGGTCGGTACTCCTGGACGCAGAGGGGCCGGTTCTAAGGGAGACGGAAGCTCCGAGAAGCCAGAACGCAAGCCTAGAGGGCGCCGGGCTGCTAAGGACAGAGAAGCGAAACAACCCCGGGTCAACCAGACACTTGCAGCGGCCCCGCCTCCGGTGATTAAAGGTAACCGCTCGCGATCCAGCTCTCGGGTTCATGGCCCGGAATGGACCTCTCAGCAGGTACCGAACGAAGCAGGTAGGGTTCCAACTCAGTACGAATTAGCTCCAAGCACTACGGCCGTTCCACCGGTTACTATTCCCGCGCCATTCCCACACGCGCAGCCGATGCTCAGTCCCGAAAGGGGTGTTCCTCCTCCGCCTCCACCACCGGTCTCGATGTCAATGGACGCGATGGGTCCTCCGCCTTTGCGCCCCGAGCCGCCGCAACAACCCTCTGTTGCTATGCTTGATCTTGGCACTCCTACAGTATCTGATCGCAGAACCGCTACGCAGGCATCTAGTTACTGGAGCGTACCTGAAGCGAATGATTTCCCACAGTTGCTTCGTTCCTTCGGAAGCGATTGGGCAGCTATTGCTACGCATATGCGGACTAAGACTCCAGTCATGGTAAGCTCCCAATCAATATTTGACTTGATAACATTACTAACTCCGACAGGTAAAAAACTTTTATACCCGAAAGAAAGACACTAACGATTGGCAAGACATCGTTAAGGAGGCGGATGCTAAGAAACAACGAGGAGAGAAGAGGCCTGCGCCTCCAGCACCTAGTTCTGGTGTTAAAAAGCGCTATGAAACATCTGGTAATCGACCACTCGCAGCCGCTGATGCGGTTATGGAAGATAGTCCTGGCGCAAAAGTCGAGCATTCTCAACCCGCACAGCCGACGACGGGTCGCTTCAACGTTCCGATCGCAGCCCAACCGCAGCCTACGCTCTTGCAGGCATCATTCGTGCCGCCTCAGGCTTCGATGGCCCAGAGCCACGGCGCTACCCCGCCTGGATCCCAGCCTCTAGCTCAGCCAGTGACGCAGACCATGTCTCCTCGGCCTATGAGGGCACCTTTTTCATTTGGCGAAAGAGAACGGGAAATGCCGCCTCAGCAGACTCCTCGCGTTCCATTAATTCAGAAGACGACCCAGCAAGGGCCTCCGGCGGCACCCGAACCCCCCATGGGGAGACATCCTTTGCCTACATCCCTTATCGAGCCTCAGTCAGAACGGCCTAAAGTTGAACCTAAAATTCCAAAGGAACAGCCTCGTCACCAGGATCGTCAACACCTCCGTGTGAAGCAGGAACCGGACCTTATCCACCAGTATGACCCGTATGCTTCTCAGACCCACCAAAATATTCGAATGGCATCATCTCGTCCGGATAGTGTATCCATGTCTCGTCCTCCAGACCCTCCTCGTGCCGTAGCCCCAGCACCAGTGCCGGCCCCACAGGCGCCCTTTGCCACTATCCTTCAACATCACAGCCGAGCATTATCAGGCGAGGGTATCCCATCTCCACGTTCTCGTCCAATGCCAAATCTTTCACGGCCGACATCTGGGGCTAGCAGTGGAACGGAGCCGTTCAGCGCTCCGCCAGCACAACCTACGCCGCCTGCTGTTGTCTCAACGCCCACCCCCAACCAGACGTAAGACATCTAGCTTGATGGCACTTCTGAATGACGACCCACCTCCGCCTCCCCCCAAACGAGTGACCGAGGTACCTGCAGCCGCGAAGCCATCCTCAACACCCCCACCTCAATCTAGTCTATCGCGCCCTCCCCCTCCCGCCGCCGCCACCGTCTCATATTCGGAGAGAATCAGATCAAAGTTACGGATACGGTCGGAATCCACCACCAGCACCATCCGCGATGCCCCCTCTAAAACCATATGCATCCGCGTCGCCTCAAGCGCAGTCCTTAAATGCTCCCCGACATATGCCGTTAGAGACGGCAGCGGAGCGAGAGTATTATGGTGGCCGGCCGCGATCTTTTCCTGCCGGACACCAGCCTCCAGCGACAAATTCGCCCCAGAATACGCATCACTATCCACCTCCGAACCAGCCGCCTCAAATGCAGTACCAGCAACCACAACCATCGTACCAATATGGTGCGCAAGTTCAGCCGCCTAACGTAGCATCTCCCCCACCTCAATACGGAGGCCATCCTGCTCCTAGAGGCCACGAGTCACAGTCCAGTAGGGATATGGGCCGAGACATGGGCCGAGACATGGGCCGGGATATGAGCCGGGATATGAATCGAGATATGAGTCGAGATATGGGTCGAGATATGGGTTGGCCCGGAACACATCAAGGACACCCGCTGCAACAGCAACAGCTACAACAGCAACAACAGCCACCACCGCAGCCGCAGCCAACTTGGGTATCACACCCTCCCCAACCACCAAAGTCCACGCAACCTCCGCCAACCCAGTCGGCATGGGCTGCACAACATGCCCCTACGCCAAAACCCCCCTCCGCCTAGCAGTTCCGTTCCGCCGCAACCTTCTTGGGCTTCTGCTCCGCCACCGCCGAGAGGTCATGATCCCATGGCACTACGTGATGTTCGCGACGTCTACCCGCCGCATAGGATGCAGCCTCTACAGCAATACGCACCTGCTTCACGTGCCCCTGAACCACCTCCCCCACAAGCACCGGCGGCATACCCTCGCTATGCAAATACACCGGTGCCCGGGCGAGATCCTCGCGATCCTGGTCCCCCGAGGAGTTATACACCTGTAAACGCCTACGACAGTAGAGGTTACCCACCGCCTTCCGCTCAAGACATCCGCGAAGCGCATTTGCGCGAGCAGCAACAACAAGTCAATGCTGCAGCAGTCATTAAGGCCTCAGGATAGACATAGCCTATATGACCGTCCACCACCTGCGCCTGATAGGTATGGGAGGTAGGAGTACCCATATCCACGAGGGCTGGCGCCGTTACTCAACTGCGAATATATAGAAGCAGGTAGGATCGAGCCCGAACAGGGAGGAGTCAGAGTCCATCGTCCCATAGACACTAGAGACCCATGAGACCCGAACAAGAACCGTTGAAGGCTGCCAACCTGTTCTTTTTTTCTTTCGACTAATTCCAAGGTTAAACTTTCGTCTATGCGAACATACCGACCAATGCTTATTGCAGCGTGGCATACCAGTAGGGTATAGTTCGATACTTGGGCTTACTTACCTAGTCGTCGCTTGGTGGGAACCAGCATCTTTTCATTTCGTTTAGACCGCTTGTCTATCTCCTAGGTGTTCGTTACCAAAAATATTGAGACTGGACTGGAGCATGTTAGTTTACTGGTTTTTCCCGTCCTCGGTTCGCGTTCGATTCTTCGTCTTATCATCACACAACCATCTGACGCAGGCGGGACTTTTTTTTATGCAATGTGATGATCTGACGTCCACCGGAAGGAATGGATGGTATATCTTTTGTCGGCGGAGGAGGGAACGAGGGAGAAATAGGAAGCTGGCTTATTCATCGGATTGGCAGGCTGGTTGTGAGAGTGTGTATAGCATAAGGAGCATTATGAAGGCAGACAGACCTTTTTTTTTTTTACCTTTCTGAGAAAATCACTTGTTAGCTTGTTGTACATATATGAGTTCCTGCGATATGCGAGTCTGTATCGATGTGCTGTAGTCGCTGGAAAGGAAGTATATACGCTGAATTATCTTGGCCTTTTAAATGTGTGTTGTCTGTAATTTGTCAGTTGTGATGATTCTTAAAAATAGGCAAGTGATAACGTAGCTACAATAGATATGTTCTAATATGTAAGTGTGTAATCAGACATCCTCGGGTAAGTATCGATAAATGGATAGAAATGAATGGGCTAATTAATCAGGATTGGATGTGGTGTAGGGAGATTGAAGATTTGTAGGTTCGACCATAGGTTCGACCTTAGGGAGAGGGAGCCCGGCTATTTAATCATGTTGAACTCGGACCTCGATTCGAAGGGCTCGGATCATCGACAAATGTAATAATGAGTCATTCTAACGTATAGCGATAAATCTCGAACCAGACTATAGTTGCTCTTAGAAGTAACTAGTTAGTAATTTCTATAGAAGCTAAGGTTGACTATGAGATGTTAGGCTACGACTCACTCAAACGGTGCTAGAAAATAACCGAGAAACGAAGGATGTTTTATATGTAGTTAGGTAATTACCTAGGTTTTAAATCTAATCATGTTAAAACACCTGTTTATAAGATACTAATCACTACAGAGGTTACATGTCATGAAAAGTCAACTCCAGAGACACCAGACATAAGACACTACCCTAGGTGGATAGGTAGGCATAGGTGTAGGTATAGGGGTGGGTATCCATTAAATTCACTCGCAGTGTAGACCTCTAAGCCCATTCATCAGGCTGTAGCATCTAATCGTCTAACTCTAAGCACCCCCCTCTGTTCTTCCGACTAATAGGATATCCAGCTCGCTAAGACGATACCACAACAGCCCTCCCCACAACCGCCACCACAAACCCCAAAACACCCACGGCCCCCAACCCAAGCGCCGCTGCCGTCGGCCTCCACGACCACGTCCGAGGCGCGTCAATCATCTGCGCCACGATATCGTCTAGCCGTTTCGCCATGTGCGCCTCACCGAAATTCTCTTTTACGCGGGAGACGCCCGCCTTTGATAAAGCGGCGAGCTCGTCGGGAGATAGGCGGTTGAGCACGTTATCCATGACTTCGGTCCACGACGCCACGTCGGCAGGCGACCTGAGCCACCCCGTCACGCCCTCGACAACCGTCTCGGTCGGCCCGCCTGTGTCGGCGGCTAGCACCGGGACGCCTGCGAGCATGGCTTCTAGGGGCACGATGCCGAAGTGTTCGTTCGCGGGGGTGTACACGAGCAGGCGGGCTGAGGCGAGGAGCGCTGCTTTTAGCAGGTTCGGCACCGAGTGCAGGAATAGCACTTGTACGTCGTCGGGGATCTCGAGGGCGGTAACGTGAGTCTTGGCTGTCATGCAGCGCAGCCCGAGAGTCTCGGATAGCTCGACAAGTTCCTTATGATACCCAACGTTCTCCGCAACGCGCGGGTCGTAGCCTCCCGCCACAACCAACCGCACATCTTTACGAGCGTGCGGGGACAAGCCAGCGAAGGCGCGTATAGCAAGCGCGATATCCTTCTTGCGCTCGAAGCGGTTGATGCTGAGAAGGAATTTTTTGCCGTTCCACAGGGGCTTCGCGTGCTCCCGCATATCCTTCTCCTTGGTGTCGACGCACGGATACACAACCTGCAACTCCATGCCTCGCCCTCGCCCTCGGCCCCCCTGCACCAACGCCGGCCAAGTGCGGCCCACGACGCCCTTGGTAAACCGGGAGTTGACAGCGACCGCGTCGGCAAAGCTCATGCTCCACTGCTCCCACGCGTCGAACGGCACGCGGTACGCGCGCTTCCACCAGCGCTGCCGGCCCTGCGCCAATAGCAGGTCGGGAAAATGGCAGTAGAACAGGACGCGGGCGCGCGGGTACACGAGGTGCAGGAGGGGCACGCCGGCGCTGAGCTGGTCGACGAAGAAGGCGTCGGGGCGCAGGGAGTGCAGCTCCGCGGACAGGAAGATCTGGATTATGAGGTGTAGTTGTCGTAGGATGGAACAGAGGATGATGAAGCGCGAGAGGATGGACGGCGGTACGATGGTGTTGCCGCGGACGCGGACGTCGAGGGTTCCTGATTTTGTTAGAGTTTTATTCTATTCTTCGTTTTCTTCTCCTCTCCTCTCCTATCCCCGAATATAACATAATATAATATAATATAACATAATTATAAATATACATACCATCTCTCGCCTCGTCAAAGCAATGTTTCGGATCGCAATGACTAGTAAAAACAACAACCTTGTGCCCTCGATTCTGCAATCCGACCGCCGCGTCAACAACTAATCTCTCAGCGCCGCCGATCCCTAGGTCGGGGTGGAGGAAGACGATAGTCTTAGCGGCCCTTGTCTTTTCCGTCATGTCGGATGTTTCGTTGACACCATCGGCATCGGGTGAAGTTGATGGAAAGTTGCGGCTCTGGAGTTTCGTCGATTTTTTAGGGTCGGAGCTTGACATTTCCTTCCTACCGCCGATCCCTCCTACCTGTCCTCAGCCCTACCGGGTTACGGGTTACGTAGATAGGTACCTTCTACCTAGATATGTAATACCCCACTATTTACCCGCCTACCAACCCCGCAATGACAGTTGCCTGCATTGATTAATATGTCATTTCATGTGATAGAAAAGTTACATGCATATTCTCATTTATAGTCGAGTTGACATAGCAGACCTCTTCAAAAATAGACAATCCGCATGAAGAAATCGTGAAAAACAATAAACTGCAATATAAGACACAACACACAAACACAAATGACCAAGTCATAAACTCATTATTTATTTTATCTACTACCCTTAATACCATACCATACCATACCAAACCATAACCGACCAGTCCCTCTAAACACAAACCAGCAAGCTACGTAAAACAAATAACATCGTGGGTAGCGTAAGCCAGCTTTATCTCATTCTGATATCAACTCCCCCGAGAGACCCGATCAACCAACTAATATGACAGCCTTGCCTTGCCCTTGCTCTTGCTCTTGCTCTTGCTATCATTCAAGACTGGTGGAATATTAGGTAGCCACTGTCAATCAACCCCCTTCCCTCCGGCTTTGTCTCCGTTTCTTTTCTCGTATCGCAAGACGCCTCAAACATGCGGGTATGTTAAAAAAGTAAAAGTGACAAAAAAAACCAACAAAAGAGGTAAAAAATAAAAATTAAGTAAAAATAAAAACATCATGACTATACTTAGTCCGACCCAAAAAAAAAAAAAAAAAAAAAAAAAGCGCCAGTTTGCGGACCGATGACCTAGCACACCGGTGCGCCATTCTAGGAAATCCATCCGAAAACTATAAACAGAGAAGCGAAGTATATGGTCGCTAAGTTAGGATGTTGATGTGACTCTCCTGGCGGGTTGCTTGCTGCAGCATTTCTCAATAATCCACATTCTCACTCGCTGACGGAATCCTCCTCATAGTCGTCCCTTTCAATTTCTTCTCCGACTTCGCTTTGTCTACGTGGCGTAGCTAATCCCAACTCGTTGCGTACGTCCTTCTGTATCTTTAAGAAGTATTTTCTAAGAGTTGCAAGACCACGGAGAAATCCTCGGTCTGGTTCGTTTGGATGTTTCGGCGGGCATGGTTTGTTTTCGGCCAGGTCTCCTGCCGTGACGCTGTTGGCAAAGTCGGCCATCTTGAAGTCGATCTCCTTCTTGTTGATCCGACGTTTTCTGATATCCCACACATCTTCCGTGTCTGTTGGGAAGTCGGTAGTGGACTCGTCAGCGCCCGTATCGTAGCCCTCATCCGAATTGTCGGCATCGTAAAACATTAGTAGGCTAGCCGCGTAGAACCGATAACCGCGCAGCCTACGGATGGTCATCTCAAGTTGGTTCAGTTTCTGTAGGATTGTTGGGATATGTCTTAGGACGCTGCTATAGTCTACGCCGTCGTAGAGGAACATAGTTAGAGCATTTTGAAACTCTGCACCTGCCTTGAGACTACGTCCGTAGTATTTGTCTTTGAAGACGTAAGTCTGGGATTTGGCGTCCCAAGCCTGTAGTCCACAAACCCTAACGCCTAGCTCTCTGGATGTCGTGTTGGCGCATTTACGCTGCTGCGACTCACGCTTCTTTGGGTTGGCATCTACACCATACTGCCGAGTACCCATCTTCAAATCCATGATGCAGGGCCGTTTCATACCAGCAGTAAGGTCCTCCAACAATAAGAAATATTCTACCCTTGAGTCGCGCTGCGTCTGCGCTTCTTTGGGGTTGATAGGCCGTGGAATTTTCTTAAGTTCCATCGTAGGGCTCGGAAGAGCCGAAGGTGCCTCTGATGAAAGATTTGACTGAAATACGGAGCCATCTCCATTTCCATTCTCGATAGTGTCGACTTCGAGCTTGTGTCCATTTGTTTTATGTACATGATTCCGCAATTCTGCCTGAGGTTCGTTATCCCTCCTATATTCAACTTCGTCTGGGTCTTCGAAATACTTAAGATGTCCACGCGGGTCTGCGACGTCCTCGGGCTTCCGCCTAAGTTTGCTTCCCGAGTTGCGCCGCCTCCGCCTTTGAGCGAACTTTTCTGATAAAATTTCAGGCTCCGGCGCACTAGTCCCTGTAACATCTTTCATATGGTCCATGCCTTCAACTCCCGAACAAACCGAGTCGACACTAGCATCACTTTGAGTCTGTACAAGCAGTGGGGGAGGCTTTGGTGGATTTGCTTCGTGAGAATGTCGAACATGACCATTAGTCTTGTCTCGACCAGGCAAAGCACCCTCAGCAGTCATCGGCCGCTCGACTTGCTGTACTGAGCGACGAGGGATCGACCGCTGTTGGGACGCCGGTCTCCGGTGTTTATGTATTGCGATAGGCTGCTTCAAAAAAGCATCATTAAAGACTTCGTTTCGTAGTCTCTTATTAACAGTCGTAGCACCCCAGCTATTAGCATGCCGATCTTCCAGAGACGGCCGGTTTGACAATATCCCCATTTGAAGATTTTTATCACGCAAATATTGCTGGCCTACAGCGGCGGAGGCGCTCCTTGGGCGACCGTCGTTGTCGGCTGCAGATACCGCAGGTCGGAGTAAACTTCGAGGTAGAATGTGACGGTTATCAACAAAAGTGACTGTTGGTATCGGGTTCTGCGACGATTGGAGGGATTGGCTGACAATCCTGCGATGATGACGCTGATCTTCTCTATCCGATGCGTCAAATCCTTGCAGGACCCCTAGGCTAGCCGTTCCCTTATGCCCGTTTGGCTGCTCATCTTGCTCGCCCGTTTTCTTTTCTGGTGTATGGTTGTCATCTTTTTTGACCGTCGATTTTCGCCGTGGTTGTTTCTGAAAGGTGACATTAAGAACACCAATATACCTAAAGAAATGTTAGCTTCTCCCAACAAGCTTGCGGTCTACTCCGTAGAAGCCGTATTGGATATCGAGCTCGGGCAATAGAATTGGCAATAACACACCTGGGCAGGAAGGGTAGGAGATCACGATGATATCGTTCAATTTTCTCATAAAATTCGTTTTCTCGGTTGTTTAATTGCTTGCACACAGCCCTCTTGGAAAATCTCCAGATGGTTGTATGACCACCGACCTGATGCTTATAAGGTATAAGTTCAATTGCATCAAGGGGTAATTCTGGTTCATTTTGATGATCTTGCACCATGTCCTCAAAATACTGGGAGGGCGGTTGAGATGGTCTAGTAGATATATCACGAGATTTTTGGGGGGACTCGATCTCATCCTCGATAGCACATTCATCATCTATTCGCGAGAAGTCTTGAACATGCGAGGCTGGGTCATTATTACGGTTGACATTACCACCGTCCAGTCCATCAGCCCTCGTCCCATCTTCAGCTTCAGGCTCATCTGCTTTTACCAACCAAGGGTGAAAATTCTCACCGTGGGTTTTGCGAGAGACAGGCTGCGAGATATTGAAATCCTTCTGAAGAGCATCCCTTTTTTCCGGACTCTGGTTCAAGCCCTGATGCGGTAGAAACACAGCCGAAGATATCTTTTCTTCAGATGACTCGTCGCCCTCTTCGGCTACATCTCCAACTTCCGTCGTGTCACTTGATTCACGATGAATATCTCCAACACCCTCATCGGGTACGATAGCAGAACCGTTGTGTCCACTGTAAGTCCGTTGTTTTGCAGTAAGAGGCTCCCGGGAAGACGCTCTGGCAGGGTCGGAAATGTGCTTCGGCGGTAGTTGCAAGCCGAAGTAATCGAGTTCAGTAGTTTCACAAGGAACAGACTTGGCATCTGAGTTACCCCAAGGAAAAGACTGCACGCTTGGGCCATGAGAAGGAGAGTGGTCGCCTTCAATAGACTGGGGCGAGGGTACTGGGGACTGAAAAACACTATTATCATCGGAACATTTCTGATAATTTGCATCTGCGGCCAAGCCCTTGGCGATCAATGACTTGTCTCGCTGATGTCCTACTGATTTTGATTCCCTCCGCCTGCCTTTCTCTTCTGGGAGACCCTCCTTGAAGAAACGTAGACTATGACTTGCTTTCCGGCTCCGCGTCGGTTCAACACCGGCTAGCACCTCCGTAATAGATTTTTCAACCTGTCCATCTTGGTGGCCGATTATATCGTTAGTGCCAATGGACCAGGCTTTCTCTGGGCCCATGGAGAGCGTACGGTCGACTCTCCAAGCCCTGTATTGGGCCCGCGGGTCAGAAATGAATTCCGGCTTATCGCCAGTAGAAGGTGCGATATCGGTAGCACCGACTGCATGGGAAAACGCAGTGTCCCCAACGTTATCGGAAAGCGTTTTAGGGCGGTTCAACAATCTTAAATAAATTTCCCTGTCTGTACGTTCCAATGAGCGCCCTCTACCAATGCCCAAATCAAAATCCCTGTTCCCTATAAGCGTCGTAGTTGAGCTTATGGTTCCGGGCATGGCGATAGGTGACGGTGTTGCAGCTTGTCCTAGAGGGGTAATCGAAGATAGTGACGGCACGGATGTCGCTATGGAGGCCTCAGCAAGCCCCGGTTGGTTAATTAGTGTCAGAGAGCCATGCTCGCTCCGCTCATGATAGTCATCTTGTGGTGCGACTATGGAGTTTCCGGTAGGTGTATCAAGTACGTTTCTCGGCTGGCTAGGTCGGTTCGGTGCATTGGAATATACAGGCTTCTGCTCGGGACGTCGCTGGTCTGTCTGAGTTTGGGAGGCGTGCGAAGAGGGTATTCCACGAGCAGAAGCCAGAGCTTGCGAGAGTAGGGACGGGCCATTGGACCTCTGGGGGACCGAGGGCGGCCTTGACTTATTATTGTTGTGGTCGACATGGTTAGTAGTAAGGGATGAGGGAAAGGTGGATGCGGATAGCACATGGGAACCGGGGGGTGCTGGTACGGCAGGCAAGACACTTGCAGATGGCCGTGCATGGTCAGATACGGAGGGCGAACCAGTCACAGTAACGGAAGAAGAGGATGGGACAGTCGCTGTCCCAGTGGCAGCGGCAGCGTTAGCAGCATTAGCAGCATTGGGACTCCCAGAGGCCACACCTTGGGGGCTCACCGGTGCGGCAGTTGCGGCATTTTCGGGCTTACGATGCGGGCTGGACATGAGGTAAACATCTGGCGAATACCATGGCAGTGTGGGAGGAATGATTCGCAGGAGATTGAGCGGTAGAGCGGGTGGTATTCGGGATCGTAGGTAGTGTTAAAAGTTGAATTATGATGAAAAGGTACAAGCCTAGATACAAAGCCTAAGAAAGCTACAAGTTTAATTCTGGTGGCGGTTTCGGTCAAAGTGGAGACCAACTTACCATAGCCTACCAGTCCGTACCTCCCCCCAAAAATGCCCAAAGCCGGGTAACCTTAGGGGAGGGGTCCCCCGGATTCCAAGACCTAAATTAACGTATGTAGTGCGTCCAACGCCTCCGATACCTAAACAGTACCTACTTATTTGTAGTATATCACGTACCTAACCCCAGATTCTAGCACTATATAAACCTTTCGGTATCTTACATCTTTAAGTATTTTCTAGGTACTTCTTAATATACTAAACCATTAAAACCAATACGGCTCATTTTACCTTACCTATATCAATGACGATCTAAAACGCTAGAATATCCACGTGCTACTGAACCAGTGACCATCGAAATATACCAACCCAAACTATAACCAGCCAAATTCATACCAAAAGCATTCTAATCCCCAAGACCACTCCAAGAGTCTCCAAGAAGCCACCAAGAGCCGTGAATCGATTTTCTTAGATTCTATCGAGCCATCCTCCGCTTGATACGACCTCGTTACATTATAAATCGTTCTTTTTAATGTCAAGACCATCACGCCTCACGTCCATTGGACCAGCGAAATAACCACTCGTAGCACTAATGCTTGGTAGATCGAGATGTCTAATTAATGCCTAGTCTCCGGATGCTGTCGACTGACCGCTTGACACCCAAGAAGTAGGCCTTTCATCGCGATGAGGACGATGATCCAATCTACAAAACTTCGATCCCGGGCTTTCGGGGTTCTTGACCGCTTCAATGAGAGCCGAAGTCAGACAATCCTATAGAGCTCGGACTTGCGCTCTGACGTGTTGGCGTTCTTGTTGTCCGTCGTTAACTTCGGTTATTCTCTAATTCAACACACGTTGTTGCTCTCTCACTTATTACAGGCTATAACAATCTTCTCTATGAGGGATATGAGGGATAATACTTCACGATGGCCCGTGTGCTACTCGTGCTAGGTCGGCACTCCTGAGTCATGCTACGTTTGGTTTTACCATGAGCTGCCACGTTGTTCGTCCGACATGCATAGTCTTAGGTTTGCATAGTTGGTATAGGGCAGCTTACCTTTGAGGAAGCCTCAAACTGTTGCTTCCAAGACGCATGAAGCCTTGGGGTCGGCGTGATTATCTGCATATCTACGTCGTTTGTGTATCACATCAGTCAGAGTAAGGCAAGATGGCTTGCTTTTTCTTAGGCACACTACACAATAATGGCTTGCTTGCACTTATTACGGCAAACCATCCGAGAAGGGTTCTTAACTTCAACGGGACGATATGTTAAACGAATGCGTCGATCGTAGACAGAATTGTGTCAAGCACGGAACCACATTCCATGTCGTTAAGCTTACAGACAATAGGCCTGGGTCTCGGCCTCCTTATTATTCGTGGATTTGCAGGCCTCAAGATCCTTTCTCGGCCAATCATTCAACAACGTGCCCTTTTGACAATTCTTCACTCGAAGAAAATATCGAGTCAGAGGCTTCTTATACAACAAACTAATTCAGGAACAGCCGGCCCTAGGAGATCTAATCATTTCCCCCATTATTTCGCGGCATTCATAGCATAATTCCGAGTCGCATATTCTTCTCTGCTGCCACACGTGGTTGTGCGACGAGAATAGTTGGGTCATGTAACAGAACAGCGGCACCTCGGCTTCTAATCCAATATGATGAGACGGTGGAGTTTCGCAAGATCCAGTCATAAGAGTTTATACCTTACATACATGTAGATTGACGTAGCTATTTTGCAGAGCCTCATGATACTCGTCGTCGTTACAGCTCACGTATAGACAAGACTAATTATTAGTGTGTATAATGCTTTATATTCTCCATCAACGACGGTATTCTATAAAAGTAAATAATAAATTAATTAACACAATAAATAATGAACGTCTTATTCAAGTATACTCAACTTGGGCTATTCGTCCATCCGGTCTCTTTCCCATCTATCACTGGACGTCCATCGGATCACCTGCTTCGGAATATTCAGTATCTTCCTTTTCGCCATCACCTGATGTTTCAGGCTGAAAAAATATTCTCAATACCCAGGACTCGATTGCGTCGTCATGCTCGCCTGAAAACGTCTTTTTCGCGCCTCTCCCTGCCTGGCGTGACAAGTCTAGCAGGGTCGGACGATCACGGGGATCATGTCTCATGCATGCTGCAATCGTTTCTCGAAGTTCCCTATCAACATATCCGAACTGTTCTTCGTCGTCGAGTATTACCGGGCAATAGTGGAGCGGCTCACCATCTTGCCTTTGAGGTGCATCTGGCACCCTGCACCCCGTGATGAGCTGCCACATACTCTGTATAAACATTAGATTAGATTATCTCAAATTCTTGCTGTTTTACTCGGGAGCGTTACCCATGCAATTCCCCATACGTTCGTGGCATACGAGTAGTTACCAGCAATCGGTTGTTCGGAAAGCTCACAGCCGTCAGGATCTGTAGGCGCGATATGTTCCCATTCTACACCGAACTGTTCAGGGGCAAAGTATCCTTGTTTAGCCATTCGACGCCTATCGAGGTAATATACGTTCTTCTTGTTTTGCTTCATAACGCGGGCACATCCAAAATCTGCAAGCTATCGAATACTCTTGTTAGCACAAGAAAACTTACTTGTCTGATATGAATAAAATACCTTCAATCTAGGGATTAAATCATGCTCACCATCTCTGGCACCGAAGTCAGGAGGGGCGATGAATACTTGGAGGTAGTTAGTCACCGAAACCTACCGATAAGACAGCTTTCGTTACTCACTATTGCTAGGATCAATATCGAAATGAATCAGGTTCTTGCGAGCCCATCTGCGTCCCTCAACAGGGATTTCTTCGAAAAGATCATTTCCCAGGGTTTTCCCAACGACAACATCTTCTCCATGTTCTTGTCTCCTTACTAGATCATCAATCTCGTCGTCGTCTGCATGATCCTGGGGTCTTCCACGGCGCCTAGGGTGGAATTTCCGTGGAGGATAACTACAATGACGCGTCAGCTTTTATGCCATGTGTACTATATGTGCCTACCATATGAAAAGACCCGAAGAATTCGATGGCTTCGTGGCGTATGTAAATATCTAGGGATTCCTTACTCCATAGCGATACAGGCTTTAACCACTAATAATTTAATTAGCCAACAATTCGCAAAAGAAGGGGAAGGAAGACAAGCTCTTCACATACAACAATTCCAGAATGACCAAAGGACACGGTTAGGAATATTCTCGGACATTCGGTGTATTTTAGAAATAGCGTGGGCAAGATCACCAAGTTGCATAAACTCGAGAAGGAGGAAATCCTTATAATCTAAGCTCCACGACCTGATAAAGTCAGGATCAACTGTTTTCCCTTGCTCTAACATTTTAGTTACTGTCCTAAGGTTAGACTGCCAGGTTTCGAGTTCATAGCGCCTTGAATCCTTTCTCTCTTCGTGTCGTGCAAATTTCTCTAGCATCTGTTCGGGCTCGTTATCCAGTCGCCACCTCCGATTGGGACCCGCTGGAGGTGTGCCACTACGGCTCTCGTCGCCACTGGATTCTCCTTCAGAACTTGAATCATATCGAGGTATCTCCTGGAATTCAAATTTTTCTTTTGGTGGCATTCCTATCTCTACGGGGTCGATGGCCTGGATAGTATGAGCCGCTCGAGACACATGCTACGAGGTAATTAGATAAAGCTTATAAAAGTGAGTGGTAGTGGGTATAGGTTACCCTCATCATTTCCTCTTCATGACGAATATCCAAGCTATACCATCCCTTAAGACCTATTTTCAGTACGATATCTCGGTCATCACGTCCAACCTCTGAACCTCGCCACTTAAAATGAACAGTTAGTCCCAAACCACCATATCCTAGGTGTCTTATATAATCGAATCTTCCCTGCTGAAGAAAATAGTTTTTGGCCTCATCGAGTCTTTTCTGTGCCCGGTCGTTAAGGTTTCTAACCCCGTCAACCATGTAAGGGTTCCAATAATATGACGGAAAGGGCCCATCTCGGAGGTTAGGTGAACCTCCTCTTGGAAATGGGTGTGCCAACCAACTCCCCCTGTTTCGGGCAAATTCCTCGGCGCTAGGTTCTCTGTAGCCCCATCGTCGGTATCGAAAGAACCTCCAATTCTGCGCTCGATACTTTTCCTCGAAGATGGTGGGATCATAACTGACCACATCTGGACCATCCAAGCCTCCGTATGATGCCATTGTAGTTGTAGCTTATAATGTAGAAGCTCTGACTAGTCCGCCGAAAGACAAATCAAGAGTAGGTTCCACTGGATACTTATTGTTATGGCACTAAATAGATCTGGATAATATATGAACAAAGAAGGAATTGCTTACGGGTGATATCTCTAGCGGTTGCTGCCATACTGTTTGCGGGAAAATTGCTTTGATTAGGGATGTGTAAAACAAAGCGTTGATAGAATTACATAGTAGTCTAGGGTGTGGCGTCTAGGATCTTTTATACTATAAGATATTTTAGGTAGGTAGTTATTCATATTTATAATTACCTAAACTTATCCGGTTGAATTCTTGATCCATCGAAGGTATCTTTGATACCAAACCTCATGTTAGGATTTTTCACCAGCCGGCTATTTAGAATCATTGGCATCATTAGTAGACTCCCATTGGACCATGGCCGATTCCTACATGTAAACCTTGAAAGCTTAGCGCTGTTGTTGAGCCTCACGAGCTAGGGTCACATCACAACATGAATGCGGCTGATTCCAGACTCAGCTGAGACTTACAGCTCTGATATGGTCCTGGGTCCTTGATATCTGTCATAGCGCGCATTGAATAATTCCTATATTCGTTCACGTACGAAACGAGGAGAGCATAGGCGTGTTTGCTACATGCTTGTTAGTCTCCTGATAATTTAATATGTTAGCTGTTTGATATGAGGTTGCAAACGTCAGGTGGATATTTAGATGTAGGTAGATCTGATCAGCGTGATGCTATCTTTAGCGTATTGGAGCATTGGAGCATTAATTCAAGCATTAATAACGGCCCTTCAAAACTAGGAATTAACGCTAGTAAGATCACGGGGGTATATATACCTGGTATTTAGGTACTTAAGGCATGCAGGTGCAGATGCGATACTCCATTGGATCTTTTAACTTTTCGATGAGAAACGGAAGCGGAGCAGTGGAAACGGAAAGAACGTACTGGCCGCCCCGCTTACTAAAGGCACCGAACTGGTATGTATGAAGAATAGGTACATACGAGAAGGGTTAGTCAGAGTCTGGAGATGCAAGAGATTCCCGACTCTGTATGTACCTACATCTCACATATTGCTGTACCTTGTACACACTTCATGCATGTTTCGCCGTTTCATTTGTGTGGACTAGCTGACTGGAGACCTCTGAGACGACCGGCTATGGCTGGCTTTTTCAGTTGCAATCCTTTCGTCATCTGTCATAATTGCATTTTGATTGTACCGCGTACCGATGTTCCATGTTCCATGTCCAATTGTTCCAACCCAAACTTTTCCAAGTTATTTACTGCACTTACGCCAACCATTCTTCTTCTGGTTGCGTTTTTAACTTATTTATACATCCTCTTCTTCTTCTTCTTCCCATTCCGTCAACTCGGAAGTCTGCAGTAGGAATCCTGCAAATTTTCGCACTTGTTGCGACTCGTTTTACTATTGTATTCTTCATATCTCTTTCATCTTCTACTATTTCTTTTTCTTCTAAGCTTGTAGTTCACTTGTGGTTCTTGTGGCGGCTACCTATCATTTCAAAATCCCATTCGTTCCCACTTTACTGTTAGCTGCGTTACTTCGTTGTTGGCCTGTGGTTGGAGAACGCCACACCAAACGAACAGTGACAACGAGCAGAGCATAATTGAGACTCGATTATTTTACACGAATTATAGAAAGACAAATTACGACCCATAAACATACCCTGCTGGTGCTGCAGACAGTCAACTAATTTTCGTCATTTTTGTCGTGCCGCACCCCCTCTCATCTCTTACGTGCATCACAGTTGACCGTTGACCGTTGATCCTGGATAAGCGCGTTTATACATAACGCCCCTCCTAACCCAACAATCCGTCGTCACAATGCGTCGCGCTTCCGTAGATTTGACCGACCCCTCTCGAAATATCGAGGAATCAATAGGCACTCCAGACCCGACATCTATAGATTCTGATCTAGATATGACTTTGACAACAGATGATGAGGGCGCTAGAATATACACCCCGCCTCCTCACATAGCCGCACGATTTTATCGACCTAGTCAGAATCGTCGAAAAGAGTCGGCCGCCTCGTCGCGTCGTAATTCGATTTCCTCTGCGCATTCGCGGTCTTCGCATGGCTTCAATCACCATGGCGGCCCGCAGAGTAAATACATTGCCCAGCAGATGCGTCGTGCCTCGATCCTCGAAGATCGCAAGGCCCGTCTTGCCGATAGGGCGGCGCACGCTGAGAAGGTGCGCTTGAGAGCGGCCATGGCAAAGGCAGCCCACCACAAGACTTCTAACTTAGAGGAGCGGGCGTTGGCTGCTGCTCAGGCTAGAGAGAAGAACCTAGCCGAAATCGTCGCTGCTTGTGCCGAAGAAGTAAAGCGGGCCAAAGCAGTGGCTGAAAGCATGAAGGAAAAAAGGGAACAGGAACTGCGCAAGCTCAAGTCCCAGATGGAGGAGCGATTGGCTGAGGCGGAGAAGAGGAGAGAGGAATTACGCAGTCGCCATACAGCCAAACGTTCTAGAGGCCAGAGCATAATGACGAAGAGATCTGACACGAGTAGTTTGCCAGAGGAAGAGGAACACGAATCCTCAAGCATGAGTGATGTCGTGCCCATGAGCGAGGATGTAGCGGTGTCCAAGATTCAATGGTGGTGGAGAGGAGTACTGAGAAGGATGGCGGCACGCCAATTTTCCGAGCTCGGTTTGAACATTGATAGCGTCAGAGATACCTCATTTGAGCAAGTGACCGAACTTCTTGCCCAAGAGAGGGTCCTTCTGCTCACTTCAAGAGTCTTGCGCATCTGCGGCTTACAAGAGGGCGACCCGGGGTCAGTGGATGAGATGACCGCTGTTCGCACGTTCCTGAGCGCTTTCTTAATTTTAGGCCATCCTACCCAAGTCCTTAGCAATAAAGATCATAGGGGAGAACAGGAGCAGGTTGGATCTTCTCAAGGGCAACCCATTCCTCATGATGATCTGGCTAATCCACAGTTACAGGATCTCGTCGGCAAGGCACGAGATTTGCTAATCTCCTTTGAGAATATCCTTTCTCGATTGACCTCGATGAACAATTATACAGTTCCGCCAGCGTTGCGGGCAGCTTTACCGGAATCCTATGCGACATTCCACAATGCATTCATAGCATGGAAGGCTCGTGATTCAAATGCGTTGGTCGAAGTCATGATCCTACAATTCGTGGAACTTGACGCAATACTCGAAACGGTTAAAGATGGCACCGAAGAAGCCGTTGCTGATTCCTACCGACAAAGCATCAAAGACAACCAGCTGATGCTGATGGTCCGGATAAAGAGGCTTGCCGGCGCCGAGCGAGGAAAGAAAATGATTTTTGATGCCGTCAAGCAAGCAAGGAAGGCTAGGGCTGCGAAAAGACCTGCAGGCGACATGAAGCCACGAGCCACCGAACATGATATTAACAATGATAACTCTGTCGGAAGCAACGCAACAGCCGATCATGTTATTTCGTCTCAATTACAGACGCTCACGCCACCTCCTTCTCCACTCCGGGAGAAAGAGCTGAAATTTAACATAAGCCAGCCGACTTACCCCCCGATCCTCCCGGACAATCGAGTAATCGTCCACGAGTTGGCTATCAATCGGGAGTATAGCATCGAATACCAGCATTTCCAAGAGCAGCATAAGCTTCGCATGGACCCCCTATTTCAAGACCTAAAGAGCGGCCCGAGGGACGAAGAGAAGGAATTTCATTATCTCTTGATAATGGCCAACTACATCAGAGACAGACTTCAGCATCTAGTCAAGCCTGGTTCATCTATGCACACTTTTATCGGTGAAATACTCGACACTGAAGTCTCACAACAGCAATTCTTAGCCGGTAGCTTTTCGTATGAGCGATTCTTCTCGTCTATGGGGTCTCTTCTCCCAAAGCTTTGCGCTCCGGTTCGTGACGACGAGGTAAAAGATTTAGTTGAGAATAAACTGAGTCAAGGACACATTGTCGACCGCCTCGAGGCGCTCCTTTCATTTATTGATACTATGCTTTACGATTACGCGAACTACATGTTAAAAGTTGCAGCACCAAGTCTCGTAGAGCATGCTTCTGCATACGAAACGAAGAGATTTGCCGAGGAGCTGGAGGATGGCACGATTACGCTTCATCGCGCGGAGACTTCTTGGCGAACCGCGCGCAATAAAGTGCTCGCGGAAGTCTCGCGCCGTGACCCCGAGGGCATCAATCACCCACGTTCGCGGCCCACTCCGGACAAGATTTATTGGCAGATGTTATTAGACGAGTTCACACAACCATCACCATCAGATGAAACTGTGCCGGAACCACTCGCCCTCGATGCAAAACGTCGTGCTCGTATAGGCCGTCAAACAATGCGCATCGTTACAGCGGGTGCCATCCTCTTACAGTGCAAGAATATGCTCAAGCGCGATGTCCGAGCCCCTTGGAGGACAGAAGCTGGTCGCATCTTGACGGTCCTCGAGTCTATGGATAACGATTCGAAGCCACTCCCTCAGTCTACGGCTACGCACGGCATCATGGCGGCACTCGAAGCAGGGCGATCGATGCCGACAGCCACTAAAACACACCTACAAGCTCTTGTAACAAAGGTACTTGCTGCCAGCATGGATGTCAAACGCGACAATACGGACCCTGGAGAACCTGTATTAAGGCTGCTCCTAACACGAATCAGAGGTCACATCCTAGCTAGGTTGCAAGCCGGTTCCGCGAGCGAAAAGGTCAAAGCCACTAGTACAGCTGGGGAAAAGCTCGCAAGCCTCGGACTGCCCGAGTTTGGAGAGAAGGTGCGAGAGATCGTCGATGAGATTGTTAAAGTAGGAGTTGTAGATCGAGAAGCCCATGGAGTATGGTGGGAAGAGGTAGCTGAGAAGGTGAGCAGAGAGGATTCAGTCCCTACATCATCAGCTGCGTAAGTGCGGAGAGTAGCAGCAGTTGGGAAATGCATTCGTCGTCACATGCGTGAGACGTGGAGTATACATTATTGATAGGTTTTATTTATTGGCTCGGGTTTGGGTCTCTGGTTTCGGTTCAATTCCTGAATTGGCGTTTTCTTCGGGTATACATTCGAATACGTTTTCAAGACGGATGATGTATTGGATTTTGGAACTGGATGGAACACCTTTTTGGAAGGATACCTTTTGCACCTTTTGAGTCAGCGCACATTTCGGGCTTGTGATATTGATTTAGCATTGCTTAAGAGCCTTAGAAATATAATTCAAGCTTATCATTTTAGAATGATGCTAGCGAAGAATATTCATACAGTTTGTACAATTAACTACATTGTTTATGCGGATTCGGGGGACTAGCAAGATACACGTGTAGTATATGAAGGTTTGGACTATAGAGATATGAGGTATTTTCAGTATAACTAAACATTTATATTCTTTAACGGGTGATGATTTATACGTCGCTATTTCTTCAGAAAGTGATTACCCAATTTATATTTCGTACTTGCCTCGGATAGGTACCTTTAATAGGTACATAAGATAGGCACGTGATAACGAGACAGCGAGACAGCGGGGCAAACGCGAGGCGCGTCTTCGGTTCGTTCCTTAAGTTCATTCCTTAAGTACTTAATTAATGTCACTTCTCATACTCGAAAGCGTTTAGAGGCTACAAATAGCGTCTAAAGAATATGCCTTTCTAATGACTTGAATGGCACTTCTAGTCAATCCTATATTTATATTCGTCGCCTTGTAGCTCACCATTAACGACGTTAAGAATTATGGCACAATCACAATTAACCGGTGAGTTTCTATAGGCAGCATCTCATTAGCAATTTTGAATGTAAGTTAATCACATATTAAACGCAGATGCGGATACCATCCGTATCCTCGTCGCCACTGATAATCATGTTGGTTACGAGGAACGAGATCCGATCCGTGGCGATGATAGCTGGAAGTCATTCGATGAAATTATGAATTTAGCCCGGAAAGAAGATGTAAGCAAGTTCGGCGTCTCAGAGTCCTGCTTATAGTTGCTTACGAAGTAGGTTGATATGGTTCTACTAGCTGGAGACTTATTCCACGATAACAAGCCGTCCAGGAAAGCCATGTTCCAGGTTATGCGATCATTGAGGAAAAACTGTCTTGGCCTGAAGCCATGTGAAGTACAGTTCCTGAGCGATGCGAACGAAGTCTTTCAGGGTGCCTTTGGACATGTCAACTATGAAGATCCCGATATCAATATCTCCATCCCTGTCTTCTCCATCCATGGCAACCATGACGATCCTAGCGGCGAAGGTAACTTTTGTTCTTTGGATCTACTTCAAGTCGCCGGACTTGTGAACTATTTCGGACGTGTGCCCCGAGCAGACGATATCGAAGCTAAGCCAGTTCTACTTCAGAAAGGCATGACTAAATTAGCACTCTACGGATTAAGCAACGTGCGAGATGAGCGTATGTTTCGGACATTCCGTGATCATAATGTCAAGTGGTTTAGACCGAACCAACAATCAAGCGATTGGTTCAACCTCCTTGCCGTTCACCAGAATCATCATGCTCATACTGCTACCGGCTATCTGCCCGAGAATATGTTACCTGAGTGGCTAGATTTGGTCGTCTGGGGTCACGAACACGAGTGTCTGATTGATCCTTCGCATAATCCAGAGACTGGCTTCCATGTTATGCAACCAGGCTCCTCGGTTGCCACATCTTTAGTCCCAGGCGAAGCCGTAGCCAAACACGTCGCCGTGGTAAGCGTCACGGGGAGAGATTTCAAAGTAGAGAAGCATCGGTTGAAATCAGTCCGCCCTTTCATGACCGCCGAGATTATCCTAGCAAACGATAAGAGGTTCAAAGGTCTAGATAAGAAGAAAGAAAACCGCCAGGAGCTCACGCGAAAATTAATGGACGTAGTCGAGGAAATGATCGAAGAAGCTAATGCCGAGTGGGAATCTATTCAGGAGGGTGATTCTCTAGACGGTGAACGACCTCTACCCTTAATTCGTCTAAAGGTTGAGTACACTGCTCCAGAAGGAGGCCATTACGATATCGAGAATCCGCAGCGATTCTCCAATCGGTTCCAAGGAAAGGTTGCAAATACCAACGATGTTGTATACTTCTATCGGAAAAAGACGGCGCAGAGTAAGTGAAGCGACAGATTTTCCAATTGGAAATATTACTAATACGTAATAGGGAGAACTGCAAAAGACACAGAATTATCAGAAGAGCTATTAGCAGCCTTAGACGATATAGACGACATTAAAGTCGGCAAGCTGGTTGAAGAATTTTTGTCTGCCCAAGCACAATCCCTGAAAATTCTTCCACAAGCACCATTCGGTGATGCAGTTAACCAGTTCGTTGACAAAGACGACAAGCATGCTATGGAATCGTTTGTGAGCGAGTCTCTCTCGGAGCAAGTGAGACAGATGCTACTATTAGATGGCAACGAAGCCGACCCTGAAAACATGTATACAGCAATGGGACATATTAAACAGATCCTCGAGAAGCAGTATACTGCAGGCAACCTAAAACAGGCAAAACGACTTAAATATAAACCAAAGCCGGACCTTTGGGACTCCGATCTCGATGGTCATTGGGAAGATCAACCCCAGGCAATCGATCACGAGACAACTACTACCAAGACAACGCCCCAAATAAGCCAGCCCAAAGGCCGCGGGAGAAAAGCAGCACAAGTTATAGAAGATGAGGAGGACGATATGGAGGACGTCGAGCCGCAACCGCCTGCGCCAAAGACAAGGGCAAGAGGTAGGCCAGCAGCAGCAGCAGCAGCTAAACCTAAGGCAACCCTAGCGAAGAAAGCGCCTGCCAAAGGCCGAGGTCGTAAAGCTCAGGTATTCGAACAGTCAGAAGAAGAGGAAGAAGACGTTGTAATGGATGACGACGATTTCGATCCCCCGCCGCCACCACCAAAACGCACTACGACGAGAACTACAACGACGAGGGCGGCATCTACTAGGTCATCGCAGACAGCGAAGGCTGCGTCTACTGCTGCTGCGTCCAAGGCGGCCCCGAAGCCACGCCAGACGAAATTGAACTTTTCGCAAAAGGCGTCGCAGCAGGAGCCGTTGGAGATTAGTGATGATGAGATTTCAGATGATTTTGAGTCGGTGCCGGAAACTAGGACTCGGAGGCGTTGAGATATGCTGAGTAGAATGTGAAGACTTATTAATATTGTAGTTAAGCCAGACTTACGGCGTGTCTATCTAGTTGGCTATGCGATGTTGCTATCTGAGATTACTTTTATGCTAATGATGAAATAATCGGGTTGTTAGCCAGTTCTACTTGGTATGTCCACCTAAGTCACATATCATATGGTACATCTTGAGGCTAGGCAATGGTAGGCGTTAGGGGCGTCGCTTATTGGAGTTATCGTTTAGCCACGGAAGAGTATTTTAAGTGGTTGCTAAAAGCGGATAAATTGAGAAAAGTGTTCTTAATAATGGTGCTGCTACTTATATATTCCCTTAGATTCAACCGTATACGTCGCCAGAGTCTCCAGCACTATTAGTGCCTAAGGCAGGACCACTTCGAGTAGTTCATAGGTATTAACATAGCTCAGCTATTATGGGAATATATCAAATGCTTCCAGTTAATTAATACTTTACTTTAATAGGCGATGTTGACTCAGAAAGCTCATTCAGAAGCTTGAGGATTATTTGAAGTTTTACTTCGCTAGTTATCGCCATTCGAGTCTCGCTTCTGTAGATGAAAAAAACCCCACCCCTAGTGTTGGCAACCCCCGGCGGCTATAATAGGTACCTGTCTCACGTCCGTAGATATCGTTTTAGCAGATATTCCGAAATTTGACTTTGCTCGACTGCACTAGGGCTGCGTTGATAGTTTAAGGGGCCGAGCCGCGGCTACTAAGGAAGCTAGTTGGTCTTATTATCCGTGCGGTATATATATTTAGATGGCCCGGTATGGCATCAGAGATCTTGTTCTCTTCATTGCTGAATATAATCCCTTAGGGTTTTAAGTTATTTCTTTGGACTAAGCTGTTAGGGGCGAGTTGTAGTGATCATAGTGTCGGCCTATTTCCTTGTCTGTAAATAGGCTTGGGAATATTTTGTATATGACTTAGGTAGGCTATAGAATTAAGGTTCTTTAGAAGGCGCTCTAGAGTTCGTGGCTCGTACGCTTGATCGTTGTATTATGGTGGTGTCTTGCGTAGTCGTGTAAACTTGGCAATACGTCTATGCTCAACGGGCCGGAATAAGGGGCTATATAATGCTTCAGGGACGAGAATTGGAGTAGTATATCCACAGCATATTGTATAAACGCTAGTAGTGAAAAGGAGAATGACATTATCATGTTTCTATTGTGATTTGACTCGAGAGGTTTACATTAGGGATTTTCTCGCGTGGTTGATTTCTATCATGGGTTAAGACCTGCGCTATCTTCGTAGACACCCGTGTGTTGCGTAGGCAGGTATCTAAGGCAGCCTTTACTATAAAAGTTGTCTGTTGCACCCCTGAGTGCCAACTAGGGGCCAATCAAGACCCTGTAATAACCCTGTAATACTAAAACTTCACATTTATTCAAAAGGAATATTATACCATCCAGCCTCTCGTTAATATCACTTGAGTTATTAAATATCCCTCGTACGAATAATATACGACCTTTAACATCTCACCCAACATCATTTCGACGGTGGTGTAAGGAACCCAACCACCACTAGGTCTCGGTATACACTTATAGTTGGTTTCAAACCATCCACACACCCTACCAAATCCGCACATTTAAAGAAGACAACAAGACTACGCAGTCACTGGAGGTGTGGTGTAGTCCTGCAGTCTCATATGTCCGTAGACTAATAGTTAAAATGACCACTGGATGCCACTCGAACACGCAATATGACGGAGATTTGGTTTAAGACGAGATATCTTTTCATTGAACACCGTCGCCCTTTAATATCACCTAATGGCAGAAGACAACAACATCTAAAAGTTACTTAGCAGAAAAGATGTGTCCCGTCACTAATATTTCCCAATGAGCCCGCCGTAAAATCCCCAGATCATCCAGAGATGCCTGCTCCCCCTTTTCCAAGATGCGCTTCACACTCCCGATCCTCCTATTCTCGCTAACCGCATCCTCTCTCCCCGAACCCCCCTCCTCCTCCCACCACAAGTCCAACACCGCACACAAGAAAAGCAGCAGCAAGCCCAAACCCAACTCCCAGCACCAACCCAAGTACTTCCACGAAGCAGGCGGCACGCTCGAGCTGGGCCACTACGACGCGCGGTTCTTCCGGGGCGTGGTGCCGTACGCGGAGCACGGGCCGGCGCTGCAGCGGCTCATCCGGTCGTGGCTCGCGACGACGCACGAGCTCGGCGTGGACACCTGGCTCGCGCACGGGACGCTGCTGGGCTGGTGGTGGAACGGCCGCGTGATGCCCTGGGACTACGACCTCGACGTGCAGATGCCGACGGCCACGCTATCGTACCTAGGGCGCCATTTCAACCGCACGCTGCACGATTACCGATTTATCGTCGACGGTGGGGGAAGTGGTGGGGAGAAGATAATCGCAAGCGGGAATATCGATATTGACACTAGTAATAAAGACGAGAACGGGGATAGAAATAGAGACAGCGGTATAAACGACCAAGACATCGTCCACATCAACAAAACGTACCTCCTAGACGTAAACCCGCACCACACGGACCTGGCCCGCGGCAACGGCGCCAACATCATCGACGCGCGGTGGATCGACACGGGGACGGGGCTTCGTCGACATCACGGGGCTGGCGGAGCGGGACGCGGCGGGGGCCCCGGGCGTCTGGAGCTGCAAGAACGCGCACCGGTACCGCACCCGTGAGATCTACCCCGTGCGGCGCACCGAGTTCGAGGGCGTGCCTGCCCGCGTGCCCTACGCGTTCGATAAGATTCTTACCGACGAGTATGGCGCTAAGAGTCTTGTTAATACGGAGTGGGCTGGGTGAGTAGACTATATTTAATACAGCTTATACTATTTGTTGTTGTTGTTTTGGTGAGGGTAGGGGGGGGGTGGTTAATACGCATTTATCCCCTCTCTTTGAATTCTATACTTCTTCTTCCACCCTTTCCGACGTCTTAAAAAGGTGAACGGTAGGGAGAAGATTGCTAACCGGTATGATAGACATCGCTGGGTGCCGGAGCTTAAGGAGTGGGTTAAAAACCCGGAGCCGCGGCCGGGTGACAAGGAGAAGGTTGCGAAGCAGCAGCAGGATGGGAAGGCTGTGGTGGTGGTTGTGGAGAAGACGGTTGTAAAGGGGGCTCAATAAGAGCGGCTATACGAGAGGGCATAGAGCTGTTGCTTATGGTAAACTCTTCTCCTAAGTTTAGGTTCTGGGAAATGTATGGGGTTGGCTTATGATGAGAACGCTTTGGTAAGATCCTATATATACATGTGCCTTCTCATACAAGTAGGCCAAGGTAGAAATAATCTAGTGTACGCGTCAGCACTCATTAAGGGCCGCCTTTAAGCAAAAATATCCCGAAGAATATGTGAGAATTACCACCATACGCACCTTTCCCCTTGCTGAGCTCATCTTCATTTCAGGGGTAATTAAGGGTAAAAAAGTTATACCAAGAGTAAAAGCATCCCACACCCCTTAAAAACATTCGTTAATATTGTTTAAACAACTCGTAGCTCGTAAAATATACGCTTATCCGCTTGTCTGTAGACCAATCCAACTTAACCCATTCATCCCTAAACGCCATAGCCATGCAATAAATCATAAAGTCCTTTCCCCCTTATATCGCCCAGCGTAAGAAAAACGTAATATACTTAGTAGAATCGCATATCCGTATCATATCTCAACACATCACCGATTCCTCTTCGCCTCCTCCTCAGCCTGTTTCTGCTTCTTCATACGTTCCTCCGCCGCTTTAGCTATGATCTCCCGTCTACTCACCGCGCCCTGCCCCGCCGCCGCCGCAGCAGCAGTACTTCCACCCCCCACACTCCCACCTCCAAGCACAAACTCCCCGCCCGTCCACCCGCCATGATCATACGCCACCTCCTCCTCCTCTTCCCGCCGCAGGCTCGTAAAACTCGCCGCCTCCCACATTCCGCCCCCCACGCGTCCAATCCGCGCGCGCAACCTCCCTCTCGATCTGATGCGTCAGGTCCCAGAACGCGCGGTCGTGGTTCTGATGGACGTTGTGCGCGAGCTCGTGGCACAGCGTGTTGCGGATGGTCTTGTAGTCGCGGTACCCGTCGTACGCATCCGTGCGCAGACGGAGCTCGATGACCTCGCCCCCGTTGCGGTTTAGTCCCAGGATCCGCGTCGTGCCCTCGTGCGAAGACTCCGTGTACGATAGCGGGTCCATCTCCGTCAGCAGGCCGACGCTGAACTTGTGCGTGCGCATCGCGGCGCGGATCCCCGGGTCGGCTTTTAGCCGCTCGAGGAAGGCGAGGGAGCGCTCCGGATGCGGCAGGTTGGGGAGGGGGCGCACGGTCGCGAAGGTGTACGTGCTGTCTTCGAGAACGCGCTGCGAATCCCGCCGCGAGTACGCCTTGGGTAGGTTGCGCCGCGCCGCAGCTAGGTGTGCTTGTCGCTCCGCTGCGCTTTGAGAGGCCGATGCTAGGGAGGCGATCTCCTCGGTCGATGTGCCGATTAGGGTTATCTTCTTGTCCTGGAGATCGGTGACGGGGCGCTCGGCGAAGGGGGCTTTGAGCAAGCCGAGCTTCGAGATCATGAGCTTCTGGTTGCTGACGGGGATGAATAGTTCATCCTGGATTTGGGCAGCAAGGTCGGCGACGGTGGCGGTTAGGCCTATAGTGAAGTTGTGCGGTTTTCCGTGATGTGTGAGACTGATAGTGATCTCGCCGGATTCAGGAGTGTATCTTATTTTGGTCTGCCATATTTATAGTTGCGCGATATTGGAATGGAGGTTGGATCGGAGATAAAGGTATTTTTATATTTACCTTATAAGGAGGATGTAAAAAGATGTTGATAGGTAACTTTATCGATGATAGATAAAGATTATACGTATAGTTATGAAATAATAAGATATTAAAGAAAGAAAAATCAGCCTTACCTATTGGCTTCGTAGAATTTATGATTTCTTTATAACCATTCCTATCGAAGATTCTACAAAGTGTGGTTCACTTACATTGTAACAGGTATGTATGTGTTGTAACAGTTATGTAGGGTAGCTTTGTAATCCGTCGGTACGTCAGAAGTCGGATGCCTCAAATTGCCAAGAGATTCGATGGACCCGTTTTCCCACGTTTGTATCAGGTACGACCGTACGAGTCGATGCCGAGTCGATGCCGAGTCCCCGTTCGAGTTTACTCCACCATATTAAATGCCAGCCAATAGGGAAATAATACATTATGTGACATCATTCGAAATGTGGCTAGTAATCTAATCTTGGATATTTCCAATTCATTTTCGTTCTTGAACAAGCCACAATTAAAAGACCAGGTAGCACGGCACTAGTAATTCTCCAGGGATCCAATCATACGTCAATCGCGTCGCAGGTGTAATTGTGTCCTTTCAAAGAAACATTCTTAACCAAGAGTCTAATAAGTCATTTCTGACCTCTGCCGGTCAACAATAACAGCACGTCTGTAAATCCTCCCTTTTGAGTCCCTCGTATAGGCTCAGTTTCTATATGACTACCTATTTAAGGTCTATCCGTTGACGCGATTTACAACCTCATCGTTTTGAAAAAGCCCTAGGAGCTTTGCTCCCTCTAAGCAACCATGCCGTTAAACATCTTCCGAGTCCTGGGTAGGTACCAATGCGACTAGATGTTTGTCGTAAATAGATATTCTAACAATTATGTTTAGGAGACTTCTCCCATTTAGCGTCTATCGGGATCCTCTTACACAAGATGATCGAGCTCAATGTTAGTTGCGTCCCGCGGTTTGGAGAGTTTGGGGGTAACGTCTAACAGCTAGCTATTTTAGGGCGCTTCTGGTATCTCGTTCAAATCACAAGCTTTGTATCTAATTGTTTACGTTACCCGATATCTAGGTATGTTATTCTATAACAGGGCTTAAGAGTAAGGCAGAAGAGTAAGGCTAACGAATTATCGATAGATCTCTTCAGCACGTCGAGCATCTACAACATCATCTTCAAGATTCTCTTCATCAGTAGTCAGGGCTACATCATCTACCTAATGACCACCAAGTACAAGCCGACCATCGATCCGAGCCAAGATACCTTCCGCGTCCAATATCTTCTGGGTGGTGCTGCCGTCCTCGCGATTCTCCTTCCGTATAAGTATACATTTTCGGAGATCATGTGGGCGTTCTCGATCTGGCTGGAATCCGTAGCTATCCTTCCTCAACTGTTCATGTTGCAGAGGACCGGCGAGGCTGAAGTCATTACCACCCACTATCTCTTCGCGCTCGGCATCTACCGCACTCTCTACATCCCCCCCAACTGGATCTACAGGTACCTCACCGAGCCCGACCACAAGGCTGACTGGATCGCCATCGTCGCCGGTCTCATCCAGACGGTTCTATACAGCGACTTCTTCTGGATCTACTACAACAAGGTGCTCAAGGGCAGGAAGTTCAAGTTACCCGTATAAGCACTTTCGTACGCATCTTGCTCCCCACCATGGTGGATGAATAACGACTTTGGTGTCTCAATGTGGCTCGGATATTGCCGTGTCTACAAGATAGTCACAAGTCTAACCCACAAGCGACGCTGGGCCCGGGCAAGTATCGCCCACGTCTAGCGGGCATGAGGTTGAGGAGGGTGGACCGGATGATGTCTTAGTATTAGAACATGTCTTCACGACGTGTCGGTGTGCATGGCTGGCGTTAGGTTAGGCGGGGGTTGACGGTTTCCCGGCCTCAAAGTGCTTGGCCGTAGGGAGTCTTGCTCTGAGCTTGATGTAACTGTACATAAAATTTGCGTTCTAAAGTAATGAAAATTATTATGCTAGAGTTTTTCGTTTCTGAGTGCCACAATTGGCCTGGTTAACGTTGAATTACAACTATATTTTTGGAGATAGCTTTGTGGACGTTCATGATCTGGAAAAAATGAGACGCGGTAGAGTTGCTTGTTAAATGGTATAAATGGTATATATGGTGCAGTCTCGGACTCATGTTCGAAACTAAGTATTTACAAAGTAGATATCGCAAGCGCTGACAGCTCATCAGCGGATATAAAGCTCCTAGACGCCAACCAGAGCGCTTTTCTAACCAGCATGCCCCCTCCTCTCCTCCCCCCTTCTCCCCATCATTATCATATAATCATCCCCAACAACCGCCTCGACAATTCCAGTTGCCACGTAGTCCCAGTCCCTAATAGTAATTATTCCCCTTCTCAAAGTAATACGGCCCAACCGGTCTCCTCGGGACCGGCGACTGGACCTGTAGTCCGGGCGAGGAGTTACCGGTATTACTCGAGCCCGCGTACTTGACCAGCGGCCGCGGCTGTAGATAACTCGGCTGCGGCTGCGCATCACCGCTGCCCGTCGAATTTCCATTCTCGCTCGTATCCGTCGTAAACGAGTACAACCGAGTCAGGCCCTCGCCGTGCCCCTGTCCCTGTCCCTGCCCCGACGCAGCCAAATGCCCATCACCACCGCCATGTCTTTCCCTCTCCGGACTCCGCTGACTGCCCACGCGTACGAGATGCGCTCGTTGTCCGCCGTTAAGACTCTGCTGGCGCGCGAGCGATAGCCGCGCTGATGTGGAGCGGGGGATTGTACTACCGCCGCCGCCTCCCTCGTAGCTTAGCGGTGACGGGCGTCGGTCTGTGCGCATGCTGGTGCTCCTGTATGGGCCGTCGCCTTCGGAACTTAATGGCGAGACGGGAAATACGGGGCCGAGACCGTCATCGACGGAAGGGTCTGAAAGGCGAGGCGGGCGGGAGCGCACGCGAGATGTGCGCTTTGCGGGAGGTGCGGAAAGCCTTGTGGCGTGCTGTGTGGTTTGCGCCATTGCTGGGTATTCTGTTGCAGATGGTGCGGCCACTAGTGTTGATGCCGGAGCTGGAGTGGAAGCCGGGGCGAACCGCTGCTTCGTGTCTGGCGTGAAGTCGCTGCTGAAGTTGGCCGCTCGGTTGTGGTTCGTGGGCGTTGGAGAGGTGTATGTCATCTGGAATATCGAGAGGTCATTAGAGAGTGTGTGGGAATGGGAGTGATTCATAAATCCACGGCTCCCAGAGTTAGGGCTGAGTTGTGGCGGTGGGCTGGGTGGGAATTTGCTTTGTGGCTCTTGTTGCTGTCTCGCGCGCCGGCGCATGAAAAGATATGTAAGTATAGCTGAGAGCAATGATGATGCGATTGCGATTCCTATGACCAGGCCCGCGATGGCCCCTGGTGTGAGTGATGACCCTTGAGTCGAGACGTTACTTGCGCTAGCCTTGAAGTATTGTTAGTTAAGTCTATAATTTAATATCTAAAGCTCTTTTTAACTATTAAAAAAGGGTAGGCTTATACGTACCGTAGCAGCGCTCTCTTGGGCATTCGCGACACCCGCTGTGGTAGCGGCTACTGCTGGCAGTTCATCGGTAGCGATACTATTCGCTTGCGACGAAGTAACGAAGGCATCGGTTGTTGCTAATGTAGTAGCTCCTGTTGTAGGTGATATCGGTTCTAGAGTGCGCGCTGCCTCACGCGCGGATGATATGGCACTAGATGCCGATTCTGAGACTTGCGCAAGCGATGTCGAAAAGGCGGCGGACACGCTGGCCGCAACGCTGCTCGATACGCTGGTTGACACCCTGCTGGATATGAGACTACTTACAACGTCGGCTGGTGATTTAGGGGTTTTGCCGTCGCTGTCATTATCATCGCCCTCTTTACTCTTATCATCCTTCCCACCGGCCTGGCGATGTTGGAGGTGGTGGTCCTCTAATGTGGTTGCTATTGGTAGAGAAAGGGCCACTGTGGTCGGGGTGAGCAACGCCGGCTGGAGTTGTCTTCTTCGATCTTTTCCATTTTCATTTTGTATTATAGACCATTCCGATCCCATCAGTCTCTCTAATCGGTCCTCCTGCTCTCTCCTGTCGAGCGTCTCTGTATTAGGCGTGGCATCGCTGAGTCCTGCTCCCACTGTCGACCAAAGCGACCACAGTAATAGGAGCGCAGCTCCAGATTTATTCATTTTAATACCCTATTATGTACTGGATTCCATTCTATGGGAGGACGAGAAGTGAAAAGAACAGTCTTCTCCCCGTCTACGGGTAATTGGCCTGTACTTGAGGAGGGTAGAGTAAGACGCTTCCGGGCGCCTTATGAAAATGGCTGATCAAGTCATCTCAGCCCAAAATTTTTGCGAGGGCATAGGCAGGTAATTGTTTCCCACCCAACAACCTGGGATAGATAATCCCCAACGGCAAGGCTGCAAGAAGCATTCCTTCGCGTCTTAGCCTTACCCAATCAGGTTACATTATATAAGAGTTGAAGAGAAAATCCCATATTCTAATTCGTCGTGATCCTAGTATTCAAACGTACAGGAAACAAATAAACGAGTCTGTTTTGGGTAGAGAATATGGTGGAGATGGCGTGAGCAATAATTGTTTCTTACCACCCGTTATCATGGGGTTAATTGCGAGCTAAACTCGTTTCTTGTCAGCTCAAGGATTTCCCACAAGGGTAAATTGATGAGAGTTAATGAGGATTGGGTAAGACTACATGATCCTAGTAATTTTATCAGCTTAGCTTACCCGCTGCGACAACTAGTGTAGCAGATCAGTAAGCCCTACCAACATTTATGTTTTAATCACACGTGCTCACCTAAGATGATCTTCTGGGGAAAAAATACACTATGTAAGATCTACTTTTGGTACCTAAGTTATGGAAGATGTGGAAGGTGCAAGAGTTGAATTATGCTACTGAAAGAAAGTGGACACAAAATGTGATTGGAAGTCACTCTTAGTCATACCTCCGACTGTCTCCACTTATCCGGCATGTGCACATCCGGATCTCAACTACACCGGAAGGAGCCCGGCTCCGATTTGACTAATATGCTCCGCTTTTACCCCGGAGCTCCGCTCTCATTGGTCCAAAAGCAGCTGTATCAAGCTTCCTTGGGAAAGAAACAAGATAAACTTAGGAAAGAGCATTAGGTAGTTGTATGATGAGAAAGTTACAACTTCAGATTAAAATCATCCTCAAAATTTCAAGTTTCCTTACTGTATAAATATTTCTACTTCAACCCTTTCTCCTAGGAAATATTTTTTTTTCCTTTCCACGCAACATCATCCTCGGCACATCCTGTCATCAGTCTATTAACAACTAGACACTGGTAAGTAGAACTTGTATTACTATATATCTTTGTTGCTTATACGTTACCTTTACATCTAAAAAGTCTTAACATTACTGATAAATTCCAGTGCCAAGATGGATATTCCCACCGGAATTTGGTGCTCGAATTGCCAGCATCCTATCCCGACGGAGGTTATCAAGACTGCCACGCCCGGCATCCTCTGCTTCGGCTGCACTTTGCAGAGCGAGGTAAGTAGCCACGTCTAATAATTATCGACTCTGTCTAAAGTGTATATACTAAACCACCAACTTCATAGGAGGAACGTAGCTCCGTCAAGGGATCCCAGTGGAGCTACCTTCTAAATCACTGGCATGCCGAAGGTGCGCGTATCCTTCACTGGCTTCGCAACGACTTCCATTCCACCGAACTGTTGACTTGCCTCTGTTCCTTGGCCCGGTACTACAACTTCAACGACGTAGTCCCCATGGTGAACAGCATGGCCTTGGAGCGCCTTCGCCACAAGTCGGCCCCGGGCATCTACGTCCGTCACGTCATCGAGTCCGACTTCCATGACGCCCTTGTGCTAGCCAAGAAGTGGAGGCTCAGACCTATGGGTGCCGAGTCCATCACGTGTGTGGAGTTGATGTGCTTCCACATGTCCATCGACCAGTACGGCTTCATCCAGGACAACCCCGAGCACCCCGCTACGGATACAACGTGGGCGTTTGCAAGGATGGCCAGGACTGCAAGAACGTGCTGCCCCTCGAGGACCGCATCGTGGTCACCGAAGCCTACCGACTTCGCAAGGGTTGCAACATGATCTACGCGCAGTGAAAAAGGTCGAAATGGTTTGGAATTCTCTAGTACTTTAGCACAGTTCACGGTATCACGTCTTTAAAGTTTGCTTTTACTGGCACAAATAAGTCTATCCCGGATAGACGTCTCAACCGAGTGAGGGATTGCTCTATTACACTGGCCGATGAACCTATTCACATGATCAAATAGCTATTATTATAGACCAAAGCAGCAGTTTCGCCTGCTTCTGTAGCATTGTTAAGGTGATGATTTGAGGTACTTACCCGAGTTCAATTAATACAATTAAGCATTATTATCACTATCATCACGATCGTTCATGGGCGTGAAATATTTTTGGCCCTAACTTCACTTTCTAATTTGAATGCGCTGGATTGCGCCTTGGCAAACTTCGTGAACCGGTGATTTAAGGAGCGTATTTATTAGAAATGGTCCCCAGTCCGATCGTAAATGTTAGTCCTATGTTTGTGTAAGGGATGGGAAAGTAGAAGCTGCAATGCCGTGACTATGGTGATAATCTATTTCTTGTCAAAACTTCATTCATTTTTCCCACATACAACATTCGTCGTTATGAATTCTAAACACTACGAGTGTTTCAAATGAAATATCACGTAAAGTAAATAACTAATAGATGTATTCGTTAGGCGCCTAAGTAAGGTATTACCGTTTTGTAGTAATTATATATTCCCATGTCACTGGAAAATGAAGCCGTACCTTCTCATATACGATAGGCATTACTACGGACTTGCATCCGTTATCCTGGACAATCCGTAGGCCCTATTCCACGGACATTCTCAGAGTTAAAAAAAAAATTACCAAGTAGGCTCTGAAGGCGTTGGGAAGGCTAAAATATACCATCAGGTAAATAAAAAGATTTTAGTCGTGTTGACCAACCGAGAAAAAATTTTTGTTTGAACCCATCTGATCCGTGGTAAAGAATTAAACTGTACATACCGGTAACAAGTCGCCTGTAGGCCTTTGGTGAGAAACAAACAACAATATCCTAGAAATTTCGACTTGAACACAACGAGCTGTATCATGTTCGTTAATTATTAAGGATGAGGTCATCCGGGGTTGCGTAGCATGTCCGGTCAGTAATGGGGGACTAGATATACCTTGCGAGAAGCCTGCTGATGGCCGACCGTGCAGGGAACGCGGAAGACGACTTGAACTATAATCTGCGTCAGCATGTTTTGCTCGTGCGAAGGCATCGCACCACTAGACCAGATGGGCTCGTTTTGGGGTGATGGTACGAGCCGCTATTTCGCATCATCTGTTACCTAGCGGCTCCTCGGTAAATAGGAGAGGGAGGAGGGAGTTGCTCCGGAGGCACTGTGAGTCAAGGACTTCGTCAGCTGTAGCTTACACGGGAAGGATATCTTATATACACCCAACCAATATATTATTTTAGGTAGATTAGTTGACCGGCTTGCCTGACATCCTCTACTCTAGTTCCCATGCTGAGTTCCTTGGTGTACAAATTAGCAGGTGGAAAAGTATAGTCGGCGAAAGTCAGGTTCGCAGCCGGCGTTGGTACCTAAAGGGGAAGTGAGATAACAAGACGCAATAGTCACAAGGCGAAGCATGTAAAGCATGGGAACGTAAAGCAGATATGCAATAAACTATAGGTTACTCTAATAAAAGTAAAGCTTGATGCCTTTATACGTGAAACATATTACTATTAATGTTAGAATTCTAGATGAGACATCCAAAACAAAGGATAATTTTAGCATGTATAAATACGGGCTTCCATGACCATATTTGGAGGTTATAACGGAACAATTAAGTCGTTTCCATATTTTCTAGCTCTACCTCACAATAGTTAAGGAATGCCGAATACTTGATAACGTAAGCCTTAAGTAGGATGTTATTATATGCTAATATTTATCATCCACGAGGCTTTAAGTGGCGTACTCGGGTGGTCTATAGGTTAATAGAGCACTTAAACCTAACTAGCCCTTGAACTTGCCTGAGAGAAACTTAAGATTTGGTATAGCCGGCAGTAATTACTCAAGCTCTTAATGCCATACTGATATCGAAATCTAGTATATATTAACAATCACTACGGATTTGCTTAGGTGCATATCCATAATATTAGATAGATACTATGTGTAAGGTGAATTATTTTATATGGCCTTAATACTTGGTTGTATTCTTGAAATTGAATTTAGAAAGCCAATGGTTGAACCAGTTACCTACCTACCCCTTTAAGGCTAACGAAGACGTTAACCTTTACTCATCGCCTGGTTATATATAATACAGAGAACTAAATAAATACTAGCAGTAATAATATATATATAGGAAGGAATATGATTGTATTAATAAGTAAATGACTTCGTATTAAATAAACACTTAAAGTGTTAATACGCGAAGGGAGCGATTAATCAAGGCAGAAAGTAATAACTGAACGTTACCCACCAGCCGGGTTTAAAAAGTGAAAAAAGAAATTTAAAAAAAAAATAAAAAAATAAGAATAAAGAAAAAAATATTGCCAGGGGCTGGATTCGAACCACCAACCCTCCCTTCGCTGGAGTACCCTTCCTCCGTTGCACTTAGCGGGCACGAATAATTTTGCCACTTCCTCGATGTTAGGCCCGCAGGAATCCCCAAACAGTCATTGAAAGCGCCGGTGCAAAAACCACTAAGCCAACGTCACGATTAAACCGGCTCGGAGAGAGTGCGCCTCGCCCTGGCTTGTGCTCGTTGGTCTTGTTATTATGCTATATAACCAACTGTTACTTTGGCAGGTGTTTGGTAGGTAGCGCGTACCTAGCAACAAACACTGTCATGGCGTCTGTCTGTCACTGCTCGACTGGCTGGCGACCCACATCTGGTTCGAAGGTACGTAATGGTCACTTGAGGGTAAGGCAGAAGTTTAACTACTTTGTACCTATGTTTCTTTTCTTAAGAACGTTCGTGTGTACCTTGGGTATTTTGAAACTCTTGGCCTATGCTTCATATCGCTATAGCTCATGTGTTGAAATAGCTACCTTAGGTCCCCAATAAAACTACATGTTGCGATATGAAAAAAAAAGGCTAAATCATTGGTTTTGTGAAGCTTATTATAGACTATGTTTATAAGTTACTAGTTAAGACAGAGTTACGAAAGGAGCTACTGGCGTAATACAATATGGAAAGGTTGATTAAAGATAAAACGTATTGGCTTAATTGAGTTATGTTCTAGTTTTGATGTCTTCAAATTCTGGTACATTGAATAAAAGCAAATTTGTTTTTGCCATAACTAAGAGATTATATAACTCCAGATAGATGCTCTGTGAACCAAATGGCTTTTCCCTTTAAGCTATGTCTCAACCAGTTTAGTTCGGGTAAAATCTCATATTGAGTATAGTCTTATTTTTAGTAACGTACAACTCACTCGTGTCTTTTATGAGGATAAGTAAGAGTTCTTAAGTTGAGTTGTCTAAATTGTCTAACAACAGTTCCCAGGGCATAAAGTTAAGAGTATAAGAGACATATACCCATACCTCATGCGGGTTAGCTTCCAAAAATAAGTCGAACTAGAAAACGCCTAATTTAGCGCGGAATCAAAAACAGACTTTTCCCTTGTCTTGGTATTCTAGGCGATCTAAATGGCCTAAAGGACCTAAGGTTTTTCGCTACATATGCCGTGCAGCCAGTTGACGAAATCTAGAACTCTTCATCCCATTCGCCAAACCCCAAAGTTCTCCAAGTATTTCTTTCCTATCCTTCCGAAAATCTCTTCCCCTGCTGTGCTACCAAGCCTCTCGACAACTTCCCGATTACCACGTGTATGCGCGCGACCTTTATCTTGCCCGAAAGAAAATACTTGGGAGTTTAATACACCAGCCACAGCTCATTATTTGCAGCTAAAAAAAAAAAATAATAATACCTACCAAGCTTACGAAAAAGACCCCTCGGTCCAATTCGTCCAACCATAACAGCTTGAGACGACCCCGCGATTTCTCCCGATTGGACTGTGGCTCGGACTTTGATCGGTGGCACCGCATCAGCACCATTGTCTCAAAAAGATTTTTCTTTTCCTTGCTTGTGACGCTGCAGGATTGAAACTTTTTTTTTTATTAAGTAACCAGAGCATCCAGCACCGTCTGGTCTCTTTCCCTCCCCTTCTCTGATCAACATGGGCGACATGGCGAACGAAATCAAGCTGCTCTCGGGCAACAGCCACCCGAGCTTGGCTAAGGCCGTGGCCGATCGGTATGTTCCTTTTTTATTATTTTTTTTTTAAGGAATCCTCCCCTACCTTTGGGCGACGCAACCATATATCAATTGGAGTTTCTCGGTTATTGGTGGCTTTCCTTCAGACGATCAAATGACGAAATTGGAGATCAGTACCGGGCCAAGAAAGCAACTGGATATGGAATTGGCTAACAACAAGTACTTGGCGACTTTAGGCTCGGCGTTGAGATCGCAAAGACGATGAGTTTGAATTATTCAAATCAAGAAACGAGCGTCACAGTCGGCGAGTCAGTCAGAGACGAAGATGGTACGACCTCTCCTTATAAACAGATCCACACGATTAATTCGGTCATATACTCATTCCTCCTCTAGTCTTCATCTTGCAATCCACCGCACCGGGCGACATTAACGATGGCCTGATGGAGCTCCTCATCATGATCCACGCCTGTCGTACAGCCTCCGCCCGGCGCATCACACCGCCGTCATACCTAATTTCCCCTACGCCCGGCAGGATAAGAAGGATAAGAGTCGGGCGCCTATCTCGGCCAAGCTTATCGCCAATATGCTGCAGACCGCCGGTTGCAACCACGTCATCACAATGGATCTCCACGCCTCCCAGATCCAAGGCTTCTTCAATGTCCCCGTGGACAATTTATACGCGCCGAACCCAGCGTCTTGCGATGGATTCGGGAGAACCTTGCCGGTCAGGAGACGGTTATTGTCAGCCCGGACGCTGGTGGTGCAAAGAGGTAGGCCAATTATTATGCGCGTGGCGCTGATGATGATATGGACGAGGAGAAACTGACATGATATGATAGGGCTACATCTATAGCCGACCGTCTCGACCGAGGCTTTGCGCTCATCCACAAGGAGCGCCCGCGCCCCAATGTCGTGGGCAGGATGGTGCTCGTCGGTGACGTAGTAGACAAAGTCGCAATTCTAGTTGACGACATGGCCGATACTTGCGGTACTTTGGCGTAAGCACCTCTACCCCCAAACTCCTCAAACGAGTAAGAATACTAAATTACCCCTTTACAGCAAAGCAGCAGCTACGGTCAAAGACCACGGCGCCCGCGAAGTTATCGCCGTCGTCACCCACGGCATCCTGAGCGGCGACGCCATCACCACCCTCAACAACAGCTGTCTGAGCCAGATCGTCGTCACGAATACCGTGCCCCTCGGCGACAAGGTCCAACGGTGCAAGAAGCTCCGGGTCATCGACGTGAGCCCTACGATAGCCGAAGCTATCCGACGGACTCACAACGGAGAGAGTGTTAGGTACGTCTCCACGCATAAATATTTCATCTATATACTTGCTCCCCTTACTACGAGGGCATTTTATGCTGACCAATCTTGAAGTTTCCTATTCACACACGCTCCGGTATAAATATATACTCGCACGAGCACGAGTCGAGGAGAAGAAGAATAATGCGACAGGTAACAATCCTGCTAAAGATACGGATGCGTTATTAGAGGATCGATTATGGTGGACTCCACGGTTTCGGGAGTTTGAAATTGCATTTGGGAACTGTTTATGCGAAGAGCCAAGATTGGGTCGCCGTAGAGCATAAATTCGAGGTCATATAAGTACGGAGTTTATTATTTATTATACTGCATTTGACTATGGGATATACATGCATCATGTACTACAATTTTGGCTATTTCTAGCCTCGGTCACGGCGAATTTGGAAGGACATGTTTGGGATAAGGAGGCATTATGTCACATAGCATCATGAGTACCCATACGGGGTCATAGCATAAGCAACTCTGGAAAGATAGAAATAAAACGGCGGTTTGGGAATCTTCATCCTAATTTTTTGTGTTCCGGGAATACATTTCATGTGAGGCTTTTGCCTATCTCATGACCAGCCACCCATCATCCCTGCAAAAGCCATTGCCACGATTTATGCCCTAATGCAAGAACCAGAAGACACCGACCAAACGCCTGTAGGTATTTACTTGCGCATAGAGCTTGCGCGACGCTTGCGAGCGTCAGCCTTGTGGGCACGGGCCTCGGCGACACGCTTAGCCAGAATCTGGGCGTACTCGTTCTATAGATTGTTGTTAGTATACGTAACAAAGGAATATTTAGAACGGTTAACGTACGGCCTCATCCTTGACCTTCTCGGACTGTCTTCGCTTGAGCGCAATGCGGTGACGCTTGTGCTGGAGACGCTGGGGAGTAACCAGGCGCTGGATCTTGGGGGCCTTGGTGTAAGGCTTCTTGCCCTCCTTCTTGGGCTGGACCTCTCGTCGAATGACGTACTTGCGGACCTATATAGCGGGGAAAACCAGAGTATTAGCCATCTTTTGGGTGTTCTTACAACACGATATTCCTCTCAGGCTCTGCTCGGTGGTATTCATTGCAAGGGATTCTTCTCTCTCATCCCGCAGAAGCAACGACCGAGCAGGCGATGACGAGTGAAGGTGCACTTACATCGTCATCCTTGCTGAGACCGAAGAAGCGGCGGATCTTGGTGGCACGCTTGGGGCCGAGGCGCTTGGGGTGGACGGTGTCGGTCAGACCGGGGATCTCGTTCTCGCCTTGCTTGACGACGGAAAGGGCGAGGACGGAAAGATCCATGGCGGTAATGCAGCCACGGACGGACTTTCGCTTGCGCTCACCGGTGCGGCGGGGGCGGTAGCAGGAGTGGCCTTCGGAGAGTAGGAGACGGACACGGGTAGGGTGCATGACACCCTGCTTCATCGGGAAACCTTGCTTGTCGTTACCGCCGGTGATGCGGAAGATGTAGCCCTTGAACTCATCGCCGAGGTTGTCTCCGGGGACTTCAGCGCCCATCTAAAGTAATATACATGTTAGTTTTCCCAATATATAGATAGCTTCTGCGAAAAATGTTGAAGAAGCCCCCTGATGCTTGTATATATTATATCGAAGGTTGATTTAAGGCTTTTCGAGAATTCGCAGAAGTGGTAATTGAAAGGTTTAGGTGTGACATACGCGCTTCTCCATGAAGTCACGGATCTTTCGCTCATCTTCGATCTCAATGAGCTTCTGGCTGCCATTGGCAGGGTAAGAGATGTTCAGCTTCATCTCGGCGGTGGTTGTCGCTGGTCGACTGTGGTTGGGTGTTGTTGGATAAAGTCGAGTCGTGAGAACACACCGAAAAATTAATGGGAATTGAAAAAAGGTTCAAACTTGTTGTGTGGATTTACTTCGCCTAATCCGATTTTTCCTGAGTGCGAGAAGAGTGGAGACGCGCTAGGGCTACTGGTGCATGGACCACCTTTTATTAATCTCTGATAAGGATAAAGAAAGTTGATTTTCCGAAGATATCCCATTAACGCGTACAATGGGAGTACGTACTGATTAGATCTCCACTTAATCTTTAATTCTTTGTGAACTGCGTGTGCCCATCGTCTCATTGTCTCATTGCCTCCATTTGGTGAGATGCTACTAAGATATCATAGCTAGTGGTCTTCTTAAAATGGCCTCTTCTATTAAATTATACCCTAGGAAGCACGACACCAAAGCTGTTGGCCAAAGTCCACTCCCCCAGCTTCTACAGACACCTTCTGGTTTAGCTATTCTAGAGCTTCAAGGCACTATCAATGTCCCAGAAAACATTGAGGGCAGCACCCAAGAAGTAACCATCGGACGGCTCGTATTTCCAGACTATCACCCAGAAACTCAAGACCCCTCTAGCACAGCTTGGATGAGACAGATTCATCTTTACGTGGGCGAACATCAGAGACTCACTGGAGAAGCCAAAAAGCTACCGAGAGCTATGGCTATTATTAGAAAACGGACTAAGTCGGAGGAAGATGTAGAAATGGCTGATGAGCCATCTAGCTCTTCTACGGTTGAGGAGTTGGAGGTGGTTGAGATTGTCAAATACAAGATTGTATTTTCTCAACGCCCAGAACCCGTGGGAACTGGATGAAGACATACTGGTGTATTACCACAAGACCACGACCTAAGGTATATGCCCATTATATATGGCTTCCGAGTCCGATCGGTTGCGTAGGTGGAGAAGTATATCTCTACACCTTACGGTATCAAGATCCTGAGCCCAAGGAAATTCGGATGCCACATGTAAAATATGGAATGGCACCCTACTGGCATCACCTGGACTAGGTGAGGGACAGATTATCGGAGCTTATAGACCCCTAAGCACTTACATGCCTACCAATGTATATTGTGTACATTGAGTTTCTGCACGGAATGGTCATTCTACTATATACATCCCGTAATTTCTTTGCTTGACCTCGCAGGAAAGAAAATTGTACTGAATGCATCTGAGAGGCACCAATTCTAGAATTAAGAGAACCTGGTGGTGAGATTTCTTAGAAGAAATGCAAAGAATTGAGTTGTCACAAGACTCTCGCAGCCCTTCTTGATGCCTTTTGACTTACGAAGCAGTTATACTATATATCCATACACACAAAGTAGGCTTAATCAGTTCTTGATAAACAATTCACCCGGATTGTCTCCTGCATCTCTACCTTCAACATACCGCATGATATTTAGATGTACTTTCAACGTGATTTGTGATGGGAAGGTACAAAAGTACATGTACTTCATACATCTCTTTATTAGGTAATCGTGCCTTAAATCTTGGCATGCTGGGGGATAAGCTGATAAGAAATGAGGCTAATTAGGGACCCACATGAAATCGACCTTGCATATCGCGAACGGACCGCGAAGCTGTCAACTTCATTGAACTTTAACTTCATCTAACTAGCCTTTTCAACCCTCCCGAATTCATCTATAAACAACCACCTGCAACTCCTTCTAGATAAGGCGATACAGGATAGGCGCGTGTACTTGGAAACTATTTTTTTTTTTTCATATTGGTTTATTTCGCCAAGTCAAAATCGGGTTCGTTCACGCAGGCTGCGACGTCATCTTAAGGTTGCGAGACGTACGAGTTACCCGCCGTTACAATCATTCGAACAACTCAGCCGAAGGCGACTGTTTGAGCTCAAAATTATACCGACTTAGTTACTAGAAACCCCGCCAAAGCTCAGGCCACTATTCTGGGGTTTCTAAACCGATTTTTTTTTTTTAATTCGTTCGATCGAGTGCTTCTTACGATCTTTGAACAACTTTTTGAAAGAATTCCTCGATACCTCCAGCATCAATTCATCGAATCAGCGACCCCCGACTATCTCGACTTCGCAAACATGACAGGCGCACCTGCAGAAAATGAACAGGCTCCCCCTGCCGCCTCGCAGCAGAACGAGGAAGAGACTATTCTACTACCTTCGGAGCCAAAGATGCCGACTCGGAAAGATACTTCGTTGAAAGAATTCTTAACCAAGATGGACGACTACGCGCCTATTGTGAATACCCCATAGTCAACTACCTGTCATATAATATGCGCTAACCGTCCTGCAGATCCCCGATGCCGTAACAAACTACTACATGACGAAAGCTGGTCTTCCCCCGCCACCCCACACCGACCCGCGCCTCGCGCGCCTCATCGCTCTTGCGGTCCAGAAGTTCGTTGCCGACATCGCCGCCGACGCCTACCAATACAGCCGCATCCGCGCATCCAACACCAGCGCGAATAACCCGATGGGCAACCTCGGTGCTGCCGCAGGGCTTCAGATTCCGGGTCAAGCGCAAGCCAACGCCAAAGATCAAGGGCGTGGTGGACCGCTGGGTATCCAGAGAGCAGGTTACGGTGGTGGCGGCCAGGGCGGTAGTCAGAACCGCACGGTCCTCACTATGGAGGATCTGGGTATGGCCGTGGGTGAATACGGCGTCAACGTCAAGCGAAGCGAGTTCTACCGATAAGCATGCATCTGGGTATGTTGGAAGCTTACCAATCAACATCACTATCCGCCCATTTCATCCCGCTTAGGCGTCATGAAGCTTCTCCCCGGTTCTCTCATCACAACAGGGCCGGGGAAATACGCCATCAGTTCAACTTGAAGCCATATCTGGATATTCACAAAGAAACTTTTGACGTTGTACTACACAAGCGGCGGCGCCAGCCCTACTATATTTTTTTTTTTTACGGAACAGCAGCAGCAGCAGAATCCACGAAGGTCTAGACATAAGGAACGGAAGGTCACATTCAGGGAAAAGGTGTTTGGTGTTTAGGAATAGGCTTTTCCTGTGTTTTTTTTTTTTTTTTTTCAGAACCGGCCTAGTTACGCTCGGAAGTTGTACAAATAAAAAACGGGCGGCGGCCGTCTAGTTACTAGCTTTGCGTATAATGCACACGGACAGACGTTACGAATTGACGTATCTTGCGTGTTCTCTCTAATGGTATGGTCGTGTGAGCGCGTAATATACAGCAGATGGTAAACTCGTAAAGGACCCCCACCTGAAAATTCCAGAACGCCACGGTATGCCCACACCTCATCGTGCTTGATTTAGTTTACCGTCGTGACCAGATGAAGGGTTTTCTCGTCCTGGATGGAGTAAGGCTAGTGTTAGTATTCGAATAGGAAAGTAACCAGTAATTCCGAGCAGAGAAACGGGGCGGAACGGAACGGAACGGAACGTACGGAGAGAACTCGCCGAGCTTGTGGCCGACCATCTCCTCGGTGATCTCGACGTCGTGGTATTCCTTGCCGTTGTACACCTGGAACTTGAGGGCCGACGAAACTAGGCAGGATGGTGGCGGCGCGGGCTTGGGTGCGGATCGGCTTGACTTTTTCGCCTTGGCGAGGGCGCACGATGGCGAGGCTGTGGGTCGGCGGGTGTACGTTAGAGTTGGTCATAGATTAAATGAAATGTTTTTTTATAGGTGATTGGATTGGATATCTTACGGTACGATGTGCGGCCCTGCAGGTGGTGGTGGTTAGTTGTTACTTCGTGTGAGTTGAGTATAGGGGTAGGAACAGAAAAGGGCTTACCCTTCCACACGGATCGGCCTTGCAAGAGCCACCTTGTCGGCTGCATTTTGTCTGGATTTGGACAATTGATGCTGGTGATGGAGGAGCTCGTCGCAATAATTTCTATGTGGATGTACTTGGTAAATGCATATCCCCGAGTCGGGGGTAGAAGAGAGCTCGATAACGGATTAGTATTCTTCCGCGATAGTTATCAGTTCGTCGAGTTTGGTTTTATGGGGCAGCTCTTCTAGCTTGATAAGTGAATACTTTAGCATTTAGTCTTGAAAAGATGATTATTTAAAATCCTTATTAAGGTAGGGAGCTACTATTACTTTCGTTTGAATTTCTACAATCATCAAAAAATAGTATACTATTCAAATTCTATAATTGTTTCGTCGCATCCGCACAGAATAAGTAAACGGAAACTTAAGTTGCCGTGTCAAGTGTATTCGCTTTATTTTTCCAAAGATACTCTAGAGTATATAACTACACAATTTAACCTTGAGGTATCTCAATAATAATAAGGTATGCAAGTATGAGGACATATGTTGTTTCTAATTAAATATTTGACCACTTCATACATTGTAGTATAAGTCGCCATAACTATATCTACCTATTATTCTAATTGGCCATCATAACTCTCTCAACCCCCTGCATACTCTCTATATACATTCATACACTATAGTTAATCCGACTTACTCAATCCAGACTTCCAGTCTTCCCACATCCACGCCATCCACGCCATCCAAAGTCCCCATAATTAAAGCAACCGTATCCAACACTACATACACTAACACCACCCGAGTCGTGAAGCCGAGGCCAGACAGACGCGTTCCCAAATACATACATACATATCTCTACACACGAGTCGGGGGACCTGGCTATCTTTCCCATTTACCCCTGTGGCTATGTATTGCCCAGTTTACTTACTTTTCTTTCTTTCTTTCTTTCATTCTCTCTCATGCCCCTGACGAGCTTCTTCCGTCGCCACGCGGAGAGCCCGTACATACCTTAGCATGACCTAATATATATGCGGAGAGCTAGGCCCCGCCCCCCTGGAAGCAGCAACGAGCTTCAACGAGAAGCTCTGCTTCTGCTATCTCCGTCGGCCCTATCTTTTTTTTCTATCTTCTTTTTTTCTTGTTATGTTTCTACATACGTTAGCACGGTCTGTTCGTTTTTTTTTTCTTGTGTCATGTCATAGCCCCATGACGAAAGCGAGCACATGAGGTGGGCTAATAGGGTCCATGCGAGCAACCCTTGCAAGGGTCCGGCATCCAAAAAAAAAAAAAAAAAAAAAAAAAAGAGAATAAAAACTACCCTCCCTACCGAAACTTAAGCATCATGGCCAAGCTTCGGTCACCGCTATCCCCTTCCGATGCAGAAGTCTCGTCCTGATCTCTATGTATGTATATGTATGTATTGCATCACCCCCAACCACGTCCTGCGAGGGACGAGTATATACATAGTTTCAATATGAGCCTCAATAGGGCCTACATATCCGTAGATCTACGATCCCCCCCACCTCGCGCCCGTAATTACCTTTAGCGCCGGGTGGTGATCCCGGCCGTGGTTGTTTATGCTCCCATTCTCATTTGCGTGGGGCGGAGCGTCGGCTTCCGCCCTGAATGTATAAGTAGGTCGAGCAAGTCCACCTCCTCTCGTCGTATGTATGTATGTATGTAGATGTCTCGAGAGTAGCTACCTAGCTTGTCTCTTACACCACCCCCCCCCCCCCCCCCCCCCCCCCCACGTTGTACGTCTTCGTAGCAGTCTAGACATTATGAGGTTCGCCGATCTGCTCGTGGCTACGGCCGCTATCTCCAGCGCCGTCGCGGTGCCTACCCAGACCAGGAAGCGCGCGAGTCCTTTCCAGTTCACCGGCGTAAGCGAGTCGGGAGCCGAGTTCGGTAACTTGGCTCTTCCCGGACAACTTGGCAAGGACTACACTTGGCCCGACCACAATGCCATCTCTACCTTGATCCAGAAGGGTTTCAACACCTTCCGTATCCCAATTATGATGTTGGTTTCTACCTGCTGTGGAAATGCAATTGCAAACGATGCTGAACATAAACTAGGGAGCGTATCATCCCGGACAAGTTAACCGGCTCCGTCAACGAGACCTACGCTGTCGGTCTTGACGACGTAAGTCCTAATGCCACGTGCCTATATTTCATTACCAACAAACTAACCTACTCCTCAGATCGTCACATACATCACCGGCCAGTTAGTCTAACCCCAATCCCAACCCCAATATCCCCCTCCCCACTTTCCCCTCCCATCCATACTCACAACCCTCCCCTAGGGGCGCCTACGCCGTCGTAGACCCGCACAACTTCGGGCGATACTACGACAAGATCATCACGGACGTGTCGGGCTTCGGCGCGTGGTGGACGACGGTAGCCAAGCGCTACGCGTCCAACGAGAAGGTCATCTTCGACACCAACAACGAGTTCCACGACGAGGACAACGCCCTCGTCGGCCAGCTCAACCAGGCCGCCATCGACGCCATCCGCGGCGCCGGCGCTACTTCGCAGTACATCTTCGTCGAGGGGAACTCGTGGACCGGAGCTTGGCATTGGGTGAGTTTTCCACTGTTTTGGTTATGAATGGGGAATACTGTGATTATTATTGTTATTGTTGATGGTGGTGGTGCTAATATCTATGCAGGTCTCCAGCGGTACCTCTGAGGCCATGGGTAAACTGACCGACCCCCAGGACAAGATCATCTACGAGATGGTACGTTTGCCCCCCCTTTCTCCCCACCCTTCCCTCCTCCTTCATCCCCCATCATTTTCACCCACCAAACTAACCCCTTCCTCAGCACCAATACCTCGACTCCGACGGCTCCGGCACATCCGAAGCCTGCGTCTCCGCAACAATCGGCAAGGAGCGTCTCGCCGACGCCACCGCCTGGCTCAAGGCCAACAACAAGAAGGGCTTGATCGGCGAGACCGCCGGCGGCGCCAACGCGCAGTGCATCGAAGCCGTCAAGGGCCTGCTGGCGCATATGCAGGAGAACTCGGACGTCTGGTAAGGAACCATTACTTTTTTCTCCCCCCTTCTATTCATGACGCTAAACAGCGAACTAATATAACAATCTTATAGGACTGGATGGTTGTGGTGGGGTGCTGGTCCTTGGTGGGCTGACTACATGTACTCGATCGAGCCGCCGTCCGGAACCGCGTTTACGAAGGTGTTGCCGTCGTTGGCGGATTTCATCTAAATAAGGGGGGAGTCGTTGTCGTCGTTGATGATAAGGTGATGGGCGTGGAGGGAACGATTATTATGAGTTGAACATGTGAGATACGCCGCCGCTACTCAGGTAAAGAATTGTATATAGCACGACGAGAGCAGGGAGAAAAACAAAGATTGTATATTGGCGTAAACTCGCTTCGTCATGCCGTATATCAGATATCAGTACCACACGTGTTAATTTTCACATCCATACCCCTACCCCTTTCCACTCCCCCATAACCCAAACACTTCGTTACCTTGTAACCTGTCATTCACCCAAGCAATTTACTCTGTCTCTCCAAGAACATGACCTTCGGCCTATCAATCTCCTCAAAGCTCAACTTCTTCACCGCAACAGAAATCTCCAAACCAACAGGTCCATCTCTCAAAACCAACCGCTTCTCTTCCGAATCCGCATACACCTGCTCGTACCACAGATGCAGTCCGTACGACCTCTTCAGCGTCTGGATGAGAAGGATCTCCACCGAGCACCACGCTCTGTCGTAGTAAGATCCGTCCGCTATGCTGATCACGGCGTCGCACTGGGTCAGAATCATGGGCAAGGCGTGGACGCCTGGCATAGGGTTGCTCTGGTTTATACAAGCGCAGTCCTACAGTTAGTCAAAAAATAAGTTAGTTAGTTGGCATCTAACTACACCCAACAACGGCTGAGATGAAGTGAGGTAATTCGTTACAACTTACCAGCCAAATCCCCATCCTTGCCCTATCAATAGAAGTATGCAGTTTCAAGAACTCCTCAGTAGCAGCCAGCATCCGCTTATACTGCGTATTGGCCCCGTCATCCGGCGACGAGGCCCCTTTCCATCTATACGAGAAGAAAATAACAAAGTCGGGGTTCTTGTATTCCTTCGACCCGGACTCGTCCGTAAACTCTCTAACCAGCCCGTCGGTATGTTTCGGGAGTCTGCCTAGGGAGCGGAACGCAGAGTAAGGCACGAAGGAAAACCCCGAGAACATCGCCTTCGCCTCCTCGTCGGCGCGGAGCGATCCGGCGTATGCGCTGCGCAGCGTCTGCATGCAGTCGTCGTTGTGGCGGCGCGTGATGAGAATTGGTCGGAGTACTTCTTGGAACAGCTTGCGATAGCTTTTTCTAAGTCTCGCTCCCGTGAGCCACGCTTCGATTTCGTATTCGCTGGCTCCTCGCTGGAGACCATTGATTATGACCTCTTTGAACTTGGTATTTCCACAGAACACGGCATAGTCTAGTGCCGTGTATCCTTGCTCGTCTATGATTTCCAAGTCCACGCCGGCATCTACTAGTTCTTTCAGGTACCCTAGGTGTTCTTCTGAAGGCTCCTTGCAGAGTGCGATGGCGGGTGTGCATCCGGTGCATGTATTAAACTGTTCCATAGCCTCCTCGAGACGCCCGCTGAGCCGCAGCGCATGTCCATAGAAGAACCGAGTTAGAGCGACTACAGTTGGATCACCAAATCCCGTCACGAGGTCCAAGGCTTGCCGAGCTGTTTTCACTGCCTCCTCTAGGTTATTCCGGGCTGCGAGACAAAGCGAGAGACGAGATAAACCGATGATCTCCCAATTTTTACCGTTTTTCATAGCGCCAGATTCTTTAGACTTGCCCTTTTCAGATAATGACTGCTGGATGTTTCGAGCGACCTGTACGCGCTCTTGAAGTTGTACAATTGCCAGGTCAAGAATTTTGTCGTCGTGGTCCCGCTGAGATATCTGATAATTCACCATCCCAAGATTTCCAACAGCACGGCAGGCTTCAGCTTCAAGACCTAGTTGTCTTGCTGTATGATACTGCATCTCGAACATGCGCATCGCATCTGTGAGGTTGTTCAGATGTCGATAGACGACTCCCAGCTCGCCAACGCAGTCTACACGTAGCACGTTCACTTCCATATCAGTTATAACCTTCTCTAGAGTATCCCTAGCAATTTCGTATCTACCGAGACACCGGTTGACACGCCCAATCTTGTATAGAACCTCGCGCGTGTGATAAGCCTTGTTAGGGAAGTTATTGTCGTTATCGCACAGGCTCAGTGCGTTGCTGAAAGCTCGCAACGCATGTTCCCATTCCGCATTGTGAATGTGCTTTTCCCCCTGATGCATAAATATTTCCCAAGACCTTACGACATCGACAGTTAACGCCAAGACCTCTGGTGTCACACCGGCAGGATCGCGAAGCTGTGTGAAGGAATCGCCGTCCTTCGGACCGAGAACACCAGCATCTTGGACAAATCCTCGTTGTGAGTCGAAGACAAAAAGGGTAGCGTGGAACCGATCGGGCGCGACTTCAGAACTATGATACTGGGCTGCAGGAATCGTGTAGCTTACTCCTCGGCGATGAACATTTGTCTTCAGAGGAGTAACACGAACCAATTTCTTGGTATTAGCAATTGTCGAGAATGCCTGATTTGTTTTATAGTTGGTTCCTAAATTCTTACCATCACTCCATGCTAGGGCGTATTCGGAGTGAGTAGCAGTCTCTAGATCTTTAACGTGCTCGACCTTGTATGAATGATCTATCCCTTCGCCAGCCAAGATCCAACTCTGGGCAAACGCTTGATGAGAATGGATGGAAACATCGTGATTTCCTCTATACCCATCCGGTAGCCACACATGAAGTCGGAATAGCTCATCTATGTTCCCGTTCTTGATCAAGCTGCAGAGGGCCACGGAGATGAATCCTTGCGCGCTTCGTGAGGCAGTACAGAGTTGTCTTGTGAGCAATTTACTAGTGAGAGCGCTATGAATTAGTTCCCAAATAAGAACAAGGTCGGCCTCGCTTACGGCCTTGCGAGCATCACCTTCTTTGCCTGTATAGAGCTCACGGAGATACGCAATAGCAAGCCCTATGTTAGCAACTTGTCGAGTATCCTCATCGGGAATAATCCTTTCTATAGCGGTACGCCAGTCACTAAAGGATAGGGCAACCTCATCTTCATGATTATTGGTGGCGCCCGTACAGAGGCTTTGTATAATTCGATGCGGGACGTCTTCAGGTGATTTCGTCGCTACAGCTACCCCTTGCAGGATCCTGAGGAGGGATATGCTAGAGACTGCAATTCCTATAATCATTTTAAATATTTGGCCATGTATATAAGCAAAGCCTAGCAGCCCAATAAATACTCTTAGTAATACTGGTCTAATGCTACCTTGCCACCCCTCGAGGTCCAAGAGGGAGCAAGTATATACTCCACTTATATTAACGAATCAAGACTTCAAAGGTTTGATATATAGCCTTTTAAGGATAGAATAAAAAGACTCAACTAATTAGGATGGAGTTGCACCTGTGCCTCTTTAGTATTTCAAAAGAAGTATAGCTCGGCCAAGAAGCGCTACCAGTCGTATATCTTACCTATTATATTAGGTAGATACGGATAATAATTCATTAATCCACAAGTTCATTAATGTAAGCCATGATCATTATTACTAAGTGAATCCTACTCTACACATGCTGCGATGAGAGGGGTTCGGCAAAGTCTCCAGTAGACTAGCTAACGCCAACGGCCTGCACTCCGTTGACGAGTTCTCAGAAGAATCTATATGCCGAATGCCACGCGGGAATCTCAATTCACCCAATGCCTCCTAATATCGCCAGGGGAAATTTTTTTTCATGCACACCTACCCCTATCCTCCTTCTCTATGCTGTACAAGACTGATGCAATCATGATGCGGGGGTTATAACACGGCTACGTTTTGTTATTGTTTCGTGGACTCTGTAATTGGACTTGGTTGTCCCTTAGGCGAAGCCGAAGTAGTCACTACCAGCTGTGATGGCCTTGAGCACTTGCTTACGTAGAATGTCGTAGCTTTCATACTCAGGTAAATCGAGCTCTGCGTAGCTGTTAGTAAATCATATCCATGCAGAGAACAAACAGGACAATACTTACGGTTAAAGCACGTGTGAGAGCTTGGCAGACGGTCCTTGTTCCCGTAGTCGCGATGAATGTTGAATCGATGACTCCATTCATACCTTCGAGCTCCTTAAAGCCATTAAGAGGCACTTTACTGGTTCCCGTGACGAATTGTAGGAGCTTCGCGCGTTCCTCCTTATCGAACGATCGGACTGCGCGCCAGAACCACTGGATCTGCGGGGAGGACGGCGAGTAGTTGTGATATTCCGTGTTGCTCTTCCAATCATCTATATCAACGTCCGGCAGACCAGAGATTAACAGCTCTAGTTCCTGCTCGTTGAAGATAGATATGAGTTCAGCCGGGATGATTTCGTGGAAGCCTATTCATAGGTTAGTCTTGGTTTCGTTCCAGAAATGTTAACTGAATTTTATCTTACCTTTTAGGAAATTTTCCATCTGGTCTTTGACGGATGTTAGTAGCTTATGTTCAACTACTAAGCGCACATATTCGTGCTTATTGTCTTCCGTCACAGGCAAGTTGCGGCCATTTTCTCTGAGGTCATGGATCCTAGTAACACCGAACTCGTCATCCTCAACCGAGAACGTCTCAGTGATAATATCAGTGATGTCGTTGTTCAGCATCCAGGAGAGTGATTTGTAATAATCCGGATCAAAGGACTCCATATCCTTGACCGAGACCGGCTTACCTAGGATTCTTTTGTAGACCGCACGGCTGAAGTAGCAATCAAGTAGACGGCCCTCGTACAAGGCCTTGCCGATGATTCTCCCGATAAACTTGAAAAACATAAGATGCTCATCGTTTATACCACTGAGCTTGTTGGGGTGGAAGGTCGTTCGGTCGCTTGAAACAGGCACGAATAGGGCATAGTTGGCATCGAACATCTGTCGTGCGAGAACCTGGAACCATTCCCTGGTTACACCGCCTGCATCTACGCCCTCTTCGCCATGGAATCTAATGCTCAGCTTTCCGAACTTCATCTCCTCGCCTGTCTTGAAGTATAGTGACTTGAAAGAGTCGTGGAAAACGTGCTCTCGGCGAACTTGTAGCTGTAATAACGGATGTGGCCGCTGACTGACGTGCTGTTTATTGTGAACGCTACGGTTGAACCAACTGCGCTTATTATCGAACTCCAAGACTTTAGGGTTCTTGACAAGATGCGAGAAGGTGCCTTTCATAAGGGACGGATTGTTGCGAACGAGTTCGTTTAGGATCCGACGATGTTCTTCCGTGAATGTGAAGAACAGACCTGCCAAATGCGACTCTGGCTGCGGGCTCGTAAGAACCATATCCTTGCTCGCCTGGCTCTGGGACGACTCGTTTTGGGTAGTATCCTTGCAAACAACCATAAGGGCCTCAATCAAAGGAAGAAGGATAGTAGCTACGTTGAGCAAGCTATCGCGTTGACGGATTGCGCTCAGACAGGCGCTCAGCTTCTCCCATAAGGCGTTGAAGGTTGAGTTGCGGTAGAGAGTAGCGAGTAAATCTTGCTTCTTAGTATTATCAGAATCGAAACCTTCTGCCGCATCCGACTTTTTCTGTGCGAATAAGTGATCGAGAGCTGTCAGTACCCGAAGAAGCTTATTCTGATCAGAGGCGCCAGGAGAAAACTTGGCCAGAGCGACTCCCTGGATCTCAGTGCCTGAAGCAGCGTTCTCAATATGTGGTAACAGTTCGTCTAGATGAACGACAATCTTCTCGCTTAAGAGCTGGGCCTGACGAGCGAGCTCCTCGCCAAATACCAGCATTGCCCCGGGAATCACGGACAGATTCTTGATAGTCGATAAGGTCTCCTTGAAAGTTTTGGAACTACACTCTCGAGCCACAAATATCTTAATGATAAGAGTCAGGTTGTGTACTGGGATAACGGGCGGGTGTAGCTGTTTAATTCGCTTAAGCATCGCTTGCTTTTCTAGAGCCTTGGATGATTCGGCATCAACAGCCGAGGTGCCAGAGGGCTCATTTTCCTCAGTAGTGCTACCTGCGGCATGTTCACCCGCTTGCTCCGACGGTGTTCGCGTTGTTGTTTTCTGCACCCTCTGTATTATCGGTTGCTGCGATCGCGGGGTCTGCTGGTGTAGTTGTTCCGGGCTCTGCCGCGTTTGCGGCTTGGGTATCAATTTTTTTGATGGCTTCTGCGGCTTCTTTTTGCTTGCGATCTAGGGCGAGTAGCGGGCCGTCACTCGGCTTAATAGTTGCGATAAACTATCCATGATGGAAGAACTTTCCATGACAAGATCTCGATCGAGGAGAGCAAGCAACGAGTTGATGGCATACTTGTTAGCCTTCACATCTTTACCTTTTCCTTTGCGGCTGAGACTACGTTTGATAGCAGTAGTGCTGACCCCTTCGTGCTCGGTGAGGAAGAGAGAAGGCACGTGGATATTCTGATCCGCAAGGTAGCATAATAGATCAAGACATTGCTGGACAATCAAGAGCGGCGATGTCTCCGAGCTGGCCTGGACGGAACCGGTGTTGCTGATGTTTGTAAATGTACGTTTTAGACTTTGGGGGGTTTGAGTCTTTGCGTCGACTTCTTTAGGCTGCTTCGCTTTGATAGAGAGCGATGCAAAACTTCGTTCGACGGCGTCCACATCGGTTGAGCCTTCCTGCAAGATCTTAAGTAAATTGCTAACAACATCAAATCGGGTTTGTCGGTTTTCGCAGACATCCTTAAACAATGATTTCAAAGAAGTCTCCAGAGACCCGCCCTTCATGTTGATGAACATTAGACGAAGTAAAGTATAAACGCCTGGTTTATCTAGCATTTGCACAACTGTTCTTCGGTGAGGCTTGTCTCCTTCAGTCGCTCCACTAGGTTGAGCACCATCTCGTGGCCGACTGGTGCCGGAAGACGGTCTATCATGGTGGGCAATAGGGTTGGAAGACCGAACCAGTCGGCGCGCTTGAGCTGCGAGATCGGGCGGCAAAGAGTCAATAATATCTGCGCCTTGATCCATGAGAACTTGCTCACGAAGCGCGGGTGGGAATGTCATCAATATACTGGCGGTATCCATGTCCTGAGCTTCGGCCGTTTGGCCGGAAATGGCTGTCTGGCGTCGCATCTCCTCTCGTTCTCGTCGGCGCTGTTCTGCCCGCTCCTGCTGAACAATTTCGAGGCGGAGGTCATCTGGTAGAGCATCCAAGAACTCCTGGAATACCTCGGTCTGCTCCCCTGATCCTCCGGGTGCCTCTCGAGCCTCGGCTCTGCGTGAGCTAACTGTCTGGGCAATGACTTCTTCTCTGAATTCTTCAGGAAGCGCCTCCAGATAGTCGGGATCAATACCTAACTCTGTAACATCTACTTGCTCGCCTCTAATTGTAGTAAATGCGCGCGGTTGGGTGGCGGACGGTTCGTCTTCTGTTACAGCCGCTGGTACGTCAGATATCTCTACGCCTTCCATGGCTTCCGGCTCTTCGTGATCACGCTGCTCGCCTTCCTGGGCAGTAGTCGTCTGGGATTGAGCTTGTGCAAATTCGGCAGCTGCTCGTTCACGTTCTTCGGCCTCTTGCTTCTCCCGAGCGGCTTTTTCCTCGGCCTCTTTAGCTTCCCGCGCTTTTCTCTCTTCTTCCTCACGCTTTTTGCGTTCCTCCTCTTGCTGTCGTTGACGCTCCGCTTCCTTGGCTTTGAGCTCCACCTCGTGCTGAATTGCAGGCGGTACAATGTAGAAAGAAGTGCTGGTACAAGGCGGTGAGATTTCTCCGTATATTGCATCCCGAAGATCATTTTGACTTCTTCCGTCCATCGGGTCATTGTTGATTCGGATGTAAACGAGGTTGCGTGGGTAGGCTCTTGGTACGTCTCTCTACGGTTGTCCGAGCGTGATTCGCGTGGTGTGCTAAATGGGAAATGTATGTCGTGTATATCCCCACGTGGTCCCTGTGTTATCTGAAAATGAAAAGCGTGTCCATGGCGGTGTATCGAAGCGGGAAGGGACGCCACGAGGTCGTTGATAAGGGACATCGGACTGTCAATGTTACTACCTCCAAATAGACCTCCAGGGAATCCTAGTCGGACTAGGCCACCAAGGTGAGGCGGACGAGGAGATCCGTCTCTGCCAGTCTCATTACCTCGGCGAAGTAGAGGGTTTAACCCATCTTCGTTGCTAGCAGGTCGCGGATCATGTCGATTCCGAACAAAACCTCGCGGATCTGTGTATGTGTTAGCGTATTAATACAATCTTAAAGGCAAAGGGGAGATAAGCTGGTAAATGTAACAATCAAAGGGATGCGATATATGTATATGGGATGGGTTCTCGACGTACCACCGAAAGCCATTTCTCGAGATCCCATCATGAACGGGATAGGAGGGAAGGGACTGCGGGTACCGTGTGTCGATGCCGATGATGGTGACCGAGAATAGCTCCATGTGGTTCCACCACAAGGGTATCCCAGCCCAAACTAGGGGGCCCAGCATCGCGAGGCGGTGCATCATCTTTGAAGAAAGGCAAATATTATCAGCCTCTTCTGACTCTAGGCTCATAGTGGGAATTGGGGAGAGGGGCAAATAACTTACTAGGGAAGTCATCCTCATATGCGTATTCATCCTCCATGTCGTCTTCTTCATCTTCGTCCTCTGAATTTATAGTTAGTACGTGATGTTGCAAATAGTATGGAAAACCTACCATCTTCGTCTTCATCTTCCATAAAGCGTTCGTTGAGGGCGTTGATCTCATCGGGATGTTCAAAATTCTCCTCCTCGATAGCACGCATAATATTACCGAATCGACCTAATCCATCGACATCGTCCAAGTCTCTCAGCTCAGCAGCTTCTTGGAGATCTTGAGCTTCTGCGTCGTAATCAATCTCTTCTATATCGTCGTCATCGTCTTCTTCCTCTCATCTGTATCGCTCTCCCATCCTGAAACGCCATCATCTTCGAGTGGATTTCCCTCGTCGTCGACAATTTCGATGCGGTCCTCTGTTTCATCCATGTCGTCGTCGTCGAGATCGTCATCCTCGCTACCATCTTCATCATCTTCATCCATGTCGTCGTCATCGTCATCATCATGATCCATTGTGACTTCAATGACGCCATGGTCTCCTGATAGCCCCTCGATAGGACCCATGCCTTCGAGTTCCTCATCGTCTCTTTCGCTAACGTCCTCTTCGCGGTCTTCAGATTCATACCCCATGTCGTCGTCGTACTCGTCGTCGTACATCTCTTCATCGTCATCTATACAAGTTAGCACAGTCAATTAATAACAAAGGAATATGAGCACATACCATCATCCGAATCATCCGAATAGTCCTCGTCTCGATCTCTGCCAGGTTCTAACATGCCGAGTGCCGAGTTTCGATAGAGATCAGGAGTCTCTTCTCGATCATCATCGATATCTGAGAGGGAGCTTGCCGAGAACGTCTCCTCGTCGACATTCTCCTGGGTCGGTACGGTGGGGATGATGTTGGAATGGCTTAGATGAATGGCGGTGCTGGTCAAGATTCGCAACACGCGAAGAAGATACTTAATAGTCCGCTTCACGGGTGGAAAGGCGAGATCGATGTCGGCAATAGAGGAAGTGAGCGCGGTAAGGTAGCCCTTTTCATACATAAGACGTCGAATTTGGGCCTGCGATCTTTCAATAGGATCATGAACATTTCGAGATGACGCGGGGGTATCCTTGTCCTTGTCGCCCATCATCAGATGCATAACTTCCGCTAAAGCTAGCATTTTTGCATATCGACTATCAAATGGTTCGTTAGATGTAGCAGCATCCTTGTATGATCTAAGCACCGTATCCAGGACGAACTTTCGTACAAACAGCAGATCCGGCTCGTCGTCATAATCGTATTTGTCTCGGCCCTGCTCAACAGGCTTCTCCCCTGTTTTGCTTACGAGGGCAACTAGGAGGTTCAATGTCTGCACGGATGTGGCATATCGCTTCTTATACATAATCGCATCTGCGGTGCTGTCCATGTGGCTCGAGTAGAGCAGATCATTGAGAAGATAATTCAAAACACTGGATCGAGGCTTGACAGGAGTGTTTGCGAAAAGCGGTTGGCTTCTCTTGAAGTTGATAAACTCAACCTTCGTGCGGTTGTAGCTCTGAAGTAACTCTGCCAGGCAATGTAAGAGGAAGCAGCGATAGATGAAGATAGGATGTTCTTCGGCCTTAAATGTAGCCTTGGCTTTCTTCTCTTTACTATCGGCCGTGCGACCTTCGGCTTCAGTACTCCCACTGGAAATCCCACCAGAAAGGGAAGCAGATGATGGTTGATCACCTGGCTTCTTGACATCTTTAGGAGGTTGCGCAGGCTCTTTGTCGTCTACTTCCTTGTAGTTTAGTAGTTCGCATAGTAAGAAATGGACAACGCCATCGGGGTTCTCGAGCACAGGACGCTTAGTATCCGGTTGGTGAGGCTTAGAAGCATCTACCATCTGCTTATCTTCACCCTCGGTAGACGGTTTCACATCTTGGATAGTCAAATCCTCGGTAGCTCGGACAGTAGGTGCCACATCATCTTTCGGGGTATCCGATTTCGTTTCTTTAAGAACTATCGACTGCGCGCCACGTGCGTGATTGTTATCGGGAGACCACCGGCTCAACTTTACCGTCTCATGTGCGACCTGGATAAATAACCTCGGATCACGAAGCGCCAGCTGAGAAAAACTTCTTATAAAAGCACCAGCATCCATAGGTCGTGTATTTCGACCGGCTGCAAAGTAAGCTCTGATTTCACTTCTCATTATTTGTTTGATGACTTCTTCATCTTCAACGATATGCCGGAGAATAGTCAAAATATAAGAAGCGATTCGAGTTTCGCTCAGACGCGCTGATCCAACGCCAGAGAGTTGCTTAGCGGTGACAAACAACCGCTGCAGATTTTTCTTGTCGCCAATTAGTCGTGCTATAGAACGATCACGAGTCAAAATGACCAAGATTCGTAGGACCGATACAGCCAACGATTCTTCCTTGCCAATACGAGGTAATATCTCTAGTACTAAGCTTAGGAGCTTCTGGCGTTTGTCTTCTTTCACGTTGAGATCCTTAGGATTCCATTGAAGTGGCTCAATCGGCTCGGTCTCGGATGCTTGAACCTTCCATTTTATTTCTCCAGGTTGCTCATCATCACTGAGGAGAATTTCAAAAATAAGGAGGACATAAGGTATCCAAGGGGAAAGTTCATCAGTAGATGGAGAGGTTGGGACTTCAAGGAATCGCAAGAACTCGCCCACATTCCCTTTTAGTGTGTCAACGGTCGCTCGGAAGAAGCTCTTGTCCTGGAGGAGAAGAGAAAGAAGGTGAGCATAAGCCGCAATGCTTCGCCCGTTATCCTTCAGATCATCGTCCCCCGCGAACGACATAAGAGCATTGATCAAGGTCTCCCCTATTTCTTGCCTTGAAGATAAATCATCGCCGGGTGTTCGTAGAATGATGGAGGATATCAACTCGGAAACCTCATAAGTTGAATCGGGATGCGCTCTTATGACATCTAGACATCTATCAATAAGATTCTCGCGCAATTTGGCACGTTCTTCATCTAGATCCTCCTTAGCAACGACGCCTCTCTTCGCAAGCTCTGCCTCAGTGTTCGCCTCAGCTGAAGGGCCCTGTGCAGGGGTGGTAGATGACGACGCCGCTCCATCATCATCCCGCGGAATCAGAGGAGGGACAGGTGTATCTCGGCCATTGTTGTTTGACAGAGTCACGACCTGTCCTAAATCACCCAAGATGTCCTCGTCAAGTAAAATTCCAGATGGTATTTCGGGAGTTTGGTCTAAAACCATTGGGTCATCCTCGTTAGAAGCCTGTTCACTCGCCTGTACGAAGGCAGCGAGCTCGTTGGGTTCTGCGTTCTCCGGCAAATCCCGCTCAGGTATGGGATTCCGGGTGCCAGCAACGCCTGACTCGTGTACTCTGCAGTACTCGACAGCTAACTGCCGGCTACCATTGGCTCGATAAATGCCCTCTTGAGCAAGTTCTTCCGAACAGGCCGTGTCACTAATGACTTCTCTTACATGATCAGCGACAGTTGGCCAAGAAAATCGGAGCGACTTCGCCTCAAGATATGCTTGAGGGGTGTTCTACAGAAATTAGCAATCAAATACAACAACAATTATGGAAACCAATAACAGACCTTGTCCGAACGCTTATACGCGTTGCTTTCAGAATCGGCGAGGGAAATGGACTTCAAGATCAAGATAATCTTCGCAAGGATGGGGGCTGAGCCTTTCTCGACCAACGGCGACTCCCAGAGCTCTCTCATTACCGGCAGTATGGCCATCCGCAACTCAACCACCAAGTTCGGGGCGACCAGAGAATCAGCCCGTCTGTCGCTGCTCCCAACGCCTCGTGGAAGAACATTAATCTGGCTGACAGAATCTGTGATGACTTTTCCATTAACTGCCATGATATACAGATCTAAGATCTTCTTCATGCCGATAACAGCAAGTCGCGACATGGAAGAGTCCTCCCCATCTTTGCCCTCTTTACAGATCTCATTCTTGAATATACGTAGCATTGAGTTCAGGAGTTCCAGCCCGCCATATTTCTTGAATGCAATCAGGACGGGCGCGATTATCTGGTTTGTAGATTGCCGCTCCGAACGAGCTAGGCGAATTAGTATTAGGCATATCAAGAAATTGAAATACAATGTCACTTACATTCTATCGTGCGGTTTACCAGCATTTCATGAACAGCGTGCAACATGATGATCCAATAATGAAAATCCTTATAAGTCTTTTCACGATCTGGCAACTCAAATTGCTCCAAGATCGCCTGTGCTAACTGTTCTGCTAGTTGCATGTGGTGGACTCGTAAGTATAGATCTCGTTCACGACGAGGTAACAGAGCCTTCCCTAGGGTCTGGAAAAGCGGGAACGTAGCAGGCATCAACGAATGCAACAAAAGACGAAGAGTTCTATAATTCTGATAGCGCGGACTTGACTGTTCACTCTTAGAGGGGCCATCGCTGGGGCTGGCGGTCTTAGTTGTCGGGAGCTTCCACAGAGCGCTAGATGATAAGACGTCTGGTAAGCTCGAGTCATCGGGCTCGGCGGTGGTAACATTCCCACTACTTGATACAGTACCGCTATTGGAATGACCTTGTCGGTCCACAGAATGGCCTGTCTTTCTAGTCGACCAATGCTCGGGAACGCTGCTAGAAATAGCTTCCTCTTCTAAAATTACAGCGCGCAGTAAGGGGCCGAGAGACTTAATAAGGCGGCCATAGTAGTCGAAAACAACAACTGGTTGGAGTGTGACTGTCTGCGATCGCGAGGAAAAGGGGAAACACTGATAGAGCGTCTTTATGAGAGATTGGGTATTTAAGAGTGCCTTCGCTAGTTGAGTGCCACGAGAAAGCTTATCTGCAACGTCGTTGCTAGCCTGGTCCGCTGGGTTCGCGTCTGCCTGAAGGAACGGCAAGAAATACGAGCCTGGCTCTTGAGCTTGAGTAATCGGCTGAAGCACATCGACCTCGGCCTGGATCCTTTTTAATAGAGAAGGTAACCCGACAATCGGAGTTGCCTCGATCAGCTGGGATACAACCGACTGTAAATTTCGAGATGCCAGAGAATCCCCAAAGTCATGCGGGAGACTCGGCGAAGTACTAAGATCAAGAAGCAACTCTATTCCGCCATTGTTGATCAGATTCATCTTGAGGTTCGTGTTACTGATATACTGGGACAAGAAGTTGGAAATTGCATAGATGTAAGGCGTGATAGATGTATCAACCGTGGAACTGAATGATGTTGATTCTTCATTTTCCGCTTGCTGCGCGCTTGCATCGGCCATTTCAACATCAGCGTCATCCCCAGTGGTGACAGCCTTGCCTTTGCCTTTATCTAATAGAGACTCTTCAGATTCGCGCAATAGACCTTCGTTTGCAATTACTTCTCGGCCTCTCGAATCTTTCACGATAAGCTTGGCTCCCCATTGAGAATCCCTAGCCTTGACCTTGGCGAGATGGGCGACTCGAGCAACCATATCTAAAACGGCATTTGCTATAGCTGGTCTAAGTGAAGGGTGATGACGGGCAAGCTCATCGAACCCACTACCAACATTGGAGGCCACGCTCTCATCGGCCGCCATCACTCGGACGTGCTCGGGGCTCTCGAATATCTCGAAGTAGCTGTCAAATGCACGAGACGCCACAACCATCTTCATGCCGATATTATTTAAAGAAATGGCATTCAAAACACCTGGCACATTTGTAATAGGTTCAGAGTTTGGTAAAATGCCACGGGCTAAACCATCCCGAGGGGCTTCCAACTCATCCAACGACGGAGGGTGCGAACGGTTGTCGGGTTCAAGGGGATCGGGCGTCGAGCCATCCGAAGGCGACCCGGGGCTCTCATCCCGAGTTTCAGATGGGCCCGAGTCTGTCCCAGCGGTCTGTTCTGCCTGTACTGGGCGACTTGTCAGAGCTTGTAGATAGCTCTGAATCAAGCCCGCTTCGGAGATGGCGGCGAAACTCGTAGGGTCGTTGTTAAGGAAGTCGCTCAAAATAATGACGGCATTGGTCCATACTATAGAGCCGAATTTCGTCATGTTCTCAATAATCTCGCGCATACTATGAAGTAGTGCAGATTTATCGACGAGGTTCCTCAGTAGTCGATCGGTGTTTCCACCGAATGAAAAGGCATTGGACATCACATGGTGGATGAACTTCAGGATGAATTTTAGGTTCTGTTGCTGATAGAAAGGTATCTCATAATCAACAACTTGAGAACGATGAGTAGCCGGTGTTCCCTTGTTCTCGGTGATGAGTTTCCCTGCGAGTTCAACTTCATGAGTAACTAGGTTGGTGATAGCATCAAGGCCACCAGCATGTATCAAGGTCTGGAATGAAGTCTGGACGTTGTACACCAGACTGTCTAAGAATCCCACCAAAGTGCCGTATGTGCGTTCTGCTATATTAGACCTAATGTTGAGGACCTCGACCATAATGTCCAGCAATCCAGCCGAGATAATCTCGGGCGTGTTACGGTTAGTATTGTTAGCCATGGCCATTGTGATATGAAGCGTAAGAGAGAACAGGTTGTCGCGCCATTCGTCTTCCTCACTATACCGCTCTCCGGAATCATCATTCTTCATCTCGTCGACGGCCTTCCTAATAACATATAGCAATACACCATGGTTCACAGTCGCGTTCAATGCGGAAAATATGTCGGGTAGCTTGTTATGGAAACCGGAAATGGCTTCCAGCAGTGATAACGCGATCGACTGTAAATCGATAGGTACTACCGTAGCGCCATCGGCGGCGGGGTGGATCAGTTCCGCGAGTTGGTACACGAGTTGAAACCGTCGCGGCTCATCGTTATCCTGTCTGAGGACTTTCTCGATGAAGGTGGGCTCTATATGAATATACGCTAGATTTTGGATAGCCAACAAACGCGCTTTCAATGCCTGTCGTCGAGATTCAACAGACCCCGTGAGAGCTTTAGCAACTCTGAGACGGTTCAAAAACTCGTACTTGGTCTCTTTCGGAAGATCCGCAGGGGCCCTAGCGAGAAGTTGATAGATCGATGCCGAGCACACTGAAGCATGAGATATCTCCAAAGACTTCTGTCCAGGCGGAGAATTCTCATCACGACCTACGGCTGGGGGCCGAGAGGCGGAGGATGGGCTGTCCTCCGATGCTCCCTGACGACTTGTACGGGGGGTAGACTGCGTTGCACCAGTTGTGCTACTTCGCCTCAGAGGCGTCGGCGTTGGAGGCACATTGGAAGTTGTAGCTCGCTCAGGTAAGGACTGCTGCGTCGGCGCCTGAGAACCGTCGGAAATAGGATAGTACGTGAGCTTAACGTCGCCCCATCCATTCCAACGTGTTTGAGAACCCGAGGACTCAGTAGGGTCCGCCTTCGCAAGAGCGCACAGGTCGTTGGCATACATAGTAGCTACATTTTTAGGGCTTCCGCCGTGAGTCTTATCCTTATTCTTGCTGGAAGAACCCGGAGTGGAAAGGATCGAAGGCTCCAGGGCTTTAGAGAGGGGCGTCTTGACAAAGGGTTGTGCAAGTTGTAGCACACGGTCGAGATCTATATTGTAATGGTTGGAGAGGAGAGATGGGTGTACTTGTCTGGCTGAGATCCCATGGATGCGTTTCACTGACGCCTGATAGCGCTGGGCCAGTTCCACGCCGACGCGCAGAGTGGCACAGATAATGGCGAAGTCAGTGCTGTTTAGAAGGTCGTTTAAGTGAGGACTGCTGCCGTAGATGCTGCGGTTTCCACAGTGATCCAGGAGCATCTGAGTGAACTTCAGGATAGCCACGATAAGGTCGACATCGCCATCCTTACCATATCCTAACTCCGTTAACTTGTCTGGGTCGCTCGACTGTTCCTCGCCGTCGACGGAGCTAGATCCCAATAGAACTTCGCAGCCAAAGTCCCTACTCTGGGGGCCCTCGTTCAACTTGTAGATAGAACAGAACGATTCCAGGAGCTCGTCGAACCGATTAAGTAACGGGATCCAGTGATACAAATCACCTCTCGGGAAAGGCCATCGTGAAGGAAATGTCGCAAGGACTTTGGGTAAGAGAGGTAATGGTGTAGAGGTCGCATTATTGACGAACTCCTGCAACCAAGGAGACTAGAGAAAAAATCAGCAGACTGCATGGGAGAACAAATAATATGCAAGAGTACTTACCATAGTCTCCTTGTGCTTAGCTTGCATGGTCTTCGATATCTTTCCCATAGTGAAGGCCGGGGCGGCAGAGCCGCAAAGAATATGTCAGCTCCCCCTCCACTACTAAAGTTTAGGTAATCGGCGACGACAACTTGACTCGTAGCGCGGGAGCGTCCAAAATAGCTTGGACGGCTCCTCCAGTATGGTGTCTCGAACTACTCGTCGGTGCACAAGGCGGGGTGACGGAGTGCAGGGCCTTGTGGGGGGTGTAAGTTGCAAGGTTGAGCCTCGTCTCGAATATCAGCCTTGCGGGTATCAAAAAAAGAGATTCGGTTGTAGAAACGCTCCGATGAATTCACGGCTAACTCGGGAGATGGAGAAATCGATGAAAGATAGGCACCGGGCGTCGCACGGATGCAAATTAAATAGCTAGGTCGCAGGTGGACGGTGCGCGGATGAGGGGCGACTGATGATGGATGATGTGAGGTGTAGAGATATGATGTCCGGCACAGTTCTCAGGAAGCTGAATTTTAGATAGGTCCAAGCGGGTGCAGGCCGCTGTACCACAGTTTTTTCAGGATCAAGAAGAACGTGCTAAGTTGTATTAGCTTGGGATGAAGTAATATGATTCGTACCAAGTGCCTGGATATCTACTTGATTTGGTCGACGATGAGATGCAAGTTTGGCGGAGTCGAGTTGATAAAAAAAAAAAATAGGACTAGTTTAAGAGGTGTTTGAAAGCTCGCGGCTGATCCTTTGCGTAATGATTGCACTTTGTGGGGGGGGTGGTGCTTGCCGTAGCAATAGTGATTGTAGGTACCTTAGGTAGGTGCAAGTGCAAGTGCAAGAGTGGGGTCGCGGCCGGCGGTATGATATTGTACCTCAGGCCTCAGGTGTAACTACCTACTTCGTACCTCCTACCTGAGGTCATCAGGTGCTTACAAAACAAACTCGAGTACGTCCATTGAAGATGTATCATAGGTACCTAGATATCTACACGTGTTAGTACCTTACATTAGGCACTGTATTTACTGATTCTCGCTAACAATTGAGAAAGTTCCATCTCACTACTTTGTTTTTTTTCCTCTCTTTGTCATGGACCGCGTTCAGCGACAATTCAAACGAACATCCCCTCATGGTCGATATGAGCCTATCAGAAATTACATAGTTCCTACTATTGCGTAGTATTATAGAGTCTAACACAAAACCATTGATTCATCGTCAGCAGAATTTTTCAAAGGTTGCAGCCCAACGTCTAACAAGTCATAAGTCAATAATACTACATATATTCTACTCGCATGTATTATACTAATGGGGACAATTGCTGCCCAGTGCACTCCCGAGGTCGCGGAGACCTTATTTAGTAAGTCATGGTCGAATCGCCGGGGTAATTTTTCTGGGTAAGGTATCTATTGCCCCATGTTACATGCAGGTTGCTTGGAAATCTTCAATTGAGGTGTTGCTTTACAGGATTCCCTGGGTCTAAAACCCCTGGAACATCTTCCTTCCCGTCAGTTTTATCAACTACCAGAATATCTCGAACCAGATTATGAAACAATGCTAGGCAATAGCTATCAACAATCAGAGTACCTGTGTTATCACGTACCTAATAATAAATGCCACTCGCATCTCGCATACGTAACCTAAGGTACCTACCTACCCAGGTAACAATATTAAAGCTATCCTACCTTAGATATAATATAGATAGGATTATCGACCCCGCCGTAGTCGCACATGGGAGAACCGGTCCGGCATTGGCGTAGAGCTACTATTGTTTGCATGTAAGTAAGATGTCTATACGTTAGCAGTGCCATGGTACAGCGTACAGCATCAGACTAGATCCCGCATTGTTCTTTGATTTTAAGCAATTGTCACCAATCACGTCCAAGCTTGTAGTTTAGTATATACTCTACTCCCTTAGCACGTGATTTTAAGATCATTTGTACAACTTAGGAGTGGTCCGAGGTTCGATTCCTCTCTTTTTATAACATTTTTGGTTCTATTCATCCCACTTGAATATAAATCAGATAGATCTGTGTACCACAACCTCGAGATTTATTCTACTTCTTTGTTAAATACACCTGTAGTTAATACCATCTTTTTCTCTAAAAGCTTCGTCGACAACCTCAATTAACAAAGTATGCAATGATTACGGACTTCCGAAATATCCGACGTAGGCAGTCAACCAGTCACGCAGTTAGCAAAATAAATAAGCATATTATGCGAGTAATGAACTTCATCGCGGTAAAGTCAGCAGTATTGATTGAACTATTCGCTTCAAATTACATAGAGCAATGTCGGATCAGATGAATAGCCAAACTACCTACTGCTTCTTAAATTCTTCATAATGCTCATAGACTGACAGCTCAAACTGCGTCATCAACTCGACAATTTTCGCGTCTCCCACCGGTATCAGGTTTGTGAACAACGCGCCGCACAAGCCACTCTTTCTATCAATCCACCATATCAAATTCGGCAGGCCACCCCAAGACATAGTCCCGGCCTGTCTTCTGCCAACTTCGTCTTTAAGGCCGATCTCTCCGCCGAGTCCGTAGTCCATCACCTGGTGGTCCATATCAAACGTATTACCCAAAACTCGTCGAGAGTTCTCGTCGGAATGGAGTATGTTGTTCAAGGTCTCCTTGCCCTCGGGTCCCAGCTGCGGCCGGAACATCTCCTCGACGAGCTCTTTGCTCAGGACCCGGCCGTCGTTTGCGCATAGGCTCTGTAGTATGTTCAAATAGCTCTCTGCGGATCCCCAGCCCGCTGCCCCGCCGTACGCATCCTCCCTGTCTCCATATTGGAACAGGTAGCCCTCTGTTGTAGGGTGTAGCTTTCCATCCTCGTCCCTGAGAGTCATTCCCACTTTGCGCGACTTCGTCTCTGGCCTTGAATCAGGGGCAAAGGTAATGTGATGCATGTTAAGCGGACCCCAGATGTTGGTCTTCATATATTCCTCAAGAGACAGTCCGGAAACCCGCTCAACGAGTTTACCTGCCCAGTCTAGGCTTGAGCCGTATTGCCAGCCTTTTCCAGGCTGGAAAACGAGCGGTCGCGAGAGCTCGGTCACGATGTCCTTGGGAGGACTCGTAGGAGGGCCTGTGAATTTCTCCAGCTGTTGAAGCTTAGGGGAGAACATTTCCATGGTAAGTCCACTGGCATGGGGGAGTAGGTTTCTTTATCCAGATATTAGTAATTCTCAAATGAGGTAATGTTATTATTCATAAAATACTCACCTCAAAGTGACCGGCTCTTTTCTGTCTTCAAAAATGGGCTTTCCTTCCGCATCAAAATCTTTCAAGACCTTCAACGCGGCGACTTCCGGGAGCACCTTACCGACATCCTCATCTAAGCCAATATGTCCTCGTTGGACTTGTTGCAAAGCTGCTACTGATGTCATAAGTTTCGTACAGGATGCCATCCACACAACACTATCTGTCTTGAATGGCTCCCCGTGAGCCGTCTTGCCAAATGATTTCTCATATCTGAACTTCCCCGTGGCATCAGCCGCCACAAGGGCCACACCCGGGATTTCGCCAGCCTGGTAGGCGGCCTCGAAGACAGCCTCGTGAGAGAACTTGGCCATTTGATAATCAATGTGGAGTAAGGGATTTTATAAGTAGAGCGTATATATTAAGCTATCCTTATGAGTTAAGGCTAGTCGTGATTGATCAATGGGTTCCATTTTGGTTCCTATCGCAACCTTATATATACAGAAAAATCATTGTCTGTCTATTCACTATCATCGCCGAGGAGCTATGGCGGCCAGGTGTAGATCCTTTAGCCATGAGGCTACAGGATCTGGTTACGATAGGTCCCTTGTTCAAGACATCCGCCCACCTAAATTAGCAGATATGCCCCCTTGTCTCACAGATGCGGCGCAGAGAGGTCCATGCGGACTTGCCTAATCTAGCACCAACGGCTTTAGGCATCGCATCAGATCGTTGGAGGTTGTTTCTGATTACGAAGCAAGCGACTCTTAAGTACAACTGCGCCATGGCAGTACGTGCATGCTCGGCGATGATTCATCAGGCGTAGAATTATGGTTCCGATGTCCGGTGGGATTAGTAGTGAACGGACAAACCTAGAGACCGCGTCTATACTCGAATAGTATAATGGTGCAGCTCCAAAATCGGACTTCATGAACCCCCGGGAATAACTCACTCCACAGCCCCTATACCCGGTTTCAGTAGCCTATATGATTTTCTAGTTAAACAGCAAGTCTTCTTGCTTGGAAATTTCTTTTAAATGCAGATATAACCAACCTAACACTCCGGTACATATTGTTTAAGTTAAAACCAGTAACCCTCCCGCCGTCCAGTTATATCAAATTTCCCCCAACATTTAACTTGGAGGTTCTATTACTTTATATCAATATCATCGAATCGTCAAAACCTCCAATGCAGTCTTCTTTTGATCTTGATCAATACGTGTAGTATATATTATACCGAAGGTCATAGAAAACTCGCCTAAATAGCCTCTTCACCTGGGTGTTAGCTCCGGTAACTGCCTGACATCACGCGCTATTTAGATTGATCTAATCCATTGCTGAGCTGATGCTATACAAGATATGAGGAAGGACGAGGAAAGCGATTAGATTGTTATCCAAGTACGAATACAAATTATACGGGGCGACTGGCGCACATTCACCAACTCCTTCGTTCTAGTGGTCTCGGTACCCAACTGCTCATCTTCTGGTAGCTTAGAGAGCGGACTGCCTTATCCCAACATGGCCTCCGTATAGGGTTGCCAAGATCTCTATATACACATTCTTTAAAGGTGTTGTACTCGATTTCTATTAATAACTACCCTAAAGCCCCACTCAGAGGTTCGTGGTTTTCGAGTTCTGTTGTTCGTTGTGTTATAACAAGTAGACTAGCATGGCAGTTTCAAGGAGTTCAGTTAGCATAGATAGGAACTTCAAATTAGATGTCGGGTTAGTCCCTGTTAAGAGATGTTAGCTTAGTCAATAAAGCTCAACCATTCGTATGTTATAATATTTACATACACGAGAGAGTGTTGCTATATAGATGATAAATAGGTACCTACCTATGTATTAATAGTTCTAGTTAAAGCATCAATGAGCTTTACTATGCACAATATCATCTTGTAATTAATAACACAATCGTCATTCACCTTAACTACTAAATATTAGAATTAGATAGACTTATAATTATAGCACAAGTAGGTACGCATAATTCTAGCAAATTTTAGCCTATGCCTACATTGATATTTACTTGTTGGCATCAACTTTCTTAATAATCCCCTGAATTACTCATTCGATTTTATTCTTATAATGCTTTTTAATCCGAACATGAAATTGATCTAACTACCCATTTACCTCTTGACTTGTTAATTAAGGAGGTTCTACTTAGTAAGTCTAAATGTTGTATGACTTTGTAAATACCTTATTCAAGGGATATTTATAACTATTCATCGACGTGAATATTTTTCATAGTAACCGAAGAATATTACTGGACAGTATGTAGTTCTCCTTGTTTGGGTAGTACAGGTATTATTAAATAGTGACATATCAAGTACAATATAAGGCCAATCATATGAGAGGCTGTACTCATTTAAGAAAGAAGGCCACTTACGCAAACAAGAATATCTTACAGGACAAGTGCATGTGCACTTCGTTGGGGTTAGCAGCAATGCCGAGTCCCTTACCTCGGATCTATTGAAATATCAAGATTGTATGGTAGCTGCCGAAGTTAATTCATGCATGCAAGTCATACAAAATCTAAAATAATAATCCACGGCGCCACATAAAGAAACATTGTCGACTGCATGTAATTGTCTCTAACAAAACCTAGTTGTTGGACGAGCTAATGAATCATGGCTTGAAGAGTGTAAGTGAGATAGAAGCACGTAATATGAAATTCTATATGCAGTGTTATCCTGATTTTTATAAGTCTTAGAAATCTGCAATACTTTATGATGCTATAATCTCCTTGTAAGACAACGATACCAGTCTCCCTCGTTTGTCTTCCAGAATATTACACGTAATTTAATAAATAATTAGCGATGCATGAGACGCCATCGTACATAACGGCCCATTACTTAATGCATGTGGAAAGGGGTCGGCATGCGGCGTTTACGTATGCAAATATCCTGTTGGTGTTGAGAGCTTCCCGATAACGTGCCTTCGTTAGGTATTGATAACATAAACGTGGCGGCTGTTCGAGGCGTTGGCGCTAAATGGTCCTTTCACATGGGATGGTTGATGGGATTCTTTGAGCTTAATTTAGAAACGTTGATTACTTAGGTGTACGTTGCGTTGCGTCAATCTTGAATGGACAATCTAATGAAAAGACCCAACATTTATATAAGAAGTATAATGTATATGTTTTATGCTAATAGTCCCGGTAATGTCATGGTACCAATTTACTTTACGGCAGAAGAGGATATATGATGTAGTGTTGAGTTAAAATTGTGATCATAGATCTTCAATTTCGTCTTGCTGCTTGGTGATATCTTGTCCTACTAGACTTGACGCACATTGCTTTTGTTAGGTGTTACCTACAAATGTAACTGACGGGAGTACACGAATTAGGTATACATATGTACATTTTGGGTATGTACTAAGCAGGTGGTGCTACCTAATGTCCATATGGATTTTACCTACCTATGTGCAAGGACTAAAATATGGACGCCCTAAAGAAACCCCTGAACTAGCTTAGAATAGTGGGCATCAGAATTGTTAGTTAACGCTTCTAGCGGCAAACTACGCGACATGCCACTGGCTACAGCTCATCCATAGCACTAAAGGGCGGGAAGCTTGGCGCTGAAACGACGGGCTGGTATAGGGCCGTGCGTCGCAATTGGATTTTTAAGATCCATTCCTACAAGGTAGAACTCCACAGATCAATCCTAGTCACGTTTAGTCAGTTCGTACGAAGGGGGAAGGGGAAACAATTACAAACGAACGGTGAATCTAAAGTACATCTTTTTTGAATTTCACCTTCTTTCATTTCTCCCATGCAATTCTTCTTACGGTCTGTGATCATTGTTTAGTACCAAATAATAATTCTTTTTGACGAAGAATAAGACGTTCCTCCGAGTTGATCGCGTCGCGTTTCCATTGTTCTGTTTGTCTAATTACCTCCTGAAAGTTGAAAGATACCTTTGCATTGTTGCCGAGACGGGACCCTGCCCACATAGACTCGATAGATGCTAAACAGGTACCTCACACGACAACCTCATTCCCAACCTAAACTCGACACACTCTCCACGTAGAACAATCACTGGTAGCTATCATGTCTGGCCCAGAGGAGCCGCATACGTCTGAAGCTGCTCCCCAGGTCATTGGGTCGCCAACCCCTTCAGACAAGGACACGGTACGTTGATTATCTTATCTTCACATGCGTGGCCCCTTTGTTTAAGCGTCAAGCGTAACTAGCTTTAGTTACATTCCAACCTGTCATAAAACTTAGGAATGCTAATTAGAAATTATGTAAAGGACACCTTCGAAGATGCTATTGATACAACATCCGTGAGATCTCTAACAAATCGCAAACTTTCACCTCGACCAAATAGCGGTGCTACAGATAGTATTCCAGAGTCGCCAGAGGACGAAGAACGAAGAGAGCGAAGCCAAGCCAAATGGAGTCGCAGTAGAAGAGAAAGACGAGGAAAAAAGAGGAAAAGGAAGAGGAAAGGAAAAAGAGGAGGAGGTAAAGGATAACGTAAAAGAGAGTCTCAAAGAGATTGATCTTGGGGACGAGAAGGACGAAAAAGACGAGAAAGATGACGAGGTTGCCAAATCTTCACCTACAACCAGATCCGCGCGCAACTCGAATGCATCCTTAGACAATGTTGACCTTAGTGATGGTGTTACAGAACAACCAAAGGGTTTGTTAACCATTCTATTGTAATCCCTATTGTAATCCAAAGTGCACTGGCTGATATATAAATCTAGAGGAACCCCCTATTGTAGCAGCAAAACAACCATCCAAAAAGCTTTCTCTCGGCAATATTGGAATAACAATGCCTTGGTCTCCATCTCCTCCCGCTACAGAATCACCGCCAAAAACAAGCCCGAATCCTACTACCGCACCGGCTGCGGCTCCTGCACCACCAACTCGAAAAATTACAGGCCCATTTTCTTGGTTATCACGGAATTCTACGCATAAGGAGAAGGACGCGGTCACGTCACCGCCCGTTACAGCGGCTGTATCACGAAGGAACACAGCAAGTTCTATCGCTACGTTAACTAGTAATCCGGAAATGATGCTTAGCAAGCTCGACGAGGAAAACGAAGGCGATGGAGGACCTCGCCTATCGAGAAATAGTTTGAAAGACCGGTTTAAATATGTACGAATGCGGGAAGAGGCTGGTATTTCCCTCAACCCTGATGATGATGATAAGGCGTCGACCTTGGGAGTTCTGAGCCCTACTGGCGAGAGCTATCCGGATGTGAATTTTAACTTGCCTCCGCCGTCCCCTTTACCGCCGAACCCGGACACAAACCTAGCCCCTGGAACGGTCTCGGGCGTATCTGCTGGCCCTTCTACCATTGCGGACGCTCAGGTTGATTGGGATCTTTGGCAATCCGTTGTTTACGAAGGCCCAGCTGCCGTCGCGAGAACAAACCCAGAGGAGCTCAACAAGGCGATTGTTACGGGCATCCCTAATGTGATCCGAGGAGTAGTATGGCAAGTACTTGGCCAGAGTAAGAGCGAGGACCTTGAAAGGGTCTACAGAGAGTTGCTGGCTCGAGGTTCCGAAAAGAACAAGGACCGTAACAGCAACGCTACCTCTGTCAGTATTTCGAGCAACGGCAATTTGAGCTCCGAAAGAGACGCGGTAGCCTCTTCGGCGTCGTCTATCCAGTCAGAAGTATCTGGCGCCAGTGGTAAGAAGGCATCACCACCATCTTCTGAGCCGTCAGAAGCAGCTCTAAAGGCCCAAGCTTTAGCTGCAGCTGAGAGGAAACGCAAAGAAAAGGAAGACGCAGTATCCCTTCAAAAACTAGAGAGGGCTATTAAAAGGGATATCGGCGCCCGAACAAGCTTCTCAAAGTATGCGGCGGCTGCTGGTCTGCAAGACGGCTTATTCGGTGTCTGCAAGGCCTATGCACTCTTCGACGAAGCTGTTGGGTATGCTCAAGGAATGAACTTCTTGATTATGCCCCTCCTTTTTAACATGTCCGAGGACGAGGCGTTTGGTATACTTGTCCGACTGATGAACCAATACAAGCTACGCGACCTATTTATTCAGGACATGCCAGGTTTGCATATGCATCTATATCAGTTCGAGAGGTTACTTGAGGATTTCGAGCCTGCTCTTTATTGCCATTTGCACCGTCGTGGGATATCGCCCCATTTGTACGCGACGCAATGGTTCCTTACTCTTTTTGCCTATAGGTTCCCTCTGCAGCTCGTACTAAGAATCTATGATCTTATCTTCTCCGAAGGCCTATCTGCGATTCTGAAGTTTGGTATTGTTCTTATGCAAAAGAATTCAGCGGCGCTGCTCGACATGACAGACATGGGCCAATTGACGAACTTCCTAAGGGACAAACTTTTCGACGTGTATATTGATCAGTCCCCGAGCGCTGGCAGCATCCTCGAGAATGGCTTCTTCGGTAGCAGTTCTTCAAGTGCCGATAAGGAGGTCTACCGGGCAGATCAATTAGTTCAGGACGCATGTGAGGTGAAGATTACACCTGAGATGCTCAAGGCTTACACGGCCGAGTGGGAAGAAAAGACTAAAGCTGAGAAGGAGAAAGAGAAGGAACTTGCGGATCTGAAGACTACGAACTTAAGCCAGGCCATCAAGATCCGGAAGCTCGAAGAGCGACTGGAGGCGAGCGATCGTGAGCAGGCAACCGTGACAACGGACCTAGTTCATACCAAGATCGAAAACGAAGAGCTCAAAGATCAGAATGAGAGCTTGACCGGCCAAGTCAAGGAACTTCGCCACGTCATTGAGCAGCAGCCTGCGGAGTTAGAAGGAGCCTGGAAGCTCGAACGTGAAGACCTAATGAAGAGAAACGAGAAGGTGCACGAAGAGAACAGAAGACTCGAAAAGGAGCTCCAAGAGCTTGAAGAGGAACTGGTTCAGACTAAGATGCGATACGCTGAGGTATGCAATCCCCTATTTCCATTTTAATACCTAAGCAGTCTTAACTAATCATTTGTAACAGATCAACTCCCAGCACGAGACCCTGCAAAAGAGGTGGGCCGAACTCAAGCGGCAGTTCGCCTGAGCTGGTCCTCTCCCTTGATCATGCTCCCGCTAACGACCTCCCGGTTCACCCACATTCTCATTCTTGTACAAAGTAGCTTCTACGGTTTGTTGTAATCAGACAAATCCACCAGGAGGAAAGGAGAGCATGGGGCGGGCAAGCAAGCAAGTAAGCAAGTAAGCAAGCAAGCACATACATAGTTTAAGGGTATTCGTGTACCTTGCCATGCCATGCCATGTCATGTCTGGGTATCTACGAAGTCAGGTTTTATCATTTTGTCAAGCGTGTCCCTTTCTATCTATCGGGTAAAAAGCCGCTATTAGCATAGGCGTCTAGGCTAAACCAACTCAACCAGTCAGCCACCAGGCGACGAAATCTTTCTTGTCCCTCTTCTTGTCACTTTCTTCTTCGTCTTGTCATAATTCATCGGTGCCCATCATCTTCGGTAATTGGGAGGGGGTGCTTTTCCTACCACGTCGCAGGAGGGAGGGTGGGTTAGGTACTTAGGCATATTAACGCATTAGAGAGGAAGAACGAAGATAGCCCTGAGGGGAGGGGAGTAACACATCACATTACTTCGCATCATATCATATCTGTATATCACTCGTCGGTGGATAGGGGACGACGGCATTGTCATTGCATGCTTGCGTGGGGGGATTTAACTTATTGGGGAGAAAGAAAGAAAGAAAGAAGGGAGAACACGTTTTCGGACAGGCGGATAACCTGAGGTCCTGTGGAAGAACAGAACAGAACAGAGCAGAACAGAACAGAATAGATGAGATGAGATGAGATGAGAAGGGGAAGGAGAGGAATATTGTATAGAATCAGAGCTAGGCAGTAGTTCGATGAATACCACATTCTGTTGTCATGACTACCTACCTTAGGTATTCAGTTGCTATTACTGTTATTATGTGTTAGTTATGTAGCTAAAGTAGATGAGTTCTAGGCGCTGTAGACGGGGACATGAAGAACTACAAACTATAGATGGCTGGGACTAGATAGCTAACATAGCTGGACGGAAGCTCTTCTCTTAAGGTATATATAGCCTAGGTTACGAATATAAGAGTTGGCAATTATATGCCAGACATATGAGCACATGACTACTACAATATTAATATCACATTAGGATAGAATATCATGGCTCAAAAGGTTAACATCGTAGTATTCCAGATAGCTAACTCGAATCAAACATTTTTAGCAACGAGGTTCAAATCTCTGAAAACCCAGAACATATTAGCAGAGATGGCGTATCTCAACCAGGGCGATTACGATTATCAAAGTAAAGCAAGATCACACAGTAACAGTAAAGAGTATAGCATTTCACATAATCGTGACTATCGTGGCAATTGACACTGCAAGCCTCTCTGGTGATCTTTTATTGATCAGAACCTAGCAAACGCGATCCCTTTCCGTTGCCGAAGATGAATAAAATCCATGAACACCGGTGCCATTGTGCGTGGTATTTTGCAGTGCCCTCATAACCTAACCCTCCGCCATTCTTCATCTGCTCACCGTCTACTTGTGTAGCTTACGCTGGTAGAAAGCCAGCTCCTCGCCCTCGAGGATGTATCCGTCCGCACGGCCGCTCTGGCCGGGTCGGCTGGCAATAACGGCGTATAGACGACCAGCCTCGAACTGCTTCTCTAGAACACCCTCAACCTTGCCGGTGGCGGCGTATCGGGCAGCCTGCTTGCGCTCGACGGCCTTGCTCTTCTTCACAACTTCCTCCTCCTTGCCAGACTTCTGCTGACGTCTGCGGCCGAGGGATTGGCCGTAGTGGCTCTCGTACCATTGACGGAAGGGGGCGGCATCGATCTGGACAACGGCGGACTTGGTAAGGGTGTTGGTTCGGACCAACTCGTTGTTGGAAGGGTGGTAGGCGACAACGATGACACGGGTCTTGCGGGTGATGCCCTCGGAAGCCCAGGCAAAGTTACCAGTGTCGAGACGTAGGGCACGGTACTTGTGGTTGCCGCCGCGAGTGCGGACGGTGTGGATTCGCTTGGGGCCGATACGGGTGTTGGCCTCCTGTCGGCCGGCCTCGAAAGCGCGCTTCTTCCCTGGTGAGGAGGTCAGAACGTATGATCATTGTACGAAAACATGATGCATACGGGCTTTCGATATATGGGGCGTATCTCGAAAACACGGTTATGCGATGGTCTACTACGTACGGTAAAAGGCGCGCTTGGCACCGGTGGCGGAGCGCTTGTGGCGAGAGTCGCGAGAGATACCCATGATTGCAGTTTCTGGTCAGAGAATTGGGTGGTTAGCCTCGGAGGGTGATGAAGGATTGAAGGTTGATTGATAAAAATTTTGGCGACGACCAGTGAGAAATCTTGCAACAGCAGATTCAACAGAGGTGAGGCCGTTGAATGCTTTGCAAGATCAAGCCACTGATCATATTAGCAATGGGAGACATACCTGACTAAAACAGTTGGCAATCAAGAAGGGAAATGAAGGTGGTGATGAAGCGCTCGGAGTTTGAATTTCGCGGGAATGAAAAGTTGAAAGAGGCTCACGAAATTCAGTCAAAGTAAATTTGGAAAGTTTAGTGTGGGCTCGCCAAAATTTCGGAGGGGAGGTACTTTGATACCTAGGGCTTTTTTATTGGGCTTTTTACTTGGCCTGTGCACATTTACTTAGGTAATCATAGAATGTAAATTAGAAGTGGTCAATGCGTATTGTGGAGAAACTGCAAGTGTAGGACAAATATACAGACCCAATTTTCACGTGCATTTCAAGACGTCCAACATCTTCGTGTAAGTTACAATTTATTCATCGATTGGTCCATTCTGTCTGTTCTGTCTGCAATACTAGGAAAGAAATGTCAAGCAGGTAGCAGAGGCTTCTCCTGCAAAGTACATAATGTACTAGACCCAGTGTCTAATTCATAAAAGTCATATAACCTTATCATCATCTCTGCGTCTGCTCCATGTGCCAATAGAACCTCATACGCATCATAAGATGTTCCCCTTTTCCGCCGCATAAACTCGCTTCAGTTTCCCATATTAATCCTCCTTGCCAGCTCCTTGCCAGGGTATGGAGACCCTTAGCGAATAAACAAAAGAAATAAAAATGAAACCAATGAAACAACCACCATCCGAAACATTTCAGATCATGGGGTCTTCCTCGTCGATATCTTGGAGTAATTGCTGCAAGAAACCATTAAGCTCCTTCACCTCGATTTGAGGGGTTTCCATATTTCCCTCCCGGACTATGTCCCAATACTCTGGTCTAGTCATGCCATCGAGGGTAGGCGAGAGTACCCGGTTAGCAATTTTGCGAAACTGGCGAGGGACTCGAGGGCCATAGGGAGGAAAGAGTTTGTATCGGTCGACCATTTCCTCGAATTGGTAGGCAACCTCCTGAGTACGAGGCAAAGGTAACTTTCCCTGATAATACTCATACTCCCATTGAAGCGGCCAGTCGATAGGCGCAAACAGTTCGGTATTCTCATGCCAGATGGAAACGCGCGAGCTGGCCAGGCTAAGGTTATCCGTGTTGTGAATCTCAAGCAACTTCGGAGACATTTGAACAGAGGGACCACAGGCTTTGCTATTTTTATAGGTGATGAAGTTGTCGGGGTCCTCCATCATCTTGATGATCGCAAGCTGCTTAGCTTTCATGTTGTCATTCTTGAACTTGAGATATTCGTCGAATGTTGAAGGCACGAACGGCGAGTTGATAGATTCATGACGCCAGTAGGCTTGGATCTTGTCCCATCGTTGTCGCTCAATGTCTAGTAGGCTTTTTGATGCATTTGCTGAAGACTCGCCAGCATGTCCGTTGTTCAGATGAGGGTGTAGATGACTTCCGCTAGCGGCGGGGAGAGTAGGCGAGAACTCTTTGGGATTGTAGCAATTGTATGCACCTCCAGCATATTTACCAGGACCCTTGAATATTGGACCAAACTCGTGAGGACAGACGCAGCCTTCATCATGGAAGAAGCGATGGTAATAGTACATCGCGTAGTCAATTGGGGTTCCATCCCATTCAGCCTCTTTCTGGTGACCCGTCGCGTTAATTATTATCTAAACATAACAAGTGTTTATGACTACTAACCTGTAGACCCTGCTTCTCGAGCTCCATCTTATGCTTATAGTAAAGGGCAATATCTGCCTTGGCGACGTTGCGGCTCGCATCATCAAAGATGATGCATCCAAGCTCTCCGAGATATCCCTTAGTGATCGGCGACGGGATTTCTGGGTTAACCTTTTTAGATCCAGAAGACGCGGTGGTCATCGGCGAGCTCGAAAATTGAGACATGGTGTAGATCTTGAGACAAATTCTTAATGGATGCTAGGAAAAGGATGATGGAAAGCGTAGTATTTGTCGGCGAAGATCACAAAGTGAAATGTGTCAATGTGTTGGGAGAAAAGAATGGTAACGAGGTAGGCAGGACGGCGACAAGATAATTTATGTTAAGAAGTCGTCTTAATACCTCAGTCAAGAGTTAACAGGTGTGGGGACCACAACGTCGTTGCTGCAGTCCGTAGAGGGGTTAACGGCCTCATCTCCCTAACAACCACTGACAAACATCTAGTACCTCCTAGTCACAGCTTTTTATGAAACTTATAGGCAGCTGTTGACAAGGCCGTGCATAGCAACGGCGACCACGTAATTAATTTTTGTTGTGTATGCTGAATAAATGGCCCTGATGCCTAATAATTTATTCCGCTGGCATATATTTATACATACCCGTATCCTGTAGAAGAGATATATATGCAAATACACAACCTTCTAACCGTATTATAACCACCACGTTACCTATTTGCCTAAGTTATAGGTATATCCCTCTGTCTCTATACCTACCTAGTTATCTAATCGCTCTCTATTTAAACTAGGGGAACCATGTCGTATCCAATCATTAAAGAGAGATAGCACCTATTTATAGACAAAGATAATATGCTTGATACAGCATGAGCCGGTATCTTCTAGTCTACTATATAGTAAACGTAGATGATCCCTTTCACATCATATCAAGACAATATATCTATCGTACACTCACTGAGAGATAAAACAGACTATATGAAAAGATTTGAAGCCTACTGCTAATAGATCCGCCCCAGCGCTATGCACCCAAACTGATAAGGTCTCTATTTTATTATAGTAATATAGAGAACTATGATGAAAATAAATGATTCCTTGCTAGATATATATGCATCAATAGTCTTATGATATTCAACATTTAATTTTTCATAAAGTAACTCGATGTCTACCCATTTTCCTATTCCTCATTTACGTCAATATACTTACACAAAGCTAGAGACCCGGCTACCTGAAATTCCTGACAAGAAGTAATGGCTCTAGATATTCTTTCCGTGGTTATATTTCAATATCGTATCTAAAAATAAAAAATGGGGAGACATTCAAGCAGACAACCCTTAAGACCTTTATTAAGTAATTAAGTAGGTCCATATTAGCAAGGAACAAATGAGAGGTGTCAGAGGTGATAAATAGCGTTTATATTCTTATACTAACGAGACAGTAACATGCACATTAGAGGTTCAAATTCAGGGGTAGACTGCCTGCCTGCCTGAGCTATCACGAGACCAAAAGGTCAATAAGGAAAACGATGACATCAAGAGCCTTGCAACAAGCTGCAAGGCTATATATACATAATGATTCAGGATGCCTGACTCAGGACTGAGTCATGTAGATTGTCTGGCTCCGCTAGACAACTACGTGACTCCTGACCGTGACACTGCTTGAGCTATGATTTTATTGGTCATCTCTCTATTTATTGTTTAAATTTTGAGCACACGTACTGCTTGTATTAAATAATGAGACCTGTATAAAAATTTGAATACGTATATCAAAGAAGCAAAGCAGAACATAGTATATCCTAGTGTTTAATGCCTTACGATGGTTGTTGTGGTTGAGGCTCAATAGCTGCATATCACGAGATATGCATTTATACATAATAATATGTTCAGCACATGCGCTACCGATCCTAGAGTGCATGGGTTACATAATATCCGATCTGCCGGCTACCAGCAGGCACGCACTTGGTACATGCATGTAGGTACCCTGCCTTGTACATCATCATCTGAGCTCCATGTCATAGGTGAGCTTATGACCGATAAGATAAGACTGCCTGCTGTTTCCGGTAACGGTAAGCACGTCACATCGAATCTCCCATTCTTAATTCTCCCAATTCTCCTAATACAGGAGATGGGAACTTTCATCTTCAAGTCATTCCTTTAAACCAAATCATCTTATAGAGCCACTTAGGTCTTCATCATCTAGGGTTCACTAGCAGTTGGTTGGACTGCTTCCCCCCCTGCCGTGAACATGGCGACGCCATCGACATCGACTTTGGATCAGTCGCCTCTCCTACGATCGCGTTCATCCTCGACATTAGGATCGCTTAGCTCGAATACCTCTATCAGCGATGCCTCCCGAAATCTGAAGCTCCGGCAAAAGACGCGTGTCCTACGCGCCGTTGCCTTCGTCGTATCTATTATCACAGCCCTCTGCGCCGGATCCATTACTGTCTTCTCGCTCTACGGGCACCTTTTCCAGTCACGACTACATTACACACAATTCCAAATCAACGGCATCGCTAGTGCCATGAGCCTTTCCATGTACCTCCCGGTTCCCGTGATAGGATTCCTGTGCGACCGAGTAGGGCCTGGTCCGCTCTCTCTGTTAGCCTCGATCTTACTAGGGGGTGGTTACGGATTGGCGGCTGGCTTATATCATAAGGGTCTTGGAGAAGTTGAGGATGGAGGGAAGGGCATAAAACTACATTCCCTCCTATGCTCTTAGCCTTCGTGGCTATTGGTATAGGCACGTCCTGTATGTACCTGGGCGCCATTACCACATGTGCTAAGAACTTTGGGCAAGGCAAGTATCGAGGCTTGATGCTGGTTGCCCCTATTGCGTCATTTGGTCTTGGTGGAATGGTCCTCAGTCAGATCGGGAGTCGGATTCTCTACGAGACACAGCCGGATGGAGCTAGAGATATAAACGTATTTCATTTCTTCCTGTTCCTCTGCGTCGTTCTCGCTGTCCTTGGACTTATTGGTACCTTTTCATTACGGGTTGTAGACGAAGAGGACCTCATCGACGGAGCGGTAGAAGAACTAGAGAGGAGCGGGCTCCTCGAGGGAAGCGAGGTCTTCCGCCGCCGAGCGCATCGGGACTACGGTGCTATTGATGCTATCGATGACGACGCTGGAGCCATGGACCCGGCTAGGGACGAGGATGATGAAGATGATAATGCTAGGCTGAAAAAGGCCTGGCTTCTCAATGCTGAGACTAGGAGTTTTCTGTCGGATCATACAATGTGGTGGTTTGGTATCGGCTTTTGGCTCATCATTGGACCGGGCGAAGCGTTTATCAACAATCTCGGCACCGTAGTTGGAACTTTATATTCTCCGAGCACAAGGTCAAATGAAACGTCCGTGGCGACACACGTCTCTATTATGGCTGCGGTGAGCACGGTTGCTCGTTTACTTGCAGCGTCGCTGAGCGATCTGCTATCGCCAAGTCCCCATAGCCAGCACGTTCAAACGGGATTTCCAACCTCTCTTCCAGAGCTGAGACAAAAGATATCAGTCTCACGCATAGTTTATTCATCGCTGCTGGTATTATCTTATCCATCGGAACACTAGTACTGGCCTCCGGTGCAGTTCAGGAGCACGGGGAACGTTTTTGGATTGTATCTGGTGCGATTGGAGCGGGATATGGCGCAGTATTCAGCCTGACACCGATCATCGTGACGATGATCTGGGGCGTTGAGAACTTCGGTACTAACTTCGGCATCCTCGCGCTCACACCTGCTCTGGGTTCCACGATGTGGGGTTTAATTTACTCCGCGGAATACCAGGCCGGTGCTCAAGATTCACCTTCGCTGGCTGAAGGGGCTGATAAAGATGTATTCTGTTATGGTACAAAGTGTTATTCGTCCACGTTTTGGGCCATGACGATCTCCGTGTGGATCGGAACGGTCATGGTTTTCTGGGCTTGGAAAGGCCGAAATGGTTGGTCCAAGAGGGGAATTGTGATTTAGAGGCATAGACCTACATATCAACCTACCTATACAACACATGTGCGGATAAGGATTGTCCTTTACACGTATTACTTTTAACTGGAAGCGATTTTAAGGGTTGGGATAGGTTTTTTCATTTGTACATACCGGGTCTCGATCTTCTGTATTGGAGTTATTGGTTGGAGTTTGTTAGGAACATTGAAGGTTAGAAGGACTATCATTCAAGGATAGAATCAACCAAGTCCAGATTGTGTTTTTGATTCATTATCGTTTGAGCCCACGCTTGGAATAAGATTATCTGGCAGTTCGGCCTTTGCAATCCTAGGCAATTAGCATTGTCTAGTCGTATATACGCTATGTAAGATTTAAACGTGTATCTGTCCTGTTGTGTGGTATTTACCGCCTTTACCCAGTGATTCTTGATGGCTTCTCTAATAGCCATATAGACGCTAGCTACAGGTCTGGAAGCAGAAGCTTCAAGTCTCCTATTTCGTTTTTTACCCCTGTATGGGAATACGAGAAACTTGGGTAGTCTCTACTGACTTTTAAGTATTAAGGCTATTTTCATATAGGTTCTGCCATGTCTTACTTCGTTACCTACACATTCAAGATTCGAGGGAGTACTTAATAGAATTGTCTTTCTCTAGGTCACCGCTCTTGATTGATGTTAGTCATACCTATGCTTCCCCTTGACCTCGGATTCTAACCCGGATGTGTAACCTTCCTCATTCGAACTCGAAGCTCCAGATAGATGAGCTAGAGCTTCAGACTGCTGTTACCTGTTACCTGTTGCTGAAGCTGGGATGAGACCGATTCGTGCGGGTATTAGTTCGGCATACTATTCACCTCTACATACTATGAGAAATTCCGTCGCCAACGAATATGTACAATTTTTACGCTAATAATAGACCGCCAGTTGGTGGAAGAATCAAGTCCAACTTCTTCTAGAAAAAGGCAGGGGGGGTAAACTGCATTTTGGCTCGTATGGCCAACGCATCGAATGACTGCTAACAAATTCAGGGGCGCATTAGAAGTATCCGATAACCGACATATTGATGCAAGACTCCCGAAGCTAACAATCAATGCTACCGTTAAGCCGCATGTTGTCTCTACAAAGAGACATTTAACAAGGGTTTGATTAGGCTTCTGGAATAAAGGACAGTAGTTAAGTCTGAAAACCACTTAGACTATTTTCGAATAGGCTATTGCTCCGAAGCTATAACGGTTAAAACATAATGCTGGTCCCGTATTTCTAGACTCTAGAACAACAAAGAATACACATATACGGGCTGACTTGAAACAAGGGTATTTTAAGACATCAAAGCATTAAAAATAGAGGATTCTTTAGCCCTGATCCTGGTGTCAGTTGACTCTCCCAGCATATGTACATAGCATTCCATAGAGCTGAACTCGCCTACCGGTTTTCATCGGCAAGACTTTTCCGTTTACAGTATGATTTAAGAGACAACAGCTAAAATTCTAAGACTTTGAAGAAGTTTAACTGAGAAATAATTAGGCCAGCTTTGTCTTTGAATAGGCTATTGCTGTGGAGTTGTATAGTTGTCAATGCCGGCCCTAGCCTGCCTAGGCCACTATTTGGGGAAAACAAACGAGAGTGTGAGACGGGAGGATTGAACAATAATACCACATACCATCTTGAAGTTGTTGACATCAGCATGATTACCCTTTCATAGCGGAGGTGGCAACAGAAACAATCGTCAAAATCTGAGTAAGAACTGTAAGAGTGGCTGTTAATCAGGCCCGATTCGGTTCGTAACTCTCGAACACGAAGAGTGAAATGTGTAACCTCTTACCTTACAGCCCGGATAATTTCTAACTGCGGTTACATATTATTACGTGACACGATATGTCATGATGTTCCTTTCACGCAGATATATTGCATAGATGAGCAGTCACGCATGTAACTAACCTAGTAGACCCCGTCCCAACAGTCCAGCCCAGCTCAGCCCAGCCCAGCTCAGCATAGAAGCAGTCAGCAGGCTAATTAATAGCCTAATCCCGATCGAAAAGAATCAGTCAAAACGGATCGGAGCACGCGGCTCTAGCTCTGGTTCTGTACTACCCACGTAACCGTCTCTGCAAGGGGCGCGGGGCGGCACGCCCCTGTTGGAATACGAGCTTGGCGCCGCTGATCTTTCCCCGTCTGCCGTCTGCCGGCTTCCAACGCGATCACAGATCTCAGAACACGGTCGATCCTCCACAATTTGGCGTTGTTCGCAAGCATGGGTCTTATTCTGCGGGCTAGGTACACACATACATACACTGCACCGGATCGAATGGAACCCGACCTTCGACCGCCGGCCAGACGCTACATACATACATACATGTCGAATTAGTCGTGAATCATGCGTTACCCGTCTCCTCCAATGGCTCCATAATCTCGGGATACGAGGCCGGGGAGGTACCTGACTGGACCTGTTAGGCATGTAGGGAGCCAGGTAACTCCGATTTGCAAGTCGCGCCGGGTCCAGGGGCTGCAGAGTGTGAATGGACGCAACGGGATTCCAGATGGGTACCGGTAGTAACATATAACGTGAGCAGCCGGGGGTACCTTACCCTTCAACAGGCCGGGAATAGTCTCAAGCTTCGATATCAAGCCTGCTATTACGCTACGCTACACGACACTTACTTACTACATACAAGCCTCACTCACCATCGACCGACCAGGGATACATATATACATACTTACCTACCTAACCTACATATCGTATTCGACCGAGTATATATAAGACCTTAAGATCGCCCAAGACAGCGATCTTATTTATCCTCACCACTCACTCACTCACTCACTCTACTTAATTCCTTCTTACCTAGTAAGCAGTCGACTTTATAATTAATACCTAGTACTTAATTAATACCCCTTCCTTACCACCACCCGTCTCCAAAATGCAGATCTCCGCACTCCTCTCCGTCGTCGCCTTCTCGGCCGCCGCCCTCGCCCAGCCGCTCTCCATGGCCGCCAACGCCGCGCAGTGGACCATCACCGGTCTGTCGCGCACCTGCGACGCCGCCGACAAGTCGTGCGACTGGACCTTCGGCATCAACAACGGCGCCGCCGCCACCGCCGTCAAGTACACCGTCAAAGCCGCCGGCTCCACCCCCGCTAGCCGATCCAACGGCGGCCCCGTCACCGTCGGCGATTTCACCATCACCAGCGGCTGGAGCGGCCAGTTCGGCGACGACAAGGGCTTTACTACCTTCTCTGTCGTCGACAATGCTAAGCGCCAGATCGTCTATCCTTCCGTGAGTAACTATCCTGCCTAACTACCTTTTCCTTCCCGTCTATGAATATATTAGGATTGCTTGCTAACACAATGCCATGTATAGTACACCGACGCCCAGGTCAAGACCGGCCAAGTCGTCAAGCCTGACCAGAGCTACCCCGTCCAGAACCTCCCTTAAGCGGCGAGTTCGCTAGCTAGCAATGGGGTTCAACCTGGGGAACGAAGTGAATGGAAATGACAAGCAACGAGGCAAGGTTAAGGGGGTAAGGCAGAGTCCGAGGTTCCTTTTTGGTCGCAGTATGTACATATGGCGACGATGGGGATTCGATATATAGATATATAAGTGTTAATACGAAGCTGTATATCGTTGGAACTTTGCAATATATTGCTTAGTTACTTGATTTGATATTTGTCGGTGATATGATTATAGGTGTATGCTATATCTCCTGGTAGAATCTCGATTAGTATTTAATACGAATCAGATTTTAACAAGTAATATTACTTACCTCTCATATTAATAGAATATAGGTAGACGCAGACTTAAATAAAAAATCACGTTATAACTGAGGTGTAATTTCTATCATCGGTTGATATAGATTTCAAGGATATCAATTCATATAAAGTAGCCCACGTAGCGTGGACAGATATGCAAGCGAGTGAGCCCAATGCAAGTTATCTAGGAATGCCATAATGCAGAAATCAAATTCAATTCCAAACGCCGCCCTATGCCTGATCCTTTAATTCTTCCTCCACTTGATTCTTCACAATCTCCCTGACTTTCTGCCAGTCGTTTTCTACTTCTGTAACTCTCTTTTCCTTTTGCCTCTAGGCCTAAAAACTCTGGCGGCAGGACATTCTCCTCGAAGTTAAAGCCGGGCTCATCTTTCAACGCAAGGTCAACTGCGCCGGCAAACTTGGCCGGGTGAGCGGTTGAAGCGAGATGTGAGGAACCTTGGAACGCTCTAGTGACCGCAATGATGCGGCTACACCTATCGCGGTGTGAGGATCTAGCACGTATTCGATCTTCTTAAAGTAATTCTTAATCGTGTCGATCGTCTGCGAATCGCTCACCCGTTCGCTTTCAAAGTCGCGCTTAGCACTAGAGTGCACGTCCCGATAGACTGGACCAAAACCACCGCTCGTCTTTAGTTGTTTCATCCATGCGGCGACCTCCTGTCCAGCTTGTCTCCTGTTCCACTCAGCGTCCATACCGGCAACGGAGGCGAACTCGTAAGCTAGAAACCAAAGCAATCGCTCGAAGTTACTCGAGACGAGGATATCCATTGCGGGGCTTAGCGTTTCCTTGACGCCATCTTCGTGAGCTTTGACGCCATCGACCGCTAGACCCCCTTGCGCTTCCGGACCACGGGCGGGCTTTTTCTCGTATTTTCCGGTCTTCCAGAATCGGTCAAGGATGTCATTCTCGTTTGTCGCAACTACTAATTTCTCCGTAGGAAGACCCATCTTGTGCGCAAAGTAGCCAGCCAAGATATCGCCGAAATTTCCGCTAGGTACAACATAACGGATTTTTTCGCCCATGGTCAGACCGGATGACTTTACAAGCGAAAAGTAAGAGTAGAAATAGTAAACGATCTGGGCAAGAATTCTTGCCCAATTTATCGAGTTTACTGCGCCGAGGTTAAGAGTCGAGTTAATGTCAGGATCGGCAAATAAAGCCTTTACTATGTCCTGGCAATCATCGAATGTACCCTTGACTGCTAAATTGTGCACGTTTGCATCTAATACCGTGGTCATTTGTGCTTCTTGAATAGGGCTAACCCTGCCTTTGGGATGAAGGATAAACACCGATACGTCCTTCTTTCCTCGTAGTCCGTAGATGGCCGCCGAGCCGGTGTCACCACTTGTGGCGCCTACTACAGAGAGATGATGTCGGTCGGTGCCCGTCTTTCCCTCATTTTTTCGTACCAGGAAGTACTCAAAGAGGTTACCTAGAAATTGGAGAGCAACATCCTTGAAGGCGAACGTAGGTCCGTGGAAAAGTTCTAGTAGGTATAGGTTATCGTGAAGATGTCGTAGCGGTGTAGTTTCAGGGGCACGAAAGGTCGAATAACTCCTATCAATGATTCCCTTTAGGTCATCTCGTGGAATTTCAGATGGCGCTATATATAAAGATAGGACCTCGAGGGCAAGGTCTGGAAATGATAAATCTTTCCAGCTCTGCCAATCGCTCGCTGAAGGGATCTCCTCCGGAATGTAAAGCCCTCCATCGTTGGCTAGACCTTTTAGAACGACCTCTTCGAAGGAAAACTAAGGAAATCGATTAGTGAAAAGTTGCCATAGAGAATCGCACGACTATAGTTCCTACATCATAGTCCTCGCCCCTGGTACTCAAATACCTTTGAGAGGCATTACGATCATCCGAGGAGCTGGCATCCGTCGTCTCGCCATTGGTTCCGTTCGACATGGTAGAAATCTAAGACCAAGGACAATGGCTAGGTGTCTTACGATCTCCAAGTTCCCTCGAAGGGTATATTTCGCCTGGAGATGACGAAAGGGAAAAAAAAATTAAAAAACGGAAGAGCGAATTCGGCTGATAGTTGATTACTACCCCGCACTAGCCTGATCTAGATAAATCTGGGTTGGGAAAGAGGGGACCACTTCCCCTTAGTCCCCTATTCTCTATCCTTTGTGCCTGCCGACGATCAAATAGAAGGAGGCCAGCTGAACAAGGCTCAGTATTATTGCCCCTGAACACTTGATTGGTTTCTCATCCCTGCATCTTATTTTCTTCCAATCCTATTCTATGCATAATTCCATGTTGCTTTACGAACTGCATATTGTTTCTCTTTAATGACTTGCATAGGTAATTATGAATACACTTACCTATGTACATAAGAGCACTTTTAAGAAATTGTTTCTTTTTATTGATAGAACGGCTAGATACATGTTGAGGTTTGTTGTGATAATCGCGATAGACAGGTACGTGAGTGACTTACCTAATACAGCAGGTCTGCTGTGAGGTCTTGGCGTTGATTCGTGGGAAAGTTAAATCGCCTATGTACCTATTTTATCCACTGTAGGATAAGCGCTGTCTTGATATCACCGGCTTGGTCAGCAGTCATTATCGGTACCAGTCCTCCCGTTGTCCCATGCTTTCTATTTATTATTTCATCCGCTCAACTTAATTTCATCATTACATCAAGTGTGAACTATCCATCTCAATATGGATTAACTAGGTAATTATAGATTATCATTCTTATAAAGTTGCATTTTCTTAAAACTCTATAATTGGCCACTGCTATCTAAAGTTACGACCTGTTATATTCCGACTCATCATTCCGTCACTATGGCCCCCGATAGAGGAAGCGTCGAGGTAACGGCTCCCCCGTATCCGTCCGGAACCGAAGAAGAGGTTAAGCATCTTCCGGAGGGCCAGCATTTCACTCTTCGGGGTGTTGCCGCCGGTCTACTTGTCGGGCTGATGTAAGTAGCACGTGTAGTTCTTTGTTTCCTTTTCATAGCAAAGCGTAGACGCGTCTCCCTTTCCTATATAAGCCATCACTTTTAGATCATGATGTAAACCCCTCTGTTTAACAGTAAATAAAATGTATTAAAAGGTAGTCATTACTGACTTTATATTGTAGAATATGTTTTAGTAATATGTATTTCGGGTTACAGACCGGCTGGATTTCTATGATGACAATGCCTGCTAGTTTATTGGGCTTTGGTATCTTTAAGACTCTGTCACGTCACCTATCATTTCCATTTTCCCCAGTGGAAAATGTTCTTGTGCAATCTGTGGCAGGCGGAATGGCGATCATGCCTCTTGGTTGTGGATTCGTAGGCGTGGTAAGTAGTGATGGGCCCAACAAGAAGAGAGTAGCCATACTAACCAGATCCATTCCGACCTTAGATACCAGCTATGGAGTATATGATGGACTCATCAGAACAAGGTCCAATAAGACTAAGCATGTGGAAACTCATAATTTGGTCTCTAGGTCTTTGCTACTTTGGTGTTGTATTTGCCGTTCCGTTGTAAGTCAACGACCATTTCTGATATATGCAATGTTGGTACCTAACCTCATCTAGACGCCGCCAAGTGATCATCAGAGAGCAATTGAAATTCCCAAGCGGATTTAGTACCGCAGTTCTCATTGGGGTCCTTCATGGCAAAGGACAAACTCAGAACAGCGGTACATTAGATACGTCGAAAGCCGCCACTTTTGGCAGTCTAGCACTGGAGAATCAACCACTTCTACAGACCGAAGGTACTGATGGTGAGGGTAACGTCGCTGATTCGGCTGATGGAATACCACCCGCAGAGACGACAAAGCCTTATAACTGGGGTTCTAATATCCGGCTACTTCTGATTACGTTTGGAATATCTGGCTTTTATACCCTCTGCACTTATTTCTTTCCTATACTTAGGAACCTCCCTATCTTCGGAACGGTGGCAGCGGATACTTGGCTGTGGACTCTAAACCCAAGTCTCGCGTACGTCGGTCAAGGTATTATAATGGGTCCTTCTACAACTATACATATGCTTCTCGGAGCGGTAGTTGGCTGGGGTATCCTATCTCCCCTTGCTAAATTTCGTGGCTGGGCCCCAGGACCGGTCGATGATTGGGAGGAAGGTAGTAGAGGCTGGATTGTTTGGACTTCTCTTGCTATTATGCTAGCAGATGCCATTGTCAGCCTAGGATACATCGCCTTCACCCCCCTTATGAAGAACTATCCGTCTATATTTGCCAGCATCAGACGGCAATTTCAATACGATGAGCTTAAAAATTTATTCTTTAGTCGATCTAGAGGATACACAGCGATTCAGAGCAGCGAAGACGACCCGAGAATTTCAGTAGCCACGAGTAACTCGGAAGACGT